>NW_026294747.1:45340115-45940115 GCF_026119805.1 Tympanuchus pallidicinctus | reverse complement strand
TACTGATTAACCATTCAACTCCCAGTGATTTCTATGAATCTACATATTTGTTAATTTGCACCCCAAATAGCTACTTTATCCTCACTTATGACCCAAGACTGAGCAGAAGCAATGATAAAGTAGGATCTCATATCACTTAATGTCTCATATTACAACTTCCTTACATTTAGAAGCTACACAGCACTAGTCAGTAGTACATGAGGCATTATGAATAATGAATAACTTACTACAGTATAATTGCCAAAGTAAATGAATAAAGCAGAATCTCTGTTCCAGCATCCTTGCTTTTAAAGAGTGTATTCTCTTACTAGAGGGAGAAATGAAGACAAATGTTTGTGAAAGATGCAACAGCAGGAGTGTTGGTAAGAAAGAGGGGAACAACAAAAATCATAAATGCATACACATGTACAATTACACAAGTGAGAAGAGCTACAAAATGGTGAGCTCAAATGCAAATCTACGAGGGGAGAAAAAAAGTAGAAAAATAAAATCAAGAAGAAGAAGGTTTGAAAAACAATTGAAAGTTCTCAGAGATGGGAAATCATGGCTGCTACGACCACCGACACCTGCGCATAGGAAACCAGACATTCTCTGATGCCAAGTATTATTTTGAGGCCTCCCACTCAAAGACCAGAGGCCACTGCCCATTTGTGAATGCTTCTCAGGTAACTTAAGGAAGAATAAGGCTCAGTCTACTTAATAAAGAAGTCTTCAGCACAAAAAAAAAAATAAAACCTTCCACTTTATTCCCAAGTAAAAACTCAGTTAACCTCACCCTTGGGCTGATCTCCTTTTGCAAGGGCTGAAGACAGGTGTCTTGAACCCAAGTCAAAATTCAGTGACTAAGGCATAAACTGCAGCTCTAAATCACCTGTGATGAGTAAAGAGATGACCCCACTCCCTAATTAATTTGTCACTGCTGTTCTTACATATTTCAACTCAACAAAGAGGAGGGGATCTACAGGATCTCAAGAGTATACTTTTCCCTTCTGTAATGACTAAGTGTAAATGCTGGTGGCACTGGAGCACACAACGTGTTTGGGAAGAGTGGAGAGGATCAATTCTGCCTCCTCCTCTGCCTCTCAGGTTTTTAATTCAGCTGTCTACTCCACAAATTAGCAATTACAACAGAAATACACAGGGCTACTCACATACAAACAACACACAGTACTCTACACAGTCTGTGTAATAGATGCATGTTATGAATATCAATACAACATACAGTTTCCAATTAATGGGATTTAGGGTTGGGGCTTTTTAACTTAACTCCTATAGCTTCTTTTTGAAACTTCTGCATATATTTTCTATTTTTGAGGGAGGTTATAAATCCTGTTTTAATGTTTTGCTGTTTATGCAAATTTCCAAATATAAAGGCATATGGTGACAGAGTGGCACTAACTATCTGCTTTTCAGCATACATTCCTTCACTATTACAAGAAAAGAAGGCCTGATGGAAAAGAAAAAAGAAAAAAAAAAAAAAAAAAGGAAAAAAGCAGTGTACAAATTGTCACTGCATTAGCATAGCACTGGTTCAGATTTCTTAGCTTTACTCTTGAACTCTGATTCACTAATAGCTCTACTGGCTCCTGCAGGGCAACTGTGGATGCTCCTTCATGTCATAAGATAGAGTGGGTGCTCAAGTTTATAATTATAGTTTTAAACTGGCAGGAAAAAAAAAGAGAGAAAAACAAAGGAGAAGTTTTTTGAGTCAGAGGTTCTCAGCCTCACTGCGTGGGTTTCATGTATCCAGTTTGCATTTTGCCTGATAACGTAGCAGGCACATCACGCTATTCTAAAACAGCAGGATTATTTTCTCCATTCTAATTGATGAACAGCTGTGCTGTAATAGACTACAAAGCAAAGCATCACTGATCGCTCCTCAGGCCACCCCAGGAACTGAACACTCCACAGGGAGCCAGAAAAGAATGAAAGTTTAAAAAAAAAAAAAAAGAGAAGAGAAGAGAAGAGAAAAAAAGAGACATCAAACATTTCAAAATATCCTCCTCTGGATTACTACTATTATTCAGTATCCTATTCGGTAATAATTAATTCCAATTTTCCCTGCAGTAACTCTGGTATACGATCTAACCCTAAAACAGTTGTACATTATAAAACATAAATATCAGCTCTTTTAAAAGTGAAATGTTAGAGTCCATAACTATTTGTCACTGTGCATCAGCATTCACTACATTCAAGTCACTCCTGGGATCACATGCTCCCTAGAAGTGATTTTTGTCCCAAGAAGCCCACATTAACCAATCATTAATCTGCTAGAATTCATTATCAGTCCCTTCATTCTACTTTGTCAAAGTTATTGTTATTATTCCATGACTCACTATGGAATTGTAGCTCATCTCAATTTTTGTCTTGTCTATTTTAACATGCTAGCACAGTAAGCTGAAATACACTGAAACTATTCAACTCAGTTTGGAGTCCAATTTGAATTTCTAGTAGAATGTTAAAATGAGGGTGAGGGTCAGGCTCAGACTCACTGCAATGGAATCTTGCAGTGCTTTCTTGAAAGATTTGTATCCCAAAGGTTGGAAGCCTTGAGCATCACTGGAAATATTTGATTATTTGATGGGTGGAGACTTCATAAACTTAGCAACATTCCTCAACTTTCCATTATCTTTTGCTTCCAGAAATGGCTGCTCAACTTGAATTCAAAGTGTAATAGGAGAGTCATCTTTCTATTTTAGAGACAGTCTAGAAGCAAGAATCAACCTGATGTCTAAAAGATAGATATGCTTCCATTCCCTTACCAGATGCTATGGGGGAAGATCAGACTTGCAATCCTAATTTAAGACTCATTTTGCCTTTACTGTGTTTTCTGGGGACAAAAAAGTGTAAGAAATAGTTAAAGGATGCTTCTTCTTGCATCAGTGAACCAGTTCCAAAAGCACAGACTCAGTTCAATCAAAATTAGTGACAAGAAAACAATCTCCCCATTCTGCTCAGTGATGGAAAGGTTTTGTTCTTCTTATTTTGTGTTACTGGAAGTGATTTGCTACATCTTTCCTATACGTAAGCTGTGTGCTTATGTGTTCTTTTGTCTAGATAAGTGTTATCCTGTAAATGAACACAATAAGACTTCTGTTTATCTTAATGCTATTAAAAAAAAACAACTCACAGATATAAGAAATCAATAACCATCCACAACAATTTACCAAGGATTCGGTCTGGGTAGAAAAATTCAAATCGCATTGATTTTTTTACAAGGAAAAAAAGCCAGTTGACAATAAGCTTCAACTAACAAAATGCCATGTGCACACAACTGGAAGGGATTCAGAAAGGCAGTTATTTAAAACCTGAACTGCCAATTAAGACAAGTAAGACAGCTTTGAATACAAAAATCAAGCCCTGGACATTGACATTTGACTTAGTTTCTATGCCTCAGTTTCACCATTAATTACAGGAGAGGAAAGCAAAACCACACAGAACTTTAAGATTCATATCTAAGAGAAGATTCATTTAGTGCATATGCCACCATCCATCAGCTGTTGCACTCAGAAGAGGTGCGTAAGAACTGTGCTCATCAGGGATGCCAAGTTCATCTGGGGTATAATTTAAGGTGTTGATTTTAACTCACCAACATCTTTAAAGACTGGCTATTCAAAAAGCCTCCCTCTTACTTTTTTAACTGCTAACTTCTGCTAAAGGGCACAAGGTAAAAGCCCGCAGACTGAAAGGTCAGTTGTCTGTTAGATGTGAATCACCAGTGAGAAGATGGCTCACAGCTACACTTGTTGGAAAGGCCTCAGGCCTTTCTTCTAGCAGGCTAGAAGACACATTACATTCTTACAAAAATCACAAATTATAATGGTTTTAAGGTTTGGGGCTTTAGTGGGGGGTTGTTTTTTGTGTTGTGTTTTTGTCGTTATGTTTTTTTATGTCAGCTTGCAAATATGATTGAGCTGATTAGCAGATGTGTGGTCATCTTGTTAGTTGTTTTTATTTGCATTGTTAATTCAACATGATTTGTTCCTGCTCAAAGAATAACGTGGTAAGCACATTTCAAAAATGATTTGAGAAGAATAAATAATAAAATGCACACTGTATGAATGTAGAGAAAAGCACAAGATATTTTTCACATTTATTCTGTCAGAATTCAACCCTTTTCAGCCCATTTCTCAGTCCAATTGTATGAGAATTTCAAATCAAACACTGGCAAAACCATTAGTGGATCATATCAGCTTTTCTTCAACACACAAAGAACACCAAATAACCTTTGAAGAACTTATCCTATCCAAAATTCTGGCACTGCCTCAGCAAACAAGTGCCTTGGGCAAAAACGTTTGGTGAAAGATAGCGTAGAAACAAGCTTCCTAAGTCTGGGTGCCTTGTTAGAAAGCCTCGAGGCCAGTTACATCAATTGGTGGCAATAGGCTGGGTGGCCCTGACAGCTAGAGAAAAGGGCATGCTCGGCCAGAAAGCATCAGCAAAAGGACCATAATAATATGGTCAAGTGACAGCAGCTGGCTGTCAGAAAGCAGAAATGACAACACAAAAATATCTGGGTGAAATATAGGAGTGGACTAATGGTGACCTGTTAGCAAGAATGTTATTTAACTCAGCTGAGGGGCATCAACAGGCTCAATTAGAATACAAAAGTGTGATCCAGAACCAACCTGGTCAGTTTTGCCTTTAGCTATTCTGTCACCATCTGTAGAATAAGCATTCTTAAGTACTTGCAAGAAATTGTAAGCCAGGGAGAGCCTCATACACATTCTTTGTTACAGCAGAGTTTGATAAAATTGGTGAATGAGGTAGAGAAATCAGTTTAGTTCTGTTCTGTAGGTTTCCACTAAGGCCTTCAGAGGTCTCTAACCTGTTGGCCCACAGCTAATAAACACAGACTATGACATCTGCCAGGCAACACATAGATTTGGTGGCTTCCCCTAATTTAATTTTAAAATTTAATTAGATGTGATTTTCTCCCAAATACAAAGACACAGTTTTTCAAATTCCCAAACCTCACGTCTTGGCTGAACAGGGAAGGATGACAAGGTCGAAGACACTTTCTTCTAAATTTCTACAGTCAGAGCCAAAACAAAATTTTGAATATAGACAGTTCACCTGCTTTATTTTCAAAGGGACTGCTGAAATAGAAGTCATGTCCATAAGTCTACTGAACTCAGTGGTCTCATGCTAACGCGCTGCACTGGGGTCATAATGAAAGGAGGTTTCTCTAAACTAACCTTTCTATAGCTCCAGATTTCCACCAAAGTCATGAATAAAGAATATACACTTCCTTAGAGCAGCCTTACGCACATGAGAAAAGCAGAGAGAGATTTATCCTAGAAAGTGAGCTGATTCATGTCCTTGTAGTTATGTCCAATGTTTTGACAGTAGCTTAGTAATTAACCTTGCAAGAGTATTGCTCTGTATTCAGTATCATTGCATTTCTGCTGTGACCACTATGAAGTGCTTTTTCGTGAAAGGAAAGAATTAATCTAAGTGGGAAAATTACTGGAACAAGAGAGGAGCTCTAATGGCAACCTTGGCATCCTGCAATTTCACACATTAAAATATATTATTTAAAAAAAAAAAAAAAAAAAAACCCTAAAAAAAAAAACAAAAAACCCAACTACTACAGTGCTTGTTGTATAAGGCTAAGCTTTCTACTCTTCAAACTATTAATAAGGGCTTCCCATTGAGAAGACAAATACATGCTTGATGCATTTTTAATCCTGTGCCAATACATTTGACTAAAGCTGTTTGCTGTTTCAGTGACAGGATTTAACTTGCCCTTCTGCATTCAACATTTCTGATTATTAATGACATTTAGAAAACACAGGCAGTGGCTGTAAAAGTTATATTCTGGTCAATGTTTTAAAATATAAAGACCATCAATTAAAGGGCCAAATACTTATTAGACAGTAAACTTAATCATTTAATAAAATAATTTTTAATCATTTAGTGAGTTCAGTGAAATCACTACCATAACTGGGAAAAATATCATCTGGTCCATTGTTAAAAATTGCCAGTGTAAGCTGAAAACAAAAAACTGCAGCCTTTTCAAATATGCAAATGTTATACAGATAGCCTGTATGAGTCCAGCAGTCTTTACAAGAAAGTGTATTTTAAGACCCATCTTGGTTTGAACATACTGTTGTCTGTAATTGCTACCACAAAGACATCCACACATATTATAAATGAGTCAGAGATCACTGCTGAAATGTAATATACCTTTTTCTTTCTGAAGTTCTCTGAAGTTTCAAGCAGGTTTTTCCAAATTTGCAAAGAACATTTCTCTGAAGAAAGAAATAACATTGGTATCTCTAATGAGACAACCAATATAGGGATCACATTGAGTTAATTTTTTTTACCGCAAGAAACTGGAAAAGAACATCTCCTTCCTACAGACTGATTATTATTTTGTTATTTAAATGACAATGTGAAGCTAAGGTTATGACAAAATTACACGTGGCAATGATCTCCCAGTGTCCTCAGTTGTGCTGTACCATTACAGCATACAGTATTAATACACTAACAAAATGCACACACTTACGGTACTGTCAGGCACCAATGCAAATCAAACAGCACAGACGGCACATTACTTTTGTTTTAACCATTAAAGGCTCTAAGAAATACAACACGACAGCCAGAAGAAAGCAGGCTTGGATTTTCTAAAGGTATCCAGGAGTGGCGCTGATTCGTATTTTCTTCGGTATCCTTTTTTAAAAGGCCTTTAGCTGTGCCAATACAATACATTCAAATCCTGACCTTTCTCAACACAATGAAGATACTCTATATATCTTACCATATAACACAGAGAATCAATACTGTATTTTACTAAATGTGAGTTAATTTTACCTAGGGAAGGAAATTATTGCTGTTAATACTAGAATTCTCTTTTTTCCTCCTCCCAGTCTGTGAGTTTCAGGTTTGCCGAACCCTATCACTGTTTAAAAAAGGTTTTGAGAGATTTTAATAGCTAATAATAGGAGGAAACATAAAAGGACAAATCCAATTTAAGTGAAAGGGTTCCTGTGTAAGCATTACTTGTCAGTCTTTGGTCGTACTGTATAGGGACCAGCTACGGAGCACTGGCAGCAAAGAAATATAAAGTCCAGATTTAATTCTGATACAGAGAAATACAATTTCAAAACCGGACGTCTTATCATAGGCATGTCCCATTGGAGAACTCATTTCCCTAGCAAAAGGCTGTCACTGCCATTATGTTGTACAAGGAACCAATTTACTACTACAGCTAAACAGGGTTACCGGTGCTGTTGGAACTTAAGCATTTGAAGTTATCGCTAGAAAAAAATAGCATTTCAAATGTCAGTGAAATGGGAAGGTATAATTGAAAAGTATCAATCAGAGAAGCAAAAGGGTTTAGAAAGCTAAGACTGCAGTTTTAGTACTGTCTTCCCCCCACACACACCATTTCCTCTTTTTATTTCTTTAAGCTTTTTTTCCTCTATTTCCTTTTTCTCATTCACACGCAAGTTCAAACGTAGTTCTGTAAAATAAAAGATTTGGGCTTGATATTTGTTCTTCAGACACTAAATATTTTTTTTTTGTTTTCTTCTACAACCTACTGACCATAATTTGACTACACAAAACTCATCCTGCTTTCAAAGCTGCCAAGATGGAAGACATCTAAATGAATGGAACAAAGCACATTTGAATTTTGGTTGGTTTTATCCTTTGTGTTTTGGTGGTTTTTGTTTTTGTTTTTTTTTGCTTTTGGTTTTTTGTTGTTTTTGTTGTTACTTTCTTCTCAAACAAATTCCATCTATCTGTTCACTTGAATATCCATTCCTTCATGAGATTTTCCCCCCACTCCAAGTTGACCCTACAGAAAGAGAGTGAACAAACCCTTGCGCTTTCAGAGCCAGGAAAGCAGAGAAATTGTCTACAAAGCAAGCTGAACAAGTGTCAGAAGATTGTGACATATTGCTACTGCTGACTTCATAACATCTTCCATACAAACAGACAGAAGTGGACTTCTTCAAACTGCCTCACAATTACCTCTTCCAATTTGCGACATTTTATCACATTTTATCCAGAATCAACGCCTGGTGACATTAGGAGCATGTTCAGCTCATCTAAAAATCAGAAGGCTAAAATTACGCACTCTGTATCCTATAGGCAGAATGTCAAGCTTCCTTCATTACTACTTTCCTTTCCTGTGCACAGTTGATATCAGGACCCTGAAAAACAGCATTCAAGCTGTAATTAGCAAGACAGAGCTGGTGTACAGTCATACTAAAAGTTGCTCATTTTACCCCTTAAATAGGCTGACAAATTGGATGTGGTAATTTATCTGTTTAGCTAAACATCACTGCCCAGGTGCCAGGGACAAAGGTTGCTGTGCAAAACCAATTTATCTGCTGTTAGCTACAATTCACTCAAAGTAAAACTGTGCTAGAAATATAAATTCACAATATTGGCCCTTCTTTGCACCTTGAAAGGACTTTCACCAGCTAAGAGGTGAAAATGAAAAGATGATGTCAGAAAGTTCTGCTATGATGATGTACAGTCATGCGTATTTATTTCCAGTAAAAAGAACATTAACCCCATGTTGCACAGGAGGGAGACAAAAGTCTGTAAAGAGCCAGGGGAGTTTCAGAGAATTCATGGTCAGGAATGGATCCAGACAGTAGAAAGATAAATTTGTGTATTAGGAGTGATCTGCACGAAAAAAAGCTGATGGTTGGTGCTGAGGTTAGAACAAAAGCACTCTGAAATAAAAGTTGCACCTCTTCTTCAGAGCTTATTCAAACTTTTCTTCTTTCAGAAGTAACTTTACCTCACACAGAAGAGCCTTCATCCACATTAGAGTGCAGATATATTCCTCCTCCACCACCTTTTTGACAAATTTCAAATTCAAATAACTGAACGGCTAACAGCCCGCAATTGTTCTTTATATTAATAGAAGTACATGGTATCTTTTGAAGATCAGGTAGTAATTCAGTTCTTAAAATTCTTCCAGTGTTTATAAATGATTTGAGCATAGATGTCATAGCTTTTGATGTATCATTACAGCTCATGTTCTGCTACATTCTCTTATTCAACTGGAAGCAACTTTTATGTGCTCACGGAATCAAATGTCATGCTAACTTGGACCACTGAGTCGTCAATTTCATTTATTTTGGACCACAGGTTCATGGTGTTAATTACATCATGTATCCACCTCAGGAAATTAGTGACAATGATTGTGAGACAACAGCTTTTTGACTTGAAAACAGTCAAGAAGCTAAAAAAAATAGGAGGCTCTAAAGAAATCCCTAGCTTTCAATGCTGTCCAAATTTCAGTTCATTAGAATCAAATCAACAAACAAATAATATGGGAAATTTGAGTACAACTCCCCTCTACTGCAGATACAGGTGATGTGCCACCACATCCTGGAGTGCCTCAATTCTCTCACTGTAGTGATAAATTCTAATAACTTAACTGAAGTGATTCATTGTTACTAGAGTTGGAGGGGAAAGGGGGCTGCTAATTTCATGAGCTAACACTCGGGGAAATGCTGCCATTTCTAGTTGGGCTGAGTGGAAGAATTTCTCCACTCTAACTGTCTTTCCTGAAGATAAAGAAGTGTAGATTGCTCCTATCCTCCTGTCTACAGCCACCTCTGCTATGAGGACAGTGGGAGGCAGTGAAGCTTAAAAACTGAGCTCAAAAACATAAGCCAAAAACTTCTCTTCTTCAAATCAGTTCATGAGAAACCCAAAGAATGAAACATGATTTCTTGGGAAAATATGAATACCAAGATAAAAAGGAAATGAACTAGGTTGTTGACTGACAATTTGCAAACAAAAAAAATCTAATTCACAAACAGCCATTTTTAAACAGTACATCCAATTCTGATCTCAAAATAGAGTTATTTCTTAAATCTATCTTGCAGCCACTTGGAAAGGCAAAGCCTTTATTTCTCTGATGACAGCGTTGCAGGAGGGAAACAGGGTAGCACCACTTAAAGAATGTTCCTTCCCCGTAAAAGAGAGAAAAGGTCTCAAGCAAAGGAGTATCTCTTCACCTTACCGGTTCTTTAGCCATTTCTTGTAGCTAGGTGAATACAGGAGAGTCTATTCCAAAAGACAAAACCAACAAAGAAAAAAACCACACAAATATCTATGCATTACAAACAATATTTTTGTGGTTTTTTTTTTTTTTGTTGTTGTTGTTGTTTGTTTTTTAATGGAAGAGAAATGCCTAGGTTTTTTTTCTGTTTTGTTTTTTTTTTTGTTTTGTTTGTTTCTAGGATAAAAGGAACCATCTAGTTTTTAAGTCAAAATTGGAAGAGAGGGAAATTAAGAAAAAAAAACTAAACGGAAAAACCAACAGGATTAATATTGATGCAGCTATGGCAAAAGCAAACAGACAGGCAGGGACAAGATTGCATCCAACCTCCAAAACACATGTAAAGTTGGAGCTAAAATGTCATATGCATATGCAATTTATATGCAAAAATCTTTTACATAAAGCTACTAACTGCCAAGTCTTCTTTCACAACTTTTTCGAGGCTTGAAGTAACTCTGGGATTTTATATTCTCCCTCCGTCACCTTACTGAAGGCACGACTGTCTGTGAAGAACACAGAAACTTTCTTAAGGCCATGGTATTAAATCCTTCCTTACGTTGCTGGGCTGGTGGCTCTGCGGGAAGACCTATTTTTTGCTTGTGTTCAAGCAACTTCCCTGGCAGTTATTGCCTGCAACAGACTGTAGGGAAGTTGCCAACATTCAGAAGCTCTGATGATGTGAGCCAACCTTAGACTAATAATTTTTTTTTATCTCAATATAAGTGGAAGAATTACATAAAAATAGACAATTTTTAACAGTATGGTATTCTGTTATGAGAGAAGGCTAAATAACACGAGTGCCATATGAACATCTTTCTCCTATCTACATCACCTAACTTTAGCATAGTCCATATGTCTATTTGTCTGATAGCTGAACTTATTGAAATAATACAAGTTATAAAAGAGAGTTCTAAAGCTCAGCACCTCCAAACCCTTTGAGGTAAAACACCTATCAGTTGTAAATGGCTTTTGCATAACCTTCAAAATGAAAATCAATTAACAAGTGCACCAGAATATTACACATAAACCCAAACACATTTTAAAAAGTCCAGAAATGAGGATGAATATGTAGTCAGGCATTTATAGTCAGGCATATCTTGACACATGGAAAGAGTTTCTGCAGTCAGCTCTCAAGAACCTGCAGGACGACAGCGTAGGCTGAAGAAAAAAGCTTCCAGAAAACTCAGCCTGCACACAAAATGAGTCAGTGGCCAGCACTGGGCGACAGCATATGAGGGAACTGGAGACAATTAAGTTTCCAAGTTATTTTAAATTTCAGGCAGAACAGTTTCCTTTAGACAGGAAAGATGGGCAAAACCACCAGAAGGAGACAAACAGACAATGGTTTTATGAACATTTTGCTTTCACTTCTCATCTCCGTGGCTATTGTTCATCATCAGAATGCTCAGTGCGCACACGAGAGCATTTCCAGAGCAGAGGCTCTGACATCTCTGCTCCCAGCAAACAGTTTAAATGTTGGCTTTAAATTCCTTAACAGATTCCAGGCCATCATCTTTTTTAATTAAATGCAAAAAAACTATGTTAATGCAACGTTAATGTTGAGATTGTCATTGGACAGATGTCAAGAAA
Organism: Tympanuchus pallidicinctus; assembly: GCF_026119805.1. Lineage (NCBI taxonomy): Eukaryota > Metazoa > Chordata > Aves > Galliformes > Phasianidae > Tympanuchus > Tympanuchus pallidicinctus. The sequence continues at coordinate 45,928,489 of NW_026294747.1, read as the reverse complement.
TTCAAAGTTATGGTTCCCACAGCAACCATAATTTAGCGACCCCCTCCCCCACTTCCCCAGTCACCCTCCTGAAGCATATTGGGCTCAAATAGTATAACAGGCACAAAACCTAGGGGAAGCTCTAGCAGGCAGAAATGGTGCACAGGACCTCTTGAAGCCACTACAAAAGTGTGGACTCCGCTTCAGTCCTTCTGAAGGGAAATACTGGTAGGCAGCACTGGGACAGAATGGACAGAATGGCCCCTGCCTGCACAGAGCACAACACTGACTCTGCTCACGTATTGCAGAGGGAACTTATTTCCTCTCTTTCAGCTCAGCATCCACCAGGAAAACCTGGCCAAGCACTGCCCAGTGTGGTTACTAAAATGACCTCAGCAGGCCACATATGAGCATTCAGCCAAATGCTGAAAGGAACTGCTCATGCCAGAACGCAGTCAGAAACACAGACATTATCTCCACAGCCAGTAGTGAAAGATGGAACTACCCTTTCTTCATGCCAGGATGTAGTACACTTTATTCCTATGCACCAAGCAAGCACTGAAACACAACATATAAATTGCAGAAACAATAATCACAGGATATTGTCATGGTATAACTCTTCCATCTCTGATCTCTCAGACTTCACATGTCAAGGAGACCTATGCATTACTTCTAAAAAGTAGAGTTGGTGAACTTATAACTAACACAGTATTAAAAATCATGAGCCTGATAGCAACATTAGTTTCATGGCATTTTATAATTTTCCTCATATGCCATTCCAACTAAAAATTTCACATGTTAAAAAATAAAAACCCATTCAGACAATGACCTCATCAACTGTCTTGTTAATATCTCCCGGTGCTCCACTGGTCCCAGCTACCCTTTTCTTTCCAAGTGTCTAATTGGAGTTAACCTAATTAAGTTAGCCAAACAATTATCCTCTACATACTTTGAAGTTTGCTGTTTAACCTTCAGACCTGAAAAAGCAGTTACCTGCACAAAGCCCACTGTTTTCTACAGCTGTATCAGTTTTCCAGCTCTTTTGGCTGCATGCTTACATTATTAGGCTTTTACAATTAGAACAATACTGGCTGTGGTCACTTTGCACGTGCTTTTGTTGAAGATATGGAGTCCTTGATTGACTTCACATTTTACACTAAATTCACTATGTTACATCAAGCCAACATTAAAATGGTTCCTTAATCTTACATAGCCATCCTACATTCCCCACCTCAGCAGAAGAGACAAATTTCTAGGTAAAACATTATTAGAAAAAGACGTTCTTATAGCTGAGGTTGCCTGGAGCATAGAAGTCAGCATTGGAGTCAATCAGAAACTGGATACTTCATTTTGCAAGAGGAGGATCAATGCTCTTTGTGAAAAGAGTGGGGGGACTGACTGCATCAGCCTCTCCTTACATACATCTCTGCCACTCAGGCACCGGCTCAGCTTTCTCCGCTGAATACAGACCAACTTTTTCTTTCACCAGGTTTCAGACTGATATGGAAGAAAAACTATGCTTGCAAGGAAGAGTAACAATTATTTACAACTGCTTGTGCCTTATGTACTTGTTTCGCTAGCTTGGGGCTATGGCAACCCTGCTCAGAGCTTTTGCAATGGGTCCTTTCCCTAAAAGGCACTTGACCTGAATGCAAGAAAGGAGGAGAAGGTGACAGCAAGAAAGGAGGAGGAAACTGTAAGCTGTAGGACATCCATCAAGGGTTTTAAGTCTATACATATGGCTGCAATTTTTGCCTTTGAAAGATGAATCAAGTAATGCTGCCGACACTTGCTCTTTCCTGTCAGACTCTTCTTTTACTCTCAAGTCTGTCCATAGCTTAAAAGTTACATTATATCTTCTCCAGTGTTAAAGCACCAGTTTCCCATTTGATTTCATATTCAGTTCATATTTGTGGAAGCAGGAGGGGCTCTTTACTTTGCTTGATAAATGGTAACATCTGGCTTTGTGATGGGCCATCACCAGCATGTTTAAAGAGCTGCTGACGCTTCAGGGAAAACTTGGTAAAACATTTCATTTAGAGGCAATTCTGGTTATTTATTCTATTTTCTGCATTTCTCATCCTCGCTTTGTGCTAGGGACATTTGCATGAAAAGAGACTGCAGCTCCTGAAGAGTTCCTCTTCACACAGCCTTTTTAAATCTGATGTCCTAGTCGCTAACCATGTTTGTGTCACAGCAATCATACCCATAGCAACCACTTATGATGTCACAGAAAATTAGAGCTTCTGCTATGGGAATGAATAGGACATAATGGTACAGCAGGGCCAAACTCCATATTCCATTACAGCAGTGTAAATTTGCTGAAAGTCTCTAGCAGAAGACAGAATTGTGCTATTTCTGTTCTATAACCACACACAGAACTTGATCTTTTTTTTTTTTTTTTTTAAATAGAAATACAATGAGCTACACTTTCCTGAAAAAATCAGACTACTAATATAGCTGCTTTAACCTGTCTCTGTAGATACTTAATGCAATTGAATAAAAAAGAATAGGCAGTCTCAAAATCACATTTTGCACATTCTCACAGGAATCTTCTTTGCTTGAAGTAGTTGCAGGTCAAATATAGCCAGAGGTGTAGATGTAAAAGCAAGATTTTTCAAAAGCCTGAGAAAATTTTTTACTTTTATACAGATTCTTTAAGTCTTGTGCAATTTTGTGTTGCATATTTGTAAGCAAATAAATATTCTCCATTGCTTAAGTAGGTGTTCACTATTTAGCCATAGCCATAAATCATAAGTCATTAGCAGGAATGCAATATGAGGATGGCCCAAGCTTTAGAATAATGATTTACATTACTACTACTAAGCACTAAAACATTGTTTCATGCATAAGGCAAAAGAAAGCAAAGCTCTTCATTTCGAAAATGTATTTCATCCATCAAAAAGAGGAGCACAAATTCTTCTCTTAAGTCACCTCCACAGAACTTGCAAGAAGTCCACATCCAAGGGGTGTACCCACAGAGAAAGGGGCAAAAGATATTAACTTTTAGGTACTTACTAGGAACTGCTGTAGGGATGAAGAGTTGTTAATTAATCCACTGAGCACTTGTTCTTCATCCTCTCATTGCATAGGCAATAACGTTAGTACAGATAATCAATCATTTGTGTGGTTCTTGCCAGGCCCTTACATTTTATATTATCACTCAAAGAAAAAACAAATGCAACCTCGGAAGACCATTTTTGTCACTGTTTTCCTAAAAGCAAATACTAATGCAGCTGAGTTTTCCCTCAAGTCTGATACATACTGCAGCTCTTTACATCTCTACTCCCAACAGCATCATCTGGAAATGCCTACTTATGCACTTATATATGTTATCATAATGTGCAAAACTTGGAATTGAAAAGAAGGTAAACAGTACATCTTTATGCTATGCTACATCTTCTAGAAGCGCAATTGAAATATCAATCATTCCATTCTGGCGGCATTGATCAGTAATTTTCATTCTGTAATTTCAAATGAAGCTTCTCTCCACAGCAGCAGCATTTTCCAGCATATAACTTCAGTTCATTTTAGCTTCATGACTTAAAGATCTTCTCTCCTCATCACTCTTGCACATCTTTTAAGTGGTAATTCCACTTTTCCAATTAGATTACTGGAACATACCAAATAAACTTGCACCTTTTCCTGGAGCCACAACATCTAACAAATATGAAAACTTGGTGCAAATAACAGCTTGGGCTCAGTTCATACATCCCTATTGTAGGTACTCCATTTAGAATGTGAAGAAAGATGGAAGAGGAAGAAATTGTCTCTATTTGTTGTGTATATATCTGTGTGTGTGTGTATATACGCGTGTGTATATACCAAAAGAGAAAAAAGTATTAAAGAAAACCTTGAATAGCACAAATGAGAGCAACTACTGAATTCACATGAATTTTCAAGAAAAGGGACTTGTGAAAAAAGTGTTAGGAAAATAAGACACCACCCCCTCCCCTCTCCACTCCCCCCCACCCCCTCCCACACACACACACACACAAAAAAAAAAAAAAAGAAAGAAAAAGAAAAAAAACATAGCAGAAGAAAATAATTCAAGTGGCTGAATCCTGAAGTCAGGTGTGTTCAAATCCCATTTACCACATAGCCTCAGGCAAGTCACTTCTCTCTGTTCCTCAGTTTTCTCATCAGTAAAATGGGGATCATAACCACTCAACAGGCCATTGCAATGAAATACAAGTTCATTGCTCTTTCAAAAGCTATGAGCTCTCCTAATGAAAGGCTCCTCTGAGACAGAAAGAATTCATTGTGGGAAATTTATAAAGTAGGAATAAGGCTCATTTTGATTAGTTCTGACCAACAGCTTTCCATGATAGCTGGTTTCTTTAGAAGACTAGAAGACTGAAGGAGAGGGAGCAAGAGTGACATTGTCAAGATCAGTACTCTACATTTTTGAATGATTCCTATTGTACTTAAATACCATGTACCAAAATACTTCAGGCGTATCAGAAACATTCAAACAAAGAAGCTTCAGGAAAGCTTTACAATTGACAGTAGAACTAAATTGAGATCCCAAGATAACATCACCTAAAAGCTCCATGAATCATGGATAAGAAGCCACATTACTAAATTACTTATAATACATATGCAATATTTTACATATTACAACAGTACTTCCGAATGCTCTGAATTTGTGATTCAGGACACCACACAAGGCTGGGTGCTGGACTTAGGAAAGAGAGATGCTGAAGAGCCATTTTTGAAGTGGGAAGGAAAAAAAAAAAAAAAAAAAGCAGCAAGGCACAGGGGGAGATGTAAAGAGTTGTTTTTCATCGCATCACAGCAGAATCCTAGAATCCTGGCAGTTTCCAGCCCATATGGCTAGAAGGCCATACAAACAAAATCACACACCCCACACACTATAACAATCAGCGGCTGCACAACCTCTTGTATTTGTGTTCAGCACATCTTCACAAAATTCATGTTCTGTACTAATAATATCTACACCTCCCCCTGCCTTTTCAACCTAATTCAAGAAGTGATGCAAGATTATTTTGCCTACTTAGCAAGCAGGATTGCCTCCTGGCGGACTTCAACTGCGGGCAAGGTTGAAGACTATTTAGATTGGATATAAGAACTTGTGGTTTTTGTTTGTTTGTTTGTTTTACAGTAGGTATGGTGAGGCACTGGAACAGGCTGTCCAGAGAGGAGGGATAAATCCCATCCCTGGAAACACCTCAAGGCCAGGCTCGATGAGGCACCTGTTTAAGCTGTAGGTGCCCCATTCACACAGGGAAGCTGGACTAGATGACCTTAAAAGGTCCCTTGCAACTCAAATGATTCTGTGGTAATATACTGAATTCCTCTTTGCTCATTAGAGGACCTGCTACCTCACAGCTTTTTCCCAGATTCCACCCACCGACTTCAATCCCTACCTACTGCCCTCCTCCTCCAAAACTCTTCTACTCTTTTCCTTACTAAAAATACTGCTGTGCAACAGTGCAAGGAATTGCAGCAGACATACTACTGAAGCAAGGTAAGGCCCAGAGACCAGCAAATGATGGCAGTCCACCCTCTCTTCACCACAGGCTGGCTCAGAGGTTACAGAGGCAAAGACTTCAAGAGTTAGTGCTGGGACTGATATTCTTTAATATCTTCATCAGTTTGACAGTGGGGTCAAGCACATTCTCAGCAAGTTTGCGGAGGGCACTAAGTTCTGGGGTGCAGCTGACACACCCGAGGGACAGAATGTCATCCTGGGAGATCTAGACAGGCTTGAGCAGTGGGCCCATGTGAACACCAAAAGGTTCAACAAATTCCAGAGCAAGGTCTTGCACCTGGGTCAAGGCAACATCCACTACGAATACAATCTGGGGATGAAAGGATTGAGTACAGCTCTGCCAAGAGCCAGCAATGTGCCTTTGCAGCCCAGAAAGCCAACTATATCCCAGACTGCATCAAAAGCAGATTGAGGGACGCAATCTTGGCCCTTTACACTGCACTGGTGAGGCCTCACCTGGAGTACTGGGTCCAGATGTGGAGTCCTCAGTAGAGAAGAGACATTGACCTACTGCAGTGCATCCAGAGGAGGGTCACAAAAATGATCCATGGAATGGAACAGCTATCCTACAAGAACAGGCTGAGAGAACTGGGGCTCTTCAGCCTCAAGAAGAGAAGGCTGCGAAGTGACCTGATAGCGTCCTTTCAGCATCTAAAAGGGAGCTACAGAAAATAAGGGAACAGACTCTTTAGGAGGGTCTGTGGTAACAGAACAAGGGGAAATGGCTTCAAGCTTAAAGAGTGTAGATTTAGGTTGGATACAAGGAAAAAGTCTTTTACAGTAAGCATGGTGAAGCACTGGAACAGGTTTCCCAGACATGTGGTTGATGCCCTGTCCCTGGAGACTTTCAAGGCAAGGCTGGATTAGGCCCTGGGCAACCTTATCCAAGTAGGGATGTCCCTGTTCATTGCAAGGGAATTGGACTAGATGACCTTTAAAGGTCCTTTCCAACCCTAAGGTTTCTATGATTCTTTCCATGCTGGAGGTCACCTGAAGCCCCCAAACATTGCCCACAAGCTAAACATCAGCAAGTACAAATAAACCCCTACAATTTCCTGTAAGGAACTTCAACCTACCTACTTTTCTTTAAAGTAACAGACTGCGCTACTTTGAAAAGTATGATAATAAACTTACAGCAGTTTAAACTATTCTAAGAGATTTAATTAATTAATTAATTAATTAAAATTATTACAAGAGAAGAGGAAGACGAAGGAGCACCTTAGTGCAGCAAGGGCTTACTCGCAGTCCCATTGCACAGGAGTATGCCAGAACAGTTAATTCAACTTATTTTAAGGCACCCAGAGGAAAGTTTCCACCTTAATTGTCATGCTGGCACCTCCTGCCTTGCCACCAACATGAGGAATGAGATTTGCAAAAGCAGAATTGCCTCCACTTTCCCTGTAGGACACAGCAGGGTAGCGTGGGCAGAGGGGTCTGGTGCCAATTTTGTTCTTTGCCATGGCTGAGGTAGCAGCAGCTTACAAGAACAAAGGGACTGCATGTCCACTTCATGTCTCAGGTATGAGTCCCCTCTTTGTGCTGCTGTGGTCACCGTGAACAGCCATTCAAACAACACCCAACTGAACTCAACAAAACATCAAAACACTTAAGTGAGTTACGAAAGCAGTATCCATGCCTATTAAAGTTCAATCCTGGTTATGTAAAATTCCAGCTAAGAGCTGAGCCATCACCACTTTTCCATTCTTACAAAATTTGTCTTAACTGAAGGTGGACAAATGCAGACCAGGGTTTGTATGAATCAACTGCATTCTCTCCTTATTTCATGCAAAATTTCGTTCAACTTGGCTTTAGCCAGGAGCATTTGAAGGAGAAAAATCTAGTTTCCCCTCAGCTGAAACTGGAATAAATATTTGTTTGCTTCATGAACAAAGTGGAGATTTGGAAAAGCTGAGTAGTACTCTTTTTTTGTTAAATCTAAACTTTACCATGTATGAAATAACTGAAATTGAAAAAGCTCATCTAAGAAACATCTAAAACGCAGGCAAATAGGCCTTTTTGCTGTTTCTTTTCCTGATTTTTCCCCCACTTTGCATCTCTGCAGTGTCTGTCTGCAATGATTAAGTTGACAAATGAAGTTCTGACTACTAATTAAACTGAAAATAGCAGATATACTGTGACAGTGATCTCTCTCTCCCTCATACATCACCACTAACAGCAATTGTGCATTGCTTTCACTGCTGAGCTATTCTGAGCCCAGTGGCACACAGCGCAGCAGCTGACCTGAACCAATGAGTGTCTCTTCTTGCATATTAAAAAAGAACAAGAGAGTTGAGATAGGTAAACTATCAATGCCAGGAGTCAACACTGAATCAACGCAAGCACTGAAGAGACATCTACTTTAACTTGTCTTGCTTTAGCATGGCAGAGGTTGTTTTACCTTCTAGGACATACTTCATGGTCCTGAAATGATGTAACATAGCTATGTCTATGTTTGTTTTTTTCCCCACATCAACCTCACTATACTGCTCCTGACCTCCCATGGATTCAACCAATTCTAAATTGGTTGAAAGAGATCACTGGTATGAAAAAAACAAATTCCCTGAAATTTCTATTATCCATTGGGAAAGCAGTGCAGGGGTTACCAGCATTCCTACAACATAAGAAAGGAAAGATGTGCATGGGCTGCAGTCATCCCTAACATCCCTAACTGGCTATCCTTTTCGGTCTTTTATAATAATTGCAGACATTACTCAGTAGATTACTATCTTAATTATTCTTCTCATTTTGGGATGTTTTCTTTTTTCTCCCTTCTTCTTTCACCTACATAAAGGGCAGAAATTTGAAAGCTGCTCTCAATGCACTAAATACTCTGACTTTAAAGAAATGCTTGATTCATTTAAGCAGTGAAAATTCTAACCCAAATCATCTCTGAAATTTATGATTTCTATCTGAGGATAAATTTGTTCAATTCTTCTCATTGAACCTCCTGTTTTACTGCAGTTGTCTGCGGACTGCCTTTAAATATGCCATGCAGAAGATGACCCGTGGCCAGAAAAACACAAGCATCCCTAGCAGAAATGCCAATGTATGTACCTAACTATATAGTTGAGTCACACAGATGAAAACAAGGATATTTTATGAATGGAAGAATACAATTTATGTTTGCATTTGTGTCATCTGAACGTTTCCTCTTTTCACCCTATCTACCTAATTCATTTGATTTCATTATTTAGTTATTCTTTTAAAGAATTGTCTTGTGATTCTTATTTTGGTCACACTGAGCCACCTGTAAATGTCCTTGTTCATAGGGAAAAAAAAACACTTCAACAATGTTTTCCACCATTTTCAATTGGAAGAAAATTATAGCCAGCCCAATCTTGCTTTCATGTGAGTAAATTGACAATACCAGGTCCAATCTTACTGAAGCCTTTAGTGAAGCTTTGGAAGCATTTAGGCTATCATGGCAAATCAAGGGCAGGAGGAGGGGGAGCAATACATAATTACTCTGGAAGCTCTTTGTGTCAACGATTATTTTTTCATTCAGTTTTCAATCAGAGCCTCACACAATAGGAGCTGTGATGGCAATCCAAAGCACAGTCATACCAGCCAACTAAGCGTCTTGTAAAGAACATACCAACCAAAACCAGTTGTTGAACCACTTGCCTATTCCTCTCCCTTCTTTTCAGTCTAACAAGAATAATGGAGTCACTTGATTCCAGGTAAACTTTTGCTGATACACAGGGGAAGTTGACAAGACAGCCTGACTCATCCATGAAAGCTTAGAGAAGAGTCCACACTGTGAAATGCGCCAGTCTTCCTCACACCTCTTCCTAACCAATTCAGTTTGCCTCACTCCTATGCATAGAAATGTACTTTACCCTTTATTCACCCAATTTCAAGGTTATACTCAAACATGTACTGGAAGATAAAAGCTTTAAATAATGTACATTTTCTCATTGTCCTTTTCATCGAGATCACAGGTGCATGACCTCGTCCCCCAGCACAAAAAGATGTTGTCATGGAAACAGCTCAGGATGCCAACTTGACAACAACTGACATTCAAACCAGGAGGGACACCTTGTCTTATACCTTTCCCCACCAAAACAGAGCATTTCAGCTGGGGCCAAATCTGCAGTACTCCTTTCTTGCCAGGACTGGGATGTACTCAGCTGTCAAGAGGAAGTACAGTTGATTCCAGCTCTGCATGCCCACACGCACATACTGCACCCCAAAAACTGCCTCGAGAAAATAGCATCCAGCATTACAACCTGACCAAGTGAACTAAGAGTATCTTTTGCTTTCAATGCTATTTAAAACATGGGAGAGGAAGAGGAGGACGTGTTTCTTAATGGTTAGAATAGAGAATATCTTACTACACCTCACACAGAGCCACTAAATCATTTGTTTTCTTCCAAAGTATCAATGGATCACTGCTTTCCTGAAGGAAAATAACTTTACCATATTGTATTTCAGTTTCCTGCCTGTAAAGTGTGGATAATAATACCTATGGCAAGCCTCAGATAAAGAGCTTTTAGTAATCAGTATTGTAATCCATTTTTTTCTTATTCTATTTCCAGCTGTATCAATACTTTGTGGTAGTTATTCACCATCTACCTCTTCTAATTGAGTAATAAATAGCCTAGGAAACAGGAAATACACTTCTAGGCAAGCATGCTGAAAAAGTGGAAGCACATTCCAGAAAGAAAAAAAATTCAAGGGAAAGGTCTCTTATTTATTTATATTCTCTCCCCTAAGAGATTTAATTGGAAGAAAACATGCAGCTAAAATTCACCTGCACTCCTTGCCCCCTCTATGCCATATGACTGAAAAATAAGCAAAATTGTGATACACAACTTAAAAAAAAAAACAAACATATTTTTGGGTACACATATATGCATATCTATCTATACATAAAAATAAATAAATGCATATCCATCAGGCTTGGGGGAAGGGAAACAAAATATCCATAACAACATTTGCTTTCCTGTAGGCTTGTGCTTGTTCTCGTGCCTGAATGCTGTCGTGTGATCTCTACATAACCTTTGAAACACAAGTGCATATTTCACCCTTGCAGACTAGCACTACCATTTTTTTGTCATTCCAATTTCATTTCCAGTGCGGTGTGGACTGCGGGCTCAGCAGTCACTGGAGTCTGAAGTGACTCTTGGGACCTCCTCACTGTTCTATATGCAAATGGCCCTGCACCTGGGCAGCCGAGCGGGCTTGCCGACAGTTTAGTTATGCAAATCTGATTGATCGAGAGCATATTGCAGAAGAACACACGCAGGCCTGAGACACTGGCAGCTATATTTCACTGGCTAAATTCCCGAAGAAAAAAAAAAAAATTAAATGCCAAGCATTTTGATGCATATTCCTTTCAACCCCTGAAGTGCAGTAGCATTTATTTCAGTATGTTTTCAACACTTTGTTTAAATGTTGTTAATGCAATTTCTTTTGCTGTTGCTGAATTCACAGAAGAGCTTGTTTTCTGTGGTTAAAACAAAGGCAAAAAAAAAAAAAATCAACAAAAAGAGCTACTATGATGTTGCAACACAATAGGTCTGTCACTTTATTTGAAATAATTCTACAGGCAAATGAAGTAAATGCAGTGTTAAAATATAATTAGGTCCTACAGTACAGAGGAGTGCAAAGAAACTGATGTACTAGTGCAAGTTGCTCAGACTTAATTCTTTCTGTAACAAAAGGTAAAACAAACAGTGGGAATGTAGATTACATACTGTCACCCAATGTTGAAAGCACTTCTTTCTATTTACCAAACACACTGTATAAAAAAGGCATAGAGGGAAAAGAAGAAAGAGGATAAAATATAGAAGAATCATTGGGGATCAGCTTAAAATAATAAATTCATTTTTATTTAACAAAAAAGAAAAAAGAATCCACCTATGTATGTGCATGTGCAAACCTCTAATATAGAGCACGCTTTAGGCACCAGGTTAATCTTGGTTTATTGCATACAACTGATTTATTTTCATTTATAAATGAGTGGTGAGCCCTGGTTCTAATATTTGCATTTCCTGTAGTTGTGTTTGCGTGCTTTAATGCCTTGGGGAGCCATTTATGACATTGAAATAACATTACTTTTTCTTATAGTTTTTCCAACTTCAGATACAATTTCAATGCTTGGACAGTGGTAAAGTCACTGGGAAGAGACACAAAATTAGCCTTCTGACATCACTTATTTTATCTTTTTCAGACAGAGGTTTTCAACAACAGCACTGCTAATCAGGGTGAATTTGGGATATAAAACAATTCTGCATTCCTTTGAGGTTAGGATTTTTGTTTGGTCTGCTTAATACAGTCTCTCCACAGGCAAGTGAAGTGTTGGAGCTAGCACGATAGCTACAGATTTGCAGCTCCACAGATTCGAAAGCAAAGAAGAGAGAAAACTGCTTCAGACAGTATGCGTAAAATACTAATGCAGCAAGGTCTGGCCTCAGTTTGAGCCACAAAATATACAACAGTACAAATTGTTGTAACGGGCCATAAGCTATTGTGAATCAGTGAGCAAAGTTCCATACTGAAGAACATTTTTACATAAACAGCCATTAAAATATGTATCATCAGGCATAACTTGAAAAAGTATTTGATTTCTAATCTCAGTGTTAAATTTGTCATAATCTCAAGAGGACTGTGCTCAAAACAAAGTTTCTTAGTAGCAGAAGATTGTCCAAAACCATGCTTAAAAACCCCCAGAGAAATATGGTAAAAAATTTGCAGAAAAAAGCCCAAGTTATCTAAAGGACTTGAAAAGAAAAGCAACCCCGCTGTAGCAATGTTCAAGCACAACTTATTGAATAGAAAACAGTTCCCTGCACGTTAAGTTGCATTGCCTTTGGCAGAGATTCTTCAGCTGTAAATTTGTCCAAGGAATGACATACAGTACACATCAGAGAAGTAATGAAGGAAAAGGGTTTAGATGGGCACTTTGCAGCTGACGGGGAGCTGTTATTGAGCCCTGTCTGCTGTATTTAGCAAAAGGGAAAAAATAAAACAAACAAACAAAAAAAAGACACAACACAGAGAGCAAGAACATCTTTGTCTGTCCCCAACCTCTGCTGCTGTCTTCTTATAAACAAATAAATGGAATTAAAAAAAAAAAAAAAAAAAAAAAAATAGCCATCTGACAAGCAAAGCCTAGCCAGAGGGTCAAAAATGAAGATCCTGGGAAAGGTCAAGTTTAATCTCTACCCACGATGCCCTAGTGCATCCCTCACAACAGCTGACTAACAAAAGGGGCTCAGCACTGTGACTGACAGAATTCTTAATTGTATCCACTCATTCATGACAATTTGATTAAAATATTACGCCAAAGTCTCACCCCCTGTTTGCTTCGATCCTCCAAATCTAATTTTGAATTTTCAGAAAGGAGATTACCTCCACAAGCATGACTGGGATGCTATTAACTTCTACTTAATCTTTATTACTGATGTGAATTTAACATATGTATGGCTTCGTCTCGCTCCTGTTGTTTTCTCTCTAAAGTAACGTCTAGGCAATATACAAGTGGCGGACATTAATTTTCACTTTGATATTCTGTCATACGAAAACTCATACTTTCATATGAAAACTTAAAGATGTACTGTCTTAATACTGTGGTACAATTAGATCACACTAAACGAAATAATAAAAAACCTCCTGTACTAGCTGCCCTCAGCCTTCACCAAAAAAGGAACAAAAGCCTGCTCAACTACAAATTATTATAACTTTTTGCTATTATCTTCAGCTATTTCTTCTTCATAGGAGCTGCTCCAAAACTTACAATAACTGGTAAATTCTATTCAGTGTCAATAATAATTGTGAAGAAGTCAAGCAGGCAGTATAAATTTCGAATCAATTTGGATTACTCCCAAATTTATGAAACTAGTAAATGAATGTAGGTCATTGTTACCTGTGCATTTACTTTCAAAAGACACTTGAATAGGAGATGTGATTTCATTTTCAGAGATGCTTACTACTCCACCCATTTCCTTCCTACAAGTAACACAGAAAATTAATCATCAACTGTATTTGCGTTCACAAGAGCATTCACATGTCATACTGGACATGAAACGTGACTAATAAAAGGGATTGGAAAAAAAATTCCATGGGATTTTTAACTTGCAGTAGTTTCTTATTTATTTATTTTAAACTCATCTCCAAAAGCCAGTGAGCATTACAGGACTCATGGAATTACAGCAAGAAAAACCCAGAGAAACACTCGGTCATGCTGAGCCTAGCTGCAGCCAGCAGCCATATCAGCTACATCGCGCGCTCCAACATGCCTGAGTTCCTCACAAGCTCTCTGCACCAGGCTACTGGTGGTGAGAGGGCAGCAGTCAGAAGACTAATGTAAATAGAAATAAATAAGGGACAGTAGCTTTAATATTTATGGTATCTAAAGGGAAGCTACAGAAAAGAAGGGGACAGCCTCTTTAACAGGTCTCTGAGGACAGGACAAGGGGAAATGGTCTGAAACTAATAGAGGATGGAGTAAAGTTGGATATAAGTCCTTTACAGTGAGGGTGGTGAGGCACTGGAACAGGTTATCCAAAAATGTGGTGGAAGTCCTGTCCCTGGAGATATTCAAGCATAGTTTGGACCAGGCTCTAAGCAACCTGATCTAGCTCTATTCAACACAGGGTAAGTGGACTAGATGACCTTTACAGATTCCTTCCAACTCTAAGCAGTCTATGGATGACAAGAAGGCTTAAATATAGAGGAAGAGAGCCTTTCCACACAGTCCACAGAAATGGGCTGAAAGCTGAATATACCACAGTTTTAAAGTTTCCATACAAAGATATATAGATCGGCAGGCCAGGAATTTTGAATATGTTTTCACTGTTGAGTATATACTATTACTGTACTCACTTTCCAAACTGGAGGGGAGCATCACCTCTTCTTTCATACTTCAATAATTAAGTGCACCTAGTAGGGAAGCTTCCAGGTATTAATTCAGATACACAGTTTAGCTAGAACCAGAAACTTTAAAAAAGAAAACAAAAAACACACAACCAGCCACTCCCAGCTCTCCCCACACACATTATTTCTAGATGTCCACCCCCAGAGTAAAGGCAGGACTCTTGTCAAGAGCGTCTGCCTGCTTGATGTGTAATATTGAGTAGCTACAGTATTTTTAAATCTAGCTGGGAGTTTTCAACTCATTACACTGGTATCTAAAGAACTGAAATCAGACCTGGGGAAGGGGAGGGAAGTGAACAGAACACCCCACAATCACTTCAAACCTCAAAACAAATCTGATGGCTGCTTAAGAATTCAGCCATCGTTTGAATAAAACCAGTCTGCTTTCTGTTCAGCATATGCCAAATGGTTTACTGTCATTTTCAGTAGGATTTTTCTTTTTGTCAGTTCACAACTGCCTTCTATTGTCAATGCTGTGAATAGCCAACAACAATTTAAAGTAGTGCGCTCCTATCAGCATTGTTCTCCTGTTCAGAAGCACAGAGAACAAGAATACATCTATGTTTTCCATATAGCGTAGAAAAATGTAATTCTCTGTTTAGTGTCATATCGGCAACTCTTGTCCCAATTCACTGCCATGGGCAATGAGCAACAGACTGAGCTGTCCATTCTGACAACGTGGCCAAGATATCTGCGGTCGAGACTGCTATATCATTTTCCCCTCCCCAAAAACGTTGCTGGAGAAATCTCCTATTTTGATTCCTTTATTTGTTTCTTTATCTACATACAAAGTACAGATAAAAATGAAATTGAATTCATTAAACAAGCTGCAAATAATGCCTTGATAGCACAGGAAATGTTACATTCCCTCGCAATGCAGCATGTGCTCTCAATGGAGTACGGATTTCTTTATAATACTAATAAAAAATAGCTGTAGTCCCCTTCTTTCAACAAAGGCTTCCCCCCACCCCAGCAATTCTGTAGAATATATCTTATTCTCTGGAATAAAAAGGAGCCTTTTCCTCCTTTATAGGTAGCAGGCACATCACAGTTAACAATATGTAGCTGAAGGGTGATTAACTCCTGGTACCATAGGCCTGGAACTGGCAATAAAGAGGTAGCTTGGAGCTGTGCACTGAAAACAGCATTTATTCAAGGGAAGGAGCTGTGCACTGAAAACAGCATTTATTTAAGGAAAGGGGAAGAAATGAAACAAAACTTTGACAATGTTGGAAAAGAGGAAGAAGAAATAGATTAAGGCAGCTGTAGCAGAGAAATGATTTACATGCTATTAACGTATATTGGCTGTACATTGCATTCAAGACACTATTTAAATAAAAGCCTTGTCAGCCTGTGTATTAATATGCTGAATTTATGTTGCCTCCAAGTTAAAGAGTATCTTCTTACTGTAACATATACAGGTATTATAATATGTCAAGAGCATTTTTGGAAGCTTGCTGGATTTGTTTCAGTTTGTTTTTGTTTCTCCGTTGTTTTTGGAGTTTTTCATTTGTTCCTAAGTTCTCAATCATAATTTGTTCTTTCTATTGCTTCAGACTTCAAACCTCTCCAGCAGAGGGAAGAAAAACAATATATTTACATAGGAGATAAAGGAAAGTAGAGGTTTCAGCAAACATTTGGAGTTGATAGAATAGAGGTATTAGCAACGCAATTTTGTAGCACAAGTTTTCCTATCATGCAATGGTTAACTTCATATGAACTGTTGGTTTGTGCTGTGGAGAAAAGAGACAACGGTGATGTCTCTGAACAGGCCTTTTGACACTATGCCAGCACCAGTGTCATCTCTATGTTGATCTTTCTTTGCTTCTTACATGGCCCTCCCAGAACTATCTGAGCTGCCAGGTAATGCTGGTCATAGGGGGATCTTAGCAGCTGGCTGTTTTGTGACAAATGACACAGAATCAACAATAGTACATGACCTTTATGGATTCTGGCTGTCTCTTAGAAGTATGTGAAATATTCACAATGAAATACAAAACCTACTTGAAATTCAAGTTGCTCCTCAGACAATTACTATGGAACCCAAACACCTAACTGCCCTGTATTGGCAAGATATTTATATTTCTGCTGCCCCCATAAAGTTCTCTGCCTTGTGCATCATTACAGAAAATAACAAGAAGTCAGAGCTTTTTTTTTTTTTGAAGTACAAGGCCTACCCTAGATGACTGCCTGAAGTACAGATGAATGACAGTGAAAAAAAATAACCCCACTGGTAGCAATATGATCTGGAGGCATAGTCGTGGAGCTGAGGTGTGAAACCCTTCAGACTCAGCCAAAATAAGCCATTGCTACTGGGAAAAAAAGGAAAAGAAAAAAAAAAAAAAAAAGGCATAGAACTCAGGCATTAGCTTAGAAAAGCAAAGCAACAACAGCAGTGCTACAAACTTTTGAACAAAGCATACTGAATCAACAATATAAGTAAATCATAACATCCTCTCCTGCCTCCCAGAGCAAAAACGCTAATCATGTTAGGTCCCTCTGAACATCTGTCATCCTCCACAGTGTATGAAAAAGGGCGAGTTTTAGATCAACAGCCTCAAATTCTGTCAGATCAAGTATAAGAAAGTCAGTGTCTTCTTTCATATGTCATATCCCCTTCCAATTTAATGGAAGGTAGGCTTCCCTGCCCAAATTCCTTAGACTATCATTTAGCATCACACTCAGAGGTAAAGCTATGGACACTGAAAGGCTGCCATAGCGAAATTAACAATCCCCCTAAGCTTAAGGACTCTTCATACACCTTAATGCATCTGGTAGGATAATAGGGAAGACGACAATAGGACTAAACTTCCATATTTTAATTATAATTCAACAAGACTGTACCCAAGCTTATATAACTTAATAATACCACAGAAAGTGGAAGTTATCAACTTGAGGCAGGTAAATATTTTTATTTAAAGACTTAATGAACAGCATGAAGAAACATTACAAACCATAATGCATAGCTACATCTGCGTGAGCACAATGAACACTTTCTGCATTTCTGATAGCTGGGAAGCAGTGTAGACTTCAGTCCAGGGCTTCCAGAAACTAGTAATATAATCAAAGACTACACTCTTGCCTTCATAGCATGTCCCGTTTGGCCAGATCTTTTAGTTTAAAAGCATTCAGAAAAGAAGCCCCAAATAATACTGGAAAGCCTACATTGCTGCCTGAGGTGTAAGATGCCAAGTACTTAGTTTAGCAAGGAGAAGAAGAATAGTGAGCTTCAATCTGATTATTGTTACATATCAAACTGCTGATAGCGAAAGCACCCTAAATCAGGAGACAAAAAATAAATTAAAAAAATAAATAAATAAATAAATCACAGAATCCTTTTTTTTTTTTTTTTTTTTTTTTTTTCTTTTGTTCCCCACATGATAGATCTGAAACAACATATGTGAGAGAACACAAAGTACAGTTCTGAGAGTCAGCAAAAACTACTGCAAGGTCACAAAAAAAAACTATGAAATGGCGTGAGGTCAGGAAGAACTTGTGTAGATAAAGCGACCTCTAAAGTGGAACATGAGAATTAAGAAAAGTGTTTTCAGAGAAACTAATGCAAGAGCATATAAAGTTGGTACACACACAAAGTCCATGCTGATTATAATGTGATCTGATTTAAAATATTCCTTTAGGCGAGGTTTTAATAATACTTAAAAAGGCTTGACATCTCCCTGTCATGGCATGTCCATGTTATTAAGTTGTAAAGCAACTGTCTTGCTCATAAAACAATCTGAATGAGAAAACACACGGTGGACAAAGCCAAGGACAACAGCAGAAATCAGTGCTGAGCCTCAGTTTATGCATTTGGATCATCTACCTCCTAAGAATTAGCATTAGCTTTGAGGGTCACGTCTTCATGAAACTAACTCTCATTCTGCTGAAATGTGAAGAAATAAACGTCGGGCAAATTGGGGCTAGGCAGGAGGTAACACAAAGGAGCCTCAGTAGGACAAATTTCCCAAGTTGCGCTCAGAACTGCACACCAGAGCTGCAGTGAGAGACAAGATGACGATCTGTGAAAACCTTCTGTCACTATGTCAAGTGAATGTCACAGCATCATTTCATGCCTACATTCCAGCCAATGTTCAGGATTTTCTCCACCCTTCTCTAAAGCAAATTTTGGGTTCTACCATTAAGTTGTCATTTTCCTCAGCAATATATATGCATGCTCCCTTATCTGATCTTAATCTGCTACTGTTTCTTTTCCAGGAACTTCATCATAGTGATGATTTGTTTGTTCTCTACAATTCAATTCTCCATTCTTCTGTTGATTCACACACTTCCCATCTCATTATTATATTTCCCAGTCTTCAGTTTTCCTACTTGCACTTATGTTCAGCATTGGACCCAAAACTCATTTTGCTTTCATCATCTTCTCTAGTATTGTTATGATGTTTACTAAACCTTTTTCACTATATTAGCTTGATGATTTCGGAAATCTTACAGAATCACAGAATGGCCAGGGTTGGAAGGGACGTCAAGGATCATGAATCTCCAACCCCCCTGCCACATGCAGGGCCACCAACCTCCCAATTTAATACTTATATTAGACAGTCCTGCTTCTTCTTTGTCAAACTGGTCCAACTTAATGAGATTTTACTAAGTGTGGCCTTGCCTATCAGAACAAGATTATTTTGCTCCTTTTGTATCTGAGCTTGTTGCACCTAAATAAAAGAATTCACACAATTCTCCTCATTAGTAGTCCATCAAACCACTTTTTCCCTAAATTTTTAACATTTACTGTGATAGTGTTGAGATCATGCAATGCTATTTGCCTCAAAATTTTCCTGGAAAGTACATCTGCTTCCCAAATATTTAGCATTTATTCCTGCTCTTGCTCAAATGCTTTTAAAGATTGTTTTTGTAAAACATCTATGGATCTCATGCATTACCCCATTTTGATACATGCAGATTGCTGTATCACACTGGCAGATCTCAAGATAGTTCAAAGTAGTCTATTCAGTCCTTCACACAATTTACAATTTCTGGATGCTTCCTCATATGCTTTCTTCTCTCCTTTCCAGTTTCTAGGATGGTACAGAGTAATTTGTTGAGTGCTGGTGAGAAAAAGATGGCCAGGAGGGGATCCAGAGCTATACAGTACTCATATGGCCAAAACTGTCAGTATTAATGAAAGAGAATTGAAATTATAAAAGCTTATCTTAGAAAGAAAAAGCATTCTGCTCATACAATAGGCAAACTGCTTACTTTGAAAGATCAACAACAACAAAATGACACTAAAAGGATAAAACTAGAATGATGGATGCAAGCCTCCAATAACAACTGGACTGGCATGACCCTGGCAACATCAAGCTCCCTACAGTGGCTTTTTCTCTATCATCTTGGATATCACTTATTTTGAGAATGCATCTACTGATGAGAGTAAAACAAATGTAGCATGAAGAAAAGGATGGAACAGAAAGTATTTTATTTGTCAATACCCCATCACTGTCACCCAGTCTTTGGTACAAAGATGCAATGAATGGCAGCCTGATTTTCAGAAGTGCTTTGCACTAGCATTTCTCTTTGTTGTCATTAGAATGACTGAAAAAAGATTATTTACCTTCCCTCCCCTAGCTTGTATGTAGGTCACACCAAAAATAATGCCTCCTATTTATTTCCATGGAAACTACAACAGATACAGAGAGAACAATAACACTATTTGATAGAGGAAATTCTCAGCTACAAAACTCTGTTTTTCAACGCAGACACCACCAGTAACTGTGTATTTTCACCACTGATGAACAAGAGCCTGCATGCCATGCTCGTAAAAATCTTCATTGCCATCTGGAATATGGCTTGTCTTTTACATCACTGTTACCACTGCTGAAATGCACCATCCAAGACCACACATCCACTGTTTGGCCTCTGAAAACATTCCATAAATTTCAATTAGTGCCATTTTTTTCCACATAGAGAAAGTCAATTATGCACTTTTTCTTCATCCACACTTCCATGACAGACCCCCCTCAGCTGCCATTTGTTGCACATCAACAGTATGTAACAGAATACTGTCAGGAAGGTTCAACCTCTACTGCCAAACCACAACCATTCACCTCTGATTTCATGGACCAACATAATAAAATAGGAGGCATTACTTTCAGAGCAGATCTTGTACATTTATGGTGACTATCCATTTAAGAGGAGCTCTAAAATCTAGCAGAATTAGTGCTTTATGGAGTACCCAATTCTCATGATTCTAACATTACATTTATGTTGGTGAGTGCTTTCCTTATAGTGCAGCTCATGCCAATATCTCCTCCTCTTTCATTTTTTCGGAAAATACAACCAATCTAATTGTAAGGAAGAGTTAGAAAATAGACCTCTGTCATAAAGCTCATGCAAAATACTGTACTGTTGTCTTTTGTATCATGTCTTGAAAGAAAAAGGATTTAATTCATAATTTCTGAAAATCTGAGGTCAGGAACAATTTGCAGATTGTTTTACTAAGCCATAACGTAATAACAATAATAATGATCTTAGACTAAAGTTATCCTGTTGCTGCTTCTGAAGATTTACCTCCATTACCTAGGGATTACCAATTTAATAGTCTTTAATAATGTGCAACTGTCAGACAAGCACATTGTATTCCTTCACTTCAACAATAGCCCAAAAGTGCCAAAACCATTTGCATTTATCTTCAGTCAGTCAAGTAGATAGCAAGACCAGAAGCAGCTTTATCTAACAATAGCTCTAGTGCCTTACAATTGTCTTAAATATTTCAACAAAAAGATACCTCAGTGTATTTCCCTGGCTACCAATGAGTTTCCAAAGGTCAATAACTTTAGCTTCAAACACAGAGTGATCTCTAAAGCTTTTCTTGCAGTTGAGAGATTAAGGCAGATAATTATAAACATATTTATGAAATAAGAGCAAGGGACTTCAGCCTGACAGTTTGGAATGTAACACCATTCTGTATCTATATTATTTTCAGGATTAGAAACCATTAATTCCTAAAATTGTGCTGTGGAGCATAAGTGGCAACAGCTGCAGCTATCTGTTTGCTGTCTTTCCACATGGGCTATTTCCTGTGCAAGATATGCATGAAGAACATAAATAAATGGGGTGCTACCTCTTTAGACAGGGCTTGGCAAAATAAAATAAAAAACTAAAAAGCACAAACCATTTTTGTCTTAAAATGATGAACTTAGGTGTTAATAAAAAGGATGGCATCTTAAGGCAAGCCCTTACACACTTCCTGTTTCTGTAATCCATTCTTCTTCCATGCACAAACTAATAAAATGCCTCTTCTTATTATGTCACTACTGTACATGAAGTATTTCATGCATAAAATATTAATCCCAGACACAGGTCTTTGAGGGAATGATTGTACTGGCTAAAGGAAAAAGACGGAGGTTTCTGGATATAGCTCCAATAATGTTTCGCTTTGGGATGTCAAAGCTGCAGTTATATTCAAGCCCCGGGCTTTTCAGTGGCACAATTACTGGACAAAAGATGTGGACAAACTGACCCAGCAAATCAGAATGAGACATACCATGTGTAAAGTGACATGCAGTATAAAGTGTAAAATAAAGACAAAAATGAAATCTCAGTACTGTCTTTTCTTTGTGTTCTACTGCTCTACTTTTCACATAACTCAACTGAGTAAAATAACTTATTTCTAGACAAAACTGGGAAAAGATATAAGTTTCAATTCCATTAAACCTGACTTTTATTGTTGAGAACTATCACTGAGTATTTCACAAGTTCAGAATACCATGATGTTTGAAAGAGTAGTTTACTAACATGTAATATTACAATACAAATACTTCAATTAGGAAAATTAAGTGTCTGCTCTTCCATTCATTTTCAATAGTATTACAGGCTGTACATGAGCCATGCCCCATGCCAACACCCTGCTCCCCTTCTTATTTCCTACCACAGTTTCCTGTCAGAACACAACTGAAGTTTTACAATTGTGAGATAATTCCTGCTCTTTGTGTTTAGTCCTCTACTCAGATCTAATGACAGAGAATTCATTAAACTTCCCTGCCTTCCATATCAAGGCTGTCCTCCAGAATTAGTTACATAGTTCTTCACAGACTACTTTTGAAAGCCTTCCCTTCAGGAACCTTCTTTTTCTTCCTCATAGGACTATTTTATAGTAAAAAGAGGTCTGAAAACTCATAAAGAGCTAGTCCTTCTGCTGGCAGTGGTACAGCTCACTTGAGTAAACGGTTGCACTATTAAGCTTAACATAAGTCTAGCTCAACACGAGAAAACACTTTTCAGTGGGTATTACTTTGCTAACCTGCAATCATTCTTGATAGTCCCTCTTTGGAGGACTCCAGGCAATTTTGCATTGTCTAAAATCCCTAAATCTTTCTTAATATTTATTTTACTCTTTCTTCTTTAGAAGTAAATCTCTCAATCTTCCTCTTTCCACCTCCACTGTTGTCTGGTCATTGCCCTCTGATATGCTACAGTCCCAGAATGGTTTGTGGTGTAGTGGTTGTGGTCTCACCCCTGGACTGTGAAGTGGTGCTCTGCACACACAGGCCAAAAAAGACCACATTATAAATTGAAATTAAAGGCCACTCAGCAATACAAATAAATTTCACTGAGAAGAGGTATGTGCTGCTGCTGGAATAGAAGTGACACTTTTGCACGGGATTGCTTCAATATTGGGTGGAAACAATGTCCAATTATAGGCTTTTCTTACAAAATAAATTAGAACTTCAATGGGGATATCAACTAATTATCTCCTAGGAAAAGGGTTTTAATTTGATATTAAAAGGGCTAAAGGAATATTTACTTCTGACATTTTTCCATGAAATTGTCCCATATAGTAACCTTGTTACCTTTTCCGTTTGGAATGATATACAGAAAATCACCAAAGCTGCACCACTGAATTCATTACAGACTTGTCATGAAATTCTAAAATCACAATACTAAGCTGCAAGAGCAGCTTTCTAATAGATTTAATCAACTGCTAGATAAACGCTCAGACTGAGGCAGGAGATTTGACGTAAAAATAGATAAATTTTAGAAGGCTACAATGCCATTTACCTAGGCTTTTTTTCTATATTCAAAATACAGCGTTCAAACAATTAAAAATAGTATAAAATAAAGTGCTTTAAAGTGGTAGAGGTCATGCTTACTTACATTAAAGACTAAAAGTAAATAATTTCTAAACCAACTAAAGGTGATCTTCCTTGCCAGAAGGACTCCTACCAGGAAATGTGAAGATAGCTTATCTGAAGGCTTTGTAACCATTAGATGCTATAAATGTCATTCCCTACTGTTGGCATCAGGATGCCAGTTAGCTCCTAGTATAGGGAGTGCCCTTTCCTAGATTTGTTTTCTATCTAAGGCTATTCCCTTAGACTCTCACATAGTACATAATAGTACAAGTACATAGTACAAATACACTAGCATAGCCAAGCTTTCTTGTAACCAAATAAAAATAAAAAGCACCTGAACAAACTGGCTGTCAATTAGCAAGTAGTCGGTTGTTTGGATAATCACATCACATAAGGTGTATCTGCAGAAATTCAATCAATCCAAAATGAGAAGTACCCCAAAGGCCAGGTAGATGTATAGGCAGAACACTTCTGGAGCATGGGAAGGTTAATTTCCACCTCCACCCCCCAACACCCACTCCCGTCCCTTAAAAAAAAAAAGGAAGATACAACCAGGCCATCTACCCTTCTAACATGCTAAAGCTTTCAAATAGCTCCCAGGCATTTTAGAAGCAGTTGTACAGTGTTTGCTTGCCACTTCCAATTAAACATGGTACAACAGTCTGATGTCACTAGGCTCTAGTAATAGGAAGTTGCTCAAACTCAAAACAAAGAACTACTCAGAGAGGTAAGCATTTTCTGGATAAACACTGAAGCTGTTTATAGAGAACAAGAACAGGTAAAATAACCTAAAGTGCTGCTTTCCCAATCCTTAAATTCTCCCTATGTTTACCACATATGGCCAAAAAAAACCTAGATTCTATAAGCTCTGGATTCTATAAATTCTGTTAGCTTTGTGCATGTCCTTAATGCAGACAGAAAACCTGTTTAAAGAAACCAGCAACTTAAAAACTACTGAAAATATCTGAGCCTCAGGCTCAGCCTTAAGCCTACTGAATCAAGTAGATTCAGGTACCATTTAAACAAGTTCTATTTTTCCAAACCTTATGGAGAAAGAAAGTTTTTCTGGTTAGCCACTCTCCTCTTTTAAAATAGTTGTTTCAATTGCTTAAACATGAAAAGACTGGAGCAGAAGTTGATAAAATACCTTTTTTCCTAGACCTCTTAGAAGGAGGTAGAATGACAGAATAGTAACTTCAAAATGGAAATTAGAGCAAAAAAAATTGAGAAAGAAAGGGAAGGACAGAGGTAAATTCAATTGCAGATAGAAAAGGAGAAGGAGACAGGTAACAGAAAGGCAATGGAAAGTCTCAATAACCAGAAAGGAGCAACTAGAGAAAAAGGATCTCAAAACTGTATGTTTTTGTAAACCAAGAATACAATTAACTTTATTCCTGAGAGGCTTGACCTCCAGTTCCATGGATACACTTATTTAGTACCTTCAGATAGTTGCTGGACTTAAGCATGGATACTTCAGAGTTTTCCCTTAAGTATTCATCAAGTTTACTCATAAAGTCTGGCCCAAGCACCACATACCTTAATCCGTCGTGATTCAAAGCAGTGGAGTCCAACATGTTTCAGGATTAATTGAATAACAACCTTCTGAAGTCCAAATGACAAAGCAGATCTCAAAGTTCCCTTGATCTTCTAACTACATATGAGCTCAGCTGCAGATAAAGGGCCTGATAAGCTCCTCCTTCTCCCAAATACCACATTCAATAATTCAAAGACCTGGAGACCAATAATGTTTTTCCATTTCTCAAATGCACAAAGATTAGAAAATATCTGCATGAAAAGTGATGATAAAATAAAGCCTAGTAATCTCATTTATATTAAAAAAAAGTAAGAAATGTTACTCTCAGTTGTACTCAGATAGCATAGGATTATCACAACAAAGTCACGTTTCCCCATGTACATCGTTTGTTTACTTTTTGTAAATAACTCATAGACTGAAAGAGGGGGGAATCAATCTCACTTTTATTGATTGAGCCTGTCTCTAATCGGGTTCCCTGCCTGTTTTTCACATGAAGATGTCACAGTGTTTGAGTAACAATGCTGAGGAAAAAAAAACCAGCTTCTTTAAAATTAAGATTCCCCCACTTTTTTTTTAATGTCATAGAAATCTTCCTATTGCTGCCAGGCTTTATACACATCGTTGATTTACAAAACCTTGGTTTTGATATTAGATTGACTTGACAGCATCTCACGTAATGAGTAAAATTTAAAAGGCAACAATAGATTGTACTCTTGGCACGCAGACCCAAGTTCAACTGGAAGCTGGAAATACACAGGTGCCTCCTTTCCACATAATTGTGGCTCTCAGGGTATTTCCCATGTGGTTCTACTCAGGAGAGCCAGGACATGCAAATTACTCACCTGAATGTAATTGCTGTCATGCCTGCTTCTAAAAGGAAAAAATCCAATGTCTTCTGCATTGCTTATATTCCAACATGTTACACAAAAGCCAACTTCAACCATGTCTGCGGGCAATGAGATTTTCTGGTGACAATGCACTCTCATAGAGACAACTAAAGCTTACAGAACTTTTAGACTTGGGAATGACCGAAAACAGTGCTTTGGGCACTGCACAAATCATTTAACTTAGAAATAATGAAAAGCTGTGTGAGACAATAGAAAGTGAGAATCCAAGAATACATCCAGAAAGTGTTCATCCAGCCTTTTTTCTTTTCTTTCTAATTTTTTTCCTCATGGCTTCAGTGTTTCTCAGGTAAAACTCATTTCCTAGCAATTTACTTCCCCTTTCAGACACTGAATAATTGTTTCTCAACTCTTTCACTGGTACTTCCAATTTCCAAATGTTAAACTTTAAGTTATTTTAATAACGCCCCCAAAATATATTTGAGTACTAAGAAAAGACAATTAAAAAATATGTAAAACTAGACAGAGTCCTGTATGACAGGACTACTCAGCACAAAAAGTAAAATTAAAAATAGGAACTTACAATAACTTTTCCAAAGGTATTTCTGGATAATAAAGAGTAACGGGTAGAACTGCAACTCCACAAGTAAATTGTGGATACTCCATATCCAAATAGAAGTATTTGGATACTCCAAATACTCCATTGAATTAAATGCAGCTGCCCCAGGAGCATGGCACCACCCCATTCTGCCACAAAATAATGTCCCTAGGGTCATTGCTGCTTCTGGACACAACCAGAACAATCTCAAAAAGACATAAGAAACAGCCACATCCTTTACAATAGTCTGCATGGACAATCACATCAAATTACATCAGAACTCTAATTGTAACTTACTCTCCCGTTTCTCGTATACAAGTACGCAATTCTTGAAAAAACAAAATATTGTTTTAAAAAAAATCCATTTTCACTGATATGTGTATGTTTTTCTGTGGTAGAAGCAAAAGAGCAATATCCAACTCCCTGTCTGGATTACATTTTTTCTCAGTTACTCTTTCCGTACACCTTTCCAGTCAACGCATACTTTAACTCTGAATTAGGCAAGAAGCTGAAACATATTAAAAACTAATTTTTTTCTCCTTTTACAAAGTCCCTACAGCAGCAATGCACAGCCCTGAGCAATTGCGTCTCATAAAATAAAGCTCAGCTGTGAGCTCGATGTATATATGTAAAATATAAATAAATACATGAATATAATTTACTTATTACATATTATTTATTAAGTAAATATTTATTTATATTTACAATATAAATATAAATATAAAAACTAAGGACTCGTGCAGACAGTGTTTCTGAAAGTTTTATATCTCCAAAGTTTACTTTTTTTTTTTAATCCTGTATATTTTCTGAGATCAAAACTCAGTTTTTCATCAGCTTTAATTCCTAAATGCCTTTATATGTTGAACAGTATTCAAAAAAATTAAGCTCATACACATTAAAATGTCTCATCTCTACTAACTGCATCAGAATGTTTGCCCTAGTTTTCACTTTCAGTTTGTCTTACTTCTATTTTTTCTTTCTTTTTTTTTTTTTATAATAAATCTGAATCTTCTTTCTCTCCAAAGATTAACTTCTCTCCTGTGAAATGACAGTATCCCAAAGGAGACTGCTTAATTACCTGCAATTCTGCTTTTTTTTTTTTTTTTTTTAGCATTTATTACTCAGGCTCCTCTTTATCACTCATAGCCTCTCAAAACTTGGACAAAAGTTTTTAACAAGGTAGTTTTAGCCGTGATGTTTTGATTCCAGATTCGATTTGAGAGGAAGAGGGTGTCTGTTCAGCTGCCTTCATTTCACTATTAATTGTAGATAATTTACAGTATGAAGAACTCTCACCATTTATCACGGTTTCTGCCTGTGGCATTTCACTTTAGCCCAAGGATAAATCTCTCTAACTCTGGGAAATGTCAGGAATGCTCCTGTGATACAGGTGATTCTACAATAATAAAAATCAACAGCTAAAAAGCAGACTTTATTGTAGATATTCATTATAATACTTATAGCCAGTTATAAATTTTCATCTCATTTCTACTTAACAAGGGCCATATATTACTGTCCTCTACATCACTGCGACCAAAACCAGAAGACCATCTTGAATTATGATATTCTATATACATAATCATTTTTACAATAAAGCTAAATGCAGAAGCTATCATGTTGAAATCATATCTAAAACAGTGAAGTGGGTGCTAATATTTTTATATCATGACAAAAAGATCTGTACCATAGCAAAAATAAAAGAAAGTAAGGTCTTTAATCATAATTTGATCATTAAATATCAGAATACAGCAGTCAGTGAACTAAACATTTGTAAAAATGCCCCATCAGTCTGCCAGACTGTGCCAGAATCAGAGCAGTTGTCCTAATGCTGTTCTGACAGCCGCTCACAGAGCAATCTTTACAGTTTTCCAGGTTTCTCAGCAATTTTTTGAAGTCAATCGCAGCCAGTTTTCCAAAGCATAAAGTTTGTCTCTCATCTAGAATGTGCCGAATAAAGCTTCAGCACTCCTGGTCGTTACAAGGTCATATAGCACATATAATGTCAGCCTATTTAACTCAGAAAATTAACACTTCCTCCCTTCCAAGTGTCTTAGTGCATTTATCTTTACTTTCTATGTCTCTTTTTGCTGGACAGAGAGATATTTCATTTTTAGTTTCCTGAAAATCATGTTAAAATAATTGAACTAACACTTTTATTTCAGTTTCCTCCCCTCCTAAAAATAAATAAATAAATAAAATTCATTGGGATCTTTCCACGGGAAAAATAGTGAGCCATTCCCAAATGTTTCTCAGGACAGTCACCAGTCATGTCAAGCATTGTCCTGAAACCCAAGCAAGAATTACTTATTTTATTTCTCATTTTGCATTCCTTAGAAAACACTGTCTTTGTCTCTGCATCAAGGAAACTATTATTTACAGTTGCAGCTCTGCTGATTTCTCTCATAGCAATGTCAAACAGTTTATATATGAGAGGAGTAGCTGAGCCCACTACTTTGTCACCAACATGCACTTTTTCAAGAACAGAGGCTGTGAAAACAAAGCTTTGCATAGAAAAGCCTTCTTTGATTTTTGTCATCTTTGAGCCAGTGCTTAACCATCATCATGTTTTTAGATGTGTCACTGGATACTTCTGAAGAAAAGAAATCATCTGCGTTCCCCTAGTTGTGTGTGCAATGTGTTGACTCCAGTCTGGAAAACCACCCTGCCAGAACAACTCCAAAGGGAGTATGCAAATCGTCTTTAGTAACACTATTCACCATAAAACATCAAAACACCATCAGAATACATCTGGGAGATGAACAGTAATTTCGTTCTGGTCAGGCTAATCTCTAGTATTAAATCACAGCTACAGGAGTGAGGTCAGAAATAGTGTATACAACAAGCAAAATGCACTTGAATGAGAACTTTCAGAAACATCTACATTCTGCCATTAAAGTCACCATTAACAGAGACACAGATTGCAGGGAAATTTGTATTTATTCCCATAACAGTATTTATCAGAAGGTTACAGTTTATATCAATGCTAAATTTAGAAGCACAGGTTCTATTTGAACTGTTTCTATTATATTATTGTACTTACTGAGTACTTACTGAGTACTATTCCCTTAGTATGTTACTATATTCTTGCTATTTCACAGCAAAGAAAAAAGAGCACGAGGACATTGAATAGTCTCCCCAATTCAGGAGTTCCACCAAAAATTATAGAAATTGATGACTCCTTAAAGAGATTGATTTCTTAAAGGTTATCAAATATTTCAGGGAGATTTTCTTTAAAAATGGAGTACGATTAAGATTTGAAATTTATTTATGTCAAATAATGTCAAATAACTTAACTTGCAAATTAAGATACACGTTCATGAGAAGTCAGCCACAAGATTTACTTCTGAGCACATATGGCGTTAGTATGTTTCCAGATTTGCTTTATCTTTTTTCCCAGAGCTATGAGTTAGATGTATGAAGTATATGAGACACAAAGTACAGCTTTACACCCTTACCAGCACAGAATCTCTACCATCTCAGGAAACAGCATCTAGTAGACAGAACAGACAAGGTTCAGTTCCAGGATGGCCACCTGATCTCAGCAGGACCTCAGGGATCTCATTTGTTCTAAAAATGGCCAGTGATTCTACTTGCATTTCTTGAGTGCAGTTTTCAGAAAACATTCATGTCATCCAGAAACCTGTCCCTAGCATCTGGGAGGGAGCAGCTGCTAAAGAAGAGGGAAGGAAGAAAGTTCCAGGTGCCTTAAGCCAAGTCCTCCAAAACCAGGAGCTGTTCTGAGGTCTTGAATCTCTTTCTCATTCTCCTCAATCTATAAAATGGAGACAAGAACGTTTCCTTCCTGCCCAGGGAAGGATAAATAAATTCATGTTTGCAAAGCATTTAGATAAGATAGCTAAGGAAGATATGCAAGTTGATAGATTCCTTGATCTTAAGGAGCTGTACTCTTAAAACAGCTTGACTGAGTTATAAGTGTCCACGTTATTCACAATATGAAACTGCCAAAAGATTAAAAACATTCTAATGATACTTAGGAAGGAACTCCCCTTCTCCCCCATACTTTGAGGACTCTGTCCCTTTAGAGATGGTATGCCTTTCAGTGAGGAGGATTCCCTATTGTTTTCTTCCCCATTCTTTATAATGTAAATGTAACCTCGCCTATTTATTTAATTTGTCTCCCAGACCTCTTTTCATCTGGCAAGATGGCAGGGGAGGGGGGCAGAGGGAAAAGGAGCTGAAGGAGGGGGGCTATTTAATAATGCCCTATTAATCGCAGTGCACTATCAGCAGGCTTTAGCCCTGTTCCAATTCTTTGATTGCTTTTTAGGGATTAGAGCAAACATCATTGTCATCCATTGCATTGCAAATGGGTAAATTTGAGTGATATGTACACAAAATATAGATAGGCAGATAGTGCACTGATATATGTGC
The DNA here is from genome assembly GCF_026119805.1 of Tympanuchus pallidicinctus. Classification (NCBI taxonomy): domain Eukaryota; kingdom Metazoa; phylum Chordata; class Aves; order Galliformes; family Phasianidae; genus Tympanuchus; species Tympanuchus pallidicinctus. The sequence continues at coordinate 45,897,657 of NW_026294747.1, read as the reverse complement.
GGAGTATATACCTGCATTTATATAGCTTGTACACACACATACACATAAAAATAAGCTACATTGCCCTGTATACCATACGAGAAAAATCAAATCAAGGCACGGAGAAACTGAAAAAAAACCTACATGTATCATTCACCTGATTTCAATTGTGACTCCCTTTGAACCTCGGCCAAATCATTTTGTACATTAAAAATTGGTCAGGGATGATAAGATTCCATTTTCATGGTTGGTAATGCAGAACCGGTGAAAGAATACAATTACAGACCCCTGAGTAAACTCTGCGAATGTCAACTTGATGTAAATGATCAAGTGTCGACAAAGGGCTGGCGGGAGGGGGGGCAGGCAGAGATGGAGGGGAAAGAGAGAAGGAGAGGGAGAGACAGAAAAAGGGGCTCCAACTTCTTCACTCAGGGACATGCCAGCACCCCTCTGGGCCCAGCATTTTGGGACCGATCCTTCTGCACCAACACAGTGCCCACAGCCTCCCAAGGTTGGCACACCGCTGCCCTGGGTTGGGACCTCATGCTCGTGGCAGGAGTGACCTGCCCCTGCCTCCCACACTCCGCCCCAGGCAGGCACAAAGAACTGCTGCCAAACAATGGCATGCCTGCCCATAAATCCTAACAGAGCCCAGCACCAGGCCGTACACTGAGAGGCTGTCAGACCCTAACTCCTCCACAGAGTGACCACGTGACTGCAGGTGCAGAGCTCTCAGTGTCAACCCCAGGTCTCACTGGCTCCCTTCCTGCTGGGCCCTGCTGTTGTGCAGGACCCAAGCCGCCCCATTTGCTCTTCTACACCTTCCCTGCCAGCACCAAGTTGATGCCATAGCAACTACTCTTTTTCTTTTTGCAATGAGCTAACATGGGAATCTGAGGAAGGATGCTGTGACCCAGTGGGCACACAGAGCTCAGGGAGTGAAAAGGAGGCGGAGGTCTCCTGCGCCAAGGGAAGGTCGTGGGCTGGAAAATCTGCATGTCCTTTACACAAAACATCTTCTCTTACAAGCAGAGAAACTGAGGCAGGGAGCAGTGAAAGGGCTTCACTTTACTCTCAAAAGGAGCTGTGGGGTGAGGACCAACTGCAGAGGCCTCCTGCAGCTCCTTGCCAGGCGCCAGCCCACACTGCCTCCTGTTTCACAGCCTGCTCATAGATGTGACTCCACATAATCCAGCCCCATGTTTCCATGAGAAGAATGACATCAGGAAAGGAGTGCACGTTCAAAAGCTTTTCACTGTTCAGGAGACAAACAGAAGAGCCATATTTCCATTTATTTTAGAGTTATCACCTGAACTGATTAAAGCAGTTATCAACTTCAGTCGTTCTTTACATGTTGTTTTTGTTTCAGACTTCCAATGTTTTTCATGTGCATGCTGCATAAATTATTGAAACATTATTTTATTTATCCATCCCCCTGTGACAGAAATAGGTTCTCTGAAAGCAAATCTTGCCCTAATCAGTATTGTTTGTCTTGCTTTCTCTCCTCAGTATTGCCACTGCTTTTAGGTTAGCAAACAAGTAACATTACTTTGCTTTTGTGGAGAACAAAAAGCACTGTGGGCTGATAAAGACAGGGTGCTGAATTAAAGGTTATTCCAAAATGCATCTCTGGTGGCTAGGAAACAATAGGCCTGTAAAACTTTTAGCAAGCAGGGTGGGAAGGAAAGACGATATGCTGAAGTTCAGCAGAATGGCGTTTGTGTAGACTCCAGCAGATCTGCTTCCCGCTGAGCCCTAACCTCAGCACAAAACTTGTCTGGTTCACAACTACCTCCAGAATTGGCCATCAAGAATATGAGACAGTGAAATAAGGAAGCCCCAAGATGCCAATATACAGGCTTAGGTTTATATCTTATATAAAAATGGCATAATAGGATTGTCCATTCCCAGCCTGTGCTCAATTCTTTTTACACACTAACACATCAACAAAACCTGATCACTCTACCAAACCACTGCTACAGAAGAGCTCATTTAAAATATTGCTTTTTTTTTCTCCTTTTGAGCACTGTGCATGCCATCCCAATTATAAATGCAATAAAATTAAGCAATGTTATGCAGATGATACCCTGCTAAAAGTAGCAGAATCAAGTTTGATGTAAATGTGGTGCAACTCATTTAGTTGGTAAGGGGTCTAAACTCTAGGTACCTACCTGTACTTCAAAATTAGCTCTCCTCAAAATATCTTGAGCAATATTATTAAAGAGCCAAGTGATATTGAAAATGTTAGCAGAACTGTTCTGGTTTTGAAGCACAGTTTCAAATAAAATGAATTTTAAACAGTTCAAAACGTTGCAATTTCTCACCTGCACATATGGCTTACGACAAATTTGAATACTGAGTGTTATCTGAATCTTAAACTCTGAACCAGTGTACACAAATACAGTTAAGGGGGTTGGGCACTGCAGTCAATTTGCTTCTCAGGCTAAAATTATTTGAATAGTTATTATTTTTCTCCTTTTTCCTCCCTTGATTCTATATCCTGTGTTTTATTCATGGCTCCTCTAAATGGCACAAAATTATCTACTGAATTTATCCCCAGCGTCACAAACAAATAAAGTGGACTGAACTTAATAAGAGGAGAGTTAAGGCAATGCATATCATCTATTTGTCAAACTTTACTGCACACTGACATACTTTGATATACATTATAGAAATTTAAATTCAGTTTGTCTTTACCAAATGAAAGCTCGTATGTTCTATTCATATCATCAGAAGGATCTCATGGGTCTAATATGGATTAGGATTACCTAGCATGCTTATAAAATTTGGCACAATCAATTTCAGCAAATGCAGAAATGACCATTTTTACCTAACATTGTTAAAGCACTGAAGAAGTTCTAGATTTGACATTAAAAAAACTGCAGCTCTAATATTAGATTTAAATAGTGCAAATTGCAGCACATGTTAAATAACTATTCCCTTGAGTATTTATAGCTTTAGGTTCTGAACTTGCTGCCTTGCATATTTTTCACAGTCATTTTAAAAAGTTTTCAGTCCTCTCACTGATATTTTATTATGACTAATTATTGACAAATATTTATTGTTGTTACTGTGAAGATGATTTATAAGTACCATTTTGTTAATAAATGTGGTGGAAGTTTTTATGCTGTTAAGACAAATTTATGGCAATTTTTTTTTCAACTAAGCAGTTTCTTTTTGTGATTCAAATCAAGACCTTTTTTAGGTTACACATGCTTAATTTGGAAGGCTAAAAAAAATTAAAAATATCTGTTGCTTGTAAAAACAACATTCTTAATGAGAAAAGATGTCATCTCAGTCTGATTTGCCAGTTATACTTTACCACCAATCGATAACAAGATGAAATCATTTTTGTTTGAACAATGGAGATACATTTTTTAGTGAATACTCATATTTTAAGGAGATGAACAATACATCTAGCAATTCAAACACTTATCTGCAAAAAGAAGTAGTCCACATTTCCAAAACTAAGCCCAAGGAATTTATTCTAAAAAGGGTAGCCTATCTTCCTCAGGTTATAGTCTTTTGTTTTGCCTGTTTTGCCTACAGCTCCAGACCCAAGAGTTGGCCGTGGCTTATGGAGGCAGCAGAGGTCAGGGGAGAGATCTGTTGCAGGCATTGTGTTCAGGCCATATCCAGCTGGGCTCAGCATCCTTTTCCAGTTCACCTTCAGAAATCACTTTACAGAGACTTGGTGGTGATTTTTCATAGATAGTTTTGTTTGTTTTTTACAAATTCAAAACCACACTGATAAAAAGACACGTCGTTTTTTTTTTTTGTTGTTTTTGTTTTTTTGTTTTTTAAACAAAAAAAGAACAGTCAAGATTTTACAGTTAAAAGGCTACTTCTGCATTTTGAACAAGCTGATTGACCTAATTACTGAAGACCTAGAAAATCATCTCATGGAAGAGTCTGCATGTCCATTTGGTGGAACATAGCATCTCAGGGTCGCTGCTGAAAAGGAAATAAGGACTTCTGAGATTTAGCTATTCTCACAGTCTACCATGTGTATTTAGGCAAGAGACCTCATTGATCCTTGCTTCAGTTTGCCTACTTCTCCAGGAGGAGGGAAATTATTTGTGTACTCATCCTGGAGGGTGGCTGAGCACCTCCTATAGCTAGAAGAATAGCAAGTAAAAACAGTGAGCAATGATTGCACACGCAAGAGAAAACAACATGAAGCTTCACCAGGCTGAAACTTTAAAGATATGGCAGTACCTGGGGAAAAACGTACAAGAGCTTGATTCTTTGAGCTAAGCTGTCTGATATGTTGCCACTTGTTTGTGGGTTCTCTGGCTTTAGGAAGAGTATAATAGATTTGAGATTTGCTACGGTAATGAAGAACCTTGTTCTTCCCCTCATGCATGTTCACATTTGAGAAGAAGCTTTAATATCTACTTTAGCTAATTAATTAGTAACTCAACAATAGCTTGACAGTTATCCTAAAGTAAAGGTACTGTTACACTTACAGAATTGCACTTATGCGTGAAAACTTATCAGTTATTTATGTCAATAATCTGCAGTATTAATACATGACTTTCTTCTTTTCTGTAATGCAGGTATATGTTCCTTTCATTGAATGTAATAGCGAATCTTTTTTTTTTTACACACACCTCTCTGCAGGTGAATACGGGAGTAATACGATGAAGGCTGAACAGATGGGTTACACATACTGCTGATTTTTTTAATAAGAATAGCAGAGTCAGATTCAGTTTTTAAGTGCGAAATTGTTCTTAAACTTTCTGTATACGAATGGTGTACAGATATTTTGGTATTTTTCCAGGCAAAATATTCATCACTGTTAAGAAACTAAGTAGTGGATGAGGCGCTTAGAAACATACACATAGACCTCTTCTCCCAGTGCCCATGGATCAGCAGTCCAGCTACCCTGGAGTTTGTCTTCACTCTTGTCTGTACCTCTCAAAGCACTGAACTTGCAAAGTGCAGTACAAGGTCTTGAGAGAATAAACATGAGGAGAACAGCCTCTGTCATCTCTCAAATAAGCAGAATATGTAAAGGGAATATAACATATTTAACTTCCTCTGAAAGGTTGGCTTATTTAGAACACCTACAATCATCTACACAGTGAAGCATTTGTAATAGTCAAACACAGAGGCTTTAAGGTGCTGGGAAAGGAAATGGCCCATGAAAATGTGGTCTACAAAGTTAAATCCCTAAACTAAGCTCACCTCACAGCCAATTTTAAAAACAGATTTCAGGTCAGGAAATAGTAGGGAACAAGTTTAAATGAATGTCAAACCCACTAACCCTCCTCCACAAGTGGAGAAAAAGTAATTCATGAAATCAGCAAAGGATTCCGGCAATCTGGGTACATCTATGCAGCTAAAGGAAGGCAGGTCAGTGTTCTGATGCACAAGGCCCCTGGCAGCCCACAGTGCTTGATGACCATCTCATCTTTTCGTTCTGCTTTAGATTCTTCTCTTGCTTTCCAGGAAGCAGCCGTGGCCTGGCTCTTGGACTAATCCCCAACCTACATGGACAACTCCCAGAGGGTTAAAGAATATCCCAAGCTTGGCTTTTCTATTATGTGAAGCCCCCCTAAACCATTGCAGGAAGCTTCATGCCTCAAAACCTCCTCATGATATTCAGCAGAACTCTTCAGTCTCCTTCCCAAGCACCTCTTTGCTAGTCCACCATTCTTTTCTGAAGACACTCAAGAGAAAATAAAACATAAGCTCTCTCACCAGGGCTGAAGGTCCCATGCTTCCACTCCAGACCAGAACATCCCCGGCTTTTCCAGGCCTTCCCCTGCAGAAAGGCAAATGTAAACATCAACTGCAGTTGGTGAAACAATCTGGCACTGCAGTTAAGGGCAGAAGCTCACTGCTTCTACCACGGGATGTCCACAGTCCAGATTAGAAAAGCTTTTACTCTCCAGCTGACGAAGGCAAACTGGTCTGGCTTTAAATTCCACTCTGATCTTAAAGGACTGCTGTTTCTAAGGCTATGTCTTCACTCAAGAATTAACTAATTTGTTTGCTTGTTCTTTTTCTTGAGTCACCCTTGCTCATCCACTAGAGTTGCCATTGTACAGTATTACACCCAGTTGGTGTATGTGCTAGATCAATAGGCATGCTATTGCCACAGTTTCCCTAATAAATCAGCACAGGTATTAAAAGGAAGAGAACATTTCACAGTTAGTTTCTGCTCCTTCAAATCCATTTAAAATTTGGTTCAAAACAGCCTTCAGATATCAGTGCAGAATCAGTCTTTTCTTTATAGCTTGTTGGCAAAAGATGAGCAAAGATATGGTTGAAAGGAACTCTGGTGGCGATTTGTTAGTAATTTTGATTAAATTTATTACAGTCACATGGTTGCTGTTGCATTTTTTTCCATGGATAATTATGGAGTCTGCTCATTTTATGAGATGTATTTTTAAGAGTTTATCAGTGGCTTGGGATGAGTGCTCTTTTGTTTAGTGATGTATAAATTTGAATAATAATAAATAACAAAGTGAAGGAGAATGCGGGAAGAGAGGAGGCTGAAGTCTAGGAAGATGCCTTGCTATGCTATGTTTGATCACAGCATAGATGATACAGCAGTGGGCATTATAGAAAGCCCCAATATAAATCAGATTAGATAAATATTAATAGTCATGTAACCATGTACTTTACTGGGGCATTTTGATGTTTTCAGTCAAAGGCTCATGTTATTAGTGTGCACTTAATGATCAGTTGCTTCCCTTTAGCAATGCTTTGACACTGAAAAACAAGACTGTGGCATTGTACTGTGACACTCAATTCCAGCAATACATCGGCTCCCTTCAGCTATCCCAGTGCTGTGCCATGTCAGCCCAAAACACAGGGCATCTCAACTCACAGACCCCTTACAGACTGACAGTCTTCAGCCAGAACACAGAAAATGGGGAGGCTCATTCTTGTAGATGTAAAAATAACATCTCAGTAACACCACAACAGCTGCATTTTGCACCATTCACACTTTGTAGCTAGACAGCATGCATCCTTCTGTGGCTGTGGCAATTGTGCTTTTCATGATTTAGAGAAACCTTGACTTTTTTGGATTCCTGGTAGTATCACCCAGGCACTTCCAAGCTTTTGCATTTGCCTTCTTAAAAAAGACAGATAGGACTTCCATTCTCCCACATCAAGAAGACTATTAAAAAAATTGTTTCTACTCAGAATCAAACATTTACTGAAAACTTAAATTGGGGTGGAAATTTCAGGTTAGCTGCTGTTAAAATAATATCTACTTGGACAATTTTGACATATTAAAAAGCTTGTTAATCATAGAAAAATTCAAAGGCATTTAGGAATGAGCAGATTGGTTAACATCTAGATCAGTCAACATTGAAATGTCTTCAAATCAGGGAAGGCTTACGGAAAGTGCTTAAGTTTACAAAGCTGCATTCTCCACTCAATTTAATATAGGAAGATTTTCTCATAATTAATACAAAGCAGTAACAGGTTACTGTGGTGTATTTGCAATGAGTTGTTTCCTTTATGAAGTAAGAGGCAAAGTGTTTTGCGACTGAGCTGTAGCATCACTCACCACAATCAAGTTACCCAGTAATGACTGCATATGTCACACATTTATTCCAGTTTCATTACAGACTTGTGCTTTGGGTCCACATTTTGTTCCATAAGAGCACAAGGTGCATTTCACTGAGGTGCATTGGTCTTAGGTGCCCACACTGGTCTGAGGTGTGTACAGCTGTTGTCAGCCATGCCAGCATCCATGTGGCTGCCACCTGAGCACAGCTGCTTCTACATATACCTATAAGCATGCAACATGCCACCATACTTCATGGCTGTGCTGAACTGCTATGAACTGCTCTAATCTAGGCTACGGCAGCCTCGCATTGTGCTCAGCATTATTGCAGGTTGTTCTGTAGGCATGAATGTTAGCTGTGTGATTACTCTATACTATCACTGTGCACTGCACTGCCCAGTTGTGCCAGGCGTACATTCTGTGCTATGTATTATAATAATGTTGATATAATGCTGCAGTACCGGTGCAAGGCAGTGCCGGGGCCTCTTGTGCTGCGCTGCCAGGCTGGGTGATGGTAGCACAGAGTCTCCACGCTTGCATTACAGGGACGTGCAGAATTAATCTTATGTAATCTGCACTTTGTGGTTGGTTTCCATTAGTGCAGTGTGCTCTCCGAGGCTTGATTGTAGGGTATTAATGTCAGAATCCTCCATGATCTACTGCCGCGTGGTTGTGGTGTAGCCTCCGATAAAATCATGGCTTGGTTTCTTAATAACACAGAATTTTAAGAGACAACAAAATGTATAGGAATTGTTCTATATTAAAAATGCAGCATAATTGTATAATTACAGTATTTGCATCATGCTAAACAGATTGGCTGGGTTATTTCAGATTCTTTAAAGTCGGGATGGCATCAGGCCTACAGTATTTCTAAACTGTTTTGCCCGTCTGCAGTTGTATAATGAAACACCACAAATTTTACCCAGCAATACTTGTGCTTTTCTAAGTGCTGCATTATGAACATAAAATTACCAAATGTACTGAACACACTTACCAACACTGAACTAAAATCCCTTATCTCTCACCCACAAATTAAGTCTCCACAGATCCCTTTTTACAATGCTGAAGTAATAAATACATATACATTTATTTCTACAACCATTTTAAGAAATTAGAAGGAAACCCACACAGTAGTTTAGCAGTTAATTTACAATAGTACAGCCTCTTGAGTAAGTATGTAAAACAAACACACATCATTTATTTCCCTCATTTGAAATCCCTGCTCCCCGACACACAGACAGACAGACTCATACACACAGATCACTACAGCCCAAATTGGACATCAGAGAAGAAACTGGGACTTCTTTGCTATCATCCGTGATTGCCCTGAGGCTTGAGGAGTGGCCAATTTACAGCATGAATATAGTCTAGGGATATATGAATCATGAATCATGTTTGATGTATGGAAAGGCACAGTCATTTTGAAAGGCTGCAAATGCAGTCATCTGCTTTTTAAGTGAAAAAACATGCTTGCAAAACAACAACAAAAACAGAGAGATGAAATACCTGGGAAATATTATTTAAAAGACACAATCTTCCTTTTTTTTTTTTTTTTTTTTTTATTTAATTGGGTTGGAAGGGGTTACTTCATTATGCAGCAAATTAGAAAATTCATAATTTATCATTGCACCCAGTCGAAATGCCACCCAACTGAGTCACACCCCTGTGAAAACCATCACATAGTAACAAACTGTCAAAGCCTGCTGCAGCCGACGGGCAAAATTAATATGCAAATGTATGCAAGAAATTAAAAAGCAGAATTACCCAGGCAAATGAGGTAGCTATACTTGAATTGTTAGAATTATGAATAATTACTGCGAATTTTCTGCTCCTAATATAACTTGTTTTTTGATAAACAAAGACTTAATTATCGAGATGCGCTGGAGAATTTCCGTGGCGCTCATTAATCTTGCAAAAAAAACAAGTCCCTGGTGCCCAAACCGTAATGAAGAGCGCGTGCCCTGAATCTTCAGAAAGATCAGAGGCACCAGGGTGCCAGGGCTGGAGAAAAAAAATGACAGTGCCAATGTCCCCTCCTGTACCCTGGAGTGTCATAACGTCTTCCACTAACTATCAAAGGGACTTATTTATGCCAGCAGCTGAGCTATAAGTCCAATTTACGATGCCTTAAGCAGTGGTGAAATGATCTGTTGATGTGCTATGGAAATGCCATCTTGCAGTAGCTCGATTTGGTCCCAGTGATACCAACACGGTGAGGACCCTCCGCTCCTCTGCTAATGGATGCAGCATGACAGACCATAATACACAAGAGGGACAATCTTTTAGGACCAGTCTCAATGGTCCTCCATTAATCTTGGTTCTGCAGTGCCGTGGTGTCCATGGGAACAAGGGCATTATCATAAGCACTGGTTTTAAATGCTCCCATTAGGGACTGCAATAGAGAGGAGAGATGCATGGGGTGAGGGGGTTAGGGAAGACAGTCCACTATTAGTTTACTCTTCTTTTTATGACCTGGATTCAAACCATAACGGGTGACTCAGAGAATTTTCTCTTCCTAAATAACGTAAAGAAAACAACAAAGGAAGAAGCAGCTAAGTGTACAGTGCGGTGCTGCATGTTCGTCTTCTCTGTTTTTACAGCTAGAAAATCAGCTTGGCCCTGGTGGGCTGAGATAATTTACCATGAGAAAGCAAAGGGAAAATAACCCCAGGTACTCTCAGCACAGACCAAATCGAACCCGCTGTGAGCTTATTATTACTTAAAAACTGGCATCTAAGTGGAAATGACTGACTCTCTGTCATTATCCCTATTACCACCATGATAAAACCAGGCAGATGATAAGGCAAAATTACAAAACATCAGTTCTGGAGCTCGGAGGCTACTTCAGAAGCTCAAGGCAGACTGCATTTTCAAATGCTTCCTTCTCTGCATTCAAGTCCCCAAATATCCTGATGCCTTAACACAACCATTTCACTGCATAGGCAAATTGTCACCTTTTAAACCAGGGCACCTGTCATTTTTTATGTAAGGCTCTACCATTCAGTTATTCTTCATCTTAATCCTTCAATTTCTCTACATACACAGAACGCCTACAGTACCACTGTACTGTTCAGAATTTTACTTTCACAGCCTGCATTACATTTAGAAAAGGGAAAGATGAGGAGACAACATCATGAATGATGGAAAGTATATCCTTTCTAATTGCTGGGCTTTGAGTTTTTAAATCAGGGATCAGTGCACCTGGGACTGCCCTTCCATACTATGCAGTACTTTGGAGTGAGAAAAGGGGAGAAAATTGAAAGAATAATGACAAAATGGCCAAGACTGGAAGGGACATCTGAGTCCACCTACTCCAACTCCAGCTCAAACAGGGACACTTAGATCAGGGTGACCGGAACCATGCCCAAGCAGCTTCTGAACATCTCCAAGGAAGAGACTCCACTTCTCTGGGCAGCCTGTGAGAGCACTCCAGTAAAGAAGTGTTTCCTGAGATTTAGATGGAACATCCTGTGTTTCATCACCTCATCCTGGCATGGGGCACCACAGAAAAGGTACTGACTCAGTCCTCTTTGCACTCTTCTTTCAGGTATTATACACACTGATGAGTCTTCCTTCTCCAAGATCTTCCACCCTCCCCTTAGTCAGAAGGGACGAGGCTCCAACCTACGCAGAGGGCCAACACACACCAGCACAGAGCCCCAGAAGATCTTTCCTGCAGTGGCTTTTGCCTCATACAGCAGAGTTGGAAGGGACCCAGAAAGCAAAGTGTTGGTGAGGTCTGACTTAGCAAGGCTGATAATTCACTTCACCAGTTGCCTAGAAGAATGGTTTATTACAAAAGGAGTAGTAATTGGTAATTGTGCCTGACATGATTCCTTACCTCCCTGCTGCTCAGCAAGAATGATGGCTGCTGAAGTTCTTACTGGTGTAAACTTTCATTTTCCACATACAGATGGGGAATTTAATTTTGCAGCCCTGCCAAGGCAAGTTTCATGCAAAGTATGTGCTAGTTATCATAGAAACTTTTTGCACAGCAGTTTCACAGCCCTCTTAATAACTGCTACTTGGGCTGAGTCATGCACCTGTTCCCCTGATCCCACGGCCTGATAGTGTAATGCCACCAAAGCAGCTGCCATCTCCATCCGTTTCAGAGCGTGGGATATGCAGGATTGTGCATTTGCTGACAAAACTGTTTGTCAGCTAATGACCACAGTGTCAGTCTGAACGTTTTGTGGCAATGAAGCCTCAGGAGGGATGATTCTGCTTATGGCGTGAGCTTGTGAGAAATACTCCAAGAAACACAATTTTCTTCAAGAAGGTTTCTCGTGTTACAAGAACACTTCAGTACAAATCACCAAGTCTTTCCTCCATCTCCTTCATGTGCATGCATTTATTCATTTATAGCAGAACAAAAAGATGAGGTTTGAAATTAAACATTTTTATCTTAGTGAAGAGTTGGGAAGACCCACACAAAAACTGCCAAGGGTGCTGGGTGATCCAATTTACCTGTCCAAGAACTTAGGAATCAGCTTCAGGAAAGAAAAACAATTTGCACATAGCTGAATACTTGTGACAACATGAAAAATCTGCCTCACTACACACTTTATCCAGATGTTGCAAGACAATAGATCTGAACCGTAGAAAATGGTTTGACCAACAGCTACAAAGATGAGGAAGAGAACAAATCCCACTTCAGACTCTCCCCAGGCCTTATACTTCACATTTGCAATTGTTATTACTCTTAGCCAGATTTTGCAGGACAAAGAATGGCATGAGAAAAGGCTTCAGTAATTCATTCAGTCACCTCACTACAAAATCTTGGCCTTTTATTAGAGTTTCAAGCCTTGGGCTGACTCTTTATCAGGCACTGGTTCAAAGGGGAAGAGATCCACATGTGCAAGATGGAAGTAATTAACTGTGGCCAAAGATTGCATTGTTTAGATTTTTTCTAATCACACTTCGCTCTTCATAAACTGGATTCAGGATATAAGCATACCCTCTGTAAAAGGTCTGGGGCACCGGGTGCAAATACTAACCCTAACCCTTTCAAATTCCCATAATTACTATACTGACACAAAGCAACCAGGAACGATCTTCAAATATATGTATATATATATATGTGTATATATTTATGAATGTATGGACATAACAGACAGAAATGAGCGCATAACTGGGGATAGTCATGGGAGGTACAAGAGAACTTCTAAAAATGCTATATGCAAGTTCTTGCAGTGGCACCTGAATGACAAATCAAAAGAGTTTCATTCTCTTCCCAGTAAGTGACGTCATGAAAAATACAGAATTTTGGTCCAAACTGACAAGTCACTCCTTGGTTTTGTGCAGCACCCAGCCTCTCTCAAAGAAATACAAATGTTTTTAAACCAGGTCAGCATGCTGCCATGATAGAGGAGAATACACAACCATGTGCACCTTTCTGACAAAACAGTTGTTCAGTTTGCTACAGAAACCCCAAAGGAGACTAACAATTTACTGTATTTATATAACAAATAGTTTTGAGGTAGAAGAGCTGTGCTTCTAGTGTCAAATTGTCAGCTTGAAGGTCTGCACAGTGCTGAAAAGGGGAAAAAAAAACGCTTAGATTATTCCTAGTGACCCACATACCGCAAAACATCTGCTGACAACATGGTTGGCTTCCTGCCCAAGTTCAACTATGAGCTGTCTCCAGCTGATCATCTTTGCCCTCACTGTAATCAGAAGAGTCCACAGCAAGCAAAGGTGATAGTCAGGGACACATAAAGCAATTTGACCAATTGAATAAGCACAAACTTAAATAAATATGCACATGCACACATATAACTCAGACATAAACTCAACCTTAAAAAAAAAAAAAAAAAAAAAAAAAAAAAAAGGAAAAAAAGTGGTACCATCAAATGTAAGACTTTCTTACAATTCTTTGGGTTAGAAATAAGAACTCATTGGTGCTTAGCATGATCCTTTGTGTTTGCAAAATGCAGGTTGTTTAAAATTTCAGATCCTAGGGATATACATGCACAATATAATTAGACAAAGCACTGGAAACAAATAAAAAGCCCTAAGAAATAGCTTTTGTACTGCCTTCATCCATCACTGTATTAAGTATAGTATTATCTTGCTTATAAGGACAGAAACAATATTTCTAGATGCACTTGTGTTCCATCCTTCATTTTACATCTGAAATGGTGTTGCCTTGTCATGCAAACACATTGATGTACCCTCCCCTTTTGTTGTTTACTTTTTTATTACTGATTTGAATAAAAATAATTACTCCTAACTTCCAAGATTCTTGCCTTTAGGTACTCATTCTCCTTTTTAAATGCACCTGACTGCTTAGAACACAGCCATAATCATACCTGATATTGTTCAAATTAATAGCCACTCATTTGTGATCATAGTTGTGGTTTTTTTTGCACTTTGTATTACATACGTTACAAAACTTGCCACATAATTCAGAAAGCTGTACAAGTCTCCCATTTCAGTAACCAACAAAGAATACTTGTTATTCTGCTTTATTCTTTGTTAGTATCAGTACATAATTTTTCTGCTCAGTAAAGGCCAAAAGATACTGTGATTCAGGGGTAGGAGAGGATGTTCAAGCACTTCTCATTAGATTCTCTTCTGGGCCAACAGAAAGCTTTGAAGATCCACCTGAAACTCCTGAACAGACAGCTCCTGTACTTGGCTGAGGGCTTGTTACATACGAATTGTTTGGATGATTTAAAATACAAGTATATAGATATGTAGCAGAAAGATGTAACAGCAAGCGACAGAAAACATGATCCCTTAGGTGCTGTAGCTAGAGGCTTAGTGACAGATGATGCTGCAAAATGGCTTCAAGATGGGATATTTATAAAGCTGCTTTATGAGAATTTTACACTGCTAATCACAAGGCTTTAATAATGTCTTCCTCTATTAATTGAAATCTAACTACCAGCTCACATTTTGAGACGTTGTCTTTGTTAAATTGTGTAAGAAACTCCTAATATTCCTTTTCCATCTTCCAACCCTGACTTTGAATCTGACAGTTTCAGGATTGCCTTCACCCTTCTAAATATACTAGACACAGCACCCCTCATTTGATTAATTCTAATAATTTTTAGTCATTATTACTTTTTAACATATATTGGTACTGCAGATTAAATATTATTTATAGCTTTAATTTGTGTCCTGTTTGGATTGTACAATCACAGGGCTAACGTCGCCATCATTATTATCATATTGTTTTATACTGCTCCTAAAATTAAAATCCATTCTTGTCTTTAAATGTTTTATTGTAGTTGTCTTTCTTGTTTTGCATTGCATAGTCCATGATTAATTCCGTTAGCCAAGTGCATATGGCCTGCTTGGCTATCATCCATTATCTTCATCATTGTTGCCTCAAAATGAGCACTTTATTATTACCTTTTTCATCTTTCCAATTACCAGATGTGCTTTTGCATTCCCATACTTTTCCTACTAGACTGAGATCTACATTTAGAGTAAAAGTCCCAGCTCATTAGCCACTGAAGACAAAGTGAATTTTCCCTGACTAAATACAGAAATCTGAGGGTCAGTTCCAGTATTAGAGAAGCCTTCTAATTTCTGAGAAACAAAATCAAGAATGACTGTATTCTCCCATACAAGAAAAGCTTCAGTTTTTCTCAAAAGATGGCAGTTCAGTAGAGCATAAGAGGAAAATTTCCTCAACAATTCCTTTTGCTACATTTGATTCAAGTATCCTTCTGGATCTGTCTCAGAAATCTTACCTAAGGCAGGTAAGGGCAAACCTCAGCAGCTATCCTGTAACTTATTTCTTGGAATGGCATCCAAAAAAGGAAAAAGAAAAAAACAAAAGACTGAAACAGACAGTTGTGCTAAATATCTACATAAGGCTGACAGCAGCATCTCTCACTGTGAAAAGCCTTTTTCAAAAATTCCATCCTAATTTTTCAGGTTCAGGTGATGTAGTGTCATTCAGTGTGCCAATACCCAAACACTTCTCTCATTGAATGCAAACTCCTAACCATGTAGTGTTCACTTAGTCACAAAGTTAGCTGAGGTAAATATGACACGCAGTGGAAAACCTTGCCAAAGTAAGGGAAATACCTTTTTCTTGCTCATTTCATTCATATAATTTTAAGGAAAAATCACCTGCAGTTTTCTTTCCCCCTAACACCTCCGTTCACTCCAGTATTATTTCTCAAATTGTTTTCACAGGGCTATTAATTTCATTTGTTAGTAATTTTACAGTCTAATCACTGAGCATTAAAAAAAAAATACCATATCATAAAGCCACAAATTCTTATGATTGATATATCTAAATGCCCATGAATTCTTTCTATATCCTGAGAAAGGTTCTTTAATTGAAAAAGAAATAAGAGAATCTCCACTTCTATTTTCTCTAAAACCTTTGTATCATATATCTATTTCTAGGCAAGAACCTCCTTACTGACGCACAAAGCAATGATGGAGCAAGACCTGTGCATAACCTGGGGATACATAAGGGAACTGTTATATGATAAGTAAGGGAAGAAGCTGCCAGACACAAACATGCTAGCTTCTGTCTTCTGACCTAAGTATGTTGCTTTGGGCATTTTAAAAAAATCTGTTAATAATCACTGTGAAGGAGGAAGCAAATATTACAATAGGGAAAAAAAAAAAAAAACATTAAAGGGATAGCAGGATGTAGATTGAAATGTTTAGAAGTAACTAGGGTGACAAGCTTGCAGCCTCCCACATTACTCTGGCTTTGAAGAGGCAAATACCTATTTGCTAAGGCTAGGTAATCAGAAACAGCAAGCAGAGCACCAAAAGCAGGGGTCCATTGCATCATGAGTTACCTTTAAAACTCAGAGAGTCCAGGAGAGGTCTGAGGACTGAGAAAGTGTTGTCACTTACAGGAACAACTTGCAAGTTCCTGTAGTGTTTTTGCACTTAGAACAGGCTTTTTAAACTATATTTTGGAACTCAACTTCATAATTAGCCTTTCTTGTGCTGACCACAGCCTCTGAAAAACAAGTTGTTTTCCGGACATCTCAGAGTTGAGACTCCCTTCTTCTCATAAAGAAGAAACTTTGCTCCTCTGGCAAATTGTTGCCCTTGATCTCTCTAGATCTGATGTTTATACCTTTATGCCTCTCTATAGCCTCTTACTCCAGGCATAGTGACATTTACTTCAACAGAGCTCTGCCCAAGTGTTGTGCTGTACTGACATATCCAGACTCGGTTCTTCTGTGCCTGCAGAAGTAAAAGATGTCCCGTATGTATCAAGATGAGAGGGCAATGTGTTGAGAACTTTTACATACAAAGTGTCTTAAGATAACAGATCAAAAGAGATTGTGGAAGTGATAAATGTCACTTACATGCTGGCAGATTAGTTTAATGGCAATGTCTGTTTTTTTCATCTAAACACCAGCAGGAGAAACTTGACAAGACTGGGATAGTATGGCATGGCTACTTCTCTCATTTGGGCTGGTATTTGCTTTATCTATTCATCTTAATAAGTTTGCTCTGAGCAGAAGAGCAACTCTGCATCTTGCCTCCTGGCAAAAGATACACAAAGTACCTTTCTGATCTGAGTGAACAGTTTACTTTTTTTTTTTGCAGGAATTCAGAAACTTTCTATTGCTAAAATATCTTCCCTATTTTTTTTAATTTTATTTTCTTGTAATGCGGTTGTATTACCAATGGCAGACTGTCTTTGGTAATCCTTTGTTCTGAACTTTTGCATCCAGACACTTTGTTACTAAAACTTTGCCATATTATGTTTTGAAGGTTTTGTAGCAGTAGAAAGTGGTGTGCATCTATGAGCATTTATAATAGAGAAAAGCCAAGTGATAAAGTGCACCTTTAACGTAATGACAGTAATTCAGTCTCAGACAGTGAATGCCATTATACTTGCCTTTAAAGACTAAAATCAGTCAATTGAAATGACAATTATGATAATCCTCATGTAATGAAGATTATTTTGAAACAAAAATCTTTTTTTGGTATGCGTACCTCTTAATGTGTGTATATTTACTGCACCTAAGTACATTCTTGCCATTCTACTTGGCTGGAAATTTGATACAAGTATACAAGTATTTCTATCAATTCAGCTGGTTTCAGCTATTATTTGTGGTAAACTAATTCCACGCACAAAAGAAAAAAGCTAAAAAAAACTTTCCTAAAAACAAGCCATATATAAGTTCTGGCAAAATACTGTGAGCATACAGCTTGGAGAATTGGGTAGCCTTTAAAAGTAGCTCCTTTGGGTGGTCTTTGCATGTGTGACATGATAATCCCTCTCCAGAGCATTCTGTGCTTTTACCCTGTGTTTTGTCATAATCTTCTACAGGGAAACGCAGTGAGCTTCCAACAAACCACCTGGATAGCTCACAGTAAGAGATCATTCCAGAAAGCGTTAATCTGCTGGAAGTCAGATGTCAGTGGATGGCCTGTCACAGTTACCTGTGCTGAAGGAGAAATACACCAAACATCTGATTTTAGTTAGCCAACATAACATTTTCAGAGTTGTCCACGGGAGTATCTAGGCACATCATGCTACAAGACTACAATCAGAGTTGTGATTTTTCTTGGATTTCTCTGAAAAAAATTGTTCAATTCTAACAAATTGAGGCACTCACAAACATTGTACAGACAAGTAAAATGACACAAGACCCACAAGGACATACAAATATGGTGAAAAGGGAGATTTGTTGGAGTAAAGGGGATGATATAGCAGTCCAAGATAACCATAGGCAGCTTGGCTGAAAAGTTGGACGTGAATGTTATGTAAAGATTCTGCCCTATGAAACAACCCTGACATGAAGTGCAGTAGAGATTAGTATTACAATTACAAAACACATTTGAGAGCTGTAAGAACACTTCTGTCTAACAAGAAATGTACTTCAAGCTGTAGCTATGCATTTTGCATATTACTTGCTGCTTCAGTTGTTTCAGGTTTAAAATTGTCATATCGATACTCCCCACACATTTCTGAAAAATGCTTTTTAGGAAAATTGATAGGTAACTATTGCCAAATGCTTCTCATTCATGTTTTTGTACCTTCTACCTCTTTGTTGATTTCAAGGTAGAGAAGTAATGAAAATCCCCCAGGGAATCCCTTAAGCCAGGTGGTAGTTTACCTGCTATGTTTAGCAATCATTCAGAATGTATTCCTTCTTTGTTGAGGGATGGTAATTAGGACCACGTGAATTTATATTTATTTTGCTTGCAGAGCTTTATTAATGCGAACTACACTGGAAGTGGATGGATTTCAGATGGTTATATCTTCTTAGACCTGACCTAGTTCTAATAATTTGCCATTCAAAAGATGCAGAACTTACATCTTTGTGGGAAGGTTGTTACTATTTGTTGTAAACAGTGGCCTAAAAAGGTTGCTGTATGCAATCAAATACACTGGCACATTGGGAAATGTGATCTTTTCTAAGGCTATTATTCTAATCATTTCATCTAGTCCCTTGTCCAAATATATTATGCACTGGTACAGAGTTAATTTAATTTTTTTTAATTCCTGCAACAGTACAATAAGCACCATGACAAAGCAGGGTGTCAAACACATGCTTTTAGGAAGTTCTTCATTGCCTGTTAATTGTACAGTGCAATTTTGTCAGTGGTCTGGATGACATCACTCTGCTGACTGCTTTGTGGAGATGTTTAATAGCTGGAAGGTTAAATGCAGTGGAATTCACTTTCAATATGTCGCGTTACTGAGAACAGTTTCACATGCACACATTTCAGTCGAAGAACTGATTGGGCCCTCCTGCATTCTTGTTCCTTGAGTTTTTAAGCTTTCTGAGTCCTGATCCTGTCAGCAAACTTTCTCCTGGCTCTGCATGAGTTTCCTGTACAGAAAGCCTAATGCAGCAGAAAGAACTTCAGCTGGAATGTGTGCCAGGGTGCCTTCTTGGGCAGCAGAACAGCCCCAGAACTCACTAATAAATTTTTGGGGAGATTTTAAAAATGGTGTCTAAATCTTTCAGGCCATAGACTGTCCTTGCCTTACATCAGCAATCACATGGGATATTTCAGCTCTGCTGTTCTTTCTCTCCCTCCACTGTTCACGTGGAAAAGGAACGAAGTCCGTCTCTTTTTGCCACTCCATGAAGTTGCATTGTACCTGAAGGCCTGACACGAGAGAACCACAGGAGAGGAGTGAATCACTTCTTTGCTATCCTCAGCTCGTGACTAATACTAACACTGAGAGCCTAATGCTGAGAAGTGTGCTGAGCACTTCAATGGGAGTTAGGCACTAAAAGTCATCCAGGCCCATGTACTTCACCAACATTTTGTCTTCGAGGTTCCACGAAAACATCGATTAATCCTCACAACATTCCTGAAAGCTATCCCTTACCCATTTTGTCCTGAAGGGAAACTGAGGGAGATAATTAAAGCCTTGTAATGAAGTAACACTTGATGACCTGGAGCCCAATCTGCTACTGGGTCAATAGGCAGATTATGTTCTTGGACTGACTAATTGTAGGTGCCTAATTGTATTAACACACAAAAGCAGCAATTCATGGAGCACAAAAAAAAAAAAAAAAAAAAAAGCAAAGAAACTGCCACCCCCAACAGTCCTTCCTTCTGGGTGAATTACATCACCTCAGGGCTCTGATTCACCATCTCTGACAGATTTAGCTGTGGAAACTAAAGAAAGTACTGCCTCTACAGCTGCCTCGATAGGTGTCACAGATGACACCCCTCCCCAGAAATGAGACAGCAAATACTCTCCCTTATTAAGAATAAAATACAGCATTGCATGCTCTTATCTTCAAAAAATACTGTAAGCCTAGAATTGAAAGTGGAGACTACCGTACCTTCAGCATGTGCAAAAAGACAGAGCGAGTCATTGCCCACTTGTGCCTCCGTTTTTCTGTTTATATTTCCTATTGATAAAGCATTCCTCCTATTTCACATTTAAACTTTGTCACCTTCACCATTATGAAAAAATCATTAGAACAGGACTCCAACAAGCAAGTGAAGGGAGTTTACTGCTCAACTCCATCTCGAGACAGTGGACTGAACACTGGTTGCTCACACAGAGCTGCTTTGAAATTCCAGCTTTGACGTCAGTAATTTTTTTTTTAATTTTTTACTTTTTTAAGAAGAAGCGTCACCTACTGTTCTAGCTGGTCTAAATGATTTCAACTGAAATAATTGGGTTGCACCTTAGGGATTCAGTCAGAGCTGATTTCTTTGCTGATATATTTGCCAGAAAAAAAAAAAAAAATCAGTTTCTAAGTGGAAGAGCTCAATTTGCCAGTTCCATGGCAAATGCAGAAAAAATTAGATCGTGAGCAAAAGAGAATGCTCTGAAATTAAATTCTTCAGAAGTGTGTATTCTGATTTTCAATCCATGGTGTTGAGCAAAGATTTCAGCAACTGACTGAAGTATTCACCAAACAATTCTTATCAATAACAAATACGCCAGTGTTCCATTATTACTGATCTAACGTAGGGGGGAAAAAAAAAAATCTTTTCACCCTCAAGTTTAGGATTTGTTTTCCTAAATATTTTTCCCCCCTCCTCAGTATTACTGCTGTCTGAGAAACTGATGCATATTTTACTGACTTTGAAACAATGCTTAGGGTCACTCCAAGGGAAAAAAAACAACACTCAGATGATACTACCTGTCTTACACACTGAAATTCACAGCAATTGTGTTTCATCAGAAATACATGATGATTTCTCACCCACTATTACAGTCAAACCTAAGTATAAAAATTCTGTATGAAAATTTAGACAAGCACTACATTCTGTAGTCCTGAGATTTCACAGAGTAACATTTATCATTTCAGAAGCATCAGCATAAACATGAGTGCAGATTGCTGGGGTTTCTATGCAGCTATACCCATCCTTCAAACTTTTTTAACCTACCTTGTGGCTAATGACCTCAGGTGGGAATATGAGAGTATTGCATTTAAAAAGCAGGAAACTTGCAGACAGAAGCCAACAGTAGGCTTTTTCACTCTTCTATATGCTCTGAAGAGACTTAATCAGAATGTTTTCAATATATTTTCGCTAGAGTTGGACTCAGCAAAACAACAAATGATTTTTGATTTTTGATTTTCTGTTGCAGGAGTCTGACAAAAGCAAAACTGTGTGTCGGGTTCTACCTTCTAATACAGAGTCACAGAACACTTCGTGATTGATCTCTGCTCTTAAAGATGGGGGCTTTGCTTCATTGTTCATCTTGACACCACAGCCCTGAAGGAGATGACCAGAGCCTGCTCCACATGCTCTGCTCTAACAGCATCTCTCATTCAAGTGGCTGGTGATCACATGTGACTTAGGGGATACCAGAGCCTCTAAGGATACCAGCCCATCTGTAGACTAAAGGCCAGCATTTATTAATGACCAACTTCGTCTGCTTTTCTTTTGCTAAACTTTACGAAGAGGAGAAACTGTGGTTTTCAGATTGCTCTGAGACCAGCTGGCTTTTAAGCATTGGGAAATAAATCCCTAGCTGAGAACCACCATTAAAGACAGCAAATTGATATTGTATTAAAAAATAGCTGTAAAAGCCACTTGCAAAACTTTACATTTTCATACACTTAAAAAATGCCAATTTATTGAAAAAAAAAAAAAACCAAAAAAAAAAAACAGTCCACTTCCATCTAGCAGACTAAGCCAATAATAGTGATGTATTTTACAACATATGATTTTTGCCATGCGGTGTAGAGTTATCAAAAAAATAAAAAAATAAAAAAAATCAATGCAACTAAATTGACAAGTTTGTCAATGACTGGAACTTCCTTTTTACTGTTACTTCATTAAACTGAATTCCATAGCATCACAATCATTAATTAACATCCTGCTCTGATGGTTTGTGTAGCCAGGAAACAATTGAGTCATATCTGGGAACATTCAGGGAAAAGGGTATATTATTAGCAAAGACAGCAGAAGATAGTCATATGTAGCTACAAACAGTTTATTAAGTTCATTGCAAAAACTTTTGAAGTTATCAAGGCCAAAATTTTCAAAATAAACCTGCTGGGTCCTCAGCTGGACTCTCAGGAAAAAGTAGGTCTATGTCTTTCCAGAAGATCCGTGTCTGTCTCACACGGAATTATAGCATTTAGCCAGATAGAGGCCATAAGATCAAGTAATTCATTTAGAAATTAACTAGCACAGTGGCTAAAGTACATAGTTGTGTTTCATCAAACTCAGAGAATACAAGTCAAGAACAAAACTTAAACACGATCACTGAAGAAAGGTTTGTAGATTCTGAATATAAACTCTTTGGGATGCACAATTCAACATTACACAGGTTTAACATGGACTCTGAAGGACTGGGCTGCTAGTGTTAGGAAACTCTCAAACAGGTGAGAGGGATCAGGACTTGCAGCTGTGATATGCAGCTATCTTATCTTCTTTATAGCCTTATTTTTAGGGGAGATAGTGAATTCTGTTGTAAAGGTCCTTTTGTTTTGGTTTGTTTTCCTGTATACATTCCAGAGGACAAGGAGAATGATCCTTACAGAATAAATATGTTGTTATTTGCAATTATGTTTCCGCAGCTAAAATCAAGCAGCTGGATCAAAGAGATCCTCTGGGACACGTGCTAAGGACCATGTTTTTCACCTTGGTCTTTTGGGCCATGCCCTTAATTGGAGCTTAGTGTCCCATTAATGATTGTGCCCTCTTGGGATTTATATGATCATTTCAGAATTGCAGTTTTTACCTAACGGGCTGCTGAACAACAAGGAGTCCTTGTAGCTGTATCCCAAAGGCCCCCCAATTAAATATATGGCACTTATCAATTAACCTGATGTTTAAAAACCACAGTAGTGGTGGCTCTCTGCTTAGGAAAGTCCCTGGTCTAAACCAACACAATTTAATTGTCCTCTAATGCAATTCTGCCCTTATGCAAGGACCAGCTTGCATGTGATGCTAATAGTAGGCTTTACGTTTTGTGGTGATCAGGTTAACAGATTACTGCACCATAGGTATTAGTTTAAAGGCATTACAATACTGAAATTAACCTTGATTGTATCTCAGAGTTCACAATATCTGCAATTTTATAGAGTAAGCAAGTATGCAATGAGTTCCTATGAAGTTTAAGCCACTGCAGAAGTAATAAATCACAGGTCTTCCTGTTAGATCTGGAGGTGGATATGAAAACCAACAAAAAACCAGATTATAAATTCAGTAATCTTAGTAGTAGAGTGGAACAACAGTGCTGACACATTTCCATGCTCAGGAAAGCGAATTCCATCAGCTTCCTGAAACACCTGTGACAAATCTTGAAAAAGACTACTAATTATTTAACCACAAAGATACATACAGAACTATACAACAAGTCAGCTTGTCAACGAAAAATTTTCAAGCATAGAAACTCATCCATGTTCCCGTTTTTATAAGCTCAAAGAAGATATTTCCATAATTTCCTAAAATATTTGCTGCAATTTCAGTTTCAAAAGGGTTTGTGACATAGCCACAAATAAATTTTTATCTGCCAATGCTCGGAATTTGTGGAAACGAGTAGAGAAAACATACATAAGGTTTATGTAGGACCAAAGAAAATGGATCTGCAGCAGAAATACGTATTTTCATGGGGCTAGGAAGACAGAATTAAAAGCTTCCAATGTTTCTTGCTTAGATGGCTGAGTTTTTAGTTCCTAGCATATAAGGCCTTCCTAGCAGGTCAGTTCTCTGGGCCACACACTTCAATTGATAAACACATTAATAGGAAAAAAAAAAAATTGGTTCCCTGTAAAATGAATAAATAAAAATAAAGCCCAAAACATAGAACAGAGCAATCTTTGCAAACTTCTAGGAATTAAAACACAAAGCTAAACTCAAGACATGGAAGGAAACAACAAGGCGTCCATGTTTCACCCACAACTTCATAATTCACCAGCACAAGGGATTTTCCTATTGCTGACAAACTTCCTCTGAGCTTCATTTCAAAGATCAAAGCAAAGATCTTAAAACTGAAAGCTTTAGGAAATAAAATAAATAAATAAATAATAATTTAAGAAAAATAGCTCTCAAATTCATTCAGTAGAAAAAAAATATTATTTTCCAATTATGTACACTGTTAAGGGAGAAATCAACCTAGTGGCCAGGACAGTGTAATCAGCCTCTGGAGATCCCAGTGCAGAACCATAGATTTTTTATGTGAGCCTGATACCAGAAAACACCAACACCTAGATGAGTATGATTTCTTTAAAAATCCAAATTCAGTTCTTGCTAGTAAACTGTAAATTCAAGATGTGCACTATGAGAAGCAAGTATTGGGAAAGCAGAAGAAATGACATTAATTCTGAGCTGTGATCTGAATTTCTATTAACAGATTAAGCTTCACTCACCTTAGCAATTCCTTTCAAATGGATGGTCTTAGAGCTATTTCATCACCCCAAAGCTTTTACATATGACAAAGATAATGTGAGGTCCTCTCCTCTAAATAAGGGTCAGCTGAGCACAGAGATGTAATTGGTCCTAGACAGGGAAAGATCTAGGCTGACTGTAGAGAACTAGAAGTTCTTCATCACTGATGGATGGAAATGGTCTCTAATGTGATGAGGAATCCAAGTAAAGGTCATCAGAAAAATTCTTAGGATATCTCCAGGATCCCAAGAATGTTTTGATCTGGCTCCTAAACTGATCTTTGAGTCTATCTCCAAAACCTGGAACATCAGATATATACAGGAAATAAAAAAGAGGGGAAGGAATGTGGGATTATTGATGTGGTCTCTCTGGAGAGCACTGGAGAATGGGGCAGTGCAATTCTGTTACACTCTCAATGCAGTTCCCTCCACTGCGCTTTTTCCTTTCCCTTTTTTGCTTCTTCCTCTGCTACAGCTCGTCTGACATTTTTTTATCTGTTCACACCTTGCTGATTCAATTCATCAAACTGACAAGAAGATATCTACTTGTTTTTGCTGAAAAGTTTTCTATTTTTCTGATGTTCTACTTATTGAATCTCTTTATATATGATCAAACGAAGAGGTCAACGCAAGGTGAACAGCAGAGGTATATGAGCAGGAGAGAGAACAGACCTCCACCTATCAGCCATAGCAAACTATGAGTCTAGTCAACAGCCTAACAGCTCATTTCTGTCAAAATTAGGCGGGAGTACTCTCTTCATGCTCTTTCTCACCAGCTCTTCCTTCTTTCTGCCTTGCTACAGCTGCAGTTTCTGCTGGGGACCCCTCTCTTATTCAGTGTCTCTGATGTCAGCGCATCTCAATTATAAGTCAGCAGAGAAATATCTAATTTCCTTTTCTTTCCCTTTCCTTTCCCTTTTTCTTTTTCTGGTCTAGTTCTAGTTCCTCAGCTAGTAGATAGCTGAGTTGAATTGACTAATCAAAGCACTCAACAGGAGCCAGACCTGCTCACTGACAGATCTATGGAGCTGGGACTGGCTAAGAGTTAGAATGTAGGACAGTTAAGTTCCACTCCTGGACAGTGAAGGTTGATTCAGACAGTCCTGGAAAATGGTACACAAAAAAAATAAAATGGCTAAAAGTTAATTTCATAGAAAATTTTGGTGATGTGATTTTGTGTTCAACAAAAGAAGTTCCCACCAAGTCAACCAAATTGCTGAACCAACAGGAAATAAATGATGGCAAGTAAAATGAATTATTTTACAGACTTAAACAGATGAATTGGACTATAAAGTATCCCATAATTGCCAAGTTTTCCCAAGGGAAAGGACCACAGTGCAAAGCTCAGCCTAAGAAAAGGTGACAAAAAAAAAGGCAAAAGTTACTGGTCATGGTTTACAACTTTACCTGGTTTATAACTGCTGCTTTGTGTGTCCACTCATCTATTATGCCTGCAGCAATTACAATGCATTTGCATGAACTTCTCTGTGAGCTAGCTAACATTGTTCATGTCGTACAGAATTGAGACATAGAGTTCAAACAATTCACATTAAGTCCCAGGGAAAATTAGGGGAATGCATAGAATCTGTCCCTAAGATTTAACAAGTTCTCTGGTGTTACAAAGGACATATTGTTCCTGGTTCTGAAGACCCCAATGAAGGCAGTGAGCAAAGGACACAAATAATAGAAATCACATGAAAAAGCTACCCTTATCAAGCTCCCCACAGAAGCCTTGATTATTCAGTATGTGCTGTCTTTCCTCAAGTGTTTGTATTATTAAAAATTTGTATTGTCTAAGATTTAAAATAAAGAAACTTCAGTAAGTACACTGAGAAAGCTGCAAATGCACTTAGAGGAGAAAGCTGCCTTTATCATTACAATAATAGCATGAGAGCTTTAAAAAAAAAAAAAAAAATCAAGTGTACAAATTATCCGACATTCATTGCGTGACATCCTGACAGCTATGTTAGTCCTGTTAAAAATATCCAGGAGGACGCACTTTGCAGATGGTACTTCATAATCCTCTCACTTAAAAACAGTCATTCTCTACCTCAGCTAGAGCACAGCTTGATGAAGGCCATAGGACACTTGGTTCAGCCAGTCAAAGCTGCTTGATGAGGGTGTCTTCAGATAGTTAGTAACTTATTCATTCATTCATTTTACACAGGAAAATTTTTTATGAAACTTGGAGAAAAAAATCATACCCTTGCATCTTCTTTTCACCTAAGTGTATCTGCGACCAGAATCTACAATCCAGTTCAAATAATGCCTGCCTCTCTGAGAAATGCAAGTATGAAAATTAGGTTAAAATGCCCTAGACTTTCACCTCTGGAAACATGACCTCAAACCTGGCTTCCTATATGTTATTAGTGAAATGATTGACTGTTCAGTGCCACAAAGCCAATAAATTAGTGGGCAACCTGATAGGATTGATTGCCAGAAAATGTTCAGAAATGGAATACCTTGCCTGGGATGAGGTGTCTAACCAGAACCTTACAAGTAACCCTCTGGAACACAGCCTCACAGCATGCCCCTCTCTCATTCCCATTCTGCTTTGCAGCAGAAAAATACATTTGCCTAGAGTATGATACAGTAGAATATTTTAAAATAATACCAAGCAGAGAAATATAATTTTCTTAGCAAACAAGATGTCAACCCAACAGTACAAATGTCATATTTACATTCATCTTATTAAGATTTATACCATTTAATGTTGGGCTTCAAGAATTACTCTATAAACAGAATAATTTTCATATAAAAGGGATAGTATATTTTTAAATCAATCCTGTAAAAACTCACTCATCAGTGGTTTATGAAACTTGAGTACGCTGATGCTTCAGTACTCAATTAATGTCAGGCAATATGGATTTCAATCTGGCTTGAAATATATTTAAACAAATGAAGTAGATACAAATGTTGGCTCTTTGGCCAGACAGAGCTAAAAATCCATTTTCTACTCCATTTATAATAAGAAGTAATCTGAATGTAATTTATCTAAAGCACAATATGTTTCCCTAATTTTTACATGTAACCATTACTTATAGTTTAAGTAATAGTTATATCCATGGATCTTAGTGCACTTAATTGAAAATGCATAATATTAAAACGTAAGGCTCCATCCTTCAAAAATAAAAGCATTATCTTAAGGAATAATTGAAGTAGAGGAGTGGGGACTGGGAAAAGGCAAAGCAAGGAACCTGAAAATATTCTTTAAATGCAAACATTTCTTCCCCTTTATGTTGCATTAGGATCATGTTTGAATGAAATTAGTCTCTCTCAGTCCCATATTTCAGTTCAGATTACAAAATTCTCTCATCTGATTGTCACATTTTGCACTGAAGTCAAATTCTTCTGCAGCAGAGTGACATGTCAAGGGTGACAGTGACAAATTGTCACTAAGTAAGGAATAACACATGACAGGGCGTTCGGCCATAATGAGATATATGCATGCCTCGAGAGCGTTTGCAGGCATGAGGCTGAAGGGCGATTTCTCCCAGCACTCATAATGTTGCTAGGTCTCATTAAGACTTTACATGCACTGGAATAGATTTCTAGTGATTAGAAGAAAAGAAAAAAAGATTTATGAATGAGTAAATCATGGCAGCAAGTTTTATTTTTATTCATACTTACCTAGAAGTTTGTATAGATACTAAGGCTTGGGAAAAAACAGGAGAGAGGGTCTTTTATCTCTCTTTTAAATTTTTTATGCTACTGTCCATCACTGCACTGGCACAACTACCATCCTTTCTAAATGAATAGTAACAGTGAAATTTTTTGGCCTAATGAACTTAGTGGTGTTCTCTGACACGTACTCATTTGTAGTCATAAACTCTACAGGGGCAAGGTGTTACTCTTCAAATACATAATGGTTTTATTAATGTCCCTTTTTGTTGATGTGGGTTTAGAGGTAATAAAGGGGCATGCCAAAGTTCACATAAAGGTCTTTAACTTATCCTTTGTGATTTGATTTCTAATGACTTTTTAAACTTAGTACCTCTTAATTAATTACAAGATCAACCACTAAAACCTGCCAAGACTATTATAACATAGTGACTTTTATGAAGCGGGTCAGCCCCGTGGTAAAAGGGACATAGGAAGTCATATATTCAGTTCAGCCAGTGCCTCTCACCACCAGGGAAGGAAGAGAGAATTTTGGTATGGAGTTTATTGCAGTCTTCACACTACATATCCAGTTGACTGAGGATTCAGGGCAAAGTAGTAGAGTTTTTTTGTGCAAATAAAAAGTTGAAGTCACGTAAAAAGAAGTGGGTAAAGCTAAAGTCTTCTTAGAGTCCCCACATTGGCAAAATCAGGTTGACTGACCTTTCCATGACTCCATTTCCTTGATTATGAAAAGCTACCATGAAGTTTAATTTCTTCAGCACAGATAGCTTTTTGGAATAAGAATACACCCATTCACAGTGCAAAAGTTTGGGATTAAACAGTACCAATTTGTTTCTCCTATTTTAGAGAAAAAATATATAATTTTTTTGGTCTAAAATTGAAAAGTAAAATCTCCTTCCATTCTTCCCTACAATATATGTTCTGTCTCATTATGCTTTAAAAGACAGAGAGGTATCAGGATACAGCCAACATTGTGATTGCTCATCAGCTGTCCCAATATTTAGGAAATTTCAATAATATTAACCAGATTTTACATCTGAATAAAGCTAGTGGATTCACAGAGCATTTGGGACACCTTATCCTAAACAGAAATCTCTTGTCTGTCTGAAAGGGTGAAAATGCAATCACGACACACAGTGAAATGGAAGAAAGGGCGCTTCGGATGAGAGGAAAACAAAGACAGCCTCATAGTCCGGAAGCTGAGACTATCCCTGCTTGGATGCCTCAAATAAGAGTATGTGCCTGTTAGAACAAACCTCGGTGGCAACTTACTTTATTAGTCACAGTAATACTCTGAATTTCTATAGCATATGTCCTATAAGAGCTTCATTGACTCTTAGCAGAACAAAATCCTGAGCAGAACAGAAACCCATCATGATATCAAGTATGTGTCTTCATAAGCAATAGGGAAGTCACAGACTCAGCTAAATCTCTGGCAGAACAGAAATAGGGGAAACATACCTGCCAGATATAAGCCTACCAGAGATCAAGAAGCATTTGGACAACGCTCTCAGAAATATGGTTTGAATATTGAGTAGTCCTGTGTGAAGCCAGGAGTTAGACTTGATGATCTTTGTGGGTCCCTTCCAGCTTGGGATGTTCTATGATTTTTACCAGCAGTATATTCTTCTGGATATCCAGAACTTATTTATCAAATCTCATTCATGCATAAAAACGGAACTGATCTTGAAAACTTTTTCCTGTTGGATATGAAACAGAAATAATTGGGGATGTGGCAATGCAGAGATGCTAAAGAAAATAATTTGGGCCTATCAGATTGGCCTGAGCCCATGCATTCAAATCCTTACTCATTCAAACAAGTCTTGCTGAGGTATTTTTCTTCCTGACAGAGACAACAATTTGTGCCTTCACCTCTCATCCAGCATTTCCCAGCCTCTAAGCAGCAGTGCCGATCAGCAGCCTCAGCTCTTCCATTTAGACAGTAATAAAGTCACAAACCTCTTGGATCAGGGAACAACCCCTGTGGCTGGAGCTGACAACTTTGGACTCGTTGGTCTCTGTGCAATAAATGAGTTATGCAAGTACATAAATTTCAGTTACTCACTGCTTTGGAAAGGAATTTCTGGATTATATTATCTGCAGTTATATCCTTGGCAGTGGGACCATTCATGCATTTTTCAAACAAGATCGGCACCTGGGTCATGGCATTCACACAAACGGCCTGGTTTATGCTCTGGACTCTTAAATATCCCACAGAAATATGTTTCACAGATGGGATGGTCATTGAAACAAACTGGAAAGTGAACACAATGATGGCAGTTTTATGCATTGGCAACTTGTCTATCTTAATTTTAGACATTCTTGATGGTTGTGTTGGCCCTTGACAGTCACAGCCTCTGGATATTACAGAATGGGAATTTATTTTTTTTTAATGTAGTGCCATTTATATCTATTATATTGTAGCCATCTACAAAGTAACATATTCTCTGCTGCTATTTATGGAGAAAAATTATGACTATAAGCTTAACTGCTGATTAACACCCATGGACTGCTTTAGTACTTTGTTATTTACATTACACCTGTTCTGGTGCAAAAATTCAAAGTCCATGCTGAGCAGCAGCTTGCTCAAGACCCTCTTCAACCTTTAACAGCTCCAGAGATGGGGCATCCACAGCTTTTCTGGGCAACCTATTCTAGCATCTCCCTACCCCCTGAGTAAATACTTTCTTCCTAACATCAAATCTAAATCTACTCGCCTTTAATTTAAAACCATAATCCCTTTTCCTATCACTACAGTGCCTGGTAAAAGTCTCTCCCCATCTTTCCTATAGACTCCTTTATGTACTGAAAGTCCACTATAAGCTCTTCCCAGTGTCTTCTCTAGGATGAACAAGCCCAACTCTCAGCCTGTATTCATAGGGGAAGTCCTATGGCTCCAGCCCTTTTTCCTCTCTGTAAACCGTCCTCTAGAGCAGCTTCAACAGGTCCATGTCCTTCTTAGGCTGAAAACTCCAGAGCAGAACACTGCAGGCTGTATCTCGCAAAAATGGAGCAGAGAGAGGGAATAACTTCCTTCATCATGCTGGTCATACTTTTCATGCAGCCTGAGATACTTCAGCTTTCTAGGCTGCAGGCACACACACACTGACAGCTCCCATGCAGGTTTTCATTCACCAACACCCTAAGTCCTTATCTGCATGGCTGCTCATCAGGAATTGGTTAAAGTTTCAAGGAGCTAGCTCGACTCAAATAAACAAAGCTAAAGAAACTGCATTTTGAAAGTAGGCAGGCTCTGGATCCCTTCTGAAACAAACAAGCAGAGAGTAAAATGTGAGGAAAAACGCTAACAGGTCCACAGGAATATGGATGGAGGACCTCAAAGGGTATTTACATTAGTGTATTTTAAGGACATTTGGATACCAAAATACAATCAGCAAATGCTGTTAGATTTTGATGAGTGAACATTCCTTTGTGTGGACGTATATAATGTTTACTCCTGTTAGAGTAAGGAATACAGAGGAGGGTCTTAGATAAGGTAAGCTTTATGAGCAGTGCAACAAAAAGAAGGTGGAAAAGATCAACTTTCCTAAAGGAAGAAGTTTTATTCTTGCTGAGTGACATTAAAACAAGGCTGGAAAATAGATCCTAGCCTCTTTCCACTTGATGTCATAGTTTTTCTTTTTTGCAGTCCATGGTAATTATATAAAGCTTAT
This sequence comes from Tympanuchus pallidicinctus, assembly GCF_026119805.1. NCBI lineage: Eukaryota > Metazoa > Chordata > Aves > Galliformes > Phasianidae > Tympanuchus > Tympanuchus pallidicinctus. Next base: position 45,865,579 of record NW_026294747.1, on the reverse strand, counting down.
ACTGAAGTGAGAAAAGGCTCACTGAAATGCTCAACACATTCTCAAAGCCTCTTCTCCAGAGAATATTTCTCCAAGGATACTGCTGCATTCAGCCCACCTCCGTTCCCAGACACGTATAAAGCTACCCAGGAGGGATGGGTAAGGAAAAGAAACAGTCTGCATAGCTGAAGTTTCCAGATTTATCAGTCTTGAAACTGAAGGTTGAAGTTAAAAAAAATTGCTACTTACATCTTGTACAAGGGAGGAGATTGCTCAAATAGAACGCAATGTACTGCATATCACTAAAGAAAACACAGGCATGCAGGGCTGTGGTACGCCTTGTCTGTCACCTGCACAGTACCTGTCTGCTTGCCAGACCCCAGCCGTCACTCTGCCTGGTGTTTGCTATCTCAGCACTGCATAGCAGGCAGCATGAGAGGAAAGGAGCATAGCAAAGGACACAGCAGACTAGACAGTGCCACATTTGAGCCCTTAAGTTCAGCAAGACTCACAGAGACTACTGCATTCCTTATGACAGGAGGAAGCCCACAGGCTTTTAAAACACTGGTTGCAGCCAGACCAAGTCCAGGGGACAAGAAAAATGGCATTTAGTGACTTTCCCACAATCTCCAGCCAAGCTTAAAAATCTGTTCAAATGGGAATTGAGTCCTGAGCCTTGAGACAGAAACCTCTTTGAGCTGAGAGTAAACCAGAAACAGTTCTAGGGTTGTCTCTTTTTTTAGTTTGGATGTGTTACTAACACAGTATAACGCCACAGTCAGCTACACATCATCCCAACTGTAAAAATTAAAAGAGAGCTGTTGAATGTCAAGTGATGAAGCACTAAGTGTCACAACTTCAAAAGTCCTGCTTTTCTGGCAATATTTACTTATTCACATGACACATTAACATATGTAATAAGTACATAAAAGAAAAAATGTCATATGGAGAAGAGAAGTCAATGTGTGCCCATAATGTAGTGAATAGCATCAGATTTTTTTTAATTTCTTGACTCATATACCTGAAATACAAACCCTATGCTACAATAACACCTTATTCTTCTGTGACTGTATAGCACCTCTCACTGTCAAGGCTTTGTGACTATTACTCTCTCATATGCCTACATCTAACAGAAAAGTTTCACTTTCACTGAGTTTCTTCTAAATGAATTTTGAGAAAAAAGATGGCATAAAATAAAGAGCTATTCTCTAGGAAGTTATCTGAGCTCATCCCATCAGTTCTTAACTAGTATAAGCAGTGAATGTTGTCAAGTCACAAGGCAGCTTGTAGTAGACTATGGCCAAATCTTGAAAGTTCATTTTGTACCAGCTTTTCAAATTGCACACACTTAACTACACATACTTTGCTTGCTTCCAAATTATGTCTAAGGTCCACTACATGCATTATATGGCAAAGATCAGCCGCTTCAGTGAAACTTGTGTCTAAATATCATCGTTAGAATTTTAAGGCAAGAAAGAGGCAATTTTATTCTGCCAAATTTGAAGAACAGATAGCCTAAGATATATGCAGCAGTTCAGCTTCACAGTCAATGATCTTTATTCATCATTTGAATGTGAAAATAGAGTGCAAGAAAGAAAATGGTGCTACAGCCTTCCCCATATTTGACACTAACAATCAGTTCCTCCAAAGAGAACATTATGGTTTTGGTACATTTGTGAAGAAATAGAAGCACAAAGATGAACGCTGGAAATATATGAGCCAGAAACAAAACAAAGTAAACAAAAAAAAAGCATTATATTTTAGGCCAGTACATCCTGGGCCCAAACTTTTCTCCAAAAGAATAAAGATTGCATTGATAATCAGCTACTAAGTTAGAACAGATATATGTTGCCGTTTTAGACTTCTAAAGAGTGTGGAGATCTGTGGTTAAATAAATCTCCCAATTTTTAAACTAGCAGAACAGTAGCAAAGATGGTGTCTACGTGCTATTCATTATATAAACTAAAACATTTGACAGTTGAACTGAGGCTCTCACAGTTACCTTCAAACTTGAACTTCGACTTGACCTAATCCCATATCAAATGATAACAGTTTACCATCTGTCCTTGGTCAGCCCAATGGAAGACTTCAAAGGATAGATTTAATAGCATATAGTTTGGCCTTGACATACAGACTCTATCTGTTCCTACTTAACGAACAATAAAACCTTGTATTTCATTTCTTTTTTTTTTTTTTTAAACAGATGGAGGGCTGGTGTCTTATTCCATTCTGTCACCCCATCTGGACGCCTTAAATGTGATACTAAGGGAAGCATAGGGTGAGCCCACCAAAAGCTCAGGTCACGTTGAGATACAGTGAGAAAGGAAAGAAAATAGACTGATACCTATCGTGCTTCATGGTAAATTAAAGGCATTTAAGGCTGCCATAGGGGAATGTGGAGAATAAATCACCACTAACTTCTGAAATAACAATGAAAGAACTTAAGAATGCATCATTAGAGTGCGCTGCAAGCTTTCAAGAAGTACAGATTCTTCATCAGTGACATAAACTAATTGAAAATATACATTTTTGCCAATTAGTTTATGTGGCACTTTGAAAAGCAACAACTTTCAAGTCTAAACAGCACAGGAATCACTTTCTTCTGAGATCTCACCTGGCTGAGTTTACCATACAAAAAATTTCTTTGGGGAATTCATAGTTTTACTTTCAGTGCAAAATAAACAAATCTTCTGTTTTCTGAATGAAAATTATAATCAAAAGTTCAAAACACTTTCCTGTGAGCCACTCCAATGCTCTAATACATTGACAGCAGTTTTGCAACTCAGAGTAGTAGATTTTAACTATTTGTTGTAGCTCATGAATGAAGTAGTCTAAGCTACTATAGGGCAAAGAATTGACCCCAGTAATTCCTAAAGGAGAACATATTTTTCGTACTATAAAAATAAATACAGTAATAGAGTAGCAGCATGATAATAATAAATATGTTCTCAGTGCTCTCTGATTCTTTTGCCTGTAGATATTCAGAGAATCATAGAATATTCTGACTTCGAAGGGACTCACAAAAATCATGAGCCCAACTCGTGGCTCCATACAGGACCAAATAAGATCCAAACCCTATGTCTGACAGCACTGTCCAAACACTCTTGAACTCCAGCAATCTGGGGAAGTGCCCACTGCCCTGGGCAGCCTGTTCCATGCCCACCACCTTCTGGTACAGAACCTTTTCCTAACCCCCAAGCTGATCTTCCCTTGGCACAGCTCCATGCTGTTCCCTCAGGTACTGAAGCAACAACTAAGGACGAGGTGTTCTCTTTTCACATCTCTGAAATATCTAGTATTTAAAGCACTGCTGGATAAATAGCAAATGGGTTTCCATTTAGTAAAAGATCATTCAAAATTTAATCTGGTCATTTACATACGTAGGCTTCAAAGTTCCCTTGATCTATGAAACAGTGAAGAAAAACTGTACCAGTGGTAGGGTGCTTTCACGCTAAAATGATGCCCCTGATACTATAAGCAAGAGCATCCACTCCCCAGTTACCTCTGCTCTAATACTTCGAGCATACTGAGTTCTGACAAAAAAAAAATCTTGAGGAAAAAGTTAAGGATGGAAAAATAACATAAAGGCAAATGAGTCACAAATATTAAGAATTCATTCCTATTCCTTCCCAGTGTCTGTATCCCTTTGTGTCCTATATATCTGCTGGATATAAAAAGGAATTTAATTCTCTTTCCTTCTAGCAGAAGATGTTGGATCAATCAGCAAGGACAAAAATGTATCATAATGCTGTTGTGCCTACCGAAGCTTTGACACACAATGCCAAATCCACTGACCAAAGCTTAGTAAAAGTATAAACAGTTTTCGGCTCAATGAATGTCTGCACAGATCCCTGAGAGCATTTTTGAGAAAATTGTTTACCACATGAACCATAATAAAAGAAGAGGAAAAAAAACCCAAACTGATCCAGACCAAGTACATTTCTAAGTTTTCCATGACAAAGAAAAAACATTTTTTCTGTACTGAAACAAATTGTTTCAGCAACTTCTCAAAAAATGTGGAGAAAATGAAAGTCTAAACTGTTACAAAAGTGCCGCTGCCAACTTTCCTCGTTTTCACCCTTGACTTTTATTCAAAATCTGCAACACTTAGGTAGATCACTTGGAAGTGAACAGCGCTGTTTTCAGTCTCCCAGGATAGCACCCCAGCCCTGAAGCAATGAAGCTGTTTGAGGTATGAATCTCTCCTACTGACGCTATTCCACTTTGGGAAATAAGCATTTCCTAGATCAAAGACTGAAACTTGAGTGGGTATCTTAAACATAAGACTGCATAATTACTTTATATAAAACATATCTAGCTTGAAAGCTCCAATGTAATCTCAGAATCAAAACACACTCTAGCTTGGGAGTTATGTACTCTTTTGACACACAGAAAGAGCTTGATTTAAATCCCTGTTGGTGGTTCTGCAAGTGATAGGGGACAAAGATTCCATGGACTGCAGCTTGGAGGTGCTGATTTTTCAAGAAATAAGAAAAAAAAAAACAAAAAACATCTGCATGTGTGCTGCAACTATGGGCCTTCCATGCAGTAAAGATCAGGAAAAAGGAAGAATTATATGAGAAAATATTAGACAGGCCAGGCAACACACGAAAATAAACCCCCAAATCCCCACCTGAGCCATGAGGGAATGGCAACTTCCAGTGTTACAAAGGGGGAATCTTAAATGCATTTGCTTGTTGGCAAGGGCAATTTTTACCTCATTTTCTCTAATGGAAGTTTCTCCTGCTTACTTTCATGCCTTTACTGCTGTGACTGAGGAAGCAACCAAGCCATGCATCTGCTCTGAGAGAAACCCTGCAGCCATGCTTTGATGCCAGGGTTGGTGTTGAAGCGGGGAAAAGGAACCACTTCAAATTCCCATGGTCTTGGAAGGTTTAAAAGATTCAGCATTTCCAAGGATTTAGGGTCAGTTGGGCTCAGGAATATGTTTGAACGTTCAGATAACAGCATACTTGTTTTCTTAACAACCTGTCCTTTCTCATCTTCAGAGCAAAAACAAGTCAAGTGTGTCTTTATACACTACTTTACTAAAATGGATGTGCAGAACACACTTCATTACAGCCACCATGGGAATTAAAAGTAACTTGAGCAAATGGCCCCCAACTCCTAATTATCTTTTTTCAGACACCGGAAGACAAAAGGCACAAATGAACTAGCTCAAGGACAGCAGAGTCCTCTGAGTTTCCCAGGAAGCATTGACTGCATGAGCTATGCCCTGAGCCATCCCCTCAGAGCCTGGCGCCTCACAAGCTTCCTGGCACTGCAACCAGGGGCCAGGTAGCACCCAGAGGCCTTCAAAAGCAGCCCCTCCACGGGTATGCAGGACAAAGCTGAAAGGAATCCGGCTTTGTGTCTGAGCAATGCTGCCCTCCAATGGCATGCTCGTGGCCATTGCTCAGCCCATGCCTGCATGGACACCCCCTTGGCCACAGATGACTCACCTCCTATGTCCTCAGGCTCCGAACCCCACGGAAAGGCAAAAGAAGGGTGTACAAGATAATCAACTGCTTACTATTTCTGTCTTAGTGCTTCTGCAACATACGGTCAGGTGTCTGTTTCAGCCAGCAGAATCCTGTATTCTGACTGTCCAGGCCCTTGCACTGAGGCCACAGCCCCACAGCCTTTCCTAGCATCTCATTAACAAGCAGCTCATTCCTTATTAATTCTTTCAGAGCTAATGCAAAAGCAAGGCCAGAAGCTGAGGATTTTAACTAAGAACACAAATATTATTTAAAAACCAAACATCCAAATCCTGACCGATCTTAAAGATCTGTCCATAACCCTGACCACAATTATGTGCTCCCCTACCACAGTGTTCACCGCAGTCCCATGTGGGTCCTTAGGCCAATCCAATCTCTAACTCCTTTCTGACTTCCCTTATTGGCAAAGTTCCTCTTCAGCAGTTTTGTGTGACCTCCCTTCAATATAATCACTCAACCCCAATGGCCCTCTTTGGGTTTTCCTCAACTTACTAAAACATTTTTCCTCTACATTGCCAGTCTCCACCTGAGCCAGTCAGGACCTGTTGTTTATTTGTAGGACCTGGCTCTAAGCCCTGAATGTATGTGAAGATTTATTAGATAAATACATTGCTTGGTCTATTTGAATTGTGGCTAAATGCTGAAGGCCAATACACGCTTCCGCAATAACTGAGGTGCCACAACTTTTAGATGGACAAAAGTCCACAAAAAAATGGCTACATTTATTTGAATACTGTTTGTGGAGAAGGAGACTTGAACTGGGCACACTTAGTGGATTTGCAAGCAGCTGCAGAATATAAATGTATAAGGGAAAATAAATTATAAACAGGAGAGATGGAGCATGGTTGGGAAAATGGAAATCCATGTGCTATACTCAGATCCAGTCAGTGCTCTGCATAGTAGCTGTGCATTTTATGCAGTTAGCGAAGCTGGTTGTATAAGGAGCTCAGATACATGGAGGCACTTTTAGCTAACATGAAATACTCTTCTGCCTTTCCCTCAAGTTCCCCCAGATACCTGTGAAATCATTTATCCAATACAGAAATAGGTCTCCCTTACACCACACCAGCCTGCTTCTCAAAATCTCTATCTGGATTTCTGTAGTTCTAAGGAAAACCTGTAGCTGAGATATATATTTTAAAAGTAACTATGAGTTTACAACGTGCCTTCTCAGATGCTTCTTGCATCTGGAATGTTACTAGCGTAAATATCTAGCTTATGTAAGTTTATATCTTCATACAATTTTAAAAAGTTTGGTAGTCTGTAAGCCAGAGCTGTGATGTAGGTCTAGAGGGACCTAAGCTAAGGATCAAAATGCTGGGAAGTTTCAACTGCATTTATGGACTTGCAAGCAAGAGTTAAGCAGAAGCTGTAACCCAAGTGAACAGGATTTCTTCTGTATGTAAAATCCAAGGTTTTCCTACAATAAAAAAATATTGACTGAGCCTCACTGTAGCCATTTAGATGACCAGATTTCAGGCAGCGAACTCCTCCCATACACTCTCCCAGCAGTCTGAATGGACACATAGGCTGTCACTTCCCAGTGTTATTCTTGGTCACCAGACACCTCAGATCCTCTGCAGCCCACACTGCTTTGCATGTGATATGGCCATGGTCTTCCTCAGTCAGGTGGGAGGGTACTTTGCATACCTTAATGCCAGCCTTGCAGTGCCTGAATCATTACAGACTCCCACTGGGAAGGGGAGGAAGGGATGGTCAGCAACTGCCCATCCTGTTTTGGATGCAGAATTCATGGTTAATCTTTCTCAGGTTTTGGTCCCACATCCCAACCCCAAACTTCCCTGGAGCAGCAGATTCTTCCATGGGTTCTACTGTTCCCATTCTTGCTCTTACATTGAGCCATGAGTGATACATTCTACTCTATGGTGAACTGGCAACTGGATTTAGAACTTACATCTAATTAAAAAATCCCTCATCTTGTGTAACTGTATATTAGTCTCTACATGGGCTACTACGTACAGAAAGATTATGTCACTACTATCTTCTGCTTTTACCACCCCACTGTGACATGCTCTTGAAACCTACGAAATTACTTTTAATGAGAGGCAATAGCTGGCTTCAAGCAGGCAATCCAACAAGCAGTGGAACCTTTGCATGTAAAGCTATTAAAACACAAGGTAACATGAAGGATCAACTTTACATAGCAAACAGAAAGAAGATAAAAACGGAACATATTTCTGTAATGAAATACAGAATTAATTAATACAGAAGAATGCTGGGATGTCTTCTTGGAGAGGCTACATTCAATGCTGATGGATCTAGGAATGTTGGACACTAGTTTGCATTCCTTACAGTACTTGCGCATCTCTTTCAAACCATTTCCTGACAAACTAATTTCCCACTTGAAATTTCAGAAGACACCAGTTTTGAAGCATGGCTTTTTTATTAGCATTACAAAACACCTACCTTTTAAACCTAACTTGTAAATCAGCAGATCATCTACTGCTTTTATAGATAACGAAAGTTATATCCCCATTTTCAGAAAATACTATCTATGAATATACACAACTTGTGCACTTATACTACAAACTGATGAACTGATTGCAGTCAAGACGTGACTAAAAAATTAACAAAATGTAAATAATTATTTCAAAAGGTAAATATACTTGGTCTTTTACTCACAGTGTACTAGCAGCTTACTGTAAGTTGGCAAGTATGATTTTGAAAAGACCTTCAAAACGCAAATAAAATAAATACCAGTTCACTTTCCCTATTTGTACAAAGTGGAAGGTTTTGGGAACACAGTGGGAAAGGTTGTGCTGATAGTTGCAAATAGTTAAACAATCAGAATTTTCATTGCATTCTTCATCTATAAAGCACAAAGAGCCTCACAGAAGAAGACTACAAGTTTTCCCAATTCCTTTTGCAGAGGTACAAAAGAAGGCTCCTAAATGAAGCAAGTCTCAGACAGACACCAAACACAGCAGCACATTCACTTCCAGCACACTGCTGTAAGCAGAGGCAAGGAGACAGGAATGTGGTAACTTCTGCTCTCTATAATACCTGGGGAGTTCCAGAGCTACAACTATGGTGAACACACAATCTCAGTCAACCATTTCCTGTTCACCTAGGAAATTATATTTTAAACATTAGAAGGCTCCAGTAAATTGTCAGCCATGCGAGTTTGCCAGCTTAAGGTGATTAATGTAATTCCCAGCCTAGGAAAGGCCAGACTGGTTCACTGCCATGACTGGTACTTACAGGCAACTGACCAAGAAGAGAGAATCCAAGACATGCGCACCTATCCCACCATTCACTTCTGGCAGGCAAAAAGGTTTACAGACTATACTGTATAAATCTCACTACAGACCAATCCTTACATTTGACTGAATTGACTGAGGCTATTTTACTTCACAGGGCCTCCATAGGATATTAACATTGCCCCTAAATTATTTAGCTGTATCATGAATCAGGAGCTTTTCAAGACTTGGGTGAGGGACCAGGAGAGAAAGTGACATGCAATGGTTGGGGATTTTATATGCAGTTTAGCACCTGACTTAGCATGTGATGCTGAGCAAGCTGAACAGTGTTTCTGGTCCTGCTTCCCTGTCTTTAAAGGAAGACAGTACCTAGTTTCTAGATATGAACTCCTCCTACAAAGTCTGTGAGGCTCAGTGTTTGTAGTACAGATTGAATTCTTTGGAAGAAAGACGTACAAAATCATTATTGATCCCAAATGTTTTGTACACTATGTTGCTGCACTCAATAGCACAATCAAATATAGAACATGTTTCTGCAAAGCCAGCATGTAGAAAATTCTCCTTTGTCTCTTTCTACTTTATCAAGCAGTCCATGGAAATCTTTAGAAACCCTAATCAATACTAGTTAAAACATCAAGACTGATTTTATCTTCCATATTCTTTGTAATTTCTCTCAAACAGGTAATACCCTTGTAGGAAGAATACCTTCCCTTCATAATTATAACACACAAAGCTTCAGAGATGCACATTGTAGATGAAGGCCTCAATTTCTGAAGGCTCTCATTATCTTTCCAACACAAAGATATTTTCCTGGGGGCCACTGCTTTTGTATGGAAAGATGTGTATTTTGTTTTCTTTCAATTTTACAGTGAAAGACAATGTCATGACCATCTCATAGGCTTACTAGCTGTTCATTTCATGAACAATCAAAACCACCTATTGCATGAGTGCAATTTTATTAGAATACAAGAGCCCATAAAGAATGGCCTACAAGCACAGTGATTGTTCCTTCCATATAAACAGCTTCCAGTGCATGCCTTTTGGATTCACAGGGCTAGCACATGCATTTCGCCAACTCTACAAACTATTCTAAATCAGTTCATCGCATTCCAACCCAACACTTCTTTTCATTACAAAGTTAATAGCTTGAAATGGACATTCTAGAATTAACACTATGACTGATTTAATTGGTGATAAGAAGAACATAAAAATGCAGCGCAAGTGCAAGTCCGAGTGACAGCACCTAGCAATGCTTGAGGCTCCACTAGTAGAAGCAATATGGGAAAACTGAGATTGTTGTAGTTCTTCATTTCTCCTCTCAGCCTGTGAAAGTCTTCTTTCCATAATTGACTTCCACATGCTACTTATGTATATTTCTCAATAGGAAAATATCGTTGATGCGACTTGGTCATGTACTTGGTTAGTCTGAAAGCAGAAGTGAATTTTTTAGAAAGCAGTATATGACTCATAAGACGGGAGGGATATGCAGAGCTGCCCAAATCCTTTTGACCAGTGCCTGCATGATTTCCACCCAACCCAGTAACAAATGAAATTAAAGTAATACAGGTCAGGAAAAAAAAAAAGAAAAAAAAAAAAAAGTTATTTCTTAAATGAAATGGGGCTTTATAATTTCTGCCCAAAAATAAACAAGCAGAAAAAACAGAAACCCTGATTTTTCAGAAAGGTTGTACTCTGCAGGTTTAGCTACCTCACCAGATGCTAGTGAACAAATGGATAATACTGGCACAGTAAAGGAACTGGGACTCCTCTACAGACCCCATGCAACCATTAGATTGGTTCAGCTGCAATGTGAATTTACTCTATGACTATCTATAAAAATGTGCGAGACAGGAATCAACTGAAGGATTCTCATTCACTGAGTATAGGACTTGACAGGTCTGAATGTGCATTTTAAATGCTTGAACAATGAAGGAAAGAAATTCTGGTGATGAAAACTTTTTGAACAACAGAAAAAATCCAACCTGAAGTCACAATGTATAGAGCATTAAAGACATCCTTTTATCTTTGGAAATTATTTTACAGTTTACTGAATAACGACTCTAGACATAAAGCCCTTGTTTACTGTTGCTCCTTGGATTTGCAACAGGAAGGGTTTAAATAACTATAGTTGATCCATTAGGTTTGGGAACTCACAGTACTGTACATTGTTTTAGTGTACTAAATATAGTTGACTTCTGTCACTTTCAATTACCCTTCTGAAAAGGACAGGCGAAAAATAACATCTCTCTTTATATTACTTGGTTTGCTGTTGATTAATTCTTCTCTTCTAGTGCTTGCTTGTTTTGTAGGGTAAGGAGGACAGAACAGTTTAATGGTGGGGGAAAAAAAAAAGCCTTAAAAAAGCTCTTTTATGGAATTTAAGCTTGTAGACTTTCATACTTATATTTCATCAGTAAAATGTCAGGATTGGTGATAAGGACACGAAAGTCAGAAAGAGAATGGGTTGAATTTTAACTCTTCTAAAACAGGCCTTCTGCAAGAAACCCTGGATGTAAAAAATTCCTAAGCAGGATATCTTCATTGCTAATGAGAAGCAGAACTAAATACAAGTTTTACATATTTAATATACTGACTTACTCAATTTTGCCATAGCAAAGAACTGTATAGGAACTGTATGCCCTAATTCTTAAAAGAACTGTGCTTCCCACCAGAGATGCTCTCAAACATTTCAGAACTAGTTCAATTCCATTTTGTATCACTTGTGGATGTGCCCTCAGTTATGTACAACTCTTAACACCCCTCAACCTCTCAAAAAGAGGTAGAAAGTAGGTATGAATTCTGGGGCAAGTCTTGAACTCAGCTTTTCCTTTGCTAAGGATACAATAGTGGAAAGCAAAGGGTTTTTGACTGTGATATCCTCCAGCCATCAAATGGTAATCAAATGTTTTGATGAGGAGGAAGCAAAAAGATGAATGTATTTTAGTGATCTGTTTAAATCTCCACAACAGTAAATGCTGAACTCCTATCAGAAAGCTTGTTCTGAAAATAGAAAGAAGCAGCAATGATTTGCTCCGAATTTCTCCAGAGTCTAAAATGATAAAAGATACACTGAGTTTTTATCCTCCCACATTGTTTCATTGATCAGACTGGACTGATACTCTAGAAAGATCAAAAAAGAACCTTCTGTAGGGGAAGAAGGGCTCCATTGGAAAGGTTAGAAAAGTCTGCCTTACTACATCTGAAATTGCTTCTTTAATTACCAGGAGTATCCCATCACTGAAATCTCATGTATAACATTCAGCATTGATCATCTTCTGAAGAAATGCAAGGCAAGAAATCCAGATTTGTTAATAAGATCTGGAAGAAGCTAGGACAGGGATTAAAAAAAATTCTAGAACATCCTATGATAGTGTTGGTGGCAATAAATTGGACTTATCTGCAAAGGGGACAAAGAGGATGGTGATAAATATCATTTATATTTCTTCATTTTCCTTTGGCCAAGTAGACTGGACTCACCAAGTACAAGATTATTATGAAAGACAGAGGTGATGACATAGATGTCTGCATGGAAGAGCTTGGAATTCTGAATTCTGTGGAACAGATATGTTGGTATCCCTTTTTCCCAACCATCCATTTCTCAGATGTTCCCTAAGCTTTTCCATGATGATAATCTTCTTCATCCATTGGAATGTCTCTGGGAACTGGGAAACAACAGACTACACCTGCACTGAACTCTGCTACAAGGTATGTAAGTACACAATTCTGAAAGTACACAATTCTGAAAGCCCACTATTCTGAAAGTGGGCTGATGGCTTAAATAACCTGTTAGCAAATCATACACTAAAAACCTGTTCCTGCTTATGATATAACAGTAGGTGTGTTCTTGCTCGTAACTGGAATGCCATGTTTAGGGCAGAGTTTGAAGCATATCAGCTCAGAGAAGGATATCTTCTTCAGGTTGTGACAAAGAAAGAATGCAAATAACTTAATAGAGATTCATTTCTATTCTGTATGAACAATCTATTTTATGCATGTTTATGCTGTTTCTCCATTAAAGCCCCCCTTCATGAACAGGCAGTCATTCTCAAGACAGAAAATGATGCAAGTCCCTTTGCCACCAGAGGTTCAGATCCTTGTTTCGTTGTTGTTCTACTAGACTGATCAACTGTTGGGTACAATATCCCCTGGCACTGCTCTGAAGAACTCTTACACTTAGACAATAAAAACTGCAGTTTTAAGATGTTGGATACCCTCCATTGCTTGCTGCTGACCTACATGGGCTATTCGTGCATTCGGCTGATTTTCGCAGTAAATAAGGTCCCAGTAGAATATGAGATTGTATACAAAAATATTTGTCCATCTTCCAGTGTAGATACTTCAGAACTCATGAAATAATAAGGGACTTATAATCTGTGTTGCCTCTCCCCTGGGGAGTATAAAGACATGAAGGTTTACAAACACTCCTGAGAAGTCATATCAAGACAATACATCCACACGAAAAATTATCATGCCTACAAACTGAAGGAATACTCTGGTGATTTAACGTTAGACAACAATATGGCAATCAGCAACTGGATAAAACTGTTTTCCAGAAGAAATCACTTCTTTGGTACAATTCTTTCATTCCCAGTTTGAGTGCCTTTTAGAAAAACTAATGGGATTGCAGAAATTCCATGATGTAAAAACAGTGAACTGTAGGCTTCTTAGATGAGTCTTCAGATGTGACTGTGAGTGAGAAGTAGAGGAAAGATGGATGGAAGAGGGAAAAGCAGTGTCTGCAGGTGCTGCAAAAAGATGGACAGAGGAGATGCTGGAGTGGAACCGAAGAGTAGGACAGAAACTAAGGCAAAGCACCAGTACTACACCTGACTTCTTGAGGGTTCTCTGCAATATCACAGACCTTAGCAAGCAGTGAAATCCAGCTGACTCACAACGATTTAATGAGTTCACCAGTAGCCATACAAGACTCTTCTGGTTCCAGGGCTTTGAACACTGTACGCATGGCTCTAATGAAAGTAGTGCTTCTGATATCATTTAGAGGTCTCTTCACTTAAAACAGGAAGAAATCAGATCAAGTAAGACTGAAAGAAACAGATGAAGGGAAGACCCAGGGTGGATGGCTTTATCTTGCTTTGCCAGGGAGATATGATGAAGAGAAGGCAATGAGACCTACAACTGCTATTGTAGGAAAGGTTCACATTTTGAATCTCCAACCCTAGGCAAGAGAGCCTGTCCAGAGCAGCAATCCCATTTCCTCATCTACGTGCACAACAATCTGTTTGTGCTGGCCTGCACCAGTGCCTGCCAATACCTCAGATCCGTTCAGGCTTCTCTTTTTCATTGCTCTTCAGGGCAATGTACATTTCAATGAGGCTAATAATTACACTAATGAAGTTAAATAATTAGTCTAATAAAGCTAAACTACTTCTTGGAATAACCCAAAAATTCCCTTGGAAAGCAAAAGGACAAAGCATATTGACTGACATGAGGTAAGGAAAATAATAAATAGAAAATTCATCCAGCACTCCAAATCTCACGTTCTAATACACTATGTGCTATGCATATGAGTAGGAAAACAAGGACCTTTGCGAAAGAGCTTAAAACAAAGCAAGCCAGCAAGCAAAATCTGTGAAGAACACAGTAAAAAGAAAACACATTTCAATATCTTTGTTTCTTACTCCTGTGATTCCTCATTACCTTCATTATGGTACCCTTAGTTAATCAATGATGTTAAGTTCAGCTCAAATATAAGTTCTGTGAGCCAGCTTAGCATTAGCATATTCATAGAATAGTTTGATTTGGAAGGGACCCTTTAAGGTCACATAGTCCAAGTCCCCTGCAATGAACAGGGACACCGATAGCTAGATAGGTTGCTCAGAGCCCACTCCAGTCTGACCTTGGATGTCTCCAAGCACAGGAGATTCACCACCTCTCTGGACAACCCATTGCAGTGCTTCACTGCTCTTATGACGAAATACTTTCTACCTTCTTAAAGACAGGTCTGACATTGCCTTTGTTCCAGTCACCAGGAATTTCACCCAACCACCATGACTTTTCAAATATCACGAGAGTGGCCTGGTGACTATGTCAGCTAATTCTCTCAGGACGCAGATGCATCTTGTTGGGACCCATAGACTTAGGGAAGCTCAGACACCTCAGGTGGTCGTGAGCCTGATCTTCGCATAAAGTAGGAGGGGCATCACTCTCCCAGTTCCCACCTTTAAACCATCTGCTTGAGGGCTACGTGTTGAGTAGTCACTAGTGAAGAGTGAGGCAAAAAAAGTTGTTGTGTACTTTAGCATTCTCCTTTCTGTTGTTCACTCCCAGAACAGTTTCCACATGAAAAAATAATAAGAAGAAAAAGTATTCTGGTAAGAAATTACCTAAATCTACCTACTCTTAATAAACGGAGAGATTCCTCTAGTGAAGGGATAAAATGGCATTCAGGTGCATATCTACATTTTATCTGCTCTGATTTTAATAGTTCTGCAGGGAAGGCATATCATCTCACAAAGGCTCTAAAAATCCAACTTGTTTTTTACCCTTCCTTTTGAAATACATGTACATGTTCCTTCCTGTTCTTTTCAGTACCTATTGCTAAGTTAAATGCAGGATAGAGAGAAAATGTGTTGTGCTTATGCCAGAAATGGATGACAAGTTTCAAAAATTCTTTTTAGGAGGAGTTTGGCTTGAGAAAGTAAAAGAAGCAATCAGTAAGTTAACTCACTGCCACACATAGAACTAGCTAATGCATGAAGGTAACAGGCAAATGGTCAAATCTGTCAAGTGGTATATCAAGTGTTACCAGGGTCTGGATGAGTTCCAGGTTTCACCTCCTTCCGGGTCTGGAAACACCAATTTAAACAACAAAACAAAACAAACCAAAAACATTTAAATTACTGATTACCAGGGCCATGACTGACAGAAGGAAGTAACTGTTAGATCATGTCCTGATATTTTCATCACCATATTGTTCTCCTAAGTATGGTAGTTTGTTTACTCTATGCTGCTCACTATGGCTACCACCAAGCATTACTACAAGTCAGGGTTTGCACATTTGCTATCAGACCAACTCTTGCTGTTCTAAGTAAACAGCCCTATAATAGAGAGTAGTGAATTGGAAGGATAAAGGCATTTCTATTTTTTATGGATATATTTGTTTTCAGAAAGGAATTTGGTTTGTTATTAAAACTATTTTTGTTCAGGCTTAGCAGCAGATCGAAAAAATTAACTGGAGGGTTACTTACTTTCATGTAGATCCAGTGTTCCACTCTTCTGGCAGAAAGGAAAAGGAAAGTACCTTCAGGATCTCACGAATGTGCACTTCTTGTGCTATCAAGTAATTTCTTTCAACATTCTGCTGTGCAATTCAGCAATTCCCAGAACTGCATGTTATAGTTTGCATTCTGAACAAAGCTAAGTACCTTCCCTTCCAGGGTTCTTTTGTCTTCTAAATGAATCCTTGTTGGTTGTATTTCATGTTAGTCTGTTCACACTGCTTCTGTATAAATGAACATATTAATCCTTAATTTTCTAGGGTTTTTGTTCCATTTGCCAAAGAAGCATTTTTCTTCTCTCCAAAGCTGCAGATGCAGACTACCACTGTGCTGGCTTCTTCCTGTCTGGAATGCTCTGGCAAAAAGAATTAGTTGAGGAAAGTTCACATTCATAAAAATGCGTATTTTCTTTTCACTTCTACCATACGTCACAGCTGTCTCTTTGTGTTCTCATCAGTTTTCTTTCAAACATCACTTTTATGAAACCTACCACCGCTGCTAGCGTCTGAAGAACTGGAAAGCTGACCTTCCAAGACAGGGTGTAGAAATATGGGTCCTATCAACTGACAATTCCTCCACAACTCTTTCACCTTTTAGTGTATCTACGAGGAAATGCAAACCCTCAATGTAGCAATTAAAGTATTCACAATGGTGGAGAAAAGCTGTCTGGATTCACCAGTTGGCAGCTTGGGCAGTTGTGGAACTTGAGGTTCATTACAAAAATACTTGAAGTATTTGAGCAGTTGAGCTAGGTGCAAGAAATGAATTTAAAAATGTTTAAAATCTAGTGTGGAAGCCAACATGGGAAAGATAGACTCCAATTTGAAAAGAATCAGGTTTAGGTTGGCATGAGAGAAAACAGAAATAAGAAGTACAGATGATACTCTGGTGAGTTCATGTTTAAAAGTGTGGCATGTCAGCATAGAGAAAACTGGTCTGTACTATCCAGTTAGAGCTGTTTCATTTTTTAAGTATAGCATGCTCTGCATTAAGGAAAAATTCCATTCACAGAAATAATATATTCCCTCTGCTATGTATTCCTTCAAGAGAAAAGAGAAAAACAAACGAAACATTGATATAGAGATGTCATCCAGAGATAAAGAAGGCCTAAAATGAAGCAAAGAATTTAAGGAATCCTCCTCTTACATCTTCAGCAACTCAATCTAGAAAACACCACGGAAGAATATCAAAGTGATCATGAATTAGCATGCAGCTGCCTAAAGCTTTCTATGAGATCCTGAGAAGGAATCTAGAAATTAGAACTTTAAATTCCATTATACCCTGCTTTCTTCTTGTCTATTGAAAAAGGTCTCAAGAAAATCAGATAGAACAGACTCCTTCTCCTTTTGACTATTTTGATGCAAAAAGCCCAACACTAACAACCAGCACAGTAGGTGAAGGGGCAGGAGCTTTTCAAACCAGTTTGATCCTCCAGTCCAGCTACAGGCAGCAGAATCTCTCTTAATTGAGTACCAGCTCTATGTCTTGTTTAACAGCAGCTGGTGCACTATGGAAACTCTAACTTAGATGTCACGCTGCATATGCTAGAAAAAGAGTAACCTAAACTGGTTCTTCAAATGTTGTCTGAAGTTTGCCCCACATCACTCACAATGAAGCAACTGGTACTAATGTATCATCACCCACACAGGGTACTGCAAATCACCCTTTAAGCAAATATCATCTGGTAGACTCTCTATTAAAACTGTAGCCTGTATCAGTCTAGCATCCTCAAAACAGTAAAGATACATTTTTTCTTAAGACACAGAAATGTCTAAAATATTATTTGTTATAGGATGTTCCAAAGACTGTTAATCTGCCTACACCTTAAGAATGAAAAAAAAAAGCAGAAAAATCTAATTTAAACATGTGCTACTAGGAATAAAAAAATTCAGGTTGGTGTTACATTAAATTACTCAGGAGGCTGAGGTATCCAGCCACGATCTTCAGAAAAAAGAAAATTATAGGGTCTATCAATTAGAGAAGCAGTGCTCTGAGCCTATGTGCTGGCATGCTTACAGTTTTTTTAATGTCTGGCAGGATGTTTTACAAACTAAACTCAGCAAGATGACAATTCCACCAGAAGGTGCTTCAGATGGTTTTGCTAATAATTTTGATCAGCTGAAATGGAGAAAAACATCACTTTATTTGGCTTTTCCAGAACCTGTCAAATCTGAGCAGAGCTATTAATTGCCCCCTTATGCATCACCCACCAGCCTTTCCCACTTTCTTCAAGAAAAGACATGCTTCAATTTATTTTTTTCCTGTAAGTATTCTGCATAATCAGCCTTTGTTTCCAAAACGCTGTTTGGTCATTCTTTGTGCACTTCCTTTGCTAGAAGGAAGTACCATTTCTTGAAAATATTCATTGGAGGCTGGTATTGCTACTGCTAGAAACATGTAAGTGCTAACCACCATATATTGGCTTTTGTTTTAATAGCCTTTTAACCAACTTTGTTAATGGACTGAATGCAATTTAGATATGGAACTTGGCTAAAATGTAGCTTCAATTGGCTATTAAAATTTAAGAGCCAACTAAGATAGCTAATTACAAAAAAGCTCCAGTGATAATGCTAAGCAGAATTAGTAATAGCAAATGACAGTCTGTCTAGTCTTATTCCCAAAGGGAAAGAAACTCTTAACTGAGAAGTCAACCAGACAACGTGCAGAAAACCTAATTGCATTACTGGTATTATAGCATCCCAAATCTGTCAGCTCACTGGGACAAAACAGTGAGTAAAGTCTGTCAAACTACTCAGGAAAGCAACTGACCCCCTCCCTTAATGCCAGCTGCAATGGTTACAAGGAATTATTTGAACTTAACAAGAAATAGTCTTGAAAAAATTATCCAAAAAAAAAAAAAAAAAAAACCAGTACCATCTGAAAAATATACCTATGCTGAATTTGATTCTCTCTCCATATATTTTAGAGAAAAAAAAATACAATCTGTCTGCTAAATGTTCAAGCACTAAAAGAAGCATTCTCTGCTTCATTATCAATATCCTCATTACACCATCAGTTGAAGTGCCAACTAGTTCTCCTGTGAAGATTTATCATGTATGGTGGCCACTTTGAAACATAGGTAGCAGAGTCTTTAACATTCCCTACTCAAGTGTCTCCCTGCTGTGCCTGTAAATGTCAGTCCAGTTTTTTCACGGCTGTGCACACAGATTAGAAACAGCAGGAGAGCTTGGGAGTATGACTACAATACCAGTAAGGACACTTGTCTTCATGGCACTGCTCAAGTGATGCTTGGAATGCAGGACCCTGCTGTTTTCTAATATTTACACACAACTGGAGTCATCAAGAGCAGTAAATGCAGTCTAAAGGCAGCTTGCTTCTTTTGTGTGAGGGGCTTTACTTTCAAATGGGATGTCAACAAAAATCTACTACACGCTTCTCTTATAAAGTGATGCATTCCCCCATCACTGTTTTGCAAAACAGTGAGAACACATGTACAAACACATGCAATATGCAATACATACAGCAGTAATTCAGGATCTGATCACAGCCTTTCACTTGGTCCATCCTTGACCACCCCAAAGTTTAAAGATTTTACAGCAAGCCAGAGAAATTCTTACCTACGAAGATTGCAGATTTGCAGGGTTTTTTGTTTGTTTGTTTGTTTTTTGATATGAAAAGGAGACAAAACCTGCCTAGAACAGAAAGCACTTCTCAGTAAAAACTTTTTTCAAGACATTTTGGGTGGGAAACGGTAGGGGCAGTTTATGAAATCTACTGCTCAAAACATTACTTTCAAAGATACAGAAATCTGTTTATTTCAATTGGTTTTGGTAGCGTCAAAACAAAACACACTCCTAAAAACTTGACAGGAAAGAAAGCAAATTTATCAGTAAATAAGTCACTAAAAATACTAAAATCTGAAACAACTAAAGTACAAAGAAATTGATATATGCAAGATAAGAGAATAAAATATGCTTTCTTAACAACAGTTATCAAGAACAGCTTAAAGCTTTTTGAAAAAAATACATTAAATGAGTTCACTAAAATAATAGCTTGATTTGAGGAGATTCACATGAGGGACTTCAGCAATCCTACTTTTGTTTCCGAAATAGAATGCTACACTTAAGAGACTTCAGCCACACTTTAGTAATATCTAGGAAAATGAGCCCATACAGTAGTCTAAACAAAAACGACAAGATGCTAGACCTTTTGAATATGAGTTTCCAGTTTTATTTGAAAACAAAAAATCCCCTTGTTTTCAAAACATTACCTCATTATTCATTCAGCATTTTATGCTAGAGCATTTTTTCAGTGTGTAGCTACTCAAACATTATACTATCAAGCAGGCAGTACACTGGACACCCACACAAAAACCACTACCCATTGGCTCAAATTGATTCCTTTTGGTTTGTCAAACTTCACAGTGCACTCTCTCCAATAAGAATTATGTTCATGCCCTAATTATATGCATTTCTGTGGTACGTAAACAAAAAGTAGAGGTATTTCACACTGAAATTACATACTGGGTTTTTTTTTGTTTTGTTTTGAACTTACAACACCAAAAAAAAGACTCAAAGCCAAGCAAAGAAGTGCTTTAAAGAGATTTAGGAAGCTTATATGTTTCTTAGCTATTAAAAAAAGGAAAACCATTATTTTGTTATGAGAAGTGCACGTAAGTCAAGCTTTCACTGGAATTAGATACCTTAAAAAGTTATAATTCACATTTGTTAACTTCTTCAGGCTCTTCACTGATATAAAACAAAACCCTGAGAGGTGAGTTGAGGAGTACTAGTTCTCTTTCTTTCTTTCTTCCCTTCCCCCTCCCCTTTTTTTTTTTTTTTAAAGCTCTGGGCCCTTCTATCTGAAATTCTGGTTTCTTTATTCCAGAAGAACTCTGAATATGTACAATATGTATTTTACTATTTTGTTAACTCTATTAAAATACTTGAGAAATATTTAAAACACCTATTATTTCAGTCTCCTGACTTCAATCATCTCAGGGTACATTTAAGTGATATCTTTCAAATTTATTCAAAATTAAAAGAAATCAGATGCCACACTATTGCTCCTTAAAAAAGAACCACAACAAAACTACATCATAAAGCAGGAAAAAAAAAAAAAAAAACACCACTCTCTTTTAGTTTGCATTTATATACACAAATTCATCTTAAAAAATAAAAATGCACCTTCACTCCAAAGTTGGCAAAATTTTTCATTGTTACTACAGCAGACATAACTTATGCAAATATTTTACTAAAACATTTATTCTTCGAAAAACAAGTACAAGCAGCAGTCCAAGTTTGTTTTTTTTTTAAACAGGAATTATTATGTAAAAAAGGGAATGAAATAAATTCCAGTGTTACAGTAATTGAAAAAAAAAAAAAAAAAAAAAAAAAACACCAACAGAGATGAGCTGAAGAGCAACTTAAGTTGTTGTTGCATTCATTATTTACTTCTGAACTCTCTTCCTGGTTGCTGCGCTTTTCTTGGTTTTTGGTGACACCATTTTTCGTGTTCTGGTAGCTACTGCTTCTGTAATTTAATAAAAAAAAGAAAAAAGATCATCTGTAAAATAACAGGAATGAATCATAATAAATTACGTTGCTGCATTTTAAGAGGATAGATCAACTCAAATTACTCGTTTGGTTTTGATTTATGAGAGGATGGAAAAAGAAAACAGGAATTTAACAATTTCTGGGAACCAACATTATCCTGAAAGCAACACATCATACACTTCAGTTTTTCAAACCAATTACATACAGGTTAGCAAATTTAAAAGCCCACCTTCAGCAAAAGATGAAGAAACATTCAAATCCTAAATTCCTCCTTTCTCCCCATGTGCTAAATCACAGTTGAGATGCGTCCCAGTGTTGAGTCATTTTTGGTGCTCTCTGGATCTTGTGCTAAGCTGATCAAGCTGTTTAACCTGGTAAAGAACTTTTCTGGGGTCTCCGTACTCTGAAAGCTTAAACGAGTTGCAGCAGCTTAGATTGCTCTGAACTAAGAGTATACACGAGAAAGGCACACAGGTAGGAAAGAGCAAGACTTGTTTGGCAGCGTTGAGCTGTTAAGTCAGCTCAGCTATCAGTGCAACTTGGCCTTCAAATTTAAATCTGTCATGGTTTTATGATTTTTGTATTTGGTCATCATAACATCACGTGGAGCACTGAGAGTTAAAGAGTTAACAGACTGTCAATAGTTCTGGGTAGCTGGCTCTCAGAAGAGAAGAACTACATCTCCCAGAAGTCCTTCACTGTTTATTTCCATTTTCTGTTTAGAGGGAAAGATAAAACTGCTTGCAAGTTATGAAAAGTCCTCTTCTTTTATTGCTCCTCTCTGCATGCATGCGCTCTTGCTGTCTCACCTTCAGCATTAGAGTAAGGCCTTCAGCTTTGGAGACTCTCATTTTATTTATTAGCCTCAATTCCAATTATGTTGTATTACATCGTGTAATTCTGCATTCCAACATCGTATTTACTAAATTAACTTTCTTCCTCAGATCACTGCTGTTTGGTTTTCAAGCCCACCTCCCTCCCCTTTCACCTTTTTTCCCCCCACTTCCCCTTTCCCAGGGCACAGGTCTCTCTGCACCTCAGAAAAAAACTGACAGTTCTGATGATGGTTTCTTGTCATTGAAGAGAGTAGCTTTATCAATGAAAGACCTACTCTGGCAAAACAACATACACCCTCCAATCACGACTGCTATTTAAAAATCAAATCTATTTTGGTAAAATACTTACAAATACTGGAGTAACTGAAAGCAATGTAAACAGGTATCAAATTAAAATAGCAACTCAACTACGTAAAACATTCCTTTTCTGAGATATATCGCCTCATATTCTCAAGTATTAGTTCATATTTTTCAAAGTTAAGATTTCAGCAACTACAAGTGTAAATTCTAGCAAGCAACAGAAATACCTGAGTTTTTAAACTGAGTAGCTTCAGTGGCATGTAGGCTAAATTATTGGAACAGGTTGCCCAGTGATGTGGTGAAGTGTCCCATCCCTGGACACTTTCAAGGCCATACCTGGATCAGGACCTGGGCAATCTGATCTAGCTGTGGATGTCCTTGATCACTGCAGGGGAATTGGACTAGATGACCTTTAAAGGTTCCTTCCAACTCTAAGGATTCTACGATAAGAGCTTGCCCATTTTTAATTGCTCTTGCAACACCAAAAAGGCGAAGATAACAGCCACCCTACCTCCGATTTTTCCTTTATTTTTATTGCATTAATGCATTAATCTCAAAGCTTTTCTAAATAAACATGCTCATGGAGAATCTCCAAAAGGTTCATAACAAAACAAAAAACAATCCTTGTCAAGGTCCTTTTATTCATAATTTCAAGTTTAAATAACAGCAGTATTGGCTTAAACTATCTGATTAACTTACGTTAAACATAAAACATCTTTAGCTTCAAAGTTTGCAGCTATTTCAGACTATCTGAAGATCTGTACCAAGAAGCCCACCTGCTTTTTCAAAATTAGTTAGTCCAGTAACATATATTGCCTCCCCACAAATTTTCCATCCACAGTTTACAAATATAGAAACAGTCCCGTGTGGGCAGCACCAAATGAGGATGCAAACAAAGCTATTACAACTGAAAGAGAGGGTTCTTATAAAGTAGATTAAACTGAATTAGGTTCAAACAGCAATTTAAATGAGGAAGAATTATATAGGCAAAAAATAAACCAGATGGTGTCACTACACAACTTGTTTTGAGACTGCAACAAAGTTCAGTAGTGGCATAAAGAGTCCCACAGGCTCTAGAGGAATTATTAGATATGTTTACTATGGTATCTGATCCTCTCTGCATAAACAGTAATACACAAAAGAAATCCAGCAGCACTGTATGAACTTTTGGGTTCTGCTCTTCAAGAAAGCAGAAAAATGAGAAAAATGGGGGGAAAAAGTGTAGTAATCACGGACTCAGCAAAAAATAAAATGAACTGAACAGAGGGAAATAAAAGGAGATGTGAAAGTGCAGCCTTCAGTATTTTTCAATTGCGCAAAGCAATGCTGCAAAAAAATTGAGCCATTTTCACATCCATGGTGAATATGATGACTTATAAGCTTAAAATGTCAAGAGGAAAAATTCATATTAAATACTGAAATTATCAAAAGATAATACTGCTTCTCACAAAGCCATTTGCAGTAGTAAGGATTGTTAAGTGTCAGACGAGGCATTGACCAGTACTGTTTCAGAATGTTCACCCTTGAAGTTTTAGAAGAAAATTATGGATGCATCAGTATTAACACAGTTGTAGGTAAATAACTTGTTTTTAGACTGGTGTATGGAACAGATCAACCAGATCATCTTTTGATGATGTTTTCCAGTTCTACATGAAGTATGAGAAATAAAATAACACGAGTCCAAAAATGACGTTTCTATGAACGACAGTGAGAGATTCCAATAGTGAAATCACAGCTCCTAAGCAGAAATCTATTACAACGTAGGTATCAAAAGAGACTGAAAACTACATCACAGGTAGAATATTTTAGAACACAACCACATACAAATTTTAGACTCCAAGAAAATACCTGGTAAGTGAAAAATATATAGAAGCATGCATGCTGCCAGTTAGCAGCTCATCACTTGCATATGCTGAATTTACACTGAAACAAGACGGAGTCCATGCAAGTTTCTGTATAATGGTGCCAGAAAAATTACAGTCTATACAAGCTCTTGTAGTGATTCATCGTTAAACAGTATAGCTATCACCTTCTGCCCTCAAAAGAAGCACAAGCAATTGAGCACACTGATCAGACATAAGGTTTCCTTTTATTTTTGCCCCCCCCCCCCTTCTCCTTTGAAAAGGAGAAATAAGGAAGCATGTAGTCCTCTGACATGCCCTTTCCCAACTCCTTCACAGAACTCTGCATAGCTAATAAAGACCTGTAGAGTAAATCTTCTGAAACAAGAATTTTTTGGTACTTGGAAGACTACTGAAGTGACTGCAAGAGGAACTAGAAGTTTTACTTAGTTGGCTTGTTCCCTCTTAGCATTTTTTTTTTTGTCTAACAACAACAACAAAGAAATTGAAACACTTCAGCAAAAGAAATAGACCAGAAGAACTGAAAGACGGGCTTGAATTCCAGTAAACATGAAAACACTAGGGGAGAAAAGAGAGAAGGAAGAAGGGTGTCAGAGCTGTAGGATGTGGTTTGAATGTCAGTACCCTGTTATGAGTCCTGTTGCTCAATGATGTTTGCTATAATAAATGAAATCAATTCATTTTCATAGGAAAAATATGGAAACACATAAGGACACAAGAACATATAATTTCACTACTTTTATGCCTACTTGTTTCCTAAAGATATCATTGACTCCGAGCGCTCTGAAAAAAAAAAGTAATATAAAATTGCTCCAGATAAAACTGAAAGACTTATTTACTCCTACTTGCTGAAGAGGTTCCAAAACATAACTGTACAAACTTATATAAAACAGTAGTCACATGTAGCACGTGTTTAAAAACAGCCTTCCTCTTCACCATACAGCAGTTTGCAGGAGGAATAAAATTTAGGTTAAACAAGTACCTTAAACCTTGAAAAGGAGACTGCTTCCTGTATGACTCTGGGTCACTAAATGGTTTTTTTCTATCTTTTCTGGAGAAAAAAATTTACTTCCAGGATTTGTATCTGAGTTTAAATTGCAACATGTGTTCAAAACACTGCACAGCATCTTCAGGTCACAGAACAAGAAAAAAGCAAACATCTCTTTTACTCTTAAATGAGATAGCTATACACATTTTCTTCAGATTTTTTTCAACGCTTTTAAAACACTTTACATTTAATGCTTTTCATTAGCAGCAAATGAAAGAAAGTTCTGTGAGACACAATAGGGGACATTAACGTATTTTATATTATAAAGGTGTTTATAGTCTTAGGAGTCTGGAGAGACTGCACAGAAATAAGCTTAAGATAAGAAAGAAACTGTTCCAAGCAGACAGGAATATACAGGAGTATTCCTTATTTTACATATAGGAAATTGAAAATAGGCACTTATTATGACGAGCATGATAGTAAAAGTGAAAGAAGAGAAGAACAATAGATAATCAGAACTACTGTACAGAAAAGGTTTTTGCTGAAAATGCTTATACTAAGGTGTAAGATTAAGGGGTAGAAACCTAACAGGAATGTGTGCTTAGGTGTGAAGTACAAAGATAAGTAACAAGTAGTGCCACAGACAAGCTCAAAA
Organism: Tympanuchus pallidicinctus; assembly: GCF_026119805.1. Lineage (NCBI taxonomy): Eukaryota > Metazoa > Chordata > Aves > Galliformes > Phasianidae > Tympanuchus > Tympanuchus pallidicinctus. The sequence goes on along the minus strand of NW_026294747.1, from coordinate 45,839,483 downwards.
AAATCCTATTATTTGCTTACTCCTAAAACTTGATGACAAGACCAACAATCCCTTAAATATAAAATGGAATCCAAGTATAGATTTAATCTAACATTAAGTAAGCAATCTTGCTGGAATAAAGAAAAGATTTCTAAGACAAAAACTGAGATTCTGATTTATGCAAAGCTATGGAACGTAAATAAGCACAAAGCTAAGTATCTATTAATTAAGAATTGCTACTAAACCCTCACGTTTTTTTTGTTGTTGTTGTTTTGTTTTTTTAATACACTGCAAGAGTAGCTGAAGACTCCAGCTACGGCCTTACAATGTTAGATTTTGTGTAGCAATATAGCCATGCACAATTCCTACCTCTGGCAGTGCTACTTATTAAAAAAGTCCCATTTAAAAAGTACTTTCCATTTCAGGCCTACTTTAAAATTTCACTCTATTTCACTCTACTCCAAATAATACAATCCAAAATTATTTTAAAAATAATAAAAAAAAGGAAATGAAAGGTATTGTATAAAAAAAAAAGTATCTATTTGATACAATCCAATCTTTATCACACCCAAGATTAAAACTCCCAGAGATAGTAGCTTTGAACTCTACAGGTTGCTTTGAACCTAGGACTGTTTACAGATTCTCATAAAACTCTTATTTATGCTACTTTCACAGAAGTTCTCTATGGTAGCTGCCTAATTCACACACATTGACTTTAAAAAAAAAAACAACATACTAGAACTATTAATATTATGCAATACACCCCTGCAGAAGCGTTGGTGGATTCACTGCATGGCAAAATTTGCTTTTTTGCTCTAACAGCATTATTACTTATAAGTCTGCATATTTTATATCATACATGAAAGTAGCTAACACTCAAAAAAAACTATAGCAGAATGTAAAAAAAGCTTTTCTTTTAAATTGAAGTTAAGTTTTATTTTTACTGGTGGAAAGAGATCAACTAATAGATTAATTTATTATCATCCATAGTATCTTGAAATTCTGGCTTTCAGGAAAGGATATGGAAGGATATGAGCTCTCGTTACAGAAAAGAAAGAATAAACTGATTCCAATATGCTAATTTTAACTTTTTTTGAAAACACTTTTCATTATTCATTTAAGTAAACAGCTCGCTTCTTGAGGCCTTTCTGAAATTCAGCTGCTGAAGAGTCTAACGCTCCTGCTTGACAGTTTCAGAAAGACCGACAGCAGACGTATTAAGCAAGATGGCGCTTACTGTACTTATCTGAAGTGACCGCTCTTACAGCGAGAGCCAAAAGGAACAGATGAAAAAAAACAGAATTTCTTCTGCTCTTTCCTATTGCTCCACCAAGCTTGAGGCTCTCTGATCACAGTACCAGATTTCTTTACTGGCAGAATCCCTTACAGACCTCTGAGCACCGTGGTGCACTCAAACTGCTGCACAGCTGGACTGGGACCTTTTGGGACTGGATTAGACAACTAAGGTTTTCTAAGTAGCTGGATGCAGATAGCATTAATTAGCTATACAGAAAAAAGCTGCATGACTCTTCTTGCTACTCTTAAGTCCAAATACTCAGGAAACATTTGAACACCTTAGGAGTAACCCCTGTTATGAGTAATGCCATAATACACATACCTACCACATGTTAGAAACCAGTCAAACAGTATTAAAAAAATTTTTGAATGTTCTTGCATGACTAAACTTTAATTTCTAAGAATGCATCAAGAACTTACCCATGTTAATGGATAGTAAACTTTAAGGTATCTTTTAGTCACAAGACTAAACACATAAGAGAAACAAGTCCATATTAAAGTAAAATTAGTCCGATTAGGAAATACAGTTCTAAATATTTCTGTAATCAGCTATTTTCAATCTGACAAAAGCATCAGTTCTAGGATTATGAAACAGCCGCCTTTTCTTTCAATACAGATTTATGAATCACTTTTAAAGTGAGTTTTTAATGCCAAGAGAACAAAATGAGTAAGTGCATGTGTATCTTTTTCATCAGAAGTCACCCCACCCCCGCTTAGTATTCATTAAATTGAGTAGCACAAAAACGTGAAACTAGAACCATTTCACCTATAAGGCTACCAAGAGAAGGTATAAACATAAATTGACGTCCATCACTTGTTTTAACTACAGGATGCTAAAATTACCCATCCCCTCCCAAATAACTTCAATTAGTCTGAAAAATCTTAGCACTTATATAGTTGATGAGATTTGGATTGCAATTTCTGAAGCCTTTTTTCATTTCAATCTATGAAAATCTCAATCCACAATCACAGGGGAGTTTAAAGTCAACATATACTACCACACTTCAAAAGTGTATGTTCTGCTCACATGCACCAAATCATAAGTAGCAAGTAGTCAACAGAATTTAAACTAAAAAATTGTTTCAAGGCCTTCAATAAAATGTTAAAGCAAACAATTAAAGTCAGCATCATGTCAAATTACTATTTCCTTCAAAGAAAGTATAATCTAGCTAATTAACATTATTTCAGCCTCTGACAGACTAGAAAGTTCTTAATAAATTGAGATCAACAATTCAAAAGGCATTCAAGTAAGAGAAATAATCAGAGATTTTAATGATTGCTGTTCCATAATGTGAACAGCTGAAAATGAACAGAGCAGTGTCACCTTCTGGAACAACACTAGCTTAATTACTTGTACTTTGTACCACATTGAGTAAATACACTGGAGTAATTCCATAACTTAACGATATCACTGCTTCTGAAATGTTTTATTTTTCCATTCTGCCATACACCTTCATCAATTATTTTTTTAAATATGGAGATTTGTTTTGAGGTAGAGTCTATTACAATCGCTTTATTTTTAGAGTACTAGAATGATTTTTTGACTTACTGGAAGAAGTACGTTTCTTTTTTTCTGGACTTCCTGCATCTTCCATTTCTGCTTCACTGCTCTCATTGGCTGCAGCTGCTGCCTTTCTTTTTTTCTGTAAATGAAGTGGCAATTGAACTCAGAAAGTATAAGACGCATTATCCTCACAAGATATTCTACAATTTTAACCATCATTTCCTCCTATAGTTCAAGCTATCAGTTGTAGAGGACACCTATTCATTTATCAATGTAAGAATACCAGTACTAAGCAACAAACAGTTTAAAAGTTCAGTTCTCCTGTTTACAAATCACATCAGTTGGAATTTTCATGTATGGAAAAGTAAGGTTTTATGATAAACATCTATTTTATTTACATTGGCTAAATGGTTACAAATGGATTCATCTGAAAAAGCATCTCGAAGAACCCAGAAAAACATTTTACCCCAAGTTTATGTTAATGGCTTTTCCTTAAGCAATTATACATCACTAAATTCAAGTTTATCTGGATTCTGGCTTCTGAAAGCTTGCTTTGCACAGCTTAAAAGTTGATAACGCCTGCTAACAGTATGTTATTATTTTTACCTAATAGCAATGATAAGTTCTATTCCGAAGAGAAGTACAACTCTACTCAACGTACCTTATCTTAAAATCCCTAAATTGATAGTAACCTTATTATCTGTGTAGTACAATTAATCTTATTTTAGCAAACTATTCATAAGGTAGTTACAAAAATATTTCATTCAAAACCTGTATCATTTCTGCAAAGGATTAGCTGCCCTATATTTGTAGCAGAGATTTAACAACAGTTGAGGAACACTAAAAGAGTTTACTTATTTTTTCCCCCCAAACTGTGTAAGACTATAGCTTTACTAATACAGCTTCTTAAGTGGTTACAACTTCACGTGGCTCCTGAGAGAAGGGGAGAGTGCATTACATCTTTCCTTTCCAAAGTGTTGCTTCATGATTACCATCTAAACCCTGCTGGGCTGAACAGATTGGTTCGATAATTACATACAATAACTGCAGTGGGCAGGTAACCCTCAGCTGGCACAGGGCAGCTCCCCTGTGAGAACTTCCATATGCAAACTGCACTGATGGAGTGCATTAGGTACATCTTTCCTGCCGGTGCACAGGCCTGATTACCGCCAGCCAAGACTCCAAGGTTAGCATGTCAGCAGATTTGTGATGCATTAGGCAGGAATAAACACAGACACTTTTGTTCATTCTGACCAAAATTAAGGAAGACTATTTCAGTGCTGCACTGCTTTTATGTGAGAGATAATACATTCCTCGCAATTGTACTAGAAAACATTTTAAATGCTCATCAGAAAAACGGATATCCAATATATGCCACACAAAAGCAAAATACATTTATCTTGTTTCCAAGCTTATTTAATAAAAATGGTTTCTTAATCTCGATGCAGGTGAATTACATAGTAATAGAAATCAGGCTGCATTCATCTAACAATAGCTACACCTGTGTATCTGAGGCCCATCATTAAATTAAAAACCACATTTCCCAGTTGGTTCCCAGTATTTCCCAGCAACTCTTCGGTACCAAACAAAAGTAACATGCAGTCCCTGCCCTGAATAATTTAGTATAGAGTTCCAGATATTTTGTTCAATACAAAGGATTGCAAGTTTTCTTTCAGCCAGAACTATCACAAAATACCACACAATCAAACCAACATGCATGTATTTTAAAGAAATGAAAAAAAAAAAAAAAAAAAAAAAAATCCACCAGCAGAACTGTGGACTGTGTTTCATTTACTTAAGCATCTGGGAAAACTTGAGTCATTAGTCATGATACTGAAAACAAAATGTTAACCTTTAACATAGCAGGCATCTGTGCATTTTAGCCAGATACCAGTGCTGAAGAAAGAGATTCCACGCTTATATGCAATGAACAATGCACATCATGGCTCAATTACTTACATAACCTGAATACACAAGAGAATCCTACATCCTAACAATTAGACTGAAGCTAGAAATTCTCATCTAGTTAGGAAATACCAAAGTTTCAGAACACCAAATGACACTCAAGACAGCATTACAGTAGATTGCCCTAAAGGAATTGAAGAGTAGGTATTTGAAGACTTAGCAGAACTGAATGATCGGTACAGCCAAAACGTCACAAACACTCCATGTTATACAGGTCAACATCTTTTCAAAAGTGGAAGCCAGACTCCCATTTTTCTTTTCCAAATTAGACTTCAATCACGCCAAAAGAAATTCAGAATGTGGTGAAAGATACTGGTTTTCTGAGGCAAGATGCTACTAATCAATGGTAAATTATCTTTACAGAAAGTAGCTTCTAACAGTTTGGATCACAGAGAGTGCTCATCTTTCAAAAAGTCATCAAGCTAAGCTTCTTGTCACTGTTAAAAAACCAAATATTTTTAATTAGTATATTATGTTCTTCCTTTTTCCCTCTGTCTACCTAATTGTTCAGCAATTCTGTAGTTCAGATCTCTGTCAACTAGCACAGATTTTTTTTGTGAGGGAAAGGTGGGGAGTGGGGGAAAGTACAGAAAGAGGTCCAAGTGTAAAAACTAACCAATGCTAGCACAAAAGAACCCATGGAGAACTATTACTATACACTTTGGTCTTGACTGATATTGGTTACAGAAATAAGACTTGGGTAGTTTTATTCCAATGGAAACGTTCACCAGCCATCTCTGCTTGACAAGGATATTAAAGGTCACAGATGTTGGCTCTGCAGCAAGCCAACTTATTCAGCAAATAACCCAGTCAACCATTAAACAGGTTTGTTTTTTTTTTTTTTGTTTGCTTGCTTTTCCAAAACATTCAAGTCATGTTGATCCACAAACAAAAAAGAATTTATGCTAATAAATTCTTCTTTTGGACAAATGTTTACACTTAATTCCACAGAAAATGAGACCAAAGCCACAGAAGTTCAGCCAGAGGAAACTGAGCAGTTCACTGGGCAAAAACGAAGAAAGAAAATATGGAGATACATCCTTAGAAAACCAAGAACCAACAACATTTTCTTCCCCAATCACAACAGTAAACGGGCAGAAATTTTGTATTTAGGTCGCTCCAAAGGTAATGCCTCCTATTTATTTTCATGGAAACTACAGGTGCACAGAGCACAATAACACTACTTGATAGAGCAAATTCTTGGCTACAAAGCACTATTTTTCAACATCGTCACCAACATTAGCTGATTCGTGTAGATGAGCTGATTGAGATGCTCTTCATATCATGGTGTAAAAGCTGCATAGCCATCCAGAACGCAGCTTGGCTTCCATGTCACTGCCACCACTGTTGAAATCACCAGCCACTGCCTCATTGCTCTCAGAGCTCTCACAGTTTGGTCTCCAGAAATGTTCAGCAAGTATCAGTGAATGTCAATGGATTCCACTTTTCTGCATGAAGGAATTCAATTCCACACTTTTGCTTCATACTTCAACGTCAGACTCCATTTTGTCAGACTGCCACTCTGCTGCCATCTGTCACATGGCAACAACAAAATGTAATGGAATACTGGTGGGAAGGTTCAACCTGTACTACCATACCACCACCATCTCCCTCTGGAGTCATGGGCCAATATAATAAAATAGGAGGCATTACTTTCACAGCAGCTCTCTTAATTCTCAACTCGCTGGTTCATGCTAAAGAAACCAATGAACTCTCCACTTTTTAAAATATGTAGTTAGGTAATAAATACAGTTTGAAATAGAGGGTATTTATTATCAGTTTGAAGTAGAGGATATTTATTATTCAACTGCTTGCCCTTTTTTTATTGTTATTAAAAATCATTTTATATCTTATGCAAGTTGTATTCTAAAAAGCTTTTACACTGCATTCAAATTTAAGTCCATGTCTGGAGCTTGAAGGCTTCTTAAACGCGAGAAACAAAATACTACCAAGCTACCGTTATAATTTGGGTTCATAAATAACATTACATCATTGTGACTTCAATATGTAAGCAATTGGAAAGGAATCTACTATCATGAACTTCAACAAGTGCACACAGTGCTGCATCCTGGTCAGAGTAATCCTAGCCATGAGTACAGACTGAGTGATGAATAAACTGAGAGCAGCCTTGAGGAAAAGGACTTGGGGGTTCCAGTGGAAGAAAAACTGACTAACAGCACACATCTGCAAGCTGGAAAGCCACATGTATCCTGGGCTACAACCAAAAAAAAAAAAAAAAAAAAAAGAAAAACAGAAGGTGTGGCAGGTCAAGGGAAGTGATTCTCACCCTCTGCCATTTTTTGACCCCACTTGGAACAATACATTCAGCTCTTGGGCCTCCATCTCAAAAAGAATGCAGAGCTGTGGAGCAGGCCCAGAGGAGGGCTAGGACGATGACTAGAAGTCTGGAGCACATCTCCTATTCCTATGAACAGATGTGAAAGAGCTTTGATTTTTTTATTTTTTTTTTTTTTTAGCCTGAAGAAGGCTGCAGAGAGACCTTAATGCAGCCTTTAAACAGCTTGTTCTGAAAGTAATGCCTCCTATTTATTTCCACTGAAACTACAAAAATACAGAGAGCACAATTAACACTATTTGATAGAGCAAGTTCTCAGCTACATACCATCGTTGCCAATGCACTGAAGCCAATATTCAGCTCCGTACAGAGTTCTCTGGCTGTAATCCACAGATTTGAGTGGATGAGCTGATTGAGACACTGTTCATTTCTTGGTGTGACAGCTGTGCATGGCCGTCCGGAACGTGGCTTGTCTTTCAGGTCATTGTCACCACTGCTGAAACTCACCACCCACCGCCTCACTGTGTTCACGTCCACTGTTTGGTCTCCATAAACGTTCAGCAAGCGTTGATGAATGTCAATAGGTGCAATTTTTTCCGCATGAAGGAATTCAATTATGCACCGTTGCTTCATACGCGCTTCCATGACAAATGCCATTATGTCAGACTGCCCCTCTGCTGCCATCTGTCACATGGCAACAAAATGTAACGGAATACTGGTGGGAAAGTTCAACCTCTACCGTCAAACCACCAACATCCACCCCTAATGTCATGGGCCAACACAATAACATAGGAGGCATTACTTTCAGAGCAGCCCTCATACTTAAGGGGGCTTATGAGAATAACGGAGAAACTTTTTAGAATGGCATGCAGTGATATCAGTAATGATTTTAAACTCAAAGAGAGTAGATTTACTACGAGGCACTGGAATAGATTTAACAGAGAAGAGGTGTTCAAGATCAGGGCAACCTGGTATAGCAGAAGTTATCCTTGTCCACTATCTAATATGAAAGTACACCTACAAACATCATTCTGGATTAATTTTTCACAACAATTAGTGTAGTTAAGTCAGGGAAATGAGTATAACTCGAATAAACATTTCACTACTCTCTTATTTCCTACTTGATGCAGTAATGACATCTACTTCCAATATAACTAGTTTTCCATTTAGCTCATAAGATGCATTAAAAATTGTCAAATTCTTAAGAAAACAAAAACCTTTTGTACAGGGTTCGTTTGCACGTCTCCGTTTTCTGACAAGCCAAATTCAAGTACTCCATCATCTTTTTGCCCAATGGACTTGAGTCCTTGCAGAAGTATTTCTCGGAAATGTGGATACACAGGTTTCTCCTCATAGCTCAGTTGCTTCACCTTTTCCATATATTTCCTTATTTCATCTAGAGAAATAGTACTTCTGGTTAATTTCTGTATGTTTCTGTATTTCTACCATGAAGTATGAGAAGTTACACATGCATTAGTTATGCTGCTTACTTGAAGTTGCTTTTATAAACTCATTATGACTTTATTACAAAACATTTTAGAAAAAAATTAAGCTCTGTAATTTAAAATAGCTCCTCTTACCTGGTTTATTTTTCCCAGGAAAGCATTTGTCCATCAACTCTGAAATGTTATCTCTACATCTGAAAAAAGAAATTATTCAAAACTATTATTTCTTTCAAGTTTCAAAACTTACAGCGTACTGACACTCTTTATGATGCTCCACTGTCAGAGACGGGAAACACTACTAGATAAATCTTTGGCCTGACTTAGTATAGCCGTTTTCAGGAGTGCAGGCTTGAGAACCTAAAGAGTGCCACAAAGGCTGCCAGAAATATGGCCAGTTTTTGTTCACCAGTTTCAATTCTTACAAAAGTCAGCAAGTAGAAGACTGCTATAAAAGCACTGTTCCACTTCAAAATCTCACATACCAGTGCCTTTATTTCTTCTTGCTGGAGGACTATTTCTCTAGCTACATTATTCGAGCAGATTCTGGGCCAAAGCAATAATGAAAAGGGGGGCAGAACTGCAGAGGAAGACAAAAATAAACATCGCTAACATTGATGGAAGAAAAAGTGTGAAAATTGGGGAAGAAAGCCAAGTAACAAATACTTCTTTATAGGACAGAAACTGCTGTGCTGGGTCAACCTTCTTTATATGAGAAGTTTGAGTGGAAGATTAGTGGGGAAAGTGAAAAACTATTAAAAAGAGTGAGGGAGAAAGGCAAAAAAAAAAACCAAAAAAACACCACCACTTAGTAGTCCTGTAACTGGAGTGATGCTCAAAGATGTCAAAGATCCATTTTTAGGTCTCATTTCTGCCACTGACTTCAATGTATGATGCTGTTAAGGCTATTCATACATCATGCTTCAGTTCTCTTTTTCTAAAGCATAATTAATGGTCACCTGCATACTGATAAGAGTGCTTTATGCTATTACCATGGTTGTCTTCTAAAGCAACAGTACTGGGGGATAAGTAAGCATCTTGCTTGCAAAATACAACAGCATAACAGTTCGAATAAACAGCATAACAGTACAAATAAAATTTTACTATAAATCAAGGATGCATTGTATGCAACAAAAAGAAGTTGAGGCATATACAAAACAGCACACTGAGCAAAAGGGAATATTCCAAAAGCACAAAACATTTCTACACTAAAATATTTTGATTTCTATTTCAAAAAGGGGGGGAGAAGGGGGGAAGCAGTTTCTCACCTGATCTTTGAGTCTCTGACAAAATTTGGATCTTTCAAATTATCCTCCCATGGTAGATGGCCACTAAGCCAATGAACCATACAGTAACCTAAGATCTCCAGATCCCCACGTCTCGATGGCGCTAAATAGATACACATAGATTAAAAAAGATCTGTAATCTGTAAAGGTAGCTAAAAAAGAAATGAAAAATCATGCAGAGTTGAATGAGTTAAAATTCGTATATGCATTAAGACAATAGAAAGCCACTGCTAACAGTGTAATGCTACTGAATCTGTTATTTATTTTAAGTGTGCAAAAGTAAGAAAGGAAAAAAAAAAAAAAAAAACACTGCTTCTGCATCTGGAAGGATTCATTTTCAAGTCCTTTATCAACCTCCTTTTTCTACTGAAGGATATGACATGCTGCAGTTATCCCAATTTGGGAAGCTTTTTAAGTACTCAGATTGTGGAAAAAAATTGAACAAGCTACTGAAGTGACTGACTTTCTGTTCAAAACAGTTTTTACTTCCCTCTCTATAATAGTGCTGAAATACTTTAAGCGGCCTGAAAACCAAATATAGAACAAAAAGATACTGGATTCTTAAGTCTCATCAAAACAAAAACACCTCATATACTGGATATAAATTACACTTTAAAAGGATAAATAAGCAATTCAGGATTAACTGTTCTGTGCTTGAAACTGAACATGGACAAAACGACTTGAGGTAATTTTCAAAATCTGACATTTTTGCAAGACATATTTTGATGCTAATTAAAAAATAAGAATGAAGAAAATAAAACTGATATCCACTAGAAATAAACAAGATATATTCACACAAATGTTTCAATAGTCAACATTTTTTAAATTCTTGTCTTCTGATTTTCAGTGACTATAGGCACAATTATTAATATCCATAATAAAAGAGCTTTGTTAAAACATCATCTAAAAATTAATCTGTGAAGAATACTGTGCATCTCTATCAAATACGAAGGAACAATGCTCACACTCATAAAGGATTTTTCTCCTGAAAACAGGAACGGTTTGTCTATCAAGATCTCATAACCACTATTCCATTTCTTCCTAGTTGTTAAAAAGCAGTACACTAAATATCTTAACTGACCTCATAAATTAAGGGAATCTGTTTAAGAAAGCTGCTTTTAAAACTACAGAAAACTACCTTCAAAGCAAATGTCAATAAGCTTAGCAAAAGGAGTATGTTCATATAGCCCACAGAGAATTTTTAATAGCTCCAGAAACCTGGTCATTTAAAAGCAATGCAGCAAAATCTTAAGTATTTCTTTTTAAAAGGATGCACAAGCGTTTATCACTGAGAAGAAAGTTTTATATCCTTACCCACACCCTTGTGTGCATCTATACTGGTGTACTCAATAGTGCCGTCATGACACCTTTTAGGATCTTCCTTATATGCTTTGTGAACTCCTTCAGGACAGTAGCGGTAGGCAAGCCCATAATCCACCAAATACACCTAGTAATTTCCACAAAGAATTCTAAGGTTAAAGAATTATAAATACAAAAATATAAAAATAATAAATTAAATCCCAACTATTCTCAGTTCTTAAAAAGACTGAAGAATTATCTCTTTGTTCATTTAAGTGATCCTCATTTTGTTGAGATCACTACATGTGATTTTAAACAATGCCAAGTTCTTTTTTTCCTATTGAAGTTTGATCTGAAGAGCATTTCTTGCCAATGACAGCAAAACAGTCAGTTATAACCAACAAGTTTCATTTCATTTCAAACAAACAAAAAAACTCTACCAAATCTCAGTGTTCAAAGTTATTCTGCCTCTCTCACTTACTGTCCTACCTCCTTTTAAGTAAGTTGACCCTATTTAAACAATACTGACTACTATATACCTCTCACATTATCCCTCACTGACATCAGTGACTTTAGGAGAACTGATATCATTTTATTTATTACCTGAGTTAAAATTTGGGCAAGAAACACTCAACTCTGAAATTCTAATACACATTTTTTGAATAGTGAAGAAAGTTACAAATGCAGGAAAATGAGATTTCTGTAAATCAAGTGGAACAATCGACACTTTAAAGACCAATTTTTCCAACTAACAGAACACTTATCTGATGGATTTCTTGAACAAAGGAACAAAGTAACAATGCAGACAGGCAAACATAATTTACTGGTGTGCTATATAATTTTAAGCTTCCACCTGCAAATACCTATTTGAGAGTCAAATTTTTTTTTTTTAGTCTTGAGAGCTTCTCTAGATTATTATTTAGGGCAAATAGTCAATTTGATAACTGTCTAGCAAACTGCATTAAAAAATCGTAGAATATTAACTAGGTATAAATGTCAAGCAGAAATAATGTTACTACATACATTCTTAAAAATGAGCTTCTGCTAGATTTCACCGGTTCAAAGCACTTCCACGTGTTGTCAAACAGAAGGTTTAAAACATGAGGAATAAAATGCATCAGAAATACCTGACTAGGGTTCTTGTAACTCTGAAGAAGGTTTGAGGCCTTGATGTCTCCATGCACATATTCATGCTCATGGATGTATTCCAGGATATCAAGCTAACAAAACAAAAAGTAATATAAATGCAGTACCCAGCTCCACCCAGCAGAGGACCTGTACTCAGCACAAAAATGTGATTTAACTGAAAGAGCTACACAAGGAAGCCAGATTGTTAAAAATAAAAAGAAATTTTAACTTACTATTCTCAAGCCTAACTGAAGTACAGTTTTATGAGCAAATCGCTTTGCGTTCTCTTCATACACCTTCTGAAGATCTCTTCCAAAACGATCCATTATCATAAACCGATAGCTAAGTGCAAGGAAAAAAAACAGCAAAGTTAATAAGTTGATCTTTGTAAAGCATTTTATCTATGTGTTAATTGTACAAATGACTGAATGAAAGCATCTCAGAAGATAAGCTGCAAGTTCAAAGAAAGCACATTTACAGGAAATACATCTTTTTATTTCTTTTATACAGTGATATATACTACTAGCTTTTCTGCATGAGCTAATCACGTCTGCCCATTTAAAAGAACAGTGTCTGTTCTTATGCCCAGCTGGTTACACGATACCATACTCAGACAGGAAAATATCGCAATTCACCATAGGTAAAACCAAGCACCAAGTACTTACAGAAACAATTTTTTTTTTTTGCTTTCTAAACAACCAAGTGATTTAACATTGTTACTTCAAGAAGTTAGTTTCTTAGAATCTATTACCACCTTTCTTTTGGCCTACCACAAAAAATAAGTCTCTTTTGCCAAAGATGCACTGACATTACTCACTACAGCCAAAGTGGTTAATGTAAGAGCTCACAGTCACAAAAGAGCTTTACATACTCAACTGTGAATATAATCAAAAATTTGCTCTAAAAAGACATTATTATATTTACTTTTGTCTTCCAAAATTCAGTAATTTTTACATAAGATAAAATCTAACATACTGCCAGAGAACTAGTAAAACTTCATGGCATAGCAATAAAAGGAAAGCTCACTAGGAAGCCAGGTTTTATAAAGAGGCAGATCATTCAATACCAAATAATAAATACTCGTTGTGAGAAAGAATGCTAAAAACTATTCCTGAAGAATTTTAGTCATAATAATCATGGATATACAAAATAAAATTTTATTTTAATTCACATATGAACAGCTTCTAATTCACATACACATATATGTAGCCTTACTGTTTCCAGCAATATTTGAGACAAATGAAAACTAAGATATACTCTATACTGTTTCTCATTCATTTGTGTATCTATTCATCCATTCCTTACACATACCCTGTCATGAATTTTTATTTTGGAAGTGAATAATACTAAGATAAGTGAAAAATACATCTTAAACCAAATCAGGTTAAAACAGATGGTGGGTGTTGATAAAATAAATCCTCGTATACGCCAACAAAAGATATAGTCACCTGTTTCCACTTTTTTCATGCAAGCCAGAACCCCAATATCTTGGCACACCTAAATATTTCAGTTTATGGGACTTAGTCCACTTCTGAACTGAAAATACAAATAAAAGTAAGTTCATGAATTTGCATCAGAAGAGTTTACACAGAAGGAGGGTACTCATCACTTACAGTTTCTGTATACATGTGAGCTGCTTATTTTATGGAAACTACTGTGCCAGTTGTACTGGAAAATGAACGATGCATCATTTATAGGGACAGAGATACAACTAAGGTTTCAATTTAGACAATGCCATTGATACCATTATAAAGAATGCATTACCAGACCCTCTAGTTCTACTATATGCATTTACTATATGCCTGGAAATTGCATGCCTATGTGTTTTTAATCATTTAAAAATAATTTTGAAAATTATCTAAAAGGATTGTTTTAAAGATCAACATTACTCCTGTACAGTCCATTTCCCTAAGTGCTTGTTGTTCATTAAAAACATTTTAATAGACTGCTTACTTTCATCTGGCTTAGCAGCTCGCATGTAGAACTTTAACTCAGTAAAAAGAGGTCCATTCTGGCTGGGTTCCTTTAAGACAATTTAAAATTAGTTAAAAACTGCTGTAATTATTAGGCATTAGCACTAAGAGCTAGGAAAAGAAAAAAAAAAAACAAAAAAAAAAAACCCACTATCTTCACCCTCTAAAAGCATATTAATATTGAATTCAATAGAATGATTTTTTTAATAAAGTAAGATTGGCTCTAGAAAGTTATTTCTATTACAAATTACTTAACAGTAAAGGTATCAAAATTCTTTCCTATAACAAGGAAGAATAAAAAAATAACAACTGAAACATATAGAAATATTACCAGTAATTGGCAGTAACAGTTTAGGAAAAGACATTAAGCAACATTTATTATCTCAGATTTCCCAAATTAAAGTCAGATTGCCACAGCTGCAATAATTTTTACTGAGCTTAAATAACACCTGAAATGACTGGAAAGAAAAACCTCAACAAAAGTTAAATTCTTGCTGAACATGAGGTATTTTGTGCCTTTTGTACCTTAGGTGATCAAGGTAAAAGTCACGTAAGATTTCATGAGTTCTCTCTAACTGAAGATCTACACTTATTTTGATTTTAGCTTAAATGCAAGGTAGACCCTTATGCAATGAATTTCAGTTTAATCTTCTTTGGACAGGCTATAGTAGCTAAATATTACATGTGAAGTGCAAGTGCGAAACTGGTCTGAAAACACCAAAGCTTTGAAATACTTCAAGAACTGCAGGTATCTAAGTACCTTAACTGTACATTTTCAAAAGTTAGTGAAGAAAAAGAGGAAAAATGACTTCAACTCTTCAACTTAAGTGACTGATTCTGAGATAAGCTTCAGCAAGTTATGTTAGTCTGGTTACTCCTATGCCCAAACTCATTCCTTCACAGTGAAAACATCCATTTTGAAACATCAAACATTAAAAAAAAAAAAACAACCCAAATTATGTGATTACCAGCAATGACAAACAGAAAGTCTACAATCGTATGACAAACAAACTTTTCAAGATATACAACACTGATCTCAAATGGTTAAGAGTGTAATTTTTAAATGTAGACGCAGCAATCCAGAAAACTGTTAAATGTCAGACTACACCACAGCGACTAAAGGTTTACTGCTGTCTAACATTTAGAATGTAATGCAAAGAGATCAAACACGCTGATGAACAAGGCCTTCAACGTGCATCTGATTTATTGGTTTACGGGTAGAGTAAGAAAACCAGTCACAATGAGACCAAATATAAAGCTTAGGCACAAGTCCTAGACCTGGACATGGTTAAAAAGCCTATCTTCACCTCACTTTCTGCTACACATTGCTCTGACAAACAGCAGAACCAAGACAACCATTTTCCGACCCCTTCTTGTGCAACCAAGCTTTAGACCTGAGCCATGAACCAGAAAAAAAACCAAAACAATACAATCTATTGATATATGCACAGAAACTTTGGAGCATGCATAACTGCTTCAACTTATCTACTATGGATACATATCAATTATAAGTAGTTTATACATCATGGAGAAGGGTTTAACATTTGAATTCTTTTATTTTGGTTATATTGGATGAATGTTACCTGACCTATTCACTTGTTTCCACATAGCATCTTCCATTAGTACTCTAAATGAGAACATAAAGTCTACATATGTTTTTGATTTGATTTATCTATGTTCGAAGAATGCTATCGTTAATAAAATTCAGGGAAAAACTGTAGGTGTTAACAATTCTTAAAACAGTTATCTTTAAATAAATTATCAAATCTCATGTCTGCTGAAAAAAAATTCTCTAGTCAGAATAAATGCTGAAAGTATGGAATCTTGTCATACTTGAGGAAATTATTTAACCATAAAAGAGACATTTATGTTGACTATTATGCTGTTCCCTATAACATCATTAGTTCTATATTAAGACAAGCAAACGTATTAAAAAGGACCACATGATTATATCCACTGTCTCCATACTACTTATCTTACAACACACTAAGATCAGAAAGACTTTAAACACAAATTTCTACAACTTATGCCCACAATCACTCTAAACACACCACTTGTAAAACTGAAATTAAGTTCTAATTAGAAAAGATATAATGGAAGAGATTACAGAGAACAAGTCAAAACTCAACAAGTTTCTTCAGGTAGTATTTTAAGAATTCCGATCTCTGTAAGTCAGCAATTTAATTGAGCATTATTAAACTCTGCATCCACTCCTGAACAATGACATCTGAAAGGTCCACATGTTTAAAAAGCATTTCTTTTTAAATAAAAGCTATAATTCATTTTGTACTGCTCAGACATCAATACTATGAGGATATGTCAAAGACTAAGCCAATTTCCATCCAACTTTAATAGCTTAATTTGAAGAACATTATTACAGAAGCACATATTTTGCTAAACACTAATAATTGTTCAAAGCTGTTAACCACTCCGCTTTGGATCAACTAGGAATCAGCCAGGCATTAGAAAATAGACCCTTTTCCATAGTCATGTAATACTACACTGTAGAGGCATAATACGTCATGGGTCATTTGTGAGGGCAGTACAAAACTGGGCTACTCTTTATTGCCATCAACACAAAATTATAAAACGCAAATTAAAAGCAAGTGGTCAATAGGGAGATTAGAAATGGGGATATTTACAAATGGCTGCAACAAAGTGTATCCAGCATAAAATCAAAGCAAAAGTTTTCATAACTCTTCTTATTGTCAAAGCCCAAAGTAGAAGGAAGAAAAGCAGATGAACCTTGGGGAAAGAAGGTGTCAGAAATGATGCACAACATAAAATAACATATCTCCGATGATTTTACAAGCAAGTCAAACTGGTTCTCTACTTCATCAGTTTCAACTGTCGAAGCTCAGCATGAGCCTGGTGTTTGGAGCCACTGCCCCTCAGATGCAAAATGCTGATGATAACTTGAGCGTCTGCTCCTTGGAGCAGAATAGGCAGAATGGATGCTCCTTGCTTTGACAGTGGTAGAAGGTAGGACACCACCATACAACAGCCCAAGAGCTTCCAGTGCCCAACCACCCTTTTGGGAACCACCTTTCCCTAACCTATACCAAGCCCTGCCTTGATGCAGCTCCACATCACTGTCACACAGAGCAGAGCTCAGCGCTGCCTCTTTGCTCCCTGCTCTGGGCTGTAGGCCACCATGAGACCTCCCCTCAGCTCCTCTGCTCTGGGCTGAACACAGCAAAGGCCCTCAGCTGCTCCTCATAGATCCTCTAGACCTTTCACCATATTTGTAGCCCTCCTTGGGACACTGAATGCACTGTAGTTTGACACTTGCACTGTATGCAGAGTTTGTTTTTTTTTTTTCCTTTAAATAAGAGGCAACATTTCAGAAAGAGTCACCACCAACTGTGTCTTGTGCTGTCAAAGTACCCTACAATTTCTGTGTAGACAACTTATATTAATATCAAGATTAAAGGCAAATAACAACTGAAATGTAACTATTTTTAATTAGCCCCATATTTTAATTCTGAGGGGAAAAAGTTAGGAATATAACATCTTTGCATAAGTGGCAAGCTATCACAGTAAAGTATTTCAGATGAAACTGCCACACTTCTGAACTGTGCTGAAACACAAACTTTTCACAGAGAAGTTCTTGTAGAGTTTTCTGATGCCTACTCTCATCATAGGGCCAAAAACTACCAAGACAGCAGATCCAGACCATTCATTATGACCATTTCCACATTCCTTTCTTTTCTTTTTACATTGATTTTACAATATTATTTTATAACAGCAGGATCTATACAAAATAATCCAGCAAAATTCAAGGAAAAAAAAATTTACATATTTACTGTAGGAAAAACAGCATTATAGTTAAATCAAGTTAAACCTTAAGTTTAACTTAAGTTTGTTACCTTAATATTAAAACAAAAGACTATTTTATCTAATAAAAAGGACCTGCAGATTTACTTCAGAGGACTAAAATATGAGCTACCAGCCAACACTACTGTTTCTTCTAACTGCTAGGTTAAAAAAATCATGCCTCCATACATTTTAATTCACTAGAAAATAGAATACGTATGTGTTTTATCATAAGATGTTTAAACAACTTTATATCTGTGGGGACACTGGGAATCAACGTTTTGCTGTTTCCACTCCCAAGCCATCTGTCAGCTTACCAACATCCAGTGAGCAACAGTTCACACAGACTCACTGTTGAATCACAGAAATTGTCCAAAAGCTATCCAGATTTCAGGTTTTTTTAATTATTTTTTTTTTTATTTGGGCTATTTACAATAAGCAGCAAACAAAACAGAATCTGACCCATTTCATGAACTCTTCAACTCTGTTGATGTTCCACTGTTCAGCTCCTATACACAAGAATTCTGTATCTCAGAATTCCTCTGTATCACCACAGTTCTGGTTTAGACTTAAACAACGCACATTTCAACAATACACTGTGAAACTGTATTATTTTTAGTGAGAAGATGTTTTAAATTACATGTTATTTGAAGCATTTTCAATTTGTGAAGTAAAGATTCAAATGTTCTCTTACCACTTTCACAACATAAGGTGCATCACTGCCAACCGACTTTGAAGAATTAACATCAGCTGTTAAAAAGAAAGTATATTAGTAATATGAGAGGAAGCTGTCACAAAACATGTACTTATTTGCTATGCAGGAAGAAATGACTGAGCAATTAAGTACTGACATAAGCATGTATCAGTACCTTAGACTTGGGCAAATGAACTACTATATATGGCAAGACTACTTTGTATGGACATGGTCCATACTCCCTTCTATTTGAGAAATGGCAGTTTACTAAATAAAGGCTTTCTTCATCTATTATTTAAAAACTTTTTCCCAGTCAATAGCACTTCCTTCACTTTCTAGGACTGTGATGAACACAGAGTCAAGAGCATAAACATTAAAAAAAACCTTGTCTCTACTTTTTTGTCATGGTACCTTTCCAAAAGTGACTGTGGGCACAAAGCTGTTGATAGCTGTCACAAAAGGAGAAAGAATCACAGAATGGCCCGGGTTGGAAGGGACCTCAAGGATCATGAAATCTCCAACCCCCCTGCCACATGCAGGACCACTATCCACCCCTTTTAATGCTAGACAAGGCTGCCCAGGGCCTCATCCAATCTGGCCTTGAAAGTCTCTAGGGATGGGGCATCCACAACCTTTCTGGGCAACCTGTTTCAACACCTCACCACTCTCTCGTAAAGAACTTCCCCCTGAAATCCAACCTAAATCTTCCCTCCCTCAATTTAAAACCATTTCCCCTTGTCCTGCTGTTATCAACCCTTTCAAACAGTTGATTCCCCTCTTGTTTGTAGGCTCCCTTTAGGTACTGAAAGGCTGCAATGAGGTCACCCCGCAGCCTTCTTTTCCCCAAGCTGAACAAGCCCAGCTCCCTCAGCCTATCTTTGTAGGGGAGGTGCTCCAGTCCCCTAATCACCTTTTTGGCTCTCCTCTGAACCCTCTCCAACAGATCCCTGTCTTTCTTGTACTGAGGGCTCCAGACCTGGACACAGTACTCCAGGTGGGGCCTCACAAGAACAGAATAGAGAGGGACAATCACCTCCCTGTCCCTGCTGGCCACCCCTCATCTGATGGAGCCCAGGATACCATTTGCTTTCCGAGCTGCAAGAGCACACTGCTGTCCATGGAGGTGTTCAAGGCCAGATTGGATGGGGCCCTGGGCAGTCTGGTCTAGCATTAAATGGGGAGGTTGGTGGCCCTGCATGTGGCAGGGGGGTTGGAGACTCATGATCCTTGAGGTTCCTTCCAACCCTGGCCATTCTGTGATTCTGTGAATCACCTTATATTTTATCCCTTCACAATTGTTCAGAAAATGACTAAGAGCAAAACAAGGTTTTTTGATTCTCTGAGTTATCCTTGAGAATTCTACTCATTTGTTCAAAACACAGATATACCAATTACGGAACACTCAAAAGTTTACACTGAATTCAATAAACAACACTGTAAAACAGGGTGTTCTGATGCTTTAAACAGTAAGATCCAACACTACAATCTGTTCTGAACATTGAGCACATGACAAAGTATGTCATGCGAGTACATGACTCGCATCAGAAGGTTAGAATGCAGTGAAGAAGTCAGTATCAACGCAGAAGTCAAAAACGGCCAAATTGCTATCAGTAGCCTTCACAGAACATGCTTCGGAGGTTTTGGTCCACGAGATAAGTACACTCACATAAGTATCCCTTCTTCCAGACTGACCAAAACTTTACTTAAAACAAATATTCAACTATCTTTTCACAACTAAAGGAAAAGAAAAAAGAAAAAATAATTACCACTGGAATCTCTTAAAACTCAGTGTTTACAATGACCATTTCCCCACTCCTGTCAGTTTTTTCCAAGAACGTGAACTAAGCCATGGTTCTAGCCAAAAATGTAAGTTGAAGATTCTCTGGGTTTCTAACTTAGGGACAGTTATTCCTTGTTTTGAACAAGCATAAACATCTCACTTTAATACCAAAGGTCAACAGACTTACCAAGGTACAGGCGTCCAAAGCCTCCTTGCCCTATAGGAACACCTAATTTCCATTCTTTCCTTGATGTGTCCGTTAGAACCTCCCCCAGAGCAAATACTTCAGCAAGTTTCCTTTTTGCAGGGGCCTTTTTTCCAGCTGTCTTCTTAATATATGGCATCTTCACTGCAGAGGGGGAATAGGGATGAAGGGAAAGAAAAATAGACAAAAGCAAGGATTACGTGCTGACAAGAATTATTTTCATGTTATTTTGCGTGACAGTGCTTTATGCTTGCTTTCACTTCTGATAGCTTTCTACATAGATTGTTTAATTTGTTGCCACGAAGATACTTTACAAGAAATACAGTAAGTATTTTCATTTGCATGAATTCTAAACAAAACCGGCAAATTTTTCCAGGCTTCAGAAAAAAAAAAAACACCTGAAAGCAAAAATTTCACATGAGAAAACTATTAAAAGATTTTGTATAACACACAGTAGGAAAACTTCAGAATCTGTTATACTAAATTGATCACAACTGATTTTCATTCTGAACTTAGAAAAAAGTAAACTAATGAAACAAAGCTCATCAGTTTTCCAGGAGTTTAATTTGCTTAGCAAAGAAATGTCAAATAGTCCAAGTTTTCAGTAATAATAGGGACAGGTATTAATATTTACACCACAGCAAGCAAACCAGGAACATTTACATTTCTCAGAGATTCCTTCTATCTGAATGAAAATATCAGAAAAAAATTCAAATTGTTAATTATTTTATTCTGCTACATAACTGCAAGCAACAGGAGGGCATCTACTTATTCACAGGACAGAACTTAATAGATCACCAAAAAGCTACACCTAACTACATGTCTGGAGACTACAGATGTAAAATTAACGTTGCTGCAACTTTCCAACCTCAGGTTCCAGACAAGCAGCATTTCTAGAAGTAACGTAACAGCTCATCGGAACCAACAGGGCAAAACAGACCTCACTATGAGTAAATGCATGTTTGGGCTCTTTCACAAAGCCAGCTTTTGAGTCAGTAAAAAAAATGTGCTGAATGCATGGGCGCACCAAGGTAAGGTGCACACAAGCTCAAATTACTTGAAAGTACTTTAATTTGTTTTTACAAAGACATGACCTTTCCCACTACCTGATGAAGATGAAAGGTATGCTAACAGCCCCAGTTATTTCATAAAAGGTGTAGTTCTGACTGTTGGGACTTTCATTTTGTTCTGCTCGAAAGCAGGAAGGAATATTAATACACAATTCAGGAAACTTTTGGATAGAAAAGACTATGTAATTAATTTTCCTTATTAGTTTAGGTAATCAATACAACAACCCTAACCCAGATGCATTTCTTAACATCAGTTTTCTTCTTTTAGTTCTATTGGACTTTTTTCTTGCAGTCCTAAAGATCTTCTTTCAATTTTCCAAATAATAATAATAAAAAAAATCACATAACTGTAGCAGCTGTTCTGAAAGCATTCCACCCTCTAAAAGGACCTTTTCTCAATTATTTATACCTTCAGGAATTTTCCTTCCCCAAATAATGTCCACCACACAACATCCAAAGAGAATAGTCCAAGCCATGTTGAATACAAGATTAGCTCTTGTATTTCCAGAAATGCTGCCTAAATCTGCAGATACTGTAGCCATTCAACATAGGAACAAAGTGAAAAGGCAAATGATTCTAGGCGAAAGAAATGTATTGCTTCTTCAGGGTCCTTTTTAACCTGAGAGCCACTCCTGAATATCTACATGGATGAAACAAGTAACTGCAACAAAGCAGTATTGTGGAACACCCACACCACAGGAACAGACTGGTGTCTACTGATACCTACACTGCACTTGATTCCTCATCATAGGATGTTTTAATCAGCATCACTTTTCCACATTTCCATTTATTTAAATACAGTAACATTTTTCCCCATAGTCAAGAAACAACTTTGACGTTCAACACTTAAAATTTAGAACTAACTTTGCTCATAATTTCACCCCTATCCTCTTGTCTTTTTTTTTTTTCTTCTCCATTTTCAATGGGATATATACCATACTGTCTTAGAGGAAGATCCTCCAGCTATTCTACAGAAGAAAAATGAGACTTCCAAGCATCAAATGCAAATTCAATTAAGACCAGGAAAATGGGGAAGTGATGCAGTCCAAGCACCAGAAGAAACAGAGGTAGGAATGGCAATGTATTAATACTGGCCTACAAGGCAAGCAGCTTCTCAGGACATCCAAATCAGGAAGGAAAATTATCAGAAAGCACTGACTGAAGCCATTAAAAGAGGTAAGGGGAAAATAAGAAAAGTTTGGAACTCTTGAACTAACACAGGTAAGGAAAAAAACTGCAGGAATTAGCAGTTACCCAATGGACTCAGATACACATGAAGATTCTGATCACTATCATATTCTAGAGGATACAAAAAACGCCATATCAAGTGAGAAAATAGGTCTCAAGATAACAATTTGAGAGATATGAAGAGGACATAAAGAGGAGTGGAAAGACTGCAACATGACCTCAGAGTTACTGCAAATAATTCTAGAGAGACTTGGATAGATGGAATTAGGGTGCCTGAATGCTGGACAGACCACTGTACAGTAAAAGCAAAATTCACAGCATCTTCTTCAATAAAGCCAGCAAACCAGTCAAACTAAAGTACTGATACATTTAGTATCCTTGACTTTCACAGTGATTCTGTCGATAGTGGATTCCCTTTGAAGAGAATTAAGTTTACTTGAAATAGGTCCACAAAAGTGTTAAGGAAGGAGCTGGCATTTCTCTTTTTGGTTATTGTCATCATTCAATGCAGTCAATAATTAAAAGCCTGAAGGTATTTAGTTAAAAAAAAAAAAAAAAAATTAACAATGACTTCCCTTTACCCATAAAAACAAAAATTGAAAATGGACATAAGTTTGAGCATCCCCAGCTGGGATCTCTGTCCTTAACAAGTACAGTAGATACACATACATGGTTTCTTGGCTGTCTATATTCATATCCATCTGTTAGGATGGCAGTGTGCCTACTTACAAGTTGGTCAAACTATCAGTAGGCCAGAGGTGCCAAACACTGATCACTTTCAATGGCAGCATCCACAAGACTATGCAAGCTCTCTTTTACAAAAAAAAAAAAAAAAAAAAGAAAAAAAAAAAAGCTGTTATCCATTGAAATATTTAAGCAATGACCACACATTTATTTGGATAGATCAACTCAAAGACACTCCACTGATTGAAAGCTGAAAGACCTTCAGGCTGCAAAATCTTTCCACACTGAAGTAGAAAACAAAAACAAAACTGATAGCAAAAATAAAAACAAAAATCAGATTCTGAAATTGTAGTACAAATTCTGCCATTCTACATGTTCTTCCCAAAACAGCAAATATGAGGTGTTTGTCAGGAAACTTATAAACCTGCAAACCTAATGTAGAACTGCCTACCTGTACTTTGAACAGCTGGAATAGAGTCATCTACTCTTCCCTAGAATTATCTTTAAAATTACATTTTAAAAAATTACCTTTACCTTTCCTGCATCTCAATTACTCTTCCCCATCAGTAAATGGAAATATTTTCTATTTAACAGGCATTGTGAAGCTCAGTTCATTTGTGTCTGCTACTATCTGAATTCCCTGAAAAGGTTGCCATAGATGCCAAGTACTACACTATTAGACAAGCATCAGATAGATAGGATCCCACTTAGCTAAGTTATCCGATAAGAACAAGGTACATGACTGTAAATTGCAGCATTTTATGTGGTTACTCTATGTTCTAGACAAAGACCTGACTTCCAACAAATGTAAACAGCAAAAGTCTATTTGCCTAAGTTCTCACTGAAACATTCTCAGTAATACACAAACTATTTCTTCTTCTCCCTAAAGAAGCATCTTGGAAAGAGAAAAAAAAAAAAAAAAAAAAAAAACCTGTGCCTGAGATACACAGACAATTTTGCACCAGTAGTGCTATTAGTACTGTTATCTTTATAAATGCTGTCTGCAGCAGCTGCAATTCTAGATATAATTAAACTCTTAGAAGAAACATGAACAGCCACTTCTCGATTTGTGTCAGCGTCCATTCACAATCAAACTTTGTAATTAACGTAAATCAGATTTATTTTGAAGGATGTACTTCTGCTGTGTGGCAATTCAGACCAGTTTCTTCATGATCTTCCTTTTACTCTCTAGAAATTGTCTTTTTTATTGTTGTTGATCTCAACAGGGCCCATTTTCACTCCCAATAGTATGAAGGCATGCTGGTGACCTGTGCTCCAGTTCATGAACAGGCAATTCCAGCAACACCTTTAACGTGCGTGTTTATTAATAATGTTCATCAGTCACGGCAAGACATCTACGTCTGCCTGCGAAAAAGAAAACAGACAACATAACTGTGGGATCATCCTTGAGAACTAAGGAGATAATTTATCCCTACAAAGAGGGCGCCAGTCTTTTGACACAGCAATAACTACAGGAAATCTCACACAGGAAGTTTTTATATTATTGTTATTGATACAAAAGGACTACGTATCACCATGAAATAATAAAAAAATAAAATTAAATTAAAAAAACCTAAAGCACAAGCTGAAAACCGAAGACAAGTTAGACACGTCTGCTATTGCATCTCAAAAAGAAATGCAAAGGGCAAGACACAGGGAATGAAAACCACAACCACTGCCAGAACCAGCTTGGTCCAGTTGTTGCACAACTACCCTGATCCTAAAACTGACGAACAGTGACTTGGAGGTTTGTATATAAGAGGAATACTACCTAGATAACTCTGAAAGTAACGCCTCCTATTTATTTCCTCAGAAACTTCAGACACAAAGAGCACCATACCACTCAGTCAAAAGAGCAGAAGCTCAGCTCCAAAAGCCTGCTTCTCAACATAGTCATTACCATGAGCTACGCATTTTCGCCAGCAATGAACAAGAGCCTGCATGTCACGCTGCCAACAATTTGCACCAGTGGAGGTGACCCACTGCTGAAACGCACTACCCACCGCCTTGCTGTGCTCTTACCCACTGTTTGGTTTCAGCAAACATCAGTGAATGTTAGAGGGTGCCACTTTTTCCGCGTGGAAGGATTCAGTGACACACCTTTGCTCCATTCACACACCTTATTTTGTCAGACCGCCCCCTGCTGCCGTTTGTCACACGTCTATAAAATGGAATGGCACGTTGGTGGGAAGGTTCAACCACTGCTGCCATGCCACCGACATTCTGACGTCAGAGACCAACGTAATAAAATAGGAGGCATTACTTTCGAAGCGGCTCTCCTATGCTTACTAAAAGGCAAAATTCAGGACTGCTTCGCAGCCACGGCAGCGTTTTGTGCGTCGGTCACACAGGGATCTTCCTGCGGGTGATGGAGCTGCCGGTGACACTTTTACTCCTCTCTCACCTCTGCACTAAAAAACAAACGTGAAAGAAAGCCATTTAGGCCCTGCCGCCAAAAGTGGAAGCAGCACAGGCCACAGGGAAGCTGCGGAGCTGGAAGCCTCCGCTCACCTCGCCCTGTCGGCCCGGGCAGGCTGCCCCGGGAGGAATGGCGAAGGATCAGCACCGCGCGAACTCCCCGGAGAAGGAACTCTCCCTGGAGAGCCCGGCCGCAGCCTGCCAGAACGGCGGAGGACGCAAGGCAAGGCCGAAAGCGAAGCGGGAAGGCGCAGCAGATCTCAGAGCCTAAAAAAAAAAAAAAAAGAAAAAGAAAAAAAAAAAAAAAGAAAGAAAGAAAGTAAAAGGAAGAAGAAAACGCAGCATCCCCAGAAGCAGCCGCCGCTCCCAGTACCTCCGCCGCGCCCCGGGCCCAGCTCCCGCTCCTCCCGCGCCGTCCGAAATTCCCGCACTGCTCGCGGTTCTCCAGCGGCCCGCCCGCCCCGGCGCTCACGTCCCAGTATCGCTCGCTCCCATTGGATGCTGCCGCTCGCCCGGCCCGCCCCTCCTGGGGCGCGGGGCATGCTGGGAGGTGCAGTCTGTGAGATTGCTGGGCTCGCGGCTCTGAGACTGGCATTTTTGTCAAGAGTTTCAAGCTGAGACAAGGCGGGAGAATGGCTCTGTCAGGCTGATGCCGCGCGGCGGTGCCAGTGTGGACAGAAGCCAGTGTGGGACAGTTGCACAGCAGCGCGGAGTAGCCCTTGGCAGCCATCTCTCTGGTCCTCTGTAACAGAGGGGTTGGACGAGAGGGAATCATCCGTGACCCAGTGCGCACATCGGACCAGTGTGGATCTGCTCCGTTTTCCCAACTTGTCCCCATTTCTTGCGTCTGAGTCTAATCACCAAGTGCTGATTTACGTAGTGGGGCTGACTTGCTTGTCACCTGCTGTTCTTTGGCTACAAATTCATGCACTCCCACACCTGGTCTGCCAAGCTGTGTAGCTGGAAACAGGCACATAACAATGCTTAGAGGCATTCCCAACAAGGAACACGGGATGAGGCAGAAAATAAAAGGACAGACCACCATCTCCACGTGGCACAATCTTAGTGCATACTGCTTAAACCAAAAGCTATCATTACACAGTATGTTCAGCATAAGAGTAAACAGATGATTCTTTTGAAAGCTTAGGCTAAATTATGAATAATACAAATCTAGACTAGGGATCCTGAAGAAATTTAAGGATCTGAGCCATTCTGAATGCTGTCAAATCTTACTGCACTAAAAAGACTGCTCAGAAATAGTGGAAGATGCTACCACATATGTCTAGAGAAGACTGAGATAAGACCTTACCAACACTTACCCAGAAGGATGGATGTCAACTAGATGGAGCCAGGCTCTTTTCCATGGTGTGCAGCAACGGGACTAGAGGCAGTGGGCACAAACTGGAACACAAGATATTCCATCTGAACATGAGAAAGAATTTCTTTACTTTGATGGTGGCAGAACACTGGAACAAGCTGCCCAGAGAGGTTGTGGACTTCTCTGGAGACATTCAAAACCCACTCAGACACTTTCCTGTGGAACCTGCTGTAGTGGAACGGTTGGACTAGATGATTTTCATAGGTCTCTTCCAGTCACCTTCTGTGACAGTGTTTCAGTCAAAGGACCATCCTTCCTAGTTAATATCAGACTACTAGAGTCATAAAAACATTTTAGATGCCAATATGGAAAATAAAATGAGATATTTAATAAATATTCAAATTTTACACACTAATCCCTTTTTAATTTAATATGACTTAGTACTCTTGTTCCAAAATAAAATTATCAGAACTACAAAGAAAAGCTGATCTTCAGAATGACATTCTGGAAACAATCTTGAGAACAAGGCCATAGAGACCTGAAGTAATTCATGTTATCCCATCTAAAGATGGTCCAGAAAACTTTCTCACATGAAGAGAGAAGCCTGGACCTCTGATTTTTCTGTTTGGCCAGAAAAATCTGTTCAGTTTTAAGCAAAAGTTACATTTATGATACACAAATCCTGGTTCTTTTTCTTAGAGCTGAGACTTTTCTTATGTTTCCGTACACTAAGGTTTGGGCTTTTGTTTAGCCAGTGTGAAAGCGTTTGCTTTAATACTGCTATAACTGGAGATTCTTCAAGAGTTAACCAAATGCATAGTGCCCACAACTTTTTCTTGGATGACCACTACATACTATTAATTTTTTTACTAGATTTCAGAAAAAGCAGGTATTGACCAAACTATCAAAACATTGTATGGGTTTCTCATCATCCTTTGCTGTATTGTAGAGTAAGCAAATTCCTGGAATGTACTGACTACAACTTTTAAATATGCTTTAAAATTTATCTTAGGTTTGGTAATTGTGTTCGATTCCTCTCCACAGAAAGGATATCCAATATTTTCAATAGAAGCTCTCTAATCTTAAGCAAAATGAACAATCCAATGTATGTGTGCACTACAAGTACAGCAGTTAAGGGGTCAAATGCAGCTTTGGAATAGCATTAAATATCCAATATATATTGTACTATAATGTATAAGCAGTTGGATACTTTAATACGAAAGATAAAGAATCACATCTCAAATATGGTTTTACAAGAATGTCTGAAGTGATAGAGATCAAACTATAGCATGAATTCTTCTAAGCTGGCATATCATAAAATACTGATTAATATTGGGTTGATTAACTTTGAAAGTTGTCAGAAGACTGATGAATCTCCAGAGTAAGTTTGTCCTCAACTGGCTATTCTTTGAGGAGAGCTGCACGTATTCATTAGTTCTAAAAGAAATGTGTGTTACATTTCCACATTCATACAATCATAGAATAGAATCATAGAATCAAGGAATCAGGTTGGAAAAGACCTGAAGGTCATTGAGTCCAACCACAACCTAACCATACTACCCTAACTCTTACAAACCTCCACTAAATCATGTCCCTGAGCACCACATCCAAACTGTTTTTAAACAGAGCAAAAAACATTTTTTAAGCACAAAAAATTTGAAACTACCTGCATCACCAAAAAAATAAAAAAATAAAAAATCACCACCAACAAAAAAAGTGTTCCGAATAATTTGTCTTCTCATTTTTATTCTACAGTAAGAAAACAGGGAATTTTAGGCAATGTTAAATAAAAGTCTAGCTCATATGTCTTAAGTTAGTTCAGTGCTTTGTCACAAAGCTGAATAGAATGCAATATAGGAATGCAAGGATATGAAGGTTGCGGGAAAAACACCAAATAAGAAAATGATGATTGTCTGCAGCTAGAGAGATTGTGAGAGCTAGGGAGATATACTATTTACACTTTAGTTGGGATAATTTCTGCTTTACTGTAGCTCTTGTCAGGCTGTGATTCATGGGCCACAGGTCTCCAAGATATCAGAAGGGCATAGTGGAGTAAAAGATGCACACGTACATTTCCACATACAAATTCAAATGTCCAAGCTACAATCCAGAAATGTAAAAGGCATATATTGCCAGTAAATATTCTTCTTGAAAATAATTGCCATAAAACTTCACAAAGTTGTCATTTACATCTTTATAAAAAGACTAAGTGACCTTTGAATTTAAAAAGTTATTAAATGCCACAATAGTATTTTTACATTGTGTTCTTCACATTTCTTCGTGTGGGTTTGAGGAGCACAGACAAGAGTTTTTAAAAATCATTATGATATTTGCTTCAAATTGCAATCCTTCTAAAGTATTAGTCCAAAAACATTTTGCTAAAAATATGGTTAGAGGTCACAAACTGCTTGAGAAGAAACAGTGGCGTGATTAATTACTGAGAAGCAAATCCTGACTTAGCCTTCCTTGTGTTGCCATCCACCACAGTGCACAAAGAATCATAGAATCATGGAGTCATAGAATCACAAGGTTGGAAACGACCTATAAGATCATCCAGTCCAACCATCTTCTCATTACACTGCTACCACAAGCACTAAACCAAATCTCACAGCTCCTCATCCAGATGCCTCTTGAACACTGCCAGGGACGGCGACTCCACCACCTCCTTGGGCAGCCATTCCAGTGCCTAGCCACTCTCTGAGAGAAAAGATTTTTCCTCATGTCCAACCTAAACCTCTTCTGACACAACTTGTGGCCATTTCCCTGGGTTCTATTCATTGCCTGGGAGAAGAGGCCAAACCCCTCTTCACCACAACCTCCAACAAGTTGTACAGTGCAATGAGGTCTCCCCTGAGCCTTCTCTTCTCCAGACTGAACAATCCCAGCTCCCTTAGCTGCTCCTCATAAGTCTTGTGCTCCAGACCCCTCACCAGTTTCGTCGCCCTTCTCTGAACACACTCCAGGATCTCAATGTCTTTCCTGTAATGAGGAGCCCAAAACTGAACACAATACTCAAGGTGCAGCCTCACCAGTAGAGCCTCAACCCCCAGTAGAGGGGGATGATCACCTCCCTGCTCCTGCTGGCCACACTATTTCTAATGCAGGCCAGGATGCCATTGGCCCTCTTGGCCACCTGGGCACACTGTCGGCTTACATTCAGCCGAGCGTCAACCAACACCCCCAGGTCCTTCTCTTCTTTACACTCATTCAGCCACTCATCCCCAAGCCTATAGCTCTGCATGGGGTTGTTGTGGCCAAAGTGCAGGACCCGGCACTTGGCCTTGTTGAACCTCATCCCATTCACCTCAGCCCAGCAATCCAGCTTATCTAGATCCCTCTGCAGGGCCTCCCTACCCTCAGGCAGATCGACACCACCTCCCAACTTGGTGTCATCTGCAAACTTACTGAGGGTACACTCAATCCCCTCATCTAGGTCATCAATAAATCTATTTAACAAGATGGGCCCCAATACCAACCCCTGGGGGACACCATTTGAAACTGGTTGCCAGCTGGACTTAACTCCATTCACCACTACCCGCTGGGCATGGCCCTCTAGCCAGTTTCTTACCCAAAGGAGTGTATACCTGGCCAGGCCAAGGGGAACCAGTTTTCCCAGAAGAAGCCTGTGAGAGACTGTGTCAAAGGCTTTGCTGAAGTCTGGCTGACTGCATCAACAGCCCTTCCCTCATCTACCAGACTGGTCACCCAGTCATAGAAGGAGATGCGGTTGGTCAGTCACGACCTGCCTTTCACAAACCTGTGCTGGCTGGGCCTGATCCCCTGGACACCATGCATGTGCCATGTGATCTCACCCAAGATGATTTGTTCCATTGCTTTCCTGGTACCGAGATCAGGCTAACAGGCCTATAGTTCCCTGGAATTATGCTTCCAATCACATCAAAGATTTATCTTGCAGTGTGACTATACTGACACCAGGGAAAAATGTGGTTACTGCAAATTTATTTCCTTTTTTTTCTCTCATTCATGTTTCAGGGTATTTTCCGTAGTGGAAAAACATGTACAAATAAAACAAAAGATGTGGGTTTTTGTTTTTTTTTTTTTGCTTTAATGTACCCTTACTTATATTTAAAAGGCAAGTTGCTGTTTACTAAGAAGAGCAGTAGAACACTCCAGAGTTGTGTTTGTTCACCCCTTACTATACATTCTAAGAGCACTTAAGAAGATCTTCTAAGTTACCTCAGAGCAATGTTTATTGTAGGAGAGCAGTACAATGTACTTCTGTATGGAGTTCTATTAAAAGTTAGTTGGAAATAAAATTGGTTTTAACAGGTTTAAGATCTTTCCAGTTATTTTTACAAGTTGGACTCTTTTTGTACTTGATTAGGTAGGCGTTTAAATTTTTGCTTATGAATTCCTCGAGTATGCAATGAATAAGAAACCGGAGAGAATCAGCTATAATTTTTATTTTCAATCCATTTGATGAGAAAACTGATCTGATCAATAAAGATATTACACCTCTATCTAAAAAATTCTATGTGAGATAGGGCCAAAACCAAAGTTTTTCTCACTCAAGGAAGGTATAATAAATGTTGTTTCATAATAGCATGAAATGAAAGAACTTAATAAAACAAATACTTGTTTACCCCCTATAAAAATGAAGAATCAGACTTACAGATGTTGACTGTAGTTCGTTTAGCTGGATGCAACAAAGGAGATTTTTAATAAATGCCACAGACTTGGATTTCCTGACTTCTAATTCAGTATTACAAATTACAAGGCCACTCTTAATTACACTATTCAAAACATACTAAATTCAAAATTAATATGCAGAGGGAAGAAATGTGTTTGTAAATCTTGCAGCTTTTTGAAAATATTCTCTGTATTCATTCCCCACATTAGCTAAATTGTCAAAGAAGAAATTGAATATAGGAAAGAAGAGGTCCAAACTCTACAGATTAACCCCAAATTTAATAAAGAAGGGATGGAGTATTAGAGGAGTTAATGAAATGTTGTGGAAGGAAAGCGACATAGTCAGATCTGTTGGAAGTTTCACTTTGTTTCCTAAAGTTTTCTGATGCTAACAGACATGTAATTTGAAGCTGTTAAAGAGAATCATTTTAAATAACTTGAAGCTTCTAAGACTAAATGTTGTTTGAAGCACGTTAAATTAATCGCAATTAAAGGACTTCCATGAGTTTCTAAACTATGTTTTCTTTGGTCAAGGTCCAAAACTCAGAGGCATGGGCAGTTCTTTTTTGCTTAAAAATAAACAACCAGACTGTCTTGGATGTAAGCGTCTTCATCCATCTTAGAAGCTATATTTATAGGTACACACACATTTTATCTGGGTAACAGTGGATATCCTACAATGTAGATACATTCACATGCAGACAAACAACAGTACATGGAGCCTAACTATAATAATACAAAGAACTTCTGTTTATCATCAAACATTACATGTGAAAGAATTATTATCTATCCTGTTGCAGTGCAATGCTTTTTCCTATAATGGAATTTTACTCTGCAAATTTATTTTGGTATTAAAAGGTTCCACTTTATAATGTCTATGGTTCAATCAGTGATCTAAAAGGCACTTAAATGCTTTGAACAAGATACATAAAACGCTTTTATTGCAAAAGCTTTGCTGTATCTACCAATTTTACCATTGATCTCTTTCCATGTAAGGCAGTTCTGGAAGCTGCCCATGCTGTATAAAATCACATGGTGGCTTTTGATCTCCAGCTGGTGATTAAAGCACATTATGGAGGTTTGAAATTTTCTTCTGGTCATTAGCATACCTCCAAACACTTCTCTGCTAAATTGCAGTGGTGTTCTCACTGCGTGCTATTTAAATAAGAAACCAGGAATGTATAAACTTATTATTTGTTATCCTTTGTAACTCAGAGGATACAAAACTCTTGAATGAAGTGAGTTTACCCTTAGCAATAGACTTACTGATCAAATAATGCTTTCTTAAGGTGACTATGCTCTAGCAAAATGCAGGGAAGAATGAGGCTATGTATTTTTAAAACTCTCTTTTGATGCAAATAGGCAGAGCTCCATGCTTTGCAAGACCTTGTGTAATTACTCCTGATCTGCAGTTCCGTATTTCCCACTGCTTAAAGACATTGCCATTGCTTCCAAGATCACTAGGTTAGCATAGGTTTTCCACAGTGAATTTTTAAACAACTGCAGCAATAACTCTGTGGCTTGAAAATATCAATATATATATTTTTTTCTCCACTTTTTCAAAATAATTTTGTATGGTGGGAAAGATAACAAATCATTTACCACATCCATAAATCCGTTACCTTCTCTAGCAATCTCCTTGGCATTCTCTTTTGCATAAAATAAATGAGGATGTCCGTTTACATACTTATATTTCATTTTGTTGTATTGCATCGCATTGCATTTATGTATTTTTACTATAGAAAGCAAAGTTTACTGAATGGTACCCAGGTACAGAGAGTAATGTTACAGCTGTTGAAAGAGTTTACAGTCAGTAGATACCAAATATATTCTAAAACTTTCTATTAGCTCTAACCTGTTCTTTGCTCCCCAAATAGTAGATGGAATACAGGTAACCTGGTTTCTGACACATCAGCAGCTTCTAAAAGGGAATAAAACCTGGAGAAAGGAGAAAGATAGTGGCCTGGAATAAATGTTGCAGTAGTAAAGAAGGCATTTCAAAGTAAATGAGATGGGCAGCAAAATAGCAATGTCAGCAATACCAGTGGAGCAGGGAGGCCGCACGGCTGTGGCTCTGCTCCATTCCTCTCCTTGTGTTGTTGCACAGAACCTGGAATTGTTTGGATCAAGGAAATAACAGATTCCTATCTCTACTTTTATCTGAAACATGGAGGAAGAGTAGAGCTACAAGGAGAAGATTTAACTTATAGGTAACCCTTTTCTTTTACATCCAAACAACATCCTAAATACCCGAGATCTTTCATAAGATTGGACACAAGTTTTTACTGTTTTTATCCAAAAAGTTTATTGTTTGGAGAAAAAAAAAAAAGCAAAACAAGAACAAAACTAAAAACAAAAACAGCGTATTATATGCTTTTTCATATGAAATTTTAATCTCCATTCACATACATAAGTATTTGATGGATTAATTGCCTCATACATTCTTTCATTAAGGATAAGTGAGGAGAAGTGGCAAAAGTAATTTAGGAGAAGGTACCATATCATAAAAATTAAAAATGAACTATTGCATATTATTATAATCCACACTTTTCTGTCTTCTGGCAAGCTGTTTTATCCAGAACTAGCTGTCTGGAGAAGAAAAAACACTGACTGCAGCTCTTCTGTATGCAGACATAGTATGGAATTCTTCCTGTCATGCTGCTGCACAGTATACTCTTGGTGTTCATGACCACACTAATCTACATAAAATTTACATGACATGTAACAAAATATATGATTTGCATAAGAACTTGTTTTATCCTAGTCCCTAATGGTAGAGAAGCTCTAAAAAGTTGCTACCACTAGGTGTCTCATTGGTTTCAGTATACTCTAACCCAAGAGCAAGAAACGCTCGACAAAATTTAACAAAAATACAGTTAATTACCACTGACATTCCCTCCTTCGTTACACCAGCACACCCTGAATTTAATCACATGCATTATTGTAATCAAGCTGTCAATCAGATTTTGAAATATTTCATTTTTTTACATAATTACAGCAGAATCCCGAAAGCCCGTCTAGAACATGGATATGGCAAGATTGATATTGTTACAGAATGTGATCTGACAAAAAAAAAAATATATGCTTCTGTGCAAAAATTAAAGAAACACTGAACTGCTAATGCATATACTCTGCAAATACATTGCATCAGTTAGAATGTCAAGAGTTAATGGAACTGCCTTCCCATTCACTAAATAACATACTAATTCTTGTCATGTTTTAAATGCTTAAATGTTGTCCGTGTCATTTTTATTTTTGTTTAAAAACCTATATCTTTAATTTGCTTTGTTGGTGTCAACTGTGAGGGGCTTTTTTAGCTTTTGGGTGTGCAGCCTGAAAGATAAACAAGTGATTTAGAGAACCAACCAGCAAAGAAATAAGATACCAAGAATACATCTGGGCTCGTGGACAGTCCCATTTGTGGGAGTCTACAAAACTATTGGGGCATTCACAGCACCACAGAATCACAGGGGCTGGAAGGGACCTCTAGAAATCATCAAGTCCAACCCCCCTGCTAATGCAGGTTCCCCAAAGCAAGCTGTACGGGTAGGGATCAAGACAGGTCTTGAATATCTCCAAAGATGGAGTCTCCACAGCCTCGCTGAGTAGCCTGTTCCAGTGCTCCATCACCCTCACTGTAAAGAAGCTGTTCTGCTTATTTGCGTGGAACTTCCTACATACCAGTTTTTGGCCACTGTCCCTTGACCTATAACTACGCACCACTGAAAAGAGTCCTGCCTCATCCAATTGCCTCCCACCCTTTAGGTATTTATAAGCATTCATGAGATCCCCTCTCAGCCTTCTCTTCCCCAGGCTGAACAGCCCCAGGGCTCCCATTCAAGGTTGCAAACAGCTTACATTTATGATGAGACATCCATTGGACAAAGTGACATCATCTTCCCAAATTCCATATTCCTGCTTTAATTCCATGTTCTTACTTTTTGGTGTACGGTGGGGAGAATACTTTTGATGTTAGCACTTCAGAACACTCAAGATGCATATAGAGGTTGAAAGCTCTTTAGATGGGCACCAATCTGCCAGCAATTACAAAGGCTCGCCTGACTGCACAACACAGGCTGCTGTCTGTCTTATGTGAGTACAGAAATGACACGGTTTCTCTTACTTTTGGGACAGTGGTTTGTCTTTTAACCAAGGAGGTAATTTTTTACCATCTGATGACTATTTCATGGCCTCTGTGGATGACTTTACAGACCCCTGCCTGATTTGATGTAGACAGATGTCTCCCTTCACAAAAACAACTGTCACAATTGGCAATGGTTGTCACACATGCTGGCAGCAGCAAGGGCTCTGAATGAATGGGCTGGAAGCAGCAGAGTGTTCTACTGGCACTAAGGGGAGAGCTGAGGATGGGAGGTTTGCTATAGCATGGACAGAGCTGTTAATTTGAGCATCTTTCAAATGACCAGTGATTTTTGGTTTTAAAGCGACTTTTTCGGATATTTCAAAACTAGGGTAATTTGATATAATTGTACTTAGATAGCTTAAGACAATCTTTTATCCAATAGCAAGTTGATAATGCATTTCTTCCTTTCTGATGATGGGTGAGGTTAACTCCAAACAAATTTTGCAGTGGAGACATATGTAAGGCTTTTAAGAAGTTATAGAAGCACACATGTAACTTCACACAAAATCCCAGCATTTTTCCAACCTCGACCTCAAGAGGTACACTACAAATGTGCTCCTTCTCTCCACATTCAATCTGTCCTCAGGGTCTCATTTGCTTATTTTACATAAATTGGAACTGGCCCTGTTATTCAGAGAAGTACTGTTTTAGTTGGGTATTATCACAGCTCCTGAGATCTCTGTTTATGAGATCTGTGTTTTTTTTTTTCTAGCCGAGTTCCTGTATTTTCATGCAGACATCTGTTGAAAGCATTGAATTAATTAATGTACTAGTAGCAACTAAGAAAATATGTTTAATGAGCTTTGTCCTCTGCCACAATGAACTTATCAGGGCACTAAGAGAAGCTGAATTGATACGGTCTCTCTCTCTGTTTTATGCCTCACTCTTAAAAATATGTTCTATTTCTTCCTTTTCAGCCCATTAACTCTTTCCCTTTAAACACCTAAGCCTGGCTCCATGTACATGTATGAAAGACACTTATTCTCACTAATAAGGAGGGGCTTGTCTATGAGGTAAAAGTCAGGGACAGCTTGGGTTGTAGTGACCACGAGAAGGTGGAGTTAATGATCTTGAGTGGAAGAAGCAAAGTGAAAAGCAGGATTGCTACCCTGGACTTTAGGAGAGCCAACTTTGATCTCTTTTGGGACCTATTTGGAGCTATCCCTTGGGCTAGGATGTGAGAAGGTAAGGGGGCCTGAGAAAGCTGGTCAGCATTTAAGCAGCTCTTCTTCTAAGCTCAGGATCAGTGTGTCCCTGTGAGCAAGAAATCAGAAAAAGGTGGCAGGAGACCTGTGTGGATGAGCAAGAAGCTCGTGCACAAACCCAAAGGAAAGAAAAAAGTCCATGAAATGTGGAAAAAGGGTCTGACCACGTGCGAAAAATATAGAAATGCTGTCAGGGCCTGCATGGATGCGACGAGGAAGGCTAAAGCCCACCTGGAATTGAATGTGGCAAAGGTGATAAAGGATAATAAAAAAGGCTTTTTAAAGTATGTTAACAGTAAAAGGAAGACTAGGGAGAATGTGGCTCCCTAAGTGAGGGGGGTGTTCTGGTAACGGGGGATGCTGAGAAGGCGGAGATACTGAATGCCCTCTTTGCTTCCGTCTTCAGAGAAAAAGCTCTCCCTCGGGAATCCCGGACCCTGGAGGTGAGTGAGAGGATCTGGGGAATGGGAGACTTTCCTTTAGTCAGGCAAGAGGTGATCCGAGATAGCCTAGGCAACAACAATGTTCATAAATCCATGGGACCCAATGGGATGCATCCACCGGTGCTGAGAGAGCTGGCAGAGGTGATTGCTGAACCACCCTCTGTCATCTTTGAGAGGTCTTGGGGAATGGGGGAGGTGTTTGAAGACTGGAGGATAGCCAATGTCACTCCAGTCTTCAAAAAGGTCAAGAAGGAAGATCCAGGTAATTACAGGCCAGTCAGCCTCATATCTGTCCCTGGAAAGGTGATGGAACAGCTGGTGCTGGATGCCATCTCCAGACAACTGGAAGAGAAGGAGGTTATCAAGAGTAGTCAGCATGGGTTCACCAGGGGGAGTTCGTGCTTGACCAACCTGGTAGCCTTCAATGATGTTGTCTCTGGATGGGTGGACGGGGGGAGAGCAGTGGATGTAGTCTACCTTGATTTCAGCAAGGCATCTGTATCCTTATAACAAAGCTGAGAAGTGTGGGACAGACGAGTGGACACTGAGGTGGGTTGAAAACTGGCTGATTGGCAAAGCAGAGAGGGTCGTTGGCGGTGCAGAGTCCAGTTGGAGACCTGTAACTAGTGGAGTTCCTCAGGGGTCTGTGCTGGGTCCAGCCTTGTTCAACATCTTCATCAATGACCTTGATGAGGGGATAATGGCCACCCTCAGCAAGTTTGCTGATGATACGAAGTTGGGAGGATTGGCTGACACGCCTGAAGGCTGTGCTGCCATTCAGCAAGACCTGGACAGGCTGGAGAGCTGGTAAGCAGTAAGAAACCAGATGAGGTTTAACAAAAGCAAGTGTAGTGTCTTGCATCTAGGAAGGAATAATTGCATGCACCAGTACAGATTGGGGGATGAGCTGCTGGAGAGGAGCTCTGTGGAGAGGGACCTGGGTGTCCTGGTGGACGACAGGTTGGCCATGAGCCAGCAGTGTGCCCTTGTGGCCAAAAAGGCCAATGGCATCCTGGGATGCATTAAAAAGAGCGTGGCCAGCAGGTCGAGGGAGGTGATCTTCCCCCTCTACTCTGCCCTGGTCAGGCCTCAACTGGAGTGCTGCGTTCAGTTCTGGGCACCCCAGTACAAAAAAGACAGGGATCTCTTGGAAAGAGTCCAGCAGAGGGCCACAAAGATGGTGAAGGGCCTGGAGCATCTCCCCTATGAGGAAAGGCTGAGTGAACTGGGTCTGTTCAGCCTTGAGAAAAGAAGACTGAGAGGGGACCTGATCCAGGTCTATAAATATCTAAGGTGTGGGGGGCAGAGTGGCGAGGCCAGACTGTTTTCAGCAGTGCATGGAGACAGGACAAGGGAAAACAGCCAGAAACTGCAGTATAGGAAGTTCTGCATAAATGTGCTCAAGAACTTTACAGTGAGGGTGACAGAGCACTGGAACAGGCTGCCCAGGGAGGTGGTGGAGTCTCCTTCTCTGGAGATGTTCAAAACCTGCCTGGACACCTTCTTGTGCGAGCTGGTGTAGGGAACCTGCTTTGGCAGAGGAGTTGGACTCTATGATCTCTGGAGATCCCTTCCAACCCCCACGATTCTGTGATTCTGTGATTCTGTGACACAGTGCATGTTCCATGTTCTGCATTCACTGCAGACTGGCAGCTTTTTGGCAGGAGATGCCAAGCTTTGTCATTCTCCAGTTGCTTATAGCTTGTATTAAATTATAAAATGTTGGGAGAAAAGTGTTTGCTATCTATTGTTGAAACAGCTAATTTTATCAGTAAAAACCTGGCTTTGAAGATATTCAAATGGTATTAAACCTACCTCGATATAAATAAAGAAGCAAGTTCAGCAGTTTTATGACACCATATACTGACAATATTCTAAACTGTCCACTAAACATTTTTCATTCTCAATGGAATATCAACATACTGACTGCAATCTTTCTATCTGTGTTCTTTTACTTGCTAATAATCAAATTGCAGCCATCGACCTTTTCATTTAGAACTACTTGCTCCAGAAAGTAAGCACCGCCATTTGAAACAATTTTGTAGCTATCTTCGATGGAATGTAACTTTTAAATTGTTGAATTGTAAGACTGCCACCTCGTAAACATATTATAATGTATATTGGTCTACTTTTTGTGAACAGCAGAATAATGATGTACTTTAAAAACAGTTTGAAATGCATCTTCTAAGATATAAAGCAGGGAGGATGACTAAAATGAGAACATGGCATTTCACAGCAAACTTAGTGAAAGCTTGTGAAAAGTACAGTATCTCATCACCACACTGGCTACTTTGGCTGCAATACAGTCAATACTATATTGACTGCTAGAAAGGCTGTAAGTATAAAGCATTCCAGCTCTTGATGAAAGTAACGGAGCTGGACCAAAATTGATGGGTAAATGAGTAAATCTTCCAGATTCATGAATCTTGCATAACTCATTCTTAAATATTTCTTAGAATTGTGTCCTGTGTCCTTCACAATTGTAAACTTTGCTTTTGCTTCATTTTCTAAGAGTCTTTTGAGAATGATCATTAAAGTAATAGCATATTTTTAATACATAATTTATCTGCAAAGCCCCCAAAATAGAGCTTGCTTTGCCTGCATTTCTAGTTCAGGAAACTCAAGAGGGAACAACTTATTAATGGATTTGATTACTTCATCAGGTGTTTAACACCTTTTACTAAGTTTCTTTAAAGCTGAAAATGTTTCCTAAGTGTTTGCTGTTGATTTGTGTTTCTATGGTTTCCTGAGCAAGAGGCCAGGTCTGCCTGCTTCAGGAATGGGTTTGTTGGCCCCATTTACTCAACACTGCATGCAGGGATAGCTAAACTAGCCCAAGTGCAGACACCAGATCTTGCTGTCTCTCATGCAGACTATTACCCAGACCCTCATTCAAGCATGAAAATCTCACTTCTTGTAGTCATTAGCCACAGAGAGCCTATCAAACATAGATGCTACCTTGCTTCTAGATCTTCATCAAGATCTTGCCATTCCTTTTTGTATACTTTGTCAAATAAGATATAAAACCTTTTCATTCAAATGTTTTTTTCTCGCTTCTTTACATTACCAGAACTTCTGCCAGATAGATTAAATAAATTTCATCATCCATCCCACCACTGAAAATCTAAATGTAAGACGAAGGCTGCAAGGTATTATAAGGCATAGGAACAACTTTTTACAAAACACCAAATTTAGGTGTTTGGATTTTTGTTGCTTTTTTTTTTTTTTAATTAACAATCTAGCATCATAAAAACCAATTTGTCTGTCTTTAACGTGGTCATTTTTACCAAGGCAATGTGAATGCAGAGTGAATACAAATCATTAAAGGTGTAATCTAATAATATTTTATGCCCTTTCAATTCACTGTGAATTGTGAGTTTAAACAAAATAGAACATGAAAATAATTCAACTTCCTACTGTATTCCAACAGATGAAATAGCACACACAAAAAACTAAAACTATCATGAAAAGTAACACATAGAAAGATTCACAAAACCCACTGAAGTTGTTCCAAGAAAGAACCAGAAGGGACATTTGCCTAGAAATACAGGAATCCTGGGGATTTAACAGACGAGTGACAGCAGTGACAGCAGGTAGGAGTGGGCAGCTGAGAGGTTTGGTCTTGTGGCAGGGAGAGAAGCACTGCACCTGGTGTTTCTGGGCACTCATGTTGGTGGGAAGCAGGTAAAGCATTGAGTGAGGGCAGAGAATCCAGACAGAAGAGGGCAAGGAGAATTGAGCTCAAAATGCTGGAGAGAAGGGCTGGCCAACTGGAAAGCCTTTTCAAATCATCATAAATCAAAGAAGGACAGACAGTAGGAGGAGAAGAGTATGATGTAGCTGTCTCAGAGGTCTTCCACCACTCTAGCAAGTATGAATTTCTCCAGCTGAGGAAGGAGGGAAACTAAAGCAGACAAGGCAGCAGGC
The DNA here is from genome assembly GCF_026119805.1 of Tympanuchus pallidicinctus. NCBI lineage: Eukaryota > Metazoa > Chordata > Aves > Galliformes > Phasianidae > Tympanuchus > Tympanuchus pallidicinctus. The sequence continues at coordinate 45,797,773 of NW_026294747.1, read as the reverse complement.
AGAAGATCCTTGCCAGCTTCAATCTCCCAGCCAAGTTTGTTTAGCATGGCTGTGCATGCTATGGCTGGCACCTGCTGAGCTGACCATTTGTGATGGTTCACAACTGCACTCCTTTCCTTCTCACTGCATGAGATGATCTTGGGACACTTATGGTCAGCATCTAATTTAGAAGGTTATATGGTGAAGCCGCAATTTCTTGAAAAAAAAAAAAGTGAATCATACTCATACAATTAAGTCTATACAGAAAAGCAGGCACTTTAAATTTGTCTTGAAGTACTGTACAGTGCCACCTCTCTTTAGAGCAGCTGCTCAGTCAGTGCTGAACTATGACACACCTGTAGCATGGCACAGCCCATTATATCAGTTCCCAAACATTTTTGACTCAGAACCCAACACAAACCAGCTCCATTAGCAAAGACTTGCTTTTTCATCATGCACAGAATTATAACAGGTAAAAATTTCAGGCATCTACTTATTTTTGTTTTAATTTCACATAGAGACACTACTCCAGCATATGCACACGTCCTGATCTGGTTAAGCTAGTGGTAAGGAGTAGCCACAGCCCTCAGCTGCTCCTTAACACATCAGAGATAATGCAGATTCTGAGGTAGCAATGACAAAATTTGCATTTCCCTGTTTTCAGTTTCACAGTCATCATGGAGCTGCTCAAAGCCATTTTTGCTCTCTACAGCAAACAATTTACTTCCATCTTTTACAGAGTCTTTAAAAGCAATGTTACAGAACTGTATCCAGAGAAACCTTCACACATCTCAATAGCATGACCATCATGGCCACTTCGTATCCATAGCAGAATATATTCAAATCCTCCTTGAGGAACAGCTTCCTCACAACCCCACTTACACTTAACTTAAACTACTAGCAGAGATTTCTTTTCTGACACATTGAGCCATCCAGTGGCACAGATTGAAACAAACTACTACATGTGCTTGTTAATACATTTCTGCAGTCGTTTCCTTATATGAGATTTATATTAGTGACTATGAAAAGAAAAAAAAAATAACCACAACAATAAAATATCAGTCTAGTGATTACTGTATCCTGAACTGAAGGGAATAAAAATTTCTAATCATTTACAGTTGAACAGCAGTAGTCTCCTGACATTGATTTAATAGAGAAGAAGATTGGGAAAAAAGGAAGAAAATAGGCTTTTAAGTCATGATATGGCAGCAGGCAGCATCCTGGTCCATTCTGTTACCTCTGACTAGAATAAAATTTATTTAGGTTTAACTAATATTCTGAAATCCTCTGACTTAGTTTGTCTTTCTTCTGTGTGTCTGTGAGGTTCACCCCATCTGGAATTAAATAGTATTTTCTTCTCTAACTTCAGAGAAGCATATCTCAACTTCATTTTGCAATTTTTTTTCATCTGACTTCCTGTAGTCACCCATTTGTTCTTATCCACAGAGTATTCTCTTACCTTTTTCATCATGGTAGCACTGAATATAATTTAAAGCAAAAACAAACAAGTTGAAATAGCATAATATAATATGATCAAGGAACAGTTTCAAGAAGTCTTTGCTGTTGTCTGCACATAATCTGATTCCAATCAAGTGAATCCCTATGGCAATTTTGCTTCGCATGGGGTGCCCTTACTCCACCCAGATCTGCACTAGCTTCAGCAGGGCTGTGGCCTCAGGTCAGTCCTACAGAAAAGAGACTCAGGGGTTTTCCAAGCTTCATCAATGCCCATCTACTTATTAATCTGTAAGTACTCCTGATGTGACATCTTTGTCACAATAATAGATATAAAGCAAATTTTGGATGAAAAATTCCAAGAAGCCCAATTTTCAAATTCAATGTTTAGGTCGTGCATCTGCCCTTAAACCATCTCTTTACACATCCATGCTTCTCTACCTACATTGGTTAATATCAGATGTCAGTCCTTGATGTTCTGCAAATTGTTGCTATAATGGTTTGCTTAATTTGTTTCAGATTACCTTTGTCAGTGTTATGGTCTTCCAACTGCAAAACAATACTTAAGAATTTTAAATAGCAGAAGTATCTACACACAGAAGCAGAGATCCAACCAATGATGGGTTTAATGTCACTGTCACATCCCCAGTGAGAGCAATAATTAAGTATAGTGTGAGTAGGTTTTATATTTTAAAAGATTGTGAGCAAATCAATTGTTGAATAATGGTGCTATAGCAGTAGTGAGTAGAGCTTGGCTTAGCATGGGCAAAGAAGACAGATCATTAGCAAATAAAAGAGGGAGCACCTCAGGGGACACGCCTACAGACAGTCTGTCACCCACTGGTTTTAACATTTCATTTCAAAATTTAATTAAATATCCACTTCTGAATGCCTAAATAAAACCAGCCCCTCTGCATAGCATCAACATGCATCAGCTCTCACTGATAAACATGAGGCTGCAATGATGCTCCTCCTCTAAACTTTTTGAGAGTTTATAAGAAAACAGCCAGAAAAGAAGCACTGACAGTGCTATGAAAAACTATGTATGAAGGAACAGTATTTTGCACTAACTTAGCAATGGACAGGGCTAAAAGCATCTGGTATCAGTGGTTAATAAGGAAATGTTTCATTGATCACAAAAACAATGAAAGTCATCTATCATTCTAGTAAAATTCCTCTAGAAGAAGATAAAGCTGTGGTTACAGTTTGCCCACCCTTACTGACAAGTACTGCTCACCTACACATTATATGAGAGAATATGAAAGTACAATCAGCCGTACCTAAAACACACATAGGCCTAATTTTTTCTGAAGGTGTTTTTCAAAGGGAGTAAAGCCCTGTCTTATCCAGACTTATTTTTTCAAGAAATTGAGGATAGATTTAATTTCAGAATAATGAAAAGGAGTTATTCTATGATAAAACATAATGCTCACTAGTTTCAGGGAAAACATTTACTGTAAAAAGCAAATTTTGAATAACATTAGGATCTACTTTGTCCGATCAAACTTTGTAATTCATCTTGGCAATCACTGCAAACACTATAAATAACACTAGAAGCCTTCAACATATAAATAATTAAGAACCATTTCAGACTTTATGGGATGCCAATACTGATTCAGTGCTCAGTGTTGACAGAGCATTGCAGAATCTCACTGTAACCAGAGCATCATAAAGAGTGAAAGATGCAAAAGAGAAAGAAATAGTTCTGTTTTGGGGACTGGTTAATCTTGAATCAACAGTCCCTTTCTAAAGTGAAGGCAGCAAATCAATACAATGTGCAGACGGTGATGTAGGTGTACTACACCTCACAACATACAATCCTGAAGTCTGCTTTTTCTTATGGAGGCAATCGAGGTTTTGAGGGGACTGGTGGCAAAGAGCACGCCAGGGTTTCAGAAGCTCTTACAACTGAGCTTTCATTTTCCATCAGTGAAATATACCTACAGCTCTTTGAAATAGTTGCCAGCTCCTCAGAAATATGACTGTTGTGCAAATGCATGAGGTACCTTAATTACTGGTGTCATTGCATTTTCACCAGGGGTTTGTAGGCTCAGCAGTTTTCATACTTTGCAACTAATTCAACACAACTGTAGTAGCTCAGTTACGTTCTGCAACAGGTGGGCAGGATGACACTGTGAGCCATCTGTCCATTCGTCTGTCTTAGAAACATATCCCTTAATTTCAATAATACATTAGATAGCTGGTAAAATCGTCTCTGCTTATAAACGGGCAATGAAATGAGGCCTGGGGTCTTCCTTCAGCTTAGGGCTGAAGCTTGCTGTGTCAGTTCCCTTTATCATAACAGCCCAGCTTTCCTTCACCCATGACCGTATCTCTGCCTACAGAGCCTGGTGCCTGCAGCTGACACATTGCTGGAAGGCATCAACCCTCCTTGCTGTCCTTGTGCAATTGCACAGTACTGTGTTCTGGAGGAGGAATCCATTTGGGTCTTTAGAATGTTATCATGATTCTAAAGAATTGCCACAAAAAGACAGGGAAATCACTGAAGCTACTTGCAAATTGAAAAATGGTGGGAATTTTGATATAAATATACACGGCTGTACATACCTATTATATAGGCAACTCCTATTTGTGAGAGTTAGCCTCCCGTGCCTCTGCACAAGAGGGCTTCTGAGGGTAAGATAAGGACCCTGTACTTGTCCTCCTTTTTATATTATCACCGGTATTTCTTCCTTTCTTCAGAAGTAAAAAGGTCTGGGCAAACAGAAAATCTTTTCAGTATTGCAGATTAAGAATTACCAAATTTGTGCATGATGTTGAACATGTTTGTACAAAGTCATACCGAGAAGGCTGAAACCAGCTGAATGTGCAGCCAGAACTGTAGCAGAATACTAAGACTCTGCATACATCTCCTATCAAGAATTTCCAGTGGGCAGAAGTGGCTACACACTTCCAAATGGACAGTGGGAAGATCCAGCTCGCTTATGCTCTGTGACAGGGATTGCTGTTGAAGCGCTGAATTAACTTCTGAGCTGTGAGGCAGTCAGTTGGGGCATGAGCAGTGCCACGACACCGTGTTAAGGCTTTCCTTAAAACTGTGCATCCTTGTAACACAACACACAGGAAAACAAGTCTCTTGGCCCCATGCTGCTGGAGTTGGACTGAATGACCTTAGAGGTCTTTTCCAATATTTATGATTCTATGATTCCATTACTAGATTTGCTTGGTGTAATAAATGTCTGTATTTTGGCACAAGAGCAATGGAGCCTTGCTGCTCTCAAAGCACCATAAAAACCTCATGGTAGCAAAGGTACCAAATATGGCTCCTGTATTCTAGAACCCTGTGTTCAGTACCATGCCTGGGGCTGAGTGAGAGTATCATAGAATCCTTTGAGTTGGAAGGGACCCATAAAGGCCATCTAGTCCAATTCCACTGCAATGAACAGGGACACCTACACAGTTAAATCAGGTTGTTTTCAGAGTCTGCTGCAGCCTGACCTTGAATGTCTCAAGGCACAGGACAACCACCACCTCTCTGAGCAACTTGTTCCAGTAGATGGCAAGGCTCAAAGCAGTCATATAGCCATGCACAACAGAAAGCACACTGTATAGAAGAAAATGCATAGAAAACCCTGTAGACAGCCTTGCCTCCTCATTCAAGTTGTGCAGGGTTGCATGCAAGGGTAGCATGTAGCTGGCACAATACATGAGCAGGAATAGGACCTGCTGTGCTCAGGGCTGCACTGCTGCATCCCCTTTGTGCTCCTGCCACGAGAGTGCTGCTCCTGCATTGAGGTTGGAACTGAAGCAGAATTAACCTTGAGCTCTCTTCCGAGCAAGCAGGAAGCCGAAGCAGACTTGGAACTGGGAGCTGCCAAGACAAGCCCTTGCTCAGGGCAATTCCAGGTGGGCACCACAGCAAAGTCACTCACACCTGAGGTCATGCAAAGACAGCACTCCATCTACTCCCTTAGGAAGCCAACACAGTGTTAAAAAGTGTGCGGGATGCACAGACCATATTGGACTTTAGACAGGAAATTATCTTTTCAAATTTTGGTTGAGCGATAAGAAGCTTTTTAAAACTAAAGAAATGAATGATGTATGCAAAGCTGTACTTGAAATGATTCTGGTGTTGCAAATTGCCATGCTCTTACTGTGGAGCTGATGAAAATAAATGAAGCTCTGCGTTGCTGGGCTTTTTCCTCCCCCTTCTAATAAATGAAATGAAAAAGCCCCATTATTGTGCCACCTGCTTCAAATTCCTAATTGTGGTAACTGAATTCTGAAATTGTTTGTTAGCTGTGTAATATCACAGGCATTAAAAATACTGAGAGGCTATTAAGTTCTTTAAAACACAGCACCGGATAAAAAGGTGCAGCTATCTTCAGATTTTATTTCCATGAAATAACTTTTCCAGTGGAGAAATGTGTTAAAATCCTACAAGTGCATGCTGAAAAAATCCCTGTTAATTTAACAGTTAGAGAAGCTGCAAAGCAAAGACCCAGGAGAGACACATAAGCATATTTCAATATTTTTAAAAGAGAGCAGTATGACATTCTGTTCGTATTTTTTTGGCACAGAAATACAAAAAAAAATTCAAAAGACAAAAGAAATCACATGAAATTCAAATGTTGTATTCCTGATAAACAGGTAGGTGAGTGCCTATAAGCACATAATCTTCTTGCCTGCCTGAACTATTGTTGCATGTGTGTGCAATCCATCCCGTGCAATTCCTAAATTTCAGTTTCTCCTTTTAAAATTGTTCCAACTTAGATATCGACATAGTTTTTAAATTAAAGCAAACAAAAAATCACCCACAAACGTGGGGATAATCAAGATAAGCTAAAAAGAAGACTTGAAATAATTTATCATTACAAGTGATTTTTCTGGACATCCTAATCCCATTGTTTCAATCATTTTAATGAGAAAGGACTGAAACCAGTTCAGCAAGCAGATCTTCTGCAAAAAGGTTATCGCCCACACACATCCTAGAAAGTCTTCTATTTTACAAATGCATATGTAGATGCCTACGTATATGTATGTATAAATTACAAGATGTGAAGCAATTTTTTCCCTTTGCTCAACTTCCAATGTGTAAAATCCCAGTGCAGAAATGAGTAAAGGGTTAAGACAACAAACTCAAAATTCAAGTCAGCTGTGACAATATTCAGCATGCTGAACTGCTGAAATCTGCCTGGAATTAGACGTCCCTTTGCCCATCAAACCAAATTAACCATTTTGTCATTACCTTGCTCAGGAAGCATTTTAGAGTACAGGGGCCTGGAAGGAGGAGGACAGCTCTCGTCTATCATGACACAGTTACTTCCGAGCTCCGCAGGCAGAAGTCACTAGGCAGCCCCAGAACAAATCCCAGCAACAAAAATTCTTTCTCAGCTTTATGCTGGTTCACAAAGGTGTCCTGGTGGTGGTGAAATCTGGCTTCCTTGAACAGGAGGAGATATCCAAATTCAGACAATGTAATCTGAATGCTTTAAAAAGAAGCAGTAGAACACTGAAAAGGGAGCAGCCGGAGAGCTCTGCTGATAAAAAAAGAGTTTAGCAAAGTTAACACTAAACTGATTAAAACAAGAGAGTGATCGCAAGTGGAATTTAGCAGATGCTATTTAAATAAATTTTTAAAAGGTTGCAAACAGGCAGCAAAAACAGGTCTTGTAGGGATTAAGAGGAGCTGAATACTTACGCATCTCCAGTTAATTTATTTGATTATTTTGCCTCTTTTGTTGTACACAGATTGTCAAACGACAAACTCCGAGTTCTGTTTTGATTGATATTTAAAGTGATATGATGATTAATTTGCACGTACACACTTTAGCTCTTGACTTGCTTGCAAACTAGCTATTGCAATTGCTGGTGTGATTATGTGAGAGCCGTGCTTCCCAAAGAGCCCGAACACGGGCCCTGCAGACAATGCCTGCCCAGAAGCCCACGTAGGCCATTTACTGCCAGTGCTCCCCCTCAGCTGGAGACATCCTCGGCCACTAAGAGCTCCAGAAACAGCCACACAGCAAGCTGGGCAGACTTGCTGGAGCTGAATTTCCATGTGTGTATCTCTGGAGACAGTGCAATATATATATATATAATTATTATTATTTTCCCAAGGAAAATGCTGGGGAAAAAATGCTTGTGAAAAATGTATGGAGGAAGGCAAAAATGTGAACGATCACAGCAGCGTGGCTCTTCTTCAAACAAATGTTTGTGAATATTTTTGTGAGACTAAGCGCATGTTGTTTGCAGTATGCTGTGTGACATTAGAAAGAGAATATTTAAAAATACAGGCTCACATCTGCAGAAAGAGCAGCGCTAATTATGAGAAAACAGAGAAAATGGACATAAAATGCAGTAATATATGCAGAGGGTTTTTTAACTCCTCTAAAAGTAAAAGGAATGAAAACCTGGTAAAAGGGGAATAAAGCAAGCATTAAATATAAACATGCGTGACTATCTATCTAGAGTATCTTATTTAGATTTTTCAGCTATTTATTGTCTGTTAATTTCCTGTGTTTCTGTTTTTGTATTGAAGCATCAAACACCAAAGCACAAACCTTCCAGTGCCTCTGCATATTTAATACATACACACACATGCACACTTTCTATATGCTTACGCAGCGAGCTGGATGCTAAGGGTACGTGCTTGTGTAACTACATTTTGCACAGAATAACTGGCAGAAATCAATCATCCTTTTAATTCATCTCATGTAAAAGACAAACTTTTCCTAACGTGATTCCTTCTCAGTCTTTTGTAATGAACTTCTGTAGAAAGCTGTAGGTAGCAAGTTTCATCTGTATATCTAAGGTTCAATATGATTTTTTGTATTAAAAATAAAGGGGAAAAGCAGGGGAAATATTTTGAAAGTCAATTAAAATTTTGTGTACGTTTTCATTTTTTAATGATAAATTAAGTTACTAATTTTGTCCGTGCTCTTTGTAGACACTGCAGGTTTAATTGCTAATTGTTAACTGCGAATGAATACATTTGCATATTAATTAGCTCCCAATTTACATTTTTAATTTGCTTCCTTCAAAAGGTGCAAGATAAAAGGTCGTGTTATTTTAAATAATTTATGCTTTATTGCATGAAATACGCTAATATGAAATGTGCCTACTAATTTTAACCCCTTTTCTAAGAAGCAAAGTGAAGAACGTTGAAAAGAAAGATGAATCTGGGGGTGTTTTGAAAAACAACATTATGCCATGTTGTTCTTCAGCATTAGAACTTGCTTTTTTCCTGAAGCCTGATCTGGTTGAAAATTAATGCATTCTTTCCTTCACCATCAGTTTAAAAAGTGATAGTATATTTGAAGAACAAAACAGCTGCCAAAGGGGAATTGATTGTTGTTGCTTCCTGCAGAGGATTAACAAAAAAAGGTTCTGTCCCTCTCCCCCCCCATCCCTCACCCCAATATCTATTCCAAGTAAAAGAAAACTGTATACAGTAAAAGGATAATTTGCCCAAAGCACCTTGCTTAGAAGGAAAAGAAATGCTGTTAAATGTCCATGTGTACTTACATATCAGGCTTTTGATTTTAATAGTCAACAGGGATAACCAAAGAGGAAAAGGATGCCCCACCTTCCAGGATCACAACAAGATAAGCTTAAAGAAGGAAAGTCTGTCTGTTTGATTCATGTGACCGAGATTTTCTTGGAGGGGAGTTTCAATGTGCTGTTTTATACATATGAATACAAATATGGCTAGGCAAAAATGTTATTAAAAGGGACCCTAATGTTCCATACAGTGTCAAATGCTAGCCTAAAAACACAGAGGCACAGATCGGATCATATATTAGCACTGACTGCATAAATATCTCCTTCTGTTTTGATTCCCTTTTGTTTGTGACAGCAAATTCAGTCTGAAGAACCTTGTGCTTATTAAGGCTTTTATTGTCATAATTGTTCTGCAAGTACAAAAGAATATTGCTACTTGTATGTCAGAGAAATATTATATGTGTACGTGGTATGAATCTAGCTAGAAGGAAACTGAGGTACGTAGCCTGAGCACTGTAAGGTCTTCCTCACAAGGACCAATCTTGAAAAGAAGTTGTGTGTGGTCCTTTCTGCTGTATCATTATTAAAAAAAAACAATGACGACTGCAAATTATGCATACATGAAAAAAAGTTGTGAAACATAAGAATTTTTAGGAGCACAAAATTCACAGCAAAATGGAAAATGTTTCCTCCCAGTTACCTAGCCTGAATCCCTATTTGTTTCTAGATTTAAAAGTGTTCTAACCACATTTACAAAAATAGCTTTGATATGATTTACAGTAGCATTAGAGAATTCTTAACAGAGACTGTAGTTTTTGTTGCTTGGATAAAAAAAAAAAAAAGGATAAAAAAGCCTCCTTAGTTCTACAACACAAAAACACTGGAAGAAATAACAACAATGAAGTATTATTCCCTCTAGATGTGTCAGCTGCATAATCAGATCTTCAACTGTGTTAGTACAGTTCTTGAAATTGTGGATCTCAGTTTTTGTACATCTCCACTGGAATAAGAAAAGCACTGCCAATTTGTCCATTTAGAGTTATCAAGATAACGAGAAAGCAATCTCAATATTTCTTATTTCAAACTAGACTGACACCGCATGAAAACAACCAAGACCATTGAGAGCCGTCAGCTTCTAGCAATCACAATCTACTGAAGAAGGAAAGAGTCTAATATCAAATTAAAGATGATTGGAAAGAAATTGCCTTTGATGAGCAGGGTGGTAAAGAAGGGAAAAAAAGGAAGAAAAAGAAGACAAAAGTTGGGTTAACACACATCAGTTACTTGGATACAGCTGATACTGACTTTTTGTAATGTATTCAAGCATAACTACAAAAAAAAATCCTAAAATGCACACAAAAACACAAAGATACAACTGCAGAAAAATAGCACAGTGCTCTTTACCACTATTTACTTGTTAAGTTTTCCTAAACAAGCACTGAAATTAGTCAGTCAATTTTTGTTAATAAAGCTACTCAGAAACAGCATAAATCACATAACTAAAGATTTGTGCAGGAAGGATAATCTGTGACATCTATCCTGCTTTGCTTAGAATAATAGTCAAAACATTTTTGTTCCTTGAAGGTCATGTTTATCTGTAGAAAATTTGAATTCTCAAGCTGTTATCCATACCCTGTTACCAAAAGCTAGAAGAGAATCCCTACTTTAATTAAAATAAGAAGTTAGGCACACGTGTGGCTGAGTTCTGACTTGCAATCAGGGCAAGTCTGGAGTTTGGGAGTCAGATCCTCAGCTGCATCAAACTCCTGCAGCTCAGTTACACTGGATAGGGATATCCCAATGGAGGATATAGTCCTTTCATATTTCTAGTGTACATCAAGTACTGCCAACTGTTTTCAAATATACCTGAAGTGCTGGAATGTCATTATTACTAATTGATGTCTACATAACACTTTTAATGAAGTATAATGTGTCTTACAGATTCTAGTGCCAGATTCCACCTACAGGAGCACTAGACTAATCAGGAGAATACTTCAGAAAAGAAAGGAAAAGGAAAAGGAAAAGGAAAAGGAAAAGGAAAAGGAAAAGGAAAAGGAAAAGGAAAAGGAAAAGGAAAAGGAAAAGGAAAAGGAAAAGGAAAAGGAAAAGGAAAAGGAAAAGGAAAAGGAAAAGGAAAAGGAAAAGGAAAAGGAAAAGGAAAAGGAAAAGGAAAAGGAAAAAGGGAGAAGGAGCAGCACATCTTGAACCAGAAAGTGCATGTGGCCATTAGCTGAGTAATTGTTTGCACATTACTAGATGGCAAATGCAGCCAGTACTGGGAGGACAAGGCAGCAGTTCTCCAGTACCAATGTACAGTTAAACACAGTTTCAGGTAATAATTCCTTGATTTTAGTTATGACAAGCAGTAATTAGTTCATGGCTGAATATATATATATAAAATATATATATATATATAATATTATATAAATAATATATTTATATTACTATATTAATATATTAATTAATAACATATACAATAAATATATTCTTATCTAGGTAATATTTTTCATTGCTTGTGTCACAGACAGGAGCTCCAAGAAACTTGCACAATTAAAAGAAAGTTTATAGATGATGATGAAAAGCTTCTGAGGTGTACTGTGTAACAGATAACAAGATCAAGCTTCTCTCAGGTTCCAGATGTATAACTGATCTGCGACAAAGGTACACTGCAACATGAACTGGAGCCTAAGCTGGTGCCAGCTGTGACCTTGGAAGGAGCAGTGATACACAGCAATGCTACCTGCTTTGGCTGTACTGGGGAAGAGCTGACCACTCCATTCCACAGAGCCATCATGCCTATAGTGCTAGTTGATTTAGTATGGCGTTTCACAGAAATTCACTTGAGATGTGATAAATTGCAGTGGCTGTATCATCCATGATGGAAAAAGTGCATTTTGTGTATACCTGTACAGCACATGTGCTAGCATAAAAAAACTTTGGGTATCAGCAGCAGCACAGTGCAGCACATGAGATACTAACCCCTCACAGTATTTAAGAGACTATTAAACATGATACTGAGGAATGCATGATAGAACTTGGTACGTGCATTCGATCATTGGATTTGATGACCTTTAAGGTATTCTCCAACCTAGATCATTCCATGAACCTATGTTTAAAAAAAAAAAAAAAAGTATAGAAGTCCAGGAACAGCTGCACCGTGTAATCCTCAAAGTCCATGGGAGTATGTGGCCTTCATGGTCCTGACTCCCTCTGAGAGGGATTTGCTAACCCTTGCTCTCTTCCACCTTAGCTTGCTGTGTAACCAGGTCAGCAGCACGTGGTGGCTGGCTTAACAGAAGATGCAGAGTATTGTAGGGACTGAGATGTGACATTTGTACTATGTCTGGAATACAGATATAAAGATCAAGAAGTGGGAAACATGCAGCAGACTAGAAAAGCTCGGTATGGGAACAGAGAACAAGCTGCAAGAAACAGACTGAAAGTTATTTCAAAATGATTATTTCTATTGCTGTTTTATTTTTGTGAGATGCTCAACGAAATGGAGCCTGACATTTTAGAATATGTTCCTCATGCTGTGACACTAATGATTGGCAGGGTATTCAGCTGACTACTTTCAGTCTATTAGACCTTGGAAGCATCTGAGACTATTTTAAGAGGCTCACTGTAGCACATAAATGTGAAACTCTACATGTGATGACGTGCTTCACTTATGAAATGGTGAACTAGTCCTGAGAAATTATTTTATTACCGTGGCTTGTGCCAGATAATAATTGATCAGTGAAAGATTGTTCTCTCTGATGAACTATCACTGGCTCCAGCATGCTTCTGTAGCATATGTATTTCCTTACAAAATAGTTGTCTTTCAAATACTTCCCAGGGCTCATAAATAGCGCTGCTTCAAATAAAATACTCAGTGCTATCTAAAGTGGGAAACTTAATTCTCCTTATGCTGAGTTGAGCTTGAGGACCAAAGCAACAACACAAAACAATTTGTCTGGTTTGTAAACTGAGAACAGTTTCCATGTGACTTGCTTGAACAGGAAGCACATGTTGAGAGCCCCCAAGTACCATTTCCGCAGAAGGATTCTGTTCACTGAAAAGAGACCTTTAAAATATCCAAGATGTAAAAATATATTTGAGAAATTTTCATGAAGAATTTTTAGTACCCTCTGCTGTAATAAGCAGAAGGTGTTTAATAAACATGATATGCAGCAGTTGCTAAGCAGAATTTGATTTATGTACGGTAGCAGTTAGAAGCAACTACACATCAGGGTTGTACACTTTATCTGACTGTGAATTCTGATTTTCTGACGGAAGCAATTGTGCTGAACTTTATTTATAATCAGCTTATAACATGGGTTGCTTTATTAGAAATGCTTCTCAAGTTACGCAGCAAATCTTATTGTTTTCTTGGGGGAATAAGAAACCTACATTTTGAAACCCTTAATTGCAATATGGGTGATTGTTAAGGGTAATAAAGACTTTCCAAATCCTTCTGAGCTCACACAGAATTTTTGAAAAGGATGCACAATAGCCCAGTATACTTGAAATGGTATTGCATCCACCCAGTATATACATTCAAAAATAAATTGTTACTGAAACTTTTTTCCATTAGTTATCAAAACACAACAAATTCTGGTATGGATTATATCAGGGTTTGTGTAAGTGAAGAAAAGGAGACAGAAGTTCTAGTGTTTGCTACATCAGTGTGAAGAGAGCTTAATTCCATGGAAGTTAACAAACTCCTTAACTTTGTATCAGGGTGAGATCGGAACCCGACCCAGAAGCAGGGCAAGGGAGAGAAGTATTGTTACATTTAGCGGTATTTAGGAGTCAAACACACATTCTGTAAGTATACAGAACAGAAATGAGGATGTAAACTGTGCTTCACAGGGCACTAATCGATTACAGCACTCTATCCTTATCTCATTATAAGTCAGTAAAATCAATGAAATGATGTTTACTCACATCAGATGAAAGTCTTGCTGAAGAGGAAGCAGAAAGTACAGCAAGAAGTATCCAAATCTGCCTTCCCCTTTATCTTACTTTTTCCCTTCCCCCATTAGTAGATTAGAAATTTTAAAACAAAAGATTAGGAAATTTAATAGACTCTCCTTCTCCTCTCCCTCTCTACAGATTTGTAGAGTTAGCAAATGGTTAATGACATTCATATCACTCAAGTTAAGTAGACAAAGAGATGCTGCTTCAGAATGGCCTCCTAATCTGATGAAAACACATTTCTGGGCAGGCATCTATATGCCACATCGGCAAAAAAGCAGAAATAGAACTGCATCAAGAAATAAACTTCATTTTCATCCAAAACAGGTATCATAGTATATTTATATACACATACTCTTTTTTTACCCATTGAGACAGAGTGATAGTTTAATTTCTTCCCCAGCAGTTTTTAGGACCCCCAAAGTTTTCACAATAGACCAATTCTGTAAGCTGACACACAGACCCCAACATAGCAAACTCTCCCACTGACAGGTTTTTAAAGACCAAGTGCTCATTGACAGAGCACAGGTACACTATTATTTCTTGTGGTTACCAAAGGATATGCACATAAATGTTAATGTAGAGGCTTTGGCAAGCAGAACAAGAGTGAGAGTAAAAGGACTGTTAATTTGAAGAAGGTAGAGCTGGCTTTTAGGTCCCTGACAAAGCATCCTGTCCTCCATCATCCCAAACTCATAGCCTCCCCTTGTTTGCATGGTGCTGTGCAGGAACCAGGGAAATCTCTCATAACTCAGTGCAATACAGTTGAACACATCCACAGCAATGAGAGAACAGGGTGCTAGTCCACCCAGACCAGCATGGCACATAAAAGTTGCTGCAACAGCCCTCTCTGCCTCCAGGATGCCTGAACTCTATCTGTGCTGCTACACTCCACAGGAGAAAGAGTTTTGCAATTCATTTTTGCTGGGCCAGATTATTCCTACAGTAAATTTATTCCCCTATTTAAATCTGCAGGGTGACTGTGGATGGATGAGGACACCTCCATACATGATGGACTGCTGTTCCATTTGCAGAGAATGTACTTCTCCTTGTTGTCATCCCACACCAAGGCAGACCCTGAAGTGGAGGACATAGTGATCGCATATAATAACCTTCAAAGCCCACTTTGTTGACAACATTAACATGTTATATCAAGCTAAGTTCTCACCCTTTTTCCAGCTGGCCTGGCCTGCAACATTTGTGTTTCCCGCTCTCAATCAATAACTGCTTAAGTGGCAAATACAGTTCCCATCCTCCAGCACTAAAAGACCCTCATGTAGTCAGGAAGCATCAAGATGAACCCTCAGTTACCACTGTGCACCCTGTTTAATGTATGCAATTTTATGGTCTCTGATGTATATGGTTCCATTACTGTCTATGAATACAGAGTACTTGAGCTAGTTAATGTATTATTTATTTTATTGCCCCTTTGTATAAGCTGGTATTTGTAATTTGGAATGTTATATACTTTGGTTCTGTAATGGTTTCATAATGTGTACACAGCTCAATAATTAAAAAAATACATCTTACCACTTCACCACCAGAGCCAAGCTTGTTTACACTGCTAACTGCACTCCCTGTTCTGGCTCATCCCCAGCAATCCGCCAGCCCTAATACTGCCAACCCCAAAACATGGCTGTCTCCAGCATCCAGGAATGGCCTTGAGAAACACAGTGCAGAGGAGACACGCTTCAAGAGGCTTCCAACAAACTTTGCTATGCTTTCGCCCTCTTCCTCAGCAAGGCCCTGAACTCACTCATAGTAAAGCAAGGACATTTAGATCCAGCTTGTGGTCAGCTGGGCTACCTTCTTTGATTCTGAGGATAGAGGGTCCCACACAGAGTTTCATGTGTTTAGTAGCAGATATTTTTCCTCTCACTGACAAAGTAAGCGTCTGTGATGAAACACGTTTGATAGCATGGAGAGTGGAAAGGAAAAGACAGTTTCTGTTGGCACAAAGACCTTGACAGGTGATCAGCATCTCCTATACACAACTCAGTCAAGACTAGGCACCCTGCAGCACCACTGGGCCTCCTGCCAGATCCTCCCAGCTACCTGGAAATTCACCAGCCAAAGTTCATAGCTGTATCCTTCCAGGTACATGCCCTCCAATTTGATTTAGTACTTTTTATCCAACTTCATCAGTCATATTAGAACTATGAGCTTCAAGGAGTCCAAAAACATAAGAAAGCATAGTATATTCTTCTCTTCCTCCTCATGTATGTCAGTGTCTAACCACATGGCATCTCCGCAGAAAGCCCTTTGGTTTCATTCCCAGGTCATTCACAGGTCACTGTGCCACCACGCAGGCTCTCTACCAGCTCTTTGGCTGAAGGAGGCTCTACCATTAAACCAGATAGTCCACTGGCCAGGAAGATAGCATTGACAGTTTATTGTGGTTCTCCATATCAGCACACGCTCTTGGTTTTGGCTGAAACAGCACTAGTAATTTAAGGTCCACAGAGGATTGTGTCTAACATGAAGGCATCAGCTGCTAGACTTCCCAGCTCTGTGGCTGGAAGCAGAGCCAAGAGAGTGCACAGGGATGAAGATGCTGAAGAGTACTCAGTTTATGTTAGTGAAGAGGGAAGAGTCAGTGTAACAAAACCAAAGCTTGTTCTGCTTTTTTTCACCCAATACAATCTGAAACAATATGATGTAATGCTCAAGCACCAAACTTGCACAGAAAGTAATGATGAACAGACTCACTTGCAGCATTAGAACATGGTAGTCCAAGAAGTTCCTTGCAGACAGCCAAGTTAAGGCCACCTGGCCCCAACAAAGGCATCTAACACAGATTCTGCTGGCAGGCACGGTGACTTGAGAAGGGATGGGATGTGCACAGAGCACAGTGCGAGACAGAGGAAGAAACGTGGGCAAGTGATGCGAGCTGGGGAACACTGAAATACAGAAGCAATATTTGTGCTCAGTGCACAAGAGTGTAGAATGGATTCTTCTCAAAAGTTGGGCAAAACTAGCCAAGTTAATAAATTTGTGCCTGAAGAAAAACACACTCAGCTATGCAGATCTCTGGGAGAATATAGGTGGAGTGAGGTTATGTGACACTGTATCATCGAAAGATAAATGAATCCAGGCCTCCAAATGCACTATCAAGGACTGCCAACACTCAGAAGAGAAGCCTAGCTATCCTAAAAGCTAGTACTCTGCCTTGACTGTCAGTTAGGTGCCATCAGAGCATCACTGACCTGAAAAGGGGACTGGAAGACTTTGTGGTGAAAGCGCTGAGTAGGAGATGCAGATTCTTTTTCTGCCTTTCCTTACAGTTTTCCCATGCTGCCCTTGCCAAGTTAGCTTTCTGCCTTGCCTTTCCACTTACTCAGATGTCAAGTACCCCATAGCACAGTTCTGTTGTACGTGTTTGCAATATAAACTGGGAGAGCAGACTCCACCATCAGGTGGGGCCAACAGGTACAAGAAATAAAGAGCAACCACCAGTAATAAATAGTATTTAACCAGTTTCTACCTTACCACAACTGCATTGATATAAATAACCAGTGCTGATAACAGGTGATATGAAGCCACAGACTGTTCTAAAGAGAGAAGCTTTATCTGCTTAAATTAACCAAGTACACACATACACACACACACACACGACAGTTTTTCAAAAATGAGGATGCAGATGAGAGATTCAAGGACAGTTCTAACTTGCCCTCTGTCAATTTACAAGAGAATTTATTCCAGACTATTCATACATGAATATTTAGCATGGCAACAATTACATCCAATGACACCCATGAGATACATAGTACTGAAGACCCTCTCTAAGGAACATGCACATTCCTTGATGTCAATTTTTTAACTGGACTGAACACTTGAAATGTGAGCATTATGTTTCTTTATATCTTGAAGTAATATTGCCTTTAATTGTTATATTAATTTCTTATATATTGCTGCCATGTTTTATAAATGAGAGGTGTGATTGATTCACATGAGCAGAAATGGATACGTGACAGGAAGTAAAGGGGAGAGACAGTGGCTGCTGAGGCATGTTAAAATAGCCTGTGGTCAATCTTATTCTTAATGCAAAGACCTTGTTTTTATTGTAGAAAGGAAGAAGGAGGGGGAAGGGAGAGAGATTGTTAGAGGGAATCACTCAGGGCTTAAATAACTCAGACTTAAGGACATATAGAAAGAAGGTTCCTTCAAGTTCTCAAATAAGATTTAACCCCAGAACCACAAAGTAGCATACATAAATTCTATATATAGCTATGTAGAATGCTTTTCTGTGTGGATGATTTATTTTCAATACGATTTTTTTTGTTATCATGTCCTATTTATAAGCTCTTGCTGCAGAGCACATTAGACTGTTGTTTGTTTTTCTTTAAAAAGGCAATTAATATTCGTACTAAACATTTCAGACACAAATCTGACAAGGCTAACAAAATGGGAACCAGGAAATACAGAGGTCACAGCCCGTGCAGCTACAGTTATGACTCACCTTGTGCCTGCTTACTTGAGGATTTACATTGGACTGGACATCGTTCCAAAGAGTATGTCTACTTGGATCTGGGAAAATAAAAGGATGCCTTTTTTTTTTTCTTTTCTTTTCTTTTTTTTTTTTAACCACGGGATGTCCTTTCTGGAGAGAGAGTAGGATCTGTTCACATGGATGCTTGCTTCACTGCAGAATTGAATGCTACAGATCGGAGTCCTCGCATAATACATGGAATCATCTCTCAGTCTAAAGCAGTACATGCCTCACTTCCAAAAGCTTTCTAGTAACAACTAAAAGTGCCTCTCAGAGTTTCCATGACCACTTAACTTTTCTACATTATGTCATGCCAAATTTCTTTTGCCAGGATGGATTTTAGCAGCTATACTGAGACTGCTGACAGTGAAAGATAGAGCTTGGCAAGTTGGTCTTCTACTGGCATGTTATCAGTAAAAGACACTTATGATAGTTCACTGAATGCTTCCCACAAATACAGAAATCCTTATAATCCTTGTCTTAGGAAAATTAAGTTTAATAAAACTTTCTAATTAGGTTTTACAGCCTTCTGAAAATATGTTTTCGATGGAACACTGTTTTACCTAGAGACATTGCCCTGGAACTCATTCACAGGTCATGGGAGCATATCTGCAACTGTGACCTATGCAGTGCAATCCCTGAAGAAATCCACTGAAAACTCCACCTGCCATTGTAGAATTGGATTTGATAGTATAAATCTCAGCTACTGAAGGATTGTGTTCTAAGCAAAAAGTATTAAGTTGCAGCACATTATTCACTGGGTTAGAGAAGAACAAGCATTTAATAACTGCAAATTTAAAAGTAAAATTCTGTTGGATTGGAGTAAGGAGATACATCATTAAGGGATTAGATACTACTGAACAGAGTAACGCAACAGGCTCAAGAAATGAAACCAAGATTTTGACTCATTACTAGCCCCTTAAAAAGCAATGGCACTGCCTCTCTGAAATTGATTCAGTCCCTGTCCCTTCCACCTCTCAAACACTGTGGGGAATGTCAGATATTTGCATCTTTACAGTGGTTCCTAAAGCTGCCAATTTAGTAGAAAATCTTTCCCCCATTCAACTGATCACAAAATCAGGGCACCAATGTATTCATCCAATGTATTCAGTGAAAGTTTCCTCATGCTTTGTTCTTGTTTTCCTACTAACAGAGTAGATGTTGACTGCTCATTCCAAGAGGATTGTTTCTTAGCTCTCTGCAAGCAGAGGTTTCATCTGTGATGGGCATTTGAATTTGTGAATGTTTCCAGAAGAAACTTATCATTTATAGAGTTTATCCTAGGTAACTTGTAAGCAAGCATGAATATCTCAGGATTAGACTTCTATCCAAACTCTAGTATAGGACTTTTCGGAAGCCTTCCAGCACATAAATCTTAAATCTATAAAGAAATATTGTACCAATGAAGTCATAACTTAAGACAGGTTATCATATTATGAAGTCACTATATCAAAGACATAAGTCATTGTATCTTGAAGTCATAGCTTAAGACAAAGGAATGGCTGATGTTGATATGGACCATCATTAGCACCACCTATCAGCACCATCTCAGTAAGGCTCATACTACTTTGGTGATAGGATCAGGCATAGAAAAGGACACAAACTGTAGGGAATTACAACCTGACTACAAATTTTACAGTTCCGATCACTATGACTAAACTCCTGTTTAATTTGTGACTTCTCAGCAGTAATTCAACATAAGTAAAACTATAAACTGCAGTTGGAATGTGTAGATTTTCCTCTAGGTTGAACAAGATTCTCCCAGGAAAGAGCCTATAAAGGCTTGCAGCATTTTTCAAAGTGTTGTGTAGATCAACCATAAGTACTGTGGCTGGTTATATAATGAGAAAAAGTTTTCAGGGAGTAGGATAGAGTACCATGAGCCTGACCAAAGCCTTCTAACATTAACAGATGAGCAGATGTTAAGGCCATTGTCCTTCAAGCTGCTGCTCCTGGCTCTGAGCAGACAATGAAGGAGGACAGACCATTCCAGAAGGTAATCAATCACTTGCTATCCGAACCACCCTCTAGAACTGTGTATATGTCTCTACTTGGTTGCTTCAGATCCTTCAGTATTAGGCTCTCAACATATGTAGCACAGAGAGGTGTATACTTAAAGGCAAGCTCAAGACTTTGTGCCTTAGGGAGGGAGTACAAGCAAGTGAGATTTATTTGAACTGCCAGGCCTTTTGTATTCTGTCACTGTATTGGCAGAATTTTCATCTGGGCAATCTTAAATTTAAGTGAACTAAAGTAGGACTAGGTAACTGAGTTACAATTTAAGAAAGTTTACCAACATGAAAAAAATGTATATATAAGTGTGTATGTGTGTGTGTGTGTGTGTATATATGTGTGTGTGCACTATTATTGCATACAGAAGCTGTCTGATTTTGCTGCATAACCCTGACCCTGTGACACTATTTTTAGTTTTTATCTCTCCATTTAACATTTCCTTCCCTTGTGGAATGTTATCACTCTTGACTCATCACCCTCAGCAACAGCTCACTCTGTTCAGTACAATTCCTGATCCTGTACTCTTTCCACTGCTTTTCTTTCTTACTAGAATTTCTTTTTTTCCAATCCTGAGTAAACTGACAATAACCTGCACTATTCTGGATAAATAATTAAGTCCATGGTCTTAAAAATATTATAAACAGTTCTTAATCTCTTCATGTATTACTATAAATAAATGGAGATTATCTTACGTTAACTTTTGGAGATGGAGTCTGAGAAGAAAATGTGTTGTGATGACAATCATCTTTCTCAGTCATGCTCAAAATACTGATTTCCTTGACTAGAAGCTGTAAGGCACAGATTTAGATCCTGTTGAATTCAAGTAGAGTATGGAGGAATGACTGAGGGAACCACTTAGTGCAATGTCTTTAGATAAAAGTGACTCATCCCAGGTCACCTTCCAAGCATCAACTCTGATCCTACAACCACTTAGGCATGCTCCTTGATTTGCACAGAGGCTCACTGAAGGCCTAATTTTGTTTGAAGACTTCTCCTATGCAGTGTTCTTTGTAAGATTGGAGTGACTGTGAAGCCCAGCATCTCCTATTCTCTCTCTGCTTCAAAACTTGTTGGATTTATGTTATCAGATAGCTAACAACTTCTCAAATATAGATGTTGGAATTCCAACTATATGCTGATTTTAGATTAGGAAAATTTCTATTTTAAAATTTCCACTTTTATTCAGTACTCTCAAAAAAATAGTATTTTTGGGATTCAAGGAAAGGCTCAGCAAGTTACACAGTCTAGTTAAGTTCTAAGGCTTAAAAACATCCCCAAGAATGCAAAGATTTACATCCAAATGTATTTTGTTTAAATCCAGTATAATAACAAGAATAGTTACTTCAAGAAGCACATCTGCCTTTTTTTCCTCCTCATTCAAAGAAGGAGCATCATATAGAAGTCTTTCTTCCATAAACTAATCCAGACACATCCAAACAGCTGAAAAGAACAATCCCATTAAAACAAGAGAATCAGAAAGGAAAGGAGGACTGTTCACCTTCGCCTCATCTCTGTTTGAAAGTCCTTGCATTCACACAAAAGGCCCCTTTGTCTTCCACCTCACTTACTGGCAGATCTGCATCTCCAGTCATTCCAGTCCAGCACTGGGCTGGCTTCACCCCTAGCATGAACATCCCATCCAACTTCTAGAACTGGCCACATTCTCTCTTATCACAGTATTTGAAAAGAAACACCCCACTCCCCAGTAAAACAAACACCAAAATGCACTGTGCCCTATGCTTTTAGGTGGATATGTTGAGGTTTGCTGATGAATTTTCCAGCATTTTCCCACTGTGGAAAGAAACACAACTGTAAGAGAACAGGAGGTATTGACCAGTTTATGCTGAAACGTGTGATTCATGCAGTTAATGTTCTTCCAGAAGCCTGTGGAATCACATGTGCAGTGATTAAGTAGAGCCGTGCTGTGAGGGGCTGGCATTGTAATTTATGGCCTTTCTAGCTATGATTTTCTATCATGGCTTCAGCAATGATTTCTTTGCATCTTTAATTCCAGATTAATCTCTATGGCTGAAAAAGGCTGGTGAAAATTAAAAACTGGCACACTGGTAGACAGCCTCATAGAAGCCCAGAGGCTGGAAAGCAAAGTATAAAGGCAGCTATGTGATAGGACCAGCTTGGGGTTGCAGGGATAGGGTTGAGTGTACAACTGCAGACATTAGCTCTCTAAATGGAAGTCATTTCTACTAATAGAGCTCTCCTGATTGTAAGGGAGCTTGGAGACCTCGCCAGGCCAACTTTTCCTTCAAGTCTTTGCCTTTTTTCCTATCTCACTGTAAACAGTTCATGGCAGCTGTTAAGCTCCATGTTCTGCCACATCCCAGTGTCCTAGATCTCTGCCCAAGTCTTAGTACCTGTTAAGTTCTTTGCTTTCATCTTCCGTGCTCAAAGTTTTCCCTCGCTTCTTCCTTTCTCTACCATCAGTTTTACTCCCATCTCAGATCAGTGTAGGGAAGCGGAGGAGAGAAAGGAGTGCCATCATTGTAGAGAATTCAGCAGAAATTCTGCATTTCTAGTCACTTTTAGTCTTGGCCTAGAGATCTTCCATGGTCAAGCTCCTAGGAGGCAGGGACACTCTTTGTTCCCACCATGTCACTCCTCTGATGTTCTCTCTCTGATCCTATACTTGAGTTTTCACTTCTGTAGTCCAAGACCAAAGTTATTCTATTTGGCTTTATACTCAGTCTTGAATAACAGGAGTCCCTGAGCATAGTGAAGCTTCAGGAAATACATTTTGGCTTCCAAGCCCTAGATAATACCCTTACCACTGTCCTTTCACACCACCAGGGCTGCTGACAAAGTGGGCATTAGCAAACATTGCTTTCAAAATCCCATGAAGAGCTCAGTTCCCACTGGATTATCCTCAGCGGGTGTCCAGGCATTGGAGATTGCAAAACACAGCTCCAATTGTTTGGAGCCTCTGCTCAGGCTAGAAAAATTTCTGAGCCCCTCAAAGACCCCAGTGACTAATACTGCAAAAATCATAGCAAAAACATGACATTAAAATGTGTGCTGCACATACTTTTGAAATATTGTCCAGCACTAGATCAATGTAAATACATTTTCTTCCTATTAAACTTACTGGGAAAAAAAACACATCCTTTTAATGGAGCTATGATGATTTACACTAACTGATGTTCTGTCCCTTTATGTTGTTCCATTCTTATTTTCTGAACAGCAGGGAAAATTTCACTATTATAAAAAAACCACAGACGCTGTTATTAATTTCCTGTAACTTTTGGAAGCTAGCAGTTATGTTTGCTTCTCTTTTGCTCTCTCACTCTCCCCCAAGAACAATCAGAATAATAGAAAAATATACAATGTTGTTATGATTACATCTTTTTTCTTGCCTTGGTCTAATTTTTCATACACTTTTGTTTATACCTTTCTGGAAGTAGGAATTCTTCTTTGAGCAAGAATCCTTACAAAGAGAAATTATAGTCATCTTATACCTAATGCATCACTGAAGAAGAAAGAGGATTTATTATCCTTCAAGTATCTTTTCACAAAGAATTTATCCCAGCAGGTGGACTCAATCTGTGTGGGGTAGGTAAGCGTAAAATTTGATCCACAGATTTTAGAGCTACTGTAAAATAGCCACTTATGTTGGTACCTTTACTAATAAGTGTTTCGATTGGCAATGAAAGAGATTAAATTGAAGTTCCTCTACTACTGATGAAGTATGCTTTGGCAAATGAGGGTAAAAACTATTCTGTGACTGGAAATAAGGCTTATTTCCTTATAGAACATTGTAGTACATTTTTAAAAAAATGTTCTTTTTTCTGTGTCATGCTCCATCCTTTCATCTTACTTTTTCTTCCTCTTAAATTCTGCACTACCCTGATTTGCACACACACTCCATTAGCTTCACATTTTTTAGATTACTATGAGCAGAAACAGCTTAGATCTTTGCAATACTAGTCAAGGATAACATTCATACTCTTGACAAGAGACTCTCTCAGCTCTAATCTACTTCAATTCTAATTGCTGAATTATTAAAGCCAGAGCCCTCTTGTGCTCTGTCAGTACCTACCTTGCTGCTGAAGCATCAACACTGATGGTAGAATGGCTGCCAGCTGTGAGCTTATGGTGTGCCTATGTGGGAACCAATGGAGAAGGATCAGCCTTTCCCCTTCATCCATGAGGAGATTCCTTTTAAATGTTAATTGTTTCTAGAGGAAAAAAAAATGGCCTTTCTAACACTGCCTTCATTATGAATGTTGAACACTTACAGAATATCCATGCTGCTCTTCAACCACCAACAACAACTCACGTGGAAAGCTAAGCTTTTCCCTCACCTAAACTCTTAAATAGCCTCCTCACTGATCTGAGCATGCCTGACAATAAATGTGACCACCTGAGGATATATTCAGACTTTCTCCTATCCAAGTAATGATCAGGGTGAGCAGAGATATGCTGAATTAAAGCACAGCTGGAAAGGAAGGGAAAGGACAGAGGTGATGCGATGTGAGTGTGTGCCACACTTGGCTATCTGGATAATGACTATTACAAGAGCTTAGGGTGTAGAGTGTTTCTTGGCGGTGTTATCTTCAATTTGCAACTGGCATAAACCAACAGAGTTCAGGGAGTATAATTTGTTTGTGTGATGTCCAATATTCAGCCCCTTCTGGACCCATTCATGGTAGCTACAACAGCAGTGAAAGTTTTGATAACTCATTAACTGCGAGCATGGAAATGAACTTATGCCATGGAGACAGACCAGAAGCCACAAGAATATTCACTCCACTCTGCTGACTTTCTCAGCATCAACCAAAGTTACCATGATCCTTGCCATGAGCCAATGTTGTGACTGCAAAGTCTGCTCTGATCTGCTTGTTTTTATACTTACTTGCTTTTGAAATGAAGAAAAAAAAGAAAAGGTTTCTGCTGTCTTCAGCACCAGAAAATACTTATTTTTTTACAAAACCTATAATTTGAGTCTAATTTGACCTGACAGAGTCAACTG
This sequence comes from Tympanuchus pallidicinctus, assembly GCF_026119805.1. NCBI lineage: Eukaryota > Metazoa > Chordata > Aves > Galliformes > Phasianidae > Tympanuchus > Tympanuchus pallidicinctus. The sequence continues at coordinate 45,772,430 of NW_026294747.1, read as the reverse complement.
ACCATGCAGTTACTTGGCACCTGCTGAATGCCTCCCCATTAAGCCAAGCCTACGTTAATAAGCAGCAGTCATTACTGTTCACTGTCATAAAATTAAATCAGTTACCTGACCTGAGATTCTTCCCAGTAAAAATAAATCCTGATAAGATACATTCCAATTGAGAGCCAAATTCTTCTTTTGTATCCATTCTCATTGCTCCTGTCTTTAAGGTCCATCCATGTACCAGGCAGGTTATCCATGTGCCTTTTGCACTTCTTCACACTGCCTCTCATATTCTGGATCCTCAGGAGAAGGAAGCATCCGGCTGTTTGCTGCTCACACACACGAACAGCAAATTGCAATGGCTGCTGGCCACCTCATCTGTGCTGCAGTGTTTACCGGGGAACGGACCTCTGGCTTTATTTTTTCCATGCTCTCCATGTATAGGAGTAATATGGAATCAGTTGCAAAGCTGCTTGAAGCATTCATTTTCCATTTTGTGTGTTTTTAATTTGTTTTTATTTGAAATGAGATATTTTGATTATTTTTATGTTTCTAAAAATTCTGATTAGAATATTGTAAGATTTCATTTTTAGATTGTTTTTGTATTACTTTCAGACATGCCAGTAGTAGCAACACATAGTGTGAATTATACCCTTCAAAGCTATGTTATGCTGTATTTTGTCACGACACTGTTAAAATGGTAACATTATTTATTTTATGGTTTATAGGTTTTAGCTTACTGTAAAAATAATTAAGCTTAGCCATGACATGGTACAATTTGAAATATTGTATTTTTCAGATGAGTATGTGCCTTTGTTGTGCAGTAATGAAATCTGCTTTTATTTTGTTTTGAATGTGTCTCCTGTTTGCTCTGAAACTAAATAAGTTGGCACTTTCAACAAGCAAATAAGCTAATGTCATACTTTTGTTTCAATACAAAGTAGAGGCATTTTGGTATAGAAAGCAAATATTTAAAAATGTATTATGTAGTGTCTGCCTCAATTAAAAAAATAATAAAAAATAACAAATCATAACATAAAGTACTATAATATTACTGCTATTGCTAAGTTAATGTTATATCAGAAGCAGCATGGAACTTAACATAGTGACGTTAGTTTGAATTTTTCACAAACATGAAGTTCCATGAGAGGAAACCATGGTTTTTCCAGGAAACCAAACAGTTCAAAATGATGTGTTAAGCCTTTCCCAGTGACCAAATTAGTGCACAAGATGATGGTAATCCTACAAATAAATTGAGGCAGCACTTTTGCATACACAAGTTTTGATCTTTTCAAAATTAGCAATAGTAATATCTGGCTCCCAGACAGACAGCACATTTCTTCACGTCTCTGAATGCTTTACAATGGAGATCAGTATCCATCTCACAGCTTTATAGACAGGGAAAAAGAGGCACCAGAAGGCAAGTGGACGTGCCCCAGTTCACCCTTGAAGCTGACAACAGAGGTGGGAAAAACAAATCAAGTCTCTTTGGTGCTGAATTTCCCACCTTCTCAAATAAACCTAATGACCTCATCGTCATTTGTGATGAATAACCCATTTATTGTAAAAAATGCACGGAGCATCACAACAACACATATCTGTCATTTTCATCTGTAGTGGATTCCTCTTAGGCTGTCATCAAGTGTCCTTTGAAAATGTCCCTTTTTTACCCAAATGTGTACCCAGGGTTAAAATTCTTTGTATGCAGATGCTTATTTTTAGATATCATCTCCATTGGTTGTTAGTGAATGCTTAACTTTCACAGAGGGTCAGAAAAGGTCATCAGTATAGAACAGCTTTGTATAAACTAACAACTCCGCCTGGGTCTCTTACTTAAGGGGAATAATGTACTGCATGAAAAAAAATATTCTCAATGTGTTCTACTGCAAAAAGAGATGACAAATATATTCTCACTCAAGACTGCAGCATGCCATACAATTTTTTTTTTTTTTTTTTTTTTAATATTCTGAATGACATACACCCATAGACCCATCAGATAATTTACACAGTGTGTACAGGGGGTGATAATGATCTTACATCGTCAGACAAAAAAAAAAAAGCTTTGTTAAAGCAAAGATAACCCACGAATAAATCACAAATAAACCTAAAAAAAAAAGAAAGAAAGGAAGAAAATAAAAAACAAACATTGGTGAGCATGGAAATTCCATGCTAATGTTGAATTCAAATTTTTAAATGACGGAGGTCAGGAAGTTCATCCTTCATATTCATATTCATATTCTGCAATCAACCACAATGGAGACACTCTCTACTACAGACCTCTACTAGGGTCTGCAGTGATAGGAATAGGAGTAATGTTTATAAACTAGATATAAATTAGGAAGAAATGCTTCACTCAGAGGGCAGTGAGGCAATGGCACAAGCCAGCCAGAGAAGCCATGGGTGCCCCATTCCCGGAGGCGTTCAAGGAGAGGATGGATGGGACCCTGGGCAGCCTGATCTGGTGGGTGGTGTCTCCATGCACTGCAGGGTGGTTTGAACCAGATGGTCTTTAAAGGTACATTCCAACTTAAACCATTCTATGATTCTATATTTCTAAAAAAAAAAAAAAAAGAAAAAGAAAAAAAAGAAAAAGGAGCAGAGAAATGTCTCTGACTTAGATGAAAGCACATTTTTCAGTGTTCCCTTCAAAATGCTAAAACAAGGAGGAAAAGAAAAACAAACAAACCTTGTCAGTGTTGAGATTTTTAAAACACTTGGATTTAATTGGAAAAAAAGAAAAGGGGAAGTTATTTTTAAATGTTGCCTTTTGTGAAATCTCTAGTTTTCGTTCAAGCTGCGTCAAGTGGCATAATAAAGTTGCTGCAGACATGAGAGGTTGTAGCAATTTCCCCCAGCTTTTCTTTTCCTTTGTATAGCAGCCCTGGGCGCTGTTAGTTGTGCTCATTTTGTAGCAAATCTTCTTGCAGTGGGAGGGAAATGGTGGGAGAGCACTTGTGGAACGAGAAAATTAAAATAACAATGGAGTCGTGTGGGGAGGTGCAACCTTCTGCCACTGACTCAGCACGCTTGCCTACATGTGGGTGATGGTCCGTATGACTTGCACTGACCTAGTTGACTCAATCAAAGAATTTGAAATAAAACGTTAAGACCAACTTGGGGACTTCAAAGTATATTAAAGATCTCTACCAAGTTCTTGTGCACACTGAGTTGGAAAAGAAAAAAATAAATATAGAAGCAGGATGTGAAAGAAGAGTTGGAGAGAGAATAGTGGAGTAATTAAGCAATGCAGTTTAGTATTTCTGATTTAATAAACAGACAGATTTGTCCCTGGTTAGAACTCATAGCTTTAGCGTAGTTCAAATGTGTGAAAATTTTCACCAAGGAAATTCTTCAATTGCCAAAGTTTAAGGCAATTGAAGAAGAAAAAATGGGGCAACATATACTTCTCCACAGCAGCTGTCAGCAGAAGGAAATCCGAAAGAGCATCACGTATGTTTGGACAGTCAAGAAGCGATATAAATAAAAGGCAGTGAGAGAGCACATTAAAGAAAAAATCCTGTGACAGTTTAAAAAATATGTTGCTGGAAAGCATCAGGAGACCAGGGCTTTTAGGGACAGCCTATCTTATCCTGTCTGCCTTAGTATCCTGCTCTTTCCCTGGTTTTCTGCCTTTCAGTCAGTCTCACTCCTCTCTGTCTCTTCTATTCCTCCATCAGAGAATTTGGCTAGGGTGGTGGTGGAGTCAACATCTCTGGAGGCATTCAAGACTGATGGAAATGTGGCACTGAGGGACATGGTTAGTGGGTTGGACTAGATGAACTCAGAGGTCTTTTCCACCCTTAATGATTCTGTGATTCTATAATTGATTATTTTGGTCTGTCCTTAGCAGGAAGCGAAGAGAAAGGCCAGGAAGGAATTTTGTTGGGCTCTTTAACACCAAATATTTAGCTGCCTCCTGCAATCTAGGGAAACCTGCAGTTCAGTGCACTACAAGAAATCTGACACGAGCTGTGAAAAAAGGTGTAAATAAAACTGCCCCAAGTGAGATGTTTGGCCAAGAACAGTGTGGGTTGATATGGCTGTGCCCAGTTGTGCTGGCAGGGTGGTGCCCCAGGGTGGTTGTCCCTTATGTGCATGTTTGGGGTAGAGGGGGAAGAGGGAGGAAGAAAGGAAGGGGGCACAGCAATAGCCCTTATTTCAGCTCTCTTCCTAACACTCTGTAGCTTACCCAAAGAAAAATGTTTGTAGAAGCAAACACTGTAAACACCTGCCTGACTCCTTGTTCAGAGAGAAGGTGTAAAGGAGGATGTGGGATGTGTGGGAAAGGACAGGCAAAGGAAAGGAAAAGGAAAGACATCAGTGTGTCTACATTAGCATGAGTTTAAAGAAACAGATTTGTGTTAAATGCAAAAGTGAACTGGGGAGGTAAAAATGAACCTGTAATTAAACTTAGACTATTTAGCACTTAGAGCTGAGGCTTGGACATCTGAAAGCACAAAGAGCAGGTTTGTGCTGAGTTACATTCAGATGGTTTTTACTGCAGCTACCAGGATTAAATGTTACTCTTTTTTTCTTTCTTTTTCTTTTTAATAAAAAGGAAAAGAGAAACATTGTGGAAATTACTAGGCTTCTAAGGAAGTGCAGCTAGTGTAATACACTAAGTTATCAGCAGATTGCATGCTTTGATTTGGTCTGAATAAGTTAGGTGCATGAAAAAAATCATTGCGATTTACAGATTTCTCCACAGTTTGCCTGTTTTATAAGGTTGACTCATTCACAGAAGATTAGATTGGTTTGGAATAATCTCCCTGGAAAAGAAAAAAAAAAGTTCCATCTTTAAATGGCTTCTCTTTGAAAGCAACAATGTATAATGCACAAGCTGGGACTAAACGAGATGTTCATTCTGAGTATGCCTCAATTAAGTGTATCCTTTAGTTCTGATGATGAAAGACTCAAAACAGAATATTTTTCTTCATACTACTTATTGTTAAGCTTCCCTGTTTTGCAAGTGTGTTTCAGACTTGATTTTACTTTACTGGGATGGCTGCCGTGAAGGAGCATTTTATATCTAAAGCTCTAAATCTAAAGCCAATCTAAATTGGCCTTTCAAGGGTTAGGCTATTGTTTTTATTCTGTGAATGGAGAACAACACATTTAAATCTGACTCAATATTCTATAAAATTCATACCCTTTCTACTTCTGCTTTCCCATAAAAAATTGATTATTAGTACATATATGTACTACAGATTTCTACAGATTCTGGTATCTGTCTATCCGTTCCTTGGCTGCCATCTTCACTTTGCTCCTTACTAAGCTGGATTGCCAACCAATTGCATTTATTTCACAATTTTTCTACTGTTACAATGGCTGATTCCTGGACAAACACCCAAGAGTATCAACAGGGGGCCTCCAGGACTAAATGAACTGCTTAACATATGCCTCAGAGCTCAGATCTTGCCAATTACCATCCTGTAAAGATCTCAGGGGGGTTTTCAAATCACCAACAAGTTCCATTCTCTCTCATCCCACTTTTAATATCATCTTTCTTGGAGACATCTTCATTGGCTACAAAAATACATGTTCTATTTCTATAAAGACGATCCTTCCACTAAGTCTCTTCTTGTCTATATGGCATGACAGAAATGTAATAAGGCATTTGTGTTTGATTTTGAATTTGACAGAATTTTTGAAGGATGTTGTAGGGTTTTTTTCTAATATACTATCACAGAAATTACAATACACCCCTTTTACTGCTGCTCACAAACAGTCTTCCGATGAAATCAAATTAAAACCCTCTAGCTGACTTAAGAAAACCAGCATTTAGAGAAAAGCAGCCTGTATAGAAACAGTCCTAAGATAAAAAATTCCTGCTCAGGACCTAGAACCTTTGGCAACGTTACAGTCTGGATCCAGAAACAGTACATTTGCAGTCTAAATCCTGGGACATCACAGAGCAATTGTGGCAAATTCAAATTCAAAGGACTTCTCAGAAGTCAAGGCAGACTGACCTGGTCTGGGTAATAGTTGCCTTTACCCCATGGTGTCTTTTAATCTAAATATTCAAGTAGATGCACAATAATGCCGGCTTAAAAGCACCATGTCCTGATTATCTTTCAAATGAAAAAAAAACTTGTGAGACGTTTTTCAGAGATGAGACTCACCCTTTGTGCTGGAAGGTGAGAGCTGACCTCTGGAAGCTAGAATCTTCACTCACATAACATGCATATTGTATTTACCCGCGAACAGGTTTTCCCTATTTGAAAAAAAAATCTTTTGTATCTCAGTATTTTCTGCATTTATAAAGTTCTTTTGTTAATGATAAAGCTGCAGCAAGGGTTCACATACTCTCAGAGTAAACACTCTGTGCAAGTCAGGACCAGAGGTGTACGCTTCTATGAAGCTGCCCTCTTCAGTTTTCACTTTATCAAATAAATTAAAGGTGCTTCATCTATACTTATAAGTACATCATTACTTCTAAGTGCCATATTATTATTATCGAAGTGTTCTTACACCGTCACAGAAAGACCTTGACATGCTGTAAATAACTGCCTCTCGCTTTGATACCGCATAGACTCCTGCAATTTTGCCTATTGTCTGCAGGCATTATGGATGCCTAATATGAAAGAACTGGAGAGCTCACACTCAAAATGAATGGATATACATTCTCTTTCTATTCAACCTAAGTCTCTACCTCAGGGAATGTCTGATACATCATCTTGGGCTTTGGGACTGAAAAGGCTGAAAGGGAAAAGAAAAAAATACACACTGACTCTTTCAGAGCTTATTTTTCTTCATCACCCTTCAGGAAATGAAGGAAAGGTGGGGTATTATGGAACCAGCAGAGGCGGAACTGCAACAGCTTCATAGGTACAGGGCAGGTGTTTAATTATTTGCTTACATGAAACTTTCTGATTGCTAACCTTGTACTAAATACTTATAAGAATCCTTATAGCTGCTATCCTGTGCTGGCCAAGGCAGACTGCAGAAAAGCCTTTAAATATCACAGTAATTTACTATTTTAATGTCCAGTACCAGTGAAATGAGCAAACAAAAATCATAAATATAGATAAGGAAAAAATCCACTAAAATGGATGACTCAGCTGTGGGTCAAATTGCCAAGAAATATTAAGGACCAAATTTGAACCTGTGGATCGAGCACCTATAACTCTGGCAAGACAAAATCTGTAACAGTAGAAGAGAGAGTGTTCACAGTTGCAAGTATTTGGCTGGAGAACAAAATAAATAACAAACAGATCCATAACCTTACCACCTTATTATCTTTCAGAAAGGCTGAAAATCTTCCTTGGCCACAGAGCTTCTTCCTAGCATTGAAACATCCATTTGCACACAAGCCTTCTGCCAGAGGCATGATAAAGCCTGCAAGAGCCCTTATTGAATTGCAAGTTCTTTGCAAATCGCTTGGAAATGGGAGACAGTGACTGTAAAGTCCCTAGAAAGAGTTTGTGTTATTTCCAGAAACATGAAGTGAGTTCAGCTGTAAATTACAGTGGAATTATTTTCCAGATATTGAAAAATCGGACATATGTACAAAGTAATAAAAAATTCTTGCAACTGTTTCTTTCACCAATATCTCTATCTACCTCTTCCTAGAAATGGATGCTTTTCTGTAACCATCCCTGCGATTGTAGCCTCCATATAAACTAACTATTAACAGAGAAAAAGACTAAATATGTCAGCAGTGATGGACATGTATAAAACAGCCCAGCTATATACAAAGCCACACCTTTACAACATCAAGAAAAGTTTAGATGTGCAACTGGCAACAACAGAAAGACAAATGCATGTATAGAGAATATGAAAGAATTTGTTTGGAGTGACTTCTAGCTACCAGTTTTGGAAGAATTTTCCAGTAAAAAGAATTACGGGCAAAGCTTCCTGGCATTTAGTTTCCTAATGAACCCTGATACATAGAAGATGGGAATCATACAACTTCGCTGCTTGTGAGCGGGGCCTGCTGATGATGTGCACAGAACCTTTCTGTGTTGCATCCTGATTTGCAACTAGGTTTGTTTCTGCTTGGACAGCAGAGCCAACCCAAGGCTCAAAATGTGGGCTGATTCAGATCTTTTTCTTTATCAGAAAGTGATTGCAGAATCTTTGCTGTTGCTGAGATATTAACCAGAGAACAAATCCCGTTGAGAAGAAAAAACCTCACTGTGTTCACTTATCTTATACTTTCTGTTTCTGTGGATCAAATCTACTCTGAGAACCTCCCCCATCTAAATATCTTTATTAGATCGTATAGTAAACTGAAATGAAATTGACATGATGAATTCAATTCCTGTGTACTGAGCTTCAAATGCTGTGCCCATCACAGTGGTGGCTAAATACTTTGCTGAGTTACAAGCTAGAGATCACCATCAAAAACACTGACTTTCAACCATTGCACCAAAAGAGACTGGCAGTTTGTTACAAAGACTGCCTGACTGAGGTCCTTAGAATTTTGTAGTTCTCCTAGTTGTTAACATAGGGGAAAAAATGTATTTTTATGCAAAGAGAAGATCCGTAATATAAATAGAATAGCTGGAAATTGTTACACCATACGAAAAATTATCCTCCTCAAAATTATATTGATGACACTAAATAAAAATATCTAAAATATTTCCTTCTTCAGATATTAAGGTTTAATTCCATACATTAATGAGGTACAAATCCATGTTTTAATAACTTCCTGTGAAGTGTCTAGTAGAGTTTTGTTTGATTCGATTTTGTTTTCCAGATGAGGTACATTGCAATCCCCTGCAAGGCCTACATAGGTCTTTCAAAAATAATTTAAAATTTCAATGGCAATGCACATTATAAGATCACCACCACCTAGGCAATGACATTAGTTGCCATAGTAACCTCAGGTTGCATCATTAAGAATTTTTAACTTTGACAGTTGGGAATCATAGCTTAAAACACTGGGAGAAGAGCTTGAGAGAGGTGTACAAGGCGATGAGGAGATTGTGCTCTCTGTTGTACCAGGTCTGGCTGGGGAAACAATAAAGGGAACTCATGGCATGGATGTAGCAAAAGGCTTCACTGCTTTCCTTCTGGATGGTTGAACCTAAAGGGAAGACTGTTCTCCTGCTTTCTTCTTTCTCTCTTCCTCTAGTCCTGTGTGTATTTAGTGCAATGCGCCTAGGCAAGAATGATTACCAGTTGTCTCCTTTTTGCTTTTTTAGACAAGTTAGAAATGCACATGTCTGGAGAATGACAACTGGCTTTTCTGAAAATGATGTTTTCAAGAGCTTGGTTATTCTGGGTCCTAGCATGTTTGCACTGCAGTCCTGAGGTTGCAGTGCTGATTCTGATTACTAAAGTATTATGCTCACAGTTAACCAGGGCATTTACACCATGGCCTTTGTTATTCCGTAAGGTAGCCTTGTAAGTGCTGAGAATATCCCACGACTTCTGTTTATGTTGTGTCAATACCTTCTCTCTGTTAAATCCCTTTGGAGTCGTTAAATGGAATAAAATATTCACATGGGCTTCCACAAGTACTTTCTGTCTAATTTAAAAGTGATCAGAACCCAAATTTTCCCAAGTATGAGTGATTTCTGTTTTGTAAGACATATACCCATTTGGTCCCTCTTTCTGTAACCCTGCCTTTCCCAGTGGATTCGTGATGAAAACAGAGAATGATGAGACCAGAGATGGGAATCTGAATGAGGCGTTTGCATAGCAATGTTCAAAACACTGTGCCACTCAGTTCCTCTGGCTTTTTTGCCCCAAAACTCAGTAGCTGATGCTAAGACTGGATTTGGAGCAGAATGTTGGAACATGAGTATTTGACCCGACAACTTTTCTGTAAACTCCCAAAGTCAAATGCAACAGTTCCATGTTTTCATTCTTCAGTAATTTTACAAGTGCAAATGCAATTATATCTGAAGTCTATACACATGAAGCAAAATTCAAGTTCCAAACACAATTTCTGGATGAAGTGTAAACAGTCCTAGAGTTCCACAGGAGATGTCATGCAGAACCTACTTTGTTTCTTCCTTTCTTTTTTTCTTTTTTCTTTTTAAATTTGTTATTGTTTCCCTTTTTTTAACCTTACTTTCTATTTCTTTTCCAAATCATAGAATCATGGAATCTTAGAATCCTTAGAGTTGGGAGGGTCCTCTGGAGGCCAACTAGTCCAACTTTCCTGCAATGAAAAGGGATATCCACAGCTAGATCAGTTTGCTCAAAGCCTGATAAGCCTCTCCTTGACAGTTTCAACTACATTACTAGGCAACCTGTTCCAGTGCCTCATGATCCTTACTGTAAAAGACTTTTTCCCTATGTCCAACCTAAATTTACCCTCTTTAAGCATGAAGCTGTTTCCCCATGTTCTATCACCACAGACCCTGCTAAAGAGTCTGTCCCCTTCTTTCCTGTATCTCCCCTTTAGATTCTGAAAGGCTGCTATCGGGTCTTTCAGCCTGTCCTTGTAGGAAAGGTGTTCCATCCCTTGGATCATTTTTGTAGCCCTCTTCTGGATGCAGTCCAACAGATCTATGTCTCTCCTGTACTGAAGATTCCATATCTGGATGCAGTACTCCAGGTGAGGCCTCATCAGTGCAGAGTAGAGAGGCAGGATCACCTCCAGTGACTTGCTGAGCACAGTGCTTTTGATGCAGCTCAGGGTACGGTTGGTTTTGTGGGTTGCAAGGACACACTGCTGGCTCTTGTCATGCTTCCCATCCACCAGTACTCTCAGGTCTTTTCTGGCAGGTCTGCACTCAAACTTTTCATCCTCCAGCTTGTATTGGTGGATAGGATTTCTTCAACCAAGGCGCAAGATCTTCCATTTGGATTTGTTGAACTTTATGGTGTTCACCTGGTTCCACTGCTCAAGCCTTGGCTTCAATTGAACCATGTTCATGCACTATTACCAACTCCTATAAATCCTGGACACTTTTGCTAAAGGTTTATGACAAAAGACACTTTCCTGAAGTTCCTATATATTTCCTCTAACCATTGCCAGTCATTTCTGGTGCAACAAAGCTGAAGTCACACTTTATTTTGATGCTTTAGAAATATAAAATACAAGTTTTCACCCATGATTTATCACTAATTTGGGGTATAAGAATCTAAATGGGACATTAGACAAGCATATTAGTGCAAAGCCTACATGTTATGAAATGGCTATTAGAGATTACCTTTAAAAATATATTTTACAGTAGATATGCTCATCTTGTTGAATAATCATTGGCTGTACCTCTGTGTTAAATTTATTAGCATATCTACAAGATGCAAGTACATTTTCATTATAGAAAAATGTACTGGATGGCTATTTTCAAATTACGAATAATCACATGGTGAGATATATTAAGCAAAATGGAATTGATAGCACTGATGTGTCACATACACTGCTACTGGGTTTTGCATTAGACAGTGTATTTCTTTGCGGTTATTATTTTAAACACACTAAATTGGCTCACAAGCATACACATTTCTATGAATCCTAACACAAGAAAAAATTTTCTGCAGTCAGAATTCTTGGCTTTGGGATAGTTGCAAATAAATTATACACAGTTGAATAAGAAAATCAGGAATTTCATGCTATTCCTGCCACAATATTTATTGTGACTCAAGACACAACTATGCAAGTTCACTATAATACTTGAGGACTTAAACTGTTCAGATTAAGCGCTAAAGAACAAAACAATTCAATGAATGAACAAACTACTCTGTTGTTAGTCCTGCCTAAAGTTTACAATGGAAATGCCATATATGGAATGAGGATGTGTTTCTTCTCAGGTTCTTCTTCAAAACTCTACCAGTCTGTAGAATAAAGATCATGAAGAATGGCCACATCATTGTCTCCTGTTGCAGTCCAGCAATCCCCTAGCCTATGTACAGTGCCTTTCCAAGTCCCTCAGGCCTACTAAGGGGCAGCATGACACATACAGTGCTGCCCAGCACATGGATCACAAAGTCGTATCCAAGGACCAGTGTAAAAGTGATCCTTGAGTAGGGCATTCTCTACATCACCTCATGTGCAGACATAAGTCCTCTGGATCCATGCCTTCTACAGCCTGGTCATGGGGTTTCTCTATACGTTAAATCATCTTGGAAGCCAAGGCAAGAACATGGCCTGTCTGGTCTCTTTGAGCAACTAGTCCAAGAACATACATAAAAGAACTAATAGCTGCATTTTCACAGAGAAGACAGGAGGTTTCCAGATGGGTTTAGTAAGCACATTCTTTTTTATATGTCAGAATTATACCTACGATGAGGAGATGCAAGAAGCAGTGTCTGCTTTCCACCACTGCATCAATGTTTTATCTCCATTTTCAGCATTCTAATGAGGTAGTAAATCTTTGAAAAAGAGTGAGCTACACCTCAGAGTTAGCCCTCTGACAGTAACCTCTCTCCCTTCCTGTTTGCCTTTGACTACAAAATACCAGCAGCAAGATAGGGGATTGGTTTTGGTGGGAAGGGGGTGGATACTATATAAGGCATATATGAGGGGTAATTAGGAAGAGTGCTAAGAACTGCCCATCAGTATTACTGCATCCCTTCCAGCACACTCTGCATGTTTTCTCTTACTTCATATTAAAGAGATATTTATTTGGTGTTCGCACAGCACCTAGCATTATGGGAGCTCACCTCATGGAATATGAACCTAGGCCTACGAGCATGTAACTCAAAGAAGAATCAATACACTGGTGCAGGCACAGCAATATCACCTGCAGCATTTCCATTACAGGAACCATGTCCAGACAGGCTGAAGGCACTTCAGTTGGAAGGACTCTCTACTTGTCTGCTATGTAATGGCTATCATGACATTTCCTACACTGGTGTCAAGCTGATCATCTAGGTATCAGGAAGAGTCCTTGAACTGACTGAGAGCTTTCAAAGGACACCTTGAGGGAGCTGACAATGCATCTAACTCCTCATGGGCTCTGTGGTTACTGAGATAACACTACATACAGGATAGCAGCTGGAAGCAAGCAGTACTGGCAGTGGTATGTGCGGCTCATCTGACATCAGAGATGTCAGTGCCACTAAGAGGAAGAAGGGTATACAAGTACGCATGAGATACTGCAAAAGACAGAAGTATCACACACACACATCTGCCAAGGCGGACGTGAATGCCAGTATCATGCAGAGTGACCTTGAGAGCAAGGAGTATGAATTGCAAGGCAACCCTTGCAATTAGGCTGAGAACCACCAAGCTCTTGTAGGGGAACACTGCATGTAGCTGTGTCATCAACGCTGTGGCACAAAAGGTAAAATTGACCATGATGTTCTGAAATTCTGAGATGATATTTGGGGTGATGTGAATGACAGAGGAGAACAATGGCTTCTCAGATCATTTTTTTTTCCCACTGCCAAAGTAGCAGCGTGGGCAGTCTTGCCAGAGGAAATCACTAGGAGTGATCTAACAGATGAAGATCAAGATACTAGTGGCAGCTGAGTCCTCTAGATGGATATGGGGTTGAGCTTGACTTTAGAACTGGAGAAATCATTTAACACTCTTTTGCAGAAGGACAGAATAAAAAATACGGTGGTGAGAGAACAGATGACACCTGAGGTGTATGACTGACCCTAGATGCAGACATTCCAGAAGCCATTCCAGGCTGTCCTGAGCAGGAGAGCTCTTGTACTTGGCTCTGCCTTGGAAAGACAGTTCAGTTCTCACACTATTTTTTCAGTCCGTTAATAAAAGTGCTTTCCTAGGGTGCAAAAAGTACAAGGCAACAGGACATAATAACATGTATTAGCAGTCTCTGATATTAATAGTACGGATTGTCACATGATATGACAGTGATTAAAGTGGAATGGATGGAGGTCTCCCTTTCTTCTGGGAGGCACTGTTCCCCTTTGCAAACAGAAAATAAACACAGCCCTTCCAGAGCATAAATGCCAATAACTGTGAAATTTTGATTAAATAATAGATATGTGTTCAGAAGCACTTTTTATAGTATGTGATTAAGAAAGATAACTAGACATCCTTACAGCTGTAATGATAATAATTACCACAACACATAAAGTGTAGAATATGACACTGGAAAGGCCACTATTAACCTTTCCAAGGGTTATTTTTTGGTGCGTTTTTGACACTATGGACAGCAGTGTTCAGAGAACTAAATAAAACTAGAGACGTGACAGCTCTTTCCAGCAGTTCTCTTGTATGTAAAGAGGAGGCGCAGAGAGGAATGAAATACCTTCTATTCAAAACAGATGTTTGTTTAATATCAAACATCTGGGTTGTCCTAGAAAAACGGTTCTGCTAAGATTTCTGCAAGCATTGGTAATTCAGAAAACTGACAACAGAGCTTCCCCGTTTAAAATTAGGCTATAAATATCAGCTCCATGCCCCAGACCCAAGGCTTTTTCTTACTCCTAGCAAGCAAATTTCATATCTCTAAAGTGTGATACCACATTGTCCAGCAGATCACATACATTATCAGATAACACTAATCTGTGAATTCCACATTATGACATTTCTGTGCCTCGAAGCTCTGGTGGAGAATTACAGACCATATACGATTTATCATAAAAACTCAACGGCTATTTTATCTCCTACCAGAATTACTCAGTGTGGAAGGGCCGGGTAGGTAGGTAGGGAAAGGAAGAAAAGATTGGCTGTGGTGGCATGAGGTTCTTCAGTAACAAAAGAAAGAATGAGTAAATTCAAAGAGTATAAACACGATTCAAAGCAGAACACATAAATGCATGGAATAGCCAACATTGGTGCAGACTACTTTAAAGAGTCCTGTGACTGGAAAAGAGAGCACCAGCTCGGAAGCTTTGTAATCCACCTGTAATAGAGGCTGACCTCTGTAAATCAGTCAAGCTTGCAAACATGCCATCAATGTTCAGTTCTGCTTTTTATGTGACAAAAAACTCCCTATTAGTCAAAGTCTTCACAGCTGCAAAAATCATTTTGTATGAGGCAAGAGGACGCCATTATTTTAAATAATGGCATTCTGGTGTGATAGATTGTGTGAAAGAAGGTTGTAAATTCTGGGTCAGTCCTCTCTACTGTGTCCTGCAAATAACATAAGCAATCCTACAGTCCAGACTGTTCAGGATAGTGCTTTTAAAACACATCAATTAAAGCAAATTGAAGCAAATTCAACCAAGCCAAGATTTTTTCAACAATTTATTATAGAAAACACAATTAGCTGGAGGCATTTGGAGGAGTTTTGCAAAATCAAAGGCTGCACTGTAACTGAGAGTAAGTTTTCAAGCCGTCAACTCATTAATAGCAGAAAATTGATGTGCTTCTGCAAGGCACCAAATCAGAAGTGAAAATATGGAACTTGTTACTGTGACATCAAGAACAAAGTGAAATGATAGAATATTTTTGTGCTGGCATCACCTGTGCTCTAACTTCATCCTTAAAGTTGAAACTCAGACCCCCTGTATCCAAAATTATTAGCCTTTGGGGCAGATTAAGCAGCTAATGGGTAGAGTTCTGCAGTTTAAGTCTCTTTTGGCAACAGCGTTATCCTGACTTTTCAAGATCATTTCCCAACTCTCATTTCTCACTCACTTTCACTACCCTCTCTGAAAATACTCACTGTCTGCATTGTGCTGGAGGTATCAAAAATAACTATTACTAGAACAAGTGCATGTTAGCCAAAGAAACCTACTTCTCTTACCCATACCACCCTGAGAACCATGCACTCTGGCATCATGACTCCTCTGTGAACGGAGTTGAGAGTTCAGCCTACAATACCTGCTGAAAGGAGTAAATAGCAGAGGCAGCAAAATGTTCTTTAACCAGCAGAGCAGGGCCTGACATTCTCTGCAGGAGAGTGTAGCTGCATAGGCACAAAGGAAAAGCAATTTTGCATTACACTTCTGTGGTTAGCAGGCACTGAAACCACCATTTCCACAGTCCCTAAACTTTTGTCCTAACAAGAAGAAAACTGAACCACAATAGAGCCATTAGTATGCACAATAGCAGAAATCATAGCAGAAATCCTTCCCTGCCCACTGCAAAATTCGTATTAACGGATGTCATGAGTTTCTTTGACATGTTGAAATCCATTTGAAGTGAATGCTTTCACAGATTCAAAGTAGGCTTCAGCTGGATATTTAGAACACTCTTCATGGTAAAGAACCATCTTTCAGCTTGTGCATATACAAGAGTCCCTACTGATGGATGTTGTTTGTAGACTCAAGGTAAAAACACCCGTTGTGTTCCATATGCAGAACAGTTTTCAGTTACAGGTTGATTCACATGCCTGAGTCCCCAGCTCACTTCCTCACCAGTCACAGCTCAGCCCCACATACACCCCAATAGGATAAAATGGGGTATTTCTTCTACCAAGGGACTTTCTTGGTAGGATACTTGGTAAGGGATACTTACTTCTGCCATGTGTGCAAGGATTCTATCACCAGTTTGGGCTTCTCCAGGTTTCTGTCTCTAACGCAGTCTAGTTTCATGTTGCCTAATCTGATTCCATTAAAGCAGCTCGCTGTTATCACCAGTGCATTAGATTTATACATGGAATGAGTATGAAGCAGGTAAAGATAGAAAGATCTGAAAATACACAGATGACTATAGATAGGAACAGTTATTTTGATGAGTGGATCAGTAAATCATTAAATTAATCCTATCACAATGCAGGGGAGAGAACCATATTAACCTTTAATGGTTCCACTGAAACAAGGGATGCCATACATTGCATCAGGGGTGAGGAAAATTATGAATTAAGTAACTTACCAAACAAACACACTAATAATTTGTTTTTCCAAATATACAGTGATTGTATTTTGTACTTATGAAATGCCTCTCACCAAATCATCTACACCTCTTTACAGAAGTTCATCACAGACAATTTCAACACAGAAAACACAAATTACGTTCAGAAGCCATATGAAGTAAGCTTCTGGTGAAGATTAATCATGGAGCTTGTCTGAATTTCACTGCTCATATGCTCATGAGGTATGTGATAAAGCATATTTTCATACTAACAAACATGTCACTTTTCACTAATACAGTGAGCACATAGAAGCTGCTCCAATCTCCAGGAGTGGAACATTCAATACACAGTTAAGAAACTTCTTAGAGCACATACACAAACTTTAGGGATCCCCATAAACAGCAAAGTCGGAGCAATAAAGAGTAAAAACTAGCCTGGAATTATTTTCGTGTTCTCACTGGTCTCAATTCCGGACTCCTGGAAGCTGCTAGAAGTATCATCACTGCTGGTACAGAAACATGAGAAGACCTCAAGCTGCTCTGGAAATATTACCACTCATTTCCTGATGTGAACTCCCTGACTTCATGGACATGAATGGAATTTGGCTGGGCGTGCTTAAGCAGCTTTTTGAAATCTGAGACATGCTTGAAAAGCATATACATGTAGGTATTAGCAGGTAACTCAAATGATATGGAAAAAACTTGCATTTTTTTGGCAAAACTTCTACCCGATGAGGTTTTTCTGACTCTTTCCTCAAATAATAAAATGGTCACATAAAATAGATCTGTATATTCAAGATATGGCTCTTTTGAGAAATTATATGAGTGTTCTTCCTGGGTGTAAAATAGAATGGAGCAGTAACATTCCCCTCAGGTCAAATTTCATCCCTTGAAAGCATGTCGCACCAACAATGTCACTGTTGGACAGACAGCTGTAACACAGGCAAACAACGAAAAAATAAAAAAGTCCAGAAATCCAAACAACCACGTGGGTGCTGTTATGTCTGAAGTTCATACCTGACATGTGGAGAATTCAGGCACTGTTCTGCTAGAAGAGCAAGCTTAATTTTCAAAACTCCTTCCAGCAAAACTTTACTGATGTAAAAATATAACTGTTCATGACCGGTGAACTTTCCAACTTGAAGGCCAGAAGTAATTGATAAGACACCTGACCTATTTTTGCCCAACAAAGTCAGAATGCAACTCTTCCATTAGCCCATAGCTTGTTTTTGCACCTAGCACCTTCTGACCAGGACACCTTGATCACGCATTAAATAGCCAGATGTTGTGGTATTTGACAGGTTGCTCACCAATTCAGATATTGCTAATCAGAATACAAGCACACTCCTTCATGCTAATGATCTGTATTTATAATTGCAGACTCAATAAGAAGAGCCTTCATTGACTAAGGTAGCTTTCTTAACAAGTGAGTGCTGAAAACCTTCTGACCTGAATTGCAGTTTTGGAGAACCCCAGAGGTTATCCTGGATTCAGACGAGCCCCCAAGGGAACTGGGCATTTGCTAAGAACACTCCTGGATACTCGAACATGTGAGCCTCCAAAAATACCACATAGCATCGAACTGATTTAAAATTTCTATTGGGACCTACTGCTCCCTTGTCTGAGATATCTGTAACAAAACAACAACAACAACAAAACCCTAGCTGAAAAAGTCCTGCAGGGATGACTAAGTTGCATCGGTTCTCCCAGAGGTATAATGTATACAAATCAAATCAAAATATAAATCATTCCACCCTGTTGTGGGGTTTATGCACAGTTTCTTTTAATAAAATATGCAAATATTTTGCAGTAAATTGATTTCCCAGTTTCAGTTCTCTTATCTCCATATTTATTATTCATGATTCTTCTACTCCCCCACTTGAGTAGATGAAAAAAAAAAAAAAAAAGTGGGAAAAGCTGTATGGAGTTCACTTGCTTTTAGGAACTAGCTTTATTATTGTTATTATTAGCACAATTTTATACTCCTAGGAGTGAAAGATAAATGTAGATATTACTTCTAATCTCAGCCAAAGCTAAGAGGTAATACAATGACACCCTCTTTAATGCAAATCACTGCAATAAATGACTACATAGCCCAAGTGCTCTACTGCATTACAAATTGTAATGAAAGTTTGAATTGCTGAGCAAAATGACTGTTGTTTAACCTGTGACCAAGCTGGATGGTATCTGTTCTGTTGTTAAAGGTGTACACACCACACAAAATTCACAAATATTTCAGCTATCTAAAATTGTTGCTAACTAGCGTTTTGGCTTAAAAAAAAAAAATAAAATAATAATAATTTTTTTAAAAAAGGATCCTTTTTACCTACAATCAGAGCAAGCAACTACAGCTGCCAGTCAGTTTCAAATAGCATTAACCAGTGTATGCAATTACTATTTCCCATCACAACACGGTTAGCAAGTTCTGCAGAGAATCAAGATTGATCCAAGTAGTGTACTGTTCTGGTTCTGCTGGAACAGAAGAAAGATGAGGCCACTGCTGGATTCCAGGTGCAGCTCCTCACATGCCAGCAGGACTAAGACAAATGATGGAGAAGAGAAAGAGATTTGAAAGGAAGCAAACTAAAGATTTCATTTTTACATGGAGGAGACCCTACTACCTTGCAGGTAGATTAAATATGACTTATGACAAGCATATGCTTCAAGTAAGCTCTGTTTTTGCCAGCTTTACACAAATCGAGCTACTTTCAATTTAATTAGGCATAATAATTTCTTCCCATTAAGAACCTCAGTGGATTATAGTCTCACTTTTAAAAATGTCTCTGTGATTTAGCAGCCCAAATCTGCCTTGCGAAGGATTTAAAAGTTTTATTCTTTCACCAACAAAAAGCCAGGCCCGCAAATATTCCAACAGGAGCTACAGCTGAGTAGCAACCTCAAGAGGCAGAGGAAAAGGAATATTTTTTACAGATATTTTAGGTCTGTTGGACTGGTTCAAGGAATAAATTACATTTTATTCTGATATTGCAGTGTCTTATAGGACTTCAAGTGACTGTAACTATGAATTTTGATCTCTGCAGAAACAACATTTTCATCTAAAAATTCATCAGAAGCAAAATTCCCAACAAGACCCTAAGGTGGGCTGTTTGTGGAGAGGGCTCTGCAAGGTTTGGCCCAAAGCGCTGAAGATCAAATTCTCTCTCAAGTCAAAGGAATCGTGTCAGCACAGAATCTGGCCTTAGGTATCAGCGGTGAAAAGAGACTGCATTGAAACAGCATTGGCATTGCAAATCAGATAGGGAAAGAAGGAAAACTTCACAAGAAGACCTCAGATTTCTTTCTAATCATTCCACTTCTTTTCTATCAAGAAACTGATAGTGTTTGTTTCTTCACTCCAGCGTCAGCCTTCAGCTGATGTTTGTCTCCTATTCTAAATGGAATGGCATCACTAACCTAATATGGTCCCATGGATAGTCACACTCCTACCTCCAGAAAGATCTCAGTTTTATTCGACAGTAGAGCCTGACAGCAAGTTATTCACCCTAGACAAGATTTCAGGTGTTTACTTTTGTTTGAGAGGCAAATAAGATGTTTTTCATCAGTTAATTCAGTGCATTACAAGAAAAGAATCATATAATCATTAAGGTTGGAAAGACCAATAAGATCACCTTGTCCAACCATAGACCTACGCCTGACTGCTCTAGATCATGTCCCTCAGTGCCACATCTACCCTTTTCTTGAACACTTCCAGGGACGGTGACTCCACCACCACCCCAAGCAGCCTGTGCCAATACCTCACCACTCCTTGTAAGAAGTTGTTTCTCTTAATACCTGATCTAAGCCTACCCGGGACAACTTGAAGCCATTCTCTCTCATCCTGGGAAAAAGAGGCCAATTCCAAACGATGAGTGTCCATCCTCTTCCTCTCTAAAACCTTACTGAAAGGGCTTCTCAGATTTTTCTCCCTCTCTAGCACTGGTCCAGCAGCAAAGGATGGGCAGTGGGGCAGGGATATCTCAGCTCACTGCACTCAGCCAGCTATGGTCAGTTACTGCTCACTGCAGCTTGGCAACAGCCAACACAGAACTTTTTATTATTATTATTTTATTAAGATGTAAATTAAATTTAAAAAACTCTACCAAGAAAAGTCTGCTTTAAAAAAGTTTGTTCGTGTTGCCGAGTATTATCTGTAAGTCCTCCAGCTAGGCTAAAAGCCTATCACACTGCTCCTTGGGATTTCTAGTGAATTAATAATGTCACTGATGAATATTCAAAAGTAGGCAGCTATTGTGCCTCCAAGCACATAATTAATTATTCATTACACATTTTTATTCACTGAATTAAAAAACACAGGGTGCTCTGGGAAATGAAGTGTACTTCACTGCAGGGGCATGAAATTCTACACTGCCCCTTTAAGGATTATTACTCTGTATTTATAGTTGCCAGGGCAACATAAATGCCGGGCAATTAGATCATGGGTTGTCCCTGAAGACTGATGGGATAATAAGCAGTAGTCAAGTATTAAGTTGACCCAGTAAATGTCCCACATGAATAAACCTGGGCTAGGACCACAGCTGGCATCTTTCAAATAAAACTTTTACATTAATATAGTTTAAAAGGTGCATTTATCCGGGAATTGTGCATGCGTCCACAGTGGGAAGGCTGCGGGAAGGGCTAATACCTCTTCCCGGAGGTGGTGGGCTTTGTTCCTGGGGCTGGGCTTTGTGCAAAGTTCGGAGTGTGTTGGGCGTCTGAAAGGCTGAGGAAAGCAGGGGGAGCCCCATGCAATCTTCTGAGAGCGCTCTGCGTCAGGGAAGGGAATTTTCCGCCTAACTGTGCCGCAAAGCCCCATAGCAGGGAAGAAAAACAGTTTTGTTCTGGGCTTAAAAAAATAATAATAACAACAACGAAACAGATTACAAAATTTGCAAAAAAGGATAACTATTTAACTGGTTATGTTTTCGCCTTAAAATCACTCTCACAGAAATCAGTGCCAGGAGAACCCCTGTAAATTATTACCTGCAAAGAAGCCCTGTTACCAAGTGTGTTTTTTTGCAGACAGAAAATAGCAATCTAAAAATATTCAATGAAAAGGACCAGGGAGATTCCCTTAAACTTAAACCTTTTTTTTTTTTTTTTTTTTTTTTTGGCCAGTTTTGCTGCAAATATCAACTTCAAATTGTGTTTAGCTACTGGACATTCCTTTAATCGCTGCATTAATTTCCTTTTCACAGGACTTAAGGCATTTCTCTTTCTCTCAAAACTATTTTCAAGTTAAAAGAATGTGCAGACTATCTCCCTCCGACATCATTTAATGTTTTTCCCCATTAATACTTGTTATTTTATCATTTCTTAACTAAATGCTTCCCACTGGTGACACAAGGTGATGGTTTTATTGTGCTTTTAGATCACTAATTTTTAGGAGGAAAATGGGAAATCTCAGCTTATCTCTGCCTGCAGATACATGGCTATCGTAGAGCATGAAATAGTCCTCAGTGAGAGATGCACTGATGCTTTCTATACTTCTGTAATACAAGCAAAAAAATACAATTCCTAGGAAGTATTATACATCCCCCAGTGTAAGAGAAAAGACCCATCTTATCAGTACATGTGTTTGCACATAGATTTATCCAAACACAGAGATACACATCACATTGCCCTAGATGGCTGAATGCATTTCCTCATTCATTAAAATTATGTTTACATCTAATGAAATGACTGGCTTTGTAGTGGAAACGTTTGGAGGAAGAAAGCCAGTGCTCAGACACTTTTTTTCTGTCATGGCATTATTTGCCAGGATGTCCCTGGCTTTCAACAGACTGCACTTTTAATTATGTGGGCATAATTCTGAGAGTCAAACAGCTTATCAATCTGAACCCTGCGGCCTGTTTCTGGGTATTGCCTGCATCACGTAGGATGGGACATCATCTCCGTGTGCACAGAGTAGGACTGTCCTTAGTCCTATAGGCTAACACTTGAGCTGAGTTGCTGAAGGTCTTGCACCCTGTCAGGCTCTCTTCCACCATGTAATGATCCATGAGGGTAGCAGACCCCAGGATATCACCTCTGCTGCTTTTATTTCTTCCTGCCGAGTCCTGTGTGTATTTCCCAATGACAAGAGGTACGTGGGGATATTTCTAGGTACAAAATGTATTCATTTTCATACTTATAAATATGGATGTGGCTATGTTTTATATATACGTATACAGACACTAAAATTGAAAATGTCTAGAGCAAATTAATTCGGTTGCATTTGTGGATTTGAAATATCAGCAAAATATCATTTCTAGCAATTATTTTTAGCTACAGGTAAATGACAGAGGACTGGCTGCTTCAGTAGCTTATATCTGTTTATGAATTACAGGAATGCAAAGAATTGACAAAAACAATTCAAAAAAAACTTTCATGGCATAGTGAATCTCAGGACAATCTCCTGCAGAACTGGGCATGATTTCTCCACTCGGACTCCATTCACTCCAATAGACATATGACAAAAATCAGCCACAATGGATGTAGGAATCTGCAGGATTCCAGTCTGCTCTGTTCTTGCAGGAAGACACAAAATAACAAGCTGACAGGGAATTCTCCACATTGCTTAATAGTTATACAAATTAGGAAATGCCCCAATCTACCACACCAAGCAGGAAAAATAGCCTGATCAAATAAAGATTTTGGTTTTGCTGGAAGGAACACACTATCTAAAGCTCAAAGTAGATCACATGCAGATAACCAATCACTGTGCAAAGAGTGACATTGAAGAGATGGAATGTACAGGACCAATGGATGCATCCCAGCCTCATGATACAGCAGCTCTCATTCCAAAGTCCAAGTTCCAAGAAATTTGGCCAGAAGCAATACTTCACCAGTATTTCTAGCTCTCCTTGAAGAAAGGACAAGTTTGGTGATTATCCCATACTTCTGCAGTGCAAAGATGGGCACTGAGTTCCCTTGTTAACTTTCAGCTTAATGCAAATAAGTCTACCTGAAAGGATTTCAGGTAAACCGAGATTATCAGAATATTGATATGCAGAGGTGCAAATACAAAATGGTCACCCAGCCAGGTCCACCATGCAACTTCCCAGAAACTTTTTTCTACGTTTTAAACTGGGAGGAAGGCTTACACATCTTTGACATGACTTTTTTTTGCAGTACAATTTTTGGTGGTCTTCTCTTTTGTGTTTTTTTTTTCCCCCCTTGCTTTAACCATTAATGAATACTGAAAGTAAATGTTTGTTGGAGCAGGAAGATCTCTAGACTTACAGAGAAGCTGAAGTGGCTGCCTTTAGCAGGTAATTCCTGAAGCCCATAAAACAGTTTTATCTTTGCTGGGAAAGCTGCTGAAAGAAAACATGAGAGTTTTTGCTTTCATTAAAAATGTGGGACTGGTCCCCACAATAGAAAGCTCTGCTATAAGGCTCAAGAACACAGTGACAAAGCCACTTAGACAAGCACATGTTATTAAAAACCACTTTAAAATTCCTCTTACAATTCCTCTGCAGAAAAGGTAAAAGGTTGGTGGGGGGGCAAAATGTACAGACTCATCAGAAGGAAATTTTCTGCTGCACAATTGGAAGTCATGATGTCAAATATCCGCGCTTCACCACTCTTTGACTTGTAATAGCAATACTACCCACACTGTCTCCTGTATGCAGGGTCTGGCCAAAAAGTTACTTAAATATATATCAAAGAAATTATTAATGTGATAAACATATTATGAAAGCAAGGATCGTCCTGTGTTTTAAGTCCCTTGCATGCCTGGTGTCTTGTCATTCATCTATATGACACAAAATCTCCTGTGTGTGGGCAAGGGTGCTGGGCACTCCTGAAAAGGTCCATGTCAGGGCTAAAAGGACAGGAACAACAGCATCAAATAACATACATCATTTAAATTTCTACACTCACATATTTTCCCAGCAAAGGGAAATTATACACACACACATACATATATATACATACTAATGTATACATGTGTACTGAAAGTCCAAAGTCCACACACTGAATGGAAGTGTCTCTGTAGCAGCGCATCATGTCTTTAACCAACAGCATTGGCTGGCTTTTTAGCCACCAAATTTTCCTTCAAGGAGCTCTAGAACTTAAGCAGAGAGGTTAACATGGACTGATGTGTTCAGATTTGTTCACTGAAGGCATTCTTGATTTACAGAGGATCTATTATTGGGAAGATCACACCCCACAGTCATTGTTATTTGAGTTAAAGTCTCTGGGAGGAGGGAAGAGGTTTTTAAGAGAGACGCAATAGCCTTTTATAGCAGCAACAGTGCAGCAGCAAGGCTGACAAGGAGGAAAGAACATGAGGAAAGGGTGAAATTAGAATAAAACTGTGCTCTTTTTAAATAGCGTTACAAAAACTATGAGAAATGAATATCTATATCACAGGCAAATCAGGTCATTCAGCTTAATTTTTACTGTTGATCAGGAGCACATGATAATTTAATTTATTGAAGGAGTCTGTATTTAATCTTATGACTAAATAAATATACTGAGGTACATGCGAATATGTTCATGTATCTCTACACATATACGGGGAGAACAACAGAAGACACTTTAATTGTCTGTTTCAAGCAGAGGGAGAGGGGAAGAGAATGGGAAAAGGAAGTTGCCTCATGTGCAACTTCCAATCCTTAATTGTAGTACACAGATTAATAGGGAAACAGACAGACAGGTGGGCAGGAGGACACAGATAAAAGGGCATGAATGTTCAAAGGAAACATAATTACCTTCTATTCCCTTGCTCTATGGAAAATAGTTCAGAGTTTCAATACTGACAGAAGCTAAAAATTGAACCACAGAAAAATGTTCTTCACTAGAGGCTGCAAAAGAGCCTCAGCAACAGACAGAGAAAAGTTGTTCTGAATTCCTTCAGGCAGGTTGGAAGGCAGCTCTGACTTGAATAACACAAGGCCTTTGAGGCATACAGATGCCCTCCTTTCTGAAAAGTTTTTTCTTGGAAAGCAAACTTCCTCCTCCTAACTCATGCTTGGCAGAGAGGATTGAAGTCCAGGCTTGCTGTGCAAATTATTTCATTCCAGTACTGGTGGACACAGCTCAATAAAAGTTAATAGCCTCTTTCCTACTTATAGATTTGTATATCTAACACAGACAATTATCCAGTCTGTCCCTTTCCATAGAGTCTTCCTCATTCTCTCTTTCAGTTCATCTTAGTCTCTCTTTCCCACCCATCCTAGCTGTTTTTCCTCTCTCTCTTCGAACTCCACTTGGAAAAGTAGCATTTATTTCTTTCCCAATTCTGTGTCCTTGTGATAGAAAAGGTTCGAGCTAACCTGGAAGTGAACAGATTACAGACTTCCATCTCTGCAGAGTAACATGTGGTATGATAATAATAATAGCCCCTATGGAGCAGGAAATAGCTCTTTCTCCATGTTTAAACAACACCCAGCAAGATGAAATCCTGGCTAAGCCATTGGGCATATGTATACTTAGAAGTAAAACTAAGATAATTTTGAAAACTTCCTTGATTGGGTTGGAGGATCCAAGGCTGGAAGGATGCATACTGCTGGCAGGGCCCTACTGGCCCTGTATATGTTCACTCTGCTCCTCCTTTGCTCAGCTCTGAGTTTCCCCTGCTGGTTTTCTATGAACAGTGACAACTTCTTTAAGCTGGCGTTAGCTGGTCTTCTCTATCATCATCTTCAGCCATGTCCATATTTTCTTTAGAGCAATAATTAAAACAACATATTCACCAGCTGGGTTATTTTTTTTCCCCTAGATTTAATCTGTTCAGGCTCTGATTTACATATTAAAAGCACTAATTAGCCCCTCAGAGTGTCTGAGCACGGATAGTGCAATAACTGGTCATGTAGTCACCAGAGACCACTCCCTAGTGCTTTTGGTAAGATCTCATCTATGCAGCCTCGGTCTCTGGACGGCAGGAATGGCCATGTGTAGAGGGTTGTCTGCTTTGTTTCTTAGCATTGAGGGACTGTAGTGCCGGATTGCTTCATTCTTGCATTTTTTCTTCTCTTTGAAGTGTCGTGTTTGATCTGTCTGCTTGTCTGTCAGGTTTTCCCCCTCCCCCATTCCCCATAGGGTCACATGGGGGAGGCTGCAAGAGGATGGGCCGCCTTTGGCCAGTGCTGCCGCAGAAAATTCCAATCCAATCAGAGGTACCGCGGCCTTTTCTCACAGCTTTGATGCAGCATTCAAATAAACAAGAGCTGTGCACTCAAAATAAATAAATAAATAAAATCCAATAACCCTCTGAGCCATTCTTCTGGCTAAGGATATTCGAAGGAATTGTTTAATTTTCTTTGCATGTTTAGAAGTCACCTACAAAATGGCTTGTCAGTTCAGAAACAATGCTGAGTAGCCCCAGGTAAGAAGCCCAAGTCTGAATCCTGATTGAGCTTGTTTCCAGACCTGCCAGGAGCTGCAAAGCTCCCGGACTAAAAAGAAAGGCACTCTAAACCCAGTTAACTTCATGGAAACATGGAGAGCAAGACACATACTCCTTCCCCAGCAGTCACTAGGAGATGAAGTTCTCTCCATTGCTCCATTCATTTACCTTAAATAATCTTGCAAGAATATCCTAACTCCATCATGGGATAGGCAGACAGTTTTCTGTGTGGGAACTCCCTTTGGATGTCAGTTCGAATAATCAATAATACTAGGAAAAATATTAGTGAGCAATGTTCTAACTACTCTGTTTGCTATCTGCCCAACAAAAGCTAGATTTAATGTTGTGATTAGCCCCTAAAGCAGTTAGATCCATGACTGTACTCCTGAGCACTGTCGTAATGTAAGTGTTCAGCAACAACATTATTACAAGCCATGGAAACATGGCATGTAGTTCATGAAACAAGTCTGAGCAGAAGAGAGCAGGAAAAATGAGAATTTTGTGAAGTTATTGTCTTGAGTGAAACTTAGTGTTGTGATTCAAATAATAATTTTTGGTGCAATTATTTTTTATTGCCTGGAGGAGCCCTAAAGCCTATGAGAAGTTGCAATACCATAGAGGAAAAAGGCAGATGGCATATACTTAAGCACTAGAGGGTTTGGCCAAAAACCAAGGGGAAATTGTCTTGGCTCCGACACCATCTTTGCTAGCTATTTTCTTCATAACAACATTATACTTTTCCAAGAGTCCCATTTCAGAATAGCTTTTTTTTTTTAAAGCTTAAACTAGGGTAACTAGGAGACAAAGATAGAAGACAGCTCAGGAAATTCCAAAATCATAGCTTCTAAAATGGTTGATTTCTATTCAAATTAAAGAGAGGTAATCATGTGGGATGTAAGTCTTTTGACACAATTCTGTGTATGACCCTCTGCTCCCAACAGAAGCCATTATTACTGACATATTTAAAAACTTTATGCAAAGAGAATAAGCCTACAGAATCCATTTGATTTAAACTAAAGGCTCCCTAAGGCTATCAGAACGGGCCCTCTGCCTACCGAGGGAGCAGTTTGACTAATGCCAGCTCTTGTGAGATGCCTCTCCAACCTTTAAATGAGTTGGAAATGCTCAGTAGACATGCTATTCTGATTAGCAGCTTTACGATTGCAGCAGAGGCTTGACTATGCGACTGTCCTCATCCAGAGTACATCTTAATGATTTCAGAAAGTCACATCCCACAAAGAGGAAGAGAATGACTGCATTTAAGAACACTTCCTTCAAGATGGGGACAAATTTTGTCTTGAATACGTGAGAGCTGATAAAGGTTTTCCAAGAAAAAAAAAAGAAAAAAGCTTTGTAGAGCAAAATCTCAGAGACCTCCTCACCTAATTAAGCACTTCTCACTGAAACTTCCTTTTAGAATATGTATCTCAGTACATGTTTTTCAACTCCAGTGATAATCTAACAGGTAATTTTTCCCAAAACTTTCTAATAAATCAAGCCATATGTTTTGCTTGATACAAGTTCAACAGAATTAAAAGATTTGGCATATTGTAACCAGCATTTACCACTAACCAGAGAACAGCAAAAAGTGGAGTTTTTAGTAAGTACATTCAGATTGGTCTGCTAGAGAAGAGGTAGGAGGGCAGTATATAGCCAATAAAAACTTCTGCAGTGACTAATACAGAAGTTGTATTCTTCTAGTTTCACTTTATGGCCAGTTATAGAATCATAGAATCATAGAATCACCAAGGTTGGAAAAGACCTAAAAGATCACCCAGTCCAACCGTTCACCTATTCCCAATAGCTCCTACTAAACCATGTCCCTCAACACAACATCCAGCCTTTCCTTGAACACCCCCAGGGTCGGTGACTCCACCACCTCCCTGGGCAGTCCATTCCAGTGCCTGACCACCCTTTCTGAAAAGTAATACTTCCTAATGTCCAGCCTGAATCTCCCCTGCCGTAGCTTGAAGCCATTCCCCCTGGTCCTATCACTAATGACACGAGAGAAGAGGCCGACCCCCAGCTCACTACAACCTCCCTTCAGGAAGTTATAGAGAGCAATGAGGTCTCCCCTGAGCCTCCTCTTCTCCAGGCTGAACATTCCCAGCTCCTTCAGTTCATCGGTTTCCCGAAAGTGGCAAAGCAAAACTCAGTTGCCACAGGTAAAACCACACAAATTCATGAAGGCTTGAACTTCTGGAGTCAGGTCCAAGAGGAACCTTTCTCTTTCAGCATGATAACACAAGATCCCATACGAATTTGAAGACCTTGGAGCACACTACCAATCCTGGCTGGACCGTCCTACTACACCCATGATATAGTTTGGATTAGGCACTATAGAATTCCATCTATTTGAGCTGATGAAAGATGGGCAACATTTTCCTAACAATGATACCATCATTGCAGCTATGAAACTGTGGGTTACCTCCACTGGTGCAGATTTTTTTACATGTGCAGCATGCAGGCTCTTGTTCATCACTGGAGAAAATGCAGAGTTAATGATGGTGAGTATGATGAAAAACAGTTTTGTAGCTGGGAATCTGCTCTATCAAACAATATTATTGCGTTCTTTGTATCTGTTGTAGTTTCCATGGAAATAATTAGGAGGCGTTACTTTTGGAGCCACCCATGTAATTAGTTTTAAATAAAACTCAGGCTCAACCACTGCCACTGCTAATTGCTAGTTAAGACAAAGCCTCTTGCAAATGATCAGTGCATGTATCCTTTCCTCTGTGCTCTGCAGTCTCATTTGAAGGCCCTCAGTCTGGACTGTGCCCATCAGTGAGTAGCATTCACCAAGCAGGCCAAAGTCCACAGTGCCACATTTTGGTAGCAGAAAGATGTTGCTGAAAATAATTGGGTCTGGCAGCACTCGATTGGTTTCCAAAACCAGTCCGTAAGTTCCAAAGCTCACTAAGTGTTTGGTTGCTCTGTAAAGCAGCCACATGCCTAGATACTGTGCCCAATTAATCTGGAATGAGTTTGATTTAACAATGTATATTCGCAACAAGCTGCTTCTGTTAGAGGAAAAAGAAGAAAAAAATATTTTTAAGTCTTTTGTTTCATCCCAGTTACACCTTTTTACCTTTCTCTCATTAGCTGTGTGTCTGCCAGTGCCCACAGGTATTCCTGAGGGATGTGGCAGGAGACAACAGTACAACTGGCTTCCTGACAAGGGAGAGGTGGCCTGCCAATTGCTACCCATTGACTGGAGCGTGTGCTTGGCTCTGGGAGGCAAACACTGCTGCAATATGCTCTCCCTAGAGAAATCCATCCTCAGAAATCATGACTAGTGCTGAAACGTTCCCAGATCTCACTGCATTTTTGAAGAAAGAAAGTTGAGCATCAGGGGAACAAGTTAAAGAATCTGCATTTAAACTGCTGGAAACAGTAACTCTGCGCTTCCTCCTAGCACCATTGCTGCAGGTTTTTTTTTTTTTCCAGTTGTTTTTCTCTCATCACTCCCATCACCAGTAAAAGCATACATGAGGCAAATCCAGGTCCAGATTCCTGCTGTCTTTTGCCCAGATTTAAGATATTCTCTCTCAGAGGAATGAAGATTCTCCATTCAAACAAGTCTGCAGACACGCAGCAATGCAACAGTTTGCTGTCATGTTGCTGGTGTCTTCCTTCCCTTAGTTTCATAGTCATCTGTAAACTAGTTCTGTTAACATTACACATTCACACAGATTCACAATGTGCAAAAAGGCACATGCCTTCTACTAGGAAAACAGAATGTATACTGTGAGAGGTGTCTGATGTAACACCAGCCTAACACCACTGAAAGCAGAGAAATCAGGCTACTCAATAATTTCAGGCATCTCCCTGAGAGCAGAGTATGGTTACAGGGATCCCTAATAGCTTCCAACATTGGAAGAGACAGTATTTCCCTGCATAAATGGGGTTGGGAACCGCCTGCACACCAATTTTGGAAGAATTTTGCATCTCAAATATACAATCTTTTAGTGACAGAGATGCTCAGGTTTCTCCAAAGCCCTCTATTAGACTGAGTCTTCAAGAATAAAATGGAAGAAACTCATCCTAAGTTCAGTTTTTCCCCAGTTTAATTCACCTGGCACTGTTAGATACAAGTATTGGTCAGAAAATGCAGAACTGTCACATTACTTATGTCTAAACAAATTAAATGACTTAAGGCGTTATGCCTCGTGGGATACCAGCAACTTCAAACCCCCCATGAAAAATATTTTTTCCTAAAATAGTTTGGAAGGAAGGAAGTTGGATTTAAATACAGCTGCCTAAGTTCAATCAGCCTCAGCTTTTGAGCAGTGACTAACTCTTCCCATTTTACCCCAGGAAACTTTTAGATTGTCTACTTCCAAATCTTACAAACACGGAACAGCCCCACAGTTCCCTTCCAGCAGATGAAGTCTGGAGCAGGAAGTTTGCTTTCATCTTTTGGCTTACACCACAGCCAAAACAGACAGTATGGAGCGCACACCACCTCCAGGCACCAGTCTCTGAAATGTGAGACTGGAGCAGAAAAGGATTGGCTTCTGCATGATTTCCAGACTGAATTTTCCTTGTGATGAAGGAGGACAACAGTGCTGGCATAGAGTTATCCTCTTGGAACATTTTACCCTTTCTCAAAGCCCTCCCCAAACTGTGCACGAACCAGCCCTCCAGGACAGCTCACATTTCTGACCAGATTGCGCACAAGGTTCCAGCAGCCGCCTGGAAAGTCACTCCAGCAATTAAGTGTTGGTAGATTTTCTTTTTTTAATACGAAGGATATGGCCCACTGTGCGGGGTATTGCAGCCACCCTCCCTGTCAGGCCGTTTCACAGTAGTATTGTGGCGCCATGGAGAGGAGCTAATTGGATTTGTTGTCACCTCCCGAAGCTGCCAGGAGCTCACGTCTGCTCTGGTTACAGATGAAGACATCACGGTGACAGGCTTAGAGATGGCTCAGCTGGCATCCTAGGGCCACTAATAGAGCCATGTTGATTTAATGTCCGAGTGGAGAGGTGCAGACAAGCTGTTCAAGTTTTCTATTCCAAACAAAGCAGAGATCTGTTATCAGTTGTCTGTGGATCAGTAAATAAACTTCCATGTGGCTCTCACAGCACCTAACCATCGCTACAGAAGAATGACAAAGTATTTTAACATTGAGATGGTACTTTTAAATGAGAGCACTGTCTCTATGGTTTATATTGCCCTCAGGGAAATCAGTTAATTCCTTCATACATAAATTTTACTTAACTATGTAATTATGGATGAATCCTATTAGTCTTTAAATTGCTCACTAGTTAAAAGGTGTGTGTGTGTGTTTCCTACATCTTTTTTTTTTTGTGTGTGTGAAAAGTACAGATCATCTGCACTTACGAAGATTAAAAGCCTATTTGGGGATTTTTGTTTGTTTTCTGTTTTTCTTTTAACTTTAAAGCACAGAAATTGCTCTAAGACTAGAGAATGATTCTGTGCCTCTTTTGCATTGTATTCTTTACACAAAACTGGTCTTAAGTGGGCTTTTCTTCATTCCCAGTGCATCCCCATCAGCACTCACACCCTGGCCCCTGGCTTGCATTCATGTGGTGCCACCCACCTCTGCCTTACGCTCCACGTTAAGCAATCACTTATGCCAGCATGATGAGTGTAAGAAAGATAGCTCAGACAGGACAGAGTTCTTTGATACATGTTTTCACAGCTCTGAGTCACTTTTTTAAGGTCTCAGCATCCAAAGCCACATTAGACTTACTTTCAGCAGTACTTAGGTCCCACTAGCACACTTCAGGCTTGAGTTCTTCAGAGCACCAGAAGTCCTGCTGTTACCAAAGACAGATTTGCAGCCAGAGTTTCAAAGCATCTTAGCACCATCTTAGTGCAAAACTGATGATTCAATAGAAATGGAGCACTGGGCATGGACTGAACAAGCCAGGATCTACAGACATTAATGAAATGGGCATAAGGTTGTTCATATCTCTGGTACTTCTACTGGTTCTATTCTTTAGGAAATCCCAAATTTGGTCACATCCTCAAACTCTGATAGACAAGAGCATAGCCAAGAGTGCTAACAAGCAAGCTCACTGAGGCTCTGCCACCTATTACCATCAGCATCTCCTGCAAAGGAAAGGCCACATCATTGACTCACCAGTTCTTCTGCTACCTTTGGATCAGAGGATAATTCAGAGACGTCAGGAGAGCTCTAGCCCAAGCAAGGTCAGCAGTGAGTCCAAACCAGCTCAGGGCTTTCTTCAGCTGGATCTTGGATAAAGCACAGCCTGCAAAGCCAGCCTGTTGCACTGCTTCACTGTCTTCATGATCAAAAAGCTTTTCCTTCTGAAGGTCATCTTTGTGCTTTTCTGCTCATCATCCATTTTACCTGCACTCTATCTTGTCTCCTGCAGGCTGTATTCAAGATTCTTGGATACATTTCTGGCAAGTTCTTGGCTCTGCCAGTTTCATGAGATGGCTGTGTTCTGTTTGTCCATCTCTAGCTCTATGGCCAGCCTGGTGAGAGACAGCATTGCCCCTGAATGGCTCAGGAAGAAGAATTGCTTGTGCATGGTTTGGGTGCAGCAGTTGGAGGAGGGGGCTACCTCCATTCTTTTTCTGTTCCACCCTGCATACTTGGTGGCCTGGCAGCTCCATGGAGAAAGGGAAAAGGGAGGAAGGATGGCATCAAAGGAAGAAAGATGCTCAGACAACAAAATGGCTTTCCTGCAGTTAGTCAGTTATGTCCACAACTGAACAAGGTCACATGGGGCCTGGACAAATTGAGGGTAAAAATGTAGGGTTGAGAGTAGATTTGTCTCAGTCCTTCATCAGCCTAGCAGTAAAGTCAGAAATTCAAGTACTGATGCACTAAACTTCTGTCCAAATCACTGAAACCCACCTCTTTTCCCTAGAGCTAATTATGTACTTATTGTCATATTATTCGGTTGGACTGGGTGATCTTTTAGGTCTTTTCCAACCTTGGTGATTCTATGATTCTATGATTGTCCTCATCTGAAGAGTGGGTCAGGCCTCTGTATTCTACACTGTTCTATTCTAAAAGAAAAAAAGAAAAAAAAAGAAAAAAAAGAAAAGGCTCAAATAAAAAAAATCCAGAAAAATGAGACGCAGTGAATATGCCCTCTTCTCTTCCTCTGGGGGCTTTGCTGGGCCTCTCTGCCATGTCTCTATGAGGCCAACCTCATCGAGAATCAAAAGTCTCAGGGCTTCATCACTGATGGCTCTCAACAGCCGTCATGTCCAGACACACATTGCCATCCAGAGGAAAGCCAAAGTGTTTGTCAGTTAATGAGGTTCTGTGTTAATCTTGACCGATTTGGTTCCACTACACAGCAGCACCGCACATAGTTACTACACCCCCAAGTAGGACCCCCAATCCCTGTCCCAACACTGGTAGCCCCAACAGCTTGAGCCTCCTCACTTTTGTAAAGTGAAGGTGGGAGCTCAGACAGCTGGGCGATTTCTTCTCTGATAGACACAAGGAGATCGTGGAGGAAGAAGCCCATCTGGTTCTAAAAATTTACAGCTTGTCCTAAAAACGCGGTGGTGCCCTGCCCCTTGTACTCTGAGATGCGGGTAGAGTCTCTGTGCTCCACACTGCACTGTGTAAACAAAATCTTTGACGAGCTGCCTGAACCATCAAGAAGGGAGCCATTTTGACAGTGGCCCAGGGGCACAAGCAGCCATGGATCTTGATGGCTTCCAACACTTTTCTCAGGAATGTAGATCAGGATTTTCTGCGGTACAAACCAGATGGACACTAGCAGTTGGAAGATGAGGTGAGACAAGCTCAGACCAAATTCTTCTGACCCAGCGGTGGAACTGCTGCCTGAAAAACTATGAAGAGTCATCCTGTCCTACAAACTGAGCTCTCACACCCCCAGGCTGCCTTTTTCAGATGCATTACAGGCATCTCTTTCTTGGTAGGCAATAGGTTTTCATCCTTAACTCTTTTTTCTGGTGCAGCAGAAACTGTACTTGGAGAAAGGGTCAAAAAAAGAAAAAAAAATTCCCCAGTCCATTTTTTTCTAATGGGAAACCTCCTCTCTGGTTACCACGGTCTATAATCTCCTCTGAAGGTTACAGTCTGGACAACCTGGATAGATTTTCTTTCTCTCTAGGCTCTGTTTCCAGCTCTTTTTTTGATCTTCCCCAAACCTGTTAGGGCAAACAATTCCAAATGATTCCAGATTTATCTACATTCCCTCATATTAAATGAGCTAATTTGTGTGTTGTGGAGTCACTGAGTGGATTAAATAAAGCCACCCAGCTGGAAATACAGTGCAGTTCTCCAGATTTTTCAGGCTATTTCTTCTGAAAAAGAATTCAGGAGGATTTGGACTGAGATTTGGATTAACAGAATTAAGATAATTCTGGCTCCCAAGGACTGGCTAGGATGCACCACCTTCTCTTCAAGTATAAATTAATAGATTGTTAGAAGGAAAACAAGAATACTATGAATCTAAATGCAGTATGAAGGGGGAAGGGACAGCAGATAAGACTGGTTAAATTGTTTTATCTTCTAACTCCTGGTCTCTACGTTTCTAGACTGAACTGAGAAAACATTTAGCAGTATAAACTCTAAGATTGTTTTTGATTCCACAATAGTCAGTAAGCAGCAGACTTCCCATGTCCATCCAATCCACAGCCCCTCACTACAGAGCACACTTTTCTCTCCCCTTGCATGGGCAGGAATATGGCCTGCTAGATCAGACTGCAGTGAGTTGAGGTCTGATCTCAGCAGTAAGCAAGCATATTTTATATCTTTCCTCCTGAATGTTTATTCTCCAGCCAGAAGTAACAGTGAAACTGCTTCTTATAAATAAAAATGAGTTTCACTTTCTCCACCCCCAAGTGCTTTTTCCTCAGATTTAGCAATTAATCCAGCATTCCCTTGGATAAGTTCCCAGTCGGTCCAGTAGACACTGGCTTATCCCTGTCAGCCGCCTCTCCAGACAAGGTGCAGCTATGTGCTGACGTAAATGTAATAACCTAAAGTTTGCTACAGTGATCAGTGATCACTGTGTGCACAAAGCATGCTAGTGCAGCTGATTAAAATGCATTGCTCAGCATAAGAAGTGATCATTTCCTAAAGTCTTGAATTACAACAACTTGTAATAGGAGAAACGTGGAAAGGAATCCAAGCAAGGTCTAAAAAAGCAGTGGCAGAACATGGTATTATCCGCCCCAATACATTGCCCAGCTATTGGAGGATGAGAAGTTTTTTCCTGTGTTTCTATTGGTGATTTTTCTTTTCCCCAAACTGTTTTCAGGTAACAGATTTTTAATTTTAAATACATATAATTCACCTATCTGAGAAATGAAGTCACTAATGCCATAGAAGATCTGCAACACTCAGAAAAGGAAAATTAGCATCAAATGGCAACATAGCATAGGCGGAACACCATATGCAATGAGGAGAAAGTTACTGGTATGCTGAACTTAATTAAGTAACCTGTTGGTTAGTAGGAGAACACTGCAAAAAACCCTGCTCTTATGAGTACTCCCATCAAATGTCTGTGCTAAAGACAACGTCTGGGCATCACACAGAAGCCAGCCACAGAATCCTTCTTGTGACGGGTGAGAATTAGCAGCTCCTGGATGGGAAGAATGCCCTTGTTAAACACCAAGCACTGTACATTTCTCCAGCATTCTCCTCCTGCCTGCTGCAGAGATGTGACTGGGTCACAGCCTTTGGGAGTGTCATGGCACTAGCCAATTTGAGCTCAGATTCTCTGTGCTACAAATGTTCTACTCTATTGTTGACAGTAGTAATCTTTAGATCATCACGAAACTAGGCTCATATTCTTCAGCTTTGACGGCATTAAATCTGAGAGGAGCTATCAGCTCTTCAGAACCAGCAAACCTGAAGAGTCACCTATGCCATTCTTGTTACAGACCACTTTCCAGCAAAGTTCATTCACAATATTTCATAGTCAAGATCTTTATGCCAGCAGTTGTGTTCTCACTTCTAAGCCAGAGGGTCCTAGGTACAATCTCTTCAGACATCACCTCACACCCAGCAGTGAATCAGCAGCGTTAGAGAAGCATTGCGCTCACCTGCACAAGGACAACCTGAAGCACGTTAAACCTCTCAATGTCAGAAATATTAGCCATTTCACTCCAGAAAACGAGTGCTATCTCCAATGTCTGCTGCTCTGCAGGCACTTCATCAGTGTTGGGTAAAAGGACACAGAAAGGCTCTCTGTAGATAGAAGACACTCATTTACAAGCAGCTCCAGCTGATTTAAATTTCCTTCATTCCTCACTGCTAACTTAGTGGATGAAGAGGAAACTGGAAAAAGGCAAGGTCAAGCCTTGCTTTCTCTCCCTACTGACCAGGGGCTCACAGTGGAAACAGTGCTTGAAGCCCAACGTTGATATCAAGGTTTGGTAAGGAAGCCCAAAGGAACTGCTTAAATCAGTGCTGAAATCCCCAGCCAGACTGTGAGGCTGACCTTCATGTGCAGGGTTTAAGCTAAAATCCTTTTACTCAATACACAGCGTTCACTTGAACACAACTATGACAGTGTGATATCAGTAATATCTGTACCATGATTCTCTTCATAGTTATTCTCATTATATGGTTATATGTATACGGATATGCACGCAAACATGTAATAGCTCCATCTTATCCCACTGTACTTTTGAAATGCAAAATACCACAGCTATGTGAGGCACGAAAAGATCAAAATTCACACACACACACAAAGAATCAATATGGTAACATTTGTATCTGTAACTACAGCCATTTAGTAGTAGCAACCTACGCAGATGTCCCCAGCATCACACAATTTTAAAAGATCTAACACCAACCACATCAGTAAAGACTCCCAGTAACCTCATTTATATCAACTTTTCTTTTAGTATCTCTCTCAACCCTCCCTTACATCCTCACATTACCTTGCATTGTGCTATTTGGATGCATTTGGTTGCCCACTGTAATGCTGTAATGTCTAGAGCAGTCTCTAAAAGCTTTTGTTTGCACAACAACTTAAAAAGTCTTTTGCAAAAGGCGTTCTTGTGTCTTTCCTCTTCAGTGGGTTTCCCTCAGCTCAAGGAAGTAGGCTCGCTTTCAGTAGTACGTATATTCCTGGCAAAGCTCTGTTTTCTGTGCTTTGCTGAACTCCTGAACACAGATGTCCCATTTGTGTTTCATTAGTACATCAGACTCTCTGAGGCTTTCGACCTCTGCACTAAGCAATAATTACCTGGCGCAGCCCCATTCCCTCGCCAGCTGGCCTGGGAGCTGCTCTGCTCAGACCAGGGCTCTCTCTGCTGTCAGCCCTTTCCAGTCAACTGGACAGCTCAATCAGCAGAAAATATCAAATATGGTTGGTACTTGAGCTCAGCCAGCATTATTTCTGCTTGATGTGCAAACGCCTCTCTAAAGAAAGATTATGCTTCCCAAGATCTAGACAGAAGACAGAAGAGTTAAGATGTCTTGCAGAGTTAGTTGAATTTTGCAGGCTATTTGGACTGATTGTGTCCCTCCTCGACTCCAAGCAATGTTGTAGACACTTTGCTCTCTCAGACCCAATGACTACTTAATTATTTGTACAAAGTAGAACAGCTCCGATGAGAATGAGAGTGAGTGACTGAGGCTGACAGCAGTCCCGGGCTGAAGGTGAATGCCTGGGATGTAAGCAGGCAGTTTGCCCCTGGTTGTTCCATATTTCTCTCTCCTCCCACACATGCATACAGGGGGGGTGGGAACGAATTTGCTTTTACAGATTTCAAGAAAGGTGCAGATTTGTCTCAGTGCAGGAATTAAAACCTTGGAGCTGCTCCCAGGCAAGCATTGCTTGCTGCACCAAGCCAGAGCACCTCCAGCCTCTCTGCCACAGTTACAACACCACGGTGGCACTCGTTTTAGGAGTTCTGCCACCTAATAGTAATAGAAAATACTGTTAAAAATCATTTTTTAAACAACAGCCATCATGCTTCTCAAACAGGATGATGCAGATTAGCTAGAGACAGGAGCAGATGAAATGATGGACTGATTTCCTGGGCAAATCATTCCCAAGATATCTTTTCAGCATGTGTTAGAATCATAGTATCATTAAGGTTGGAAAAGACATCTAAAATCTTGTAGTCCAACTCACCCCCACTATGACCTCTAACCCATATCCCTTGGTGCCACATCTACATTCTTTCCAAACACCTCCAGGGATGGTGACTACACCACCTCCCTGGGAAGTCTTTGCCAATACCTCACCAATCTTTTGGAGAATATGTACTTTCTAATATCCAACCTGAACCTCCCCGGATTTGGAGAATATGAGACTGAGCAGCATCCAAAAACAGAAGATGAGACATGAGTGAAATGGAAAAAGGTGAGCAAACCCAAAATGTAGTAATGCTGACTGACAACTGATTTGCAAAGATGACGATCAAGAACATCTCCCATTCACCTAAAGGAATAATGGTGCATCCTAACATCCACAACAGCAGCACAGCAAAAAAGACTTGTGGGAAGCTGGAGAGTAAAGGGGAACTCCTGTGTGTTTCACTCAGCAGATCCACTGCAATCTGCAGGAGCAAAGGGAGATTTCATTGGCTTAAAGATAAGCCTGTTAGTTGCTAAAAGAAGGCAAAAGCCATAGCATAGGATGATGATCCAACAACAGAGAGATAATGGAGACAAGTCAGTTTCTTGAACTCCTACAGCCCTTTTGCAGAGTGTACTGTTTTGAAGAAGTAATGCAACAGACTTTGAAGGAGATTTTACTTCAAATAAAGAAATAGAAATTTTCATTTTGATCAGAGTCCTCCAGGGTATTAAAAAAGAGTCCTCCAGTATTAAAAAAAGATGGGGACATTCTGAAACAAAAGATATATCCTTTCTATTCAGGAATACATGATCACTACATATCTATTCTCAAAAGAGGAAAGAGAAATAAGCCAGAGGAAAAAGAAGGTAGCGTGAGTAACGGATAATTTGATCTAGTGGGCATAATTGCAAAATGGTAGGGTGAGATTTATAATTGAAATACAGATATTGATGAGTTCAATCTGTACAGAATAAGAACAACAATAATATTTAGCAATGATGCAGCACTTTTTGTCTTTAGAGCTCATTAACTAATTAATCTTCACAACACCCCTGAGAGGCAGGTAAGTATTATTATTATTAGCCCTTCAGAAAGATAAGCCTGGATAGAAGCAGGGGAAGGTGGAATTCAGAGCCAGAAGTGACTTTGTAATAGGGAGGAAGGGGGAAAAATAACTCCGTTGTTCAGGCACAGCAAGGGGTAATTCTATTACCAGAGGAAGACAGCCTAACACAAAAAATGTTCATATAGGAGACCCGTCCTTTCTTCCCTACCAGAGTAAAAGGCAGAAAAAAAGAGACAGAAACTCAAACAGTGGAGTAAAAATTTTAAAGGAAAATAAAGCTAATCAAAAAGCAGCAGAATGAGTTAATAGAAGCCAAGAATGGCAAAAGGCAACAAGATGGAACCCAGGGCCAGAGCAATACTCTTTACTAGTAAAATGAACTACAGGGCTGGCTTTGAACAGAAAAAATTATAAAAAACACCGTGTTTGTAGACGATGAAGAATTAGCAAAGGTCTTGTTGATAAAGCTAGTGATAAAACACAGGAACTTGGCTGTGCTGAATGGAAGTCTGGCAGCAGGCTCAGATCACAGAAATCCCACATACTGAAATGAGATAATTCTTGACATTTAATTCTCTTATTCTCTTCTCTTAAGTGTGAGAGAAAACAGAAATATTGAAGGAAGAAAATAGGAAGCAGGCATAACATCATCTTCCGAAGAAGGTGGGAGCTAATGTGGGCAAGGCCATGGATCAAACTATTTAAGAGTTGCCTTGTTTTCTTATGTCTTGCACTAAGAATTTTTTTGCCCTCAGATTTTGGAAGTTAAGAAAAATAGTCGGGTTAGTCTGAAGAGATTAACTATGTTCACTGCACTTCCTTGTAGGTAAGCTGGGATTAGTTCCAGGCTCAATACGAAATGTAACTTATGCAAAATA
The DNA here is from genome assembly GCF_026119805.1 of Tympanuchus pallidicinctus. Lineage (NCBI taxonomy): Eukaryota > Metazoa > Chordata > Aves > Galliformes > Phasianidae > Tympanuchus > Tympanuchus pallidicinctus. The sequence goes on along the minus strand of NW_026294747.1, from coordinate 45,731,524 downwards.
TTTTAAGTGCAACTACAGTGCTTCTGTATGCCCACAAATTCCACTATTGCTTTTTAAACAGAGAGATTCTCAGACATACAATCAGTATTTAAGACCTGCATCACAGTTAAGAATAACAAACCGGCAGGGATGTGAGACTGAGAGATGGATAAGAGGAAATCTGAAAAGGTAACAACTTATTTCTACAAAGCTTACCAGTGTTTAGTCTGGAAATCAAAACAAACTATGTTATTGCTTATGTTTTTCTACCAAAAGAGGAAACAATGCTGGCCATGCAGAGATAGGCAATGGGACAGTGATCCTCAGAAGTAGTTAAGGGAGGAGAGACCTGGGAGAATGCAGGTTCTCCTCTACATAGACATCAGAACTAGATTTTTCCACATTTTTAGTTTGATACACCTTTCCAATTTTAAACTCTAAATCCTTGCCATTTGTTTTGGAGAATGTTATTTAGAAGCAGCAACAATGTGTTTTGCTTCTTTTCTCTGCCTATTTAACCAACTTAAGAATATTCTTTCTTGCTACTCTTCCTCCCACATGCAGGACTGGCCTAAATAATTTGGGAGAAAGCCAGACTTTCTCTGGGACACATCCCAGAGAAAGAGGCCCATTTTGGAGCAAAGACACACACAGTGTCTATAAGCCTGCTGACAAAAGGAAGCCCAGTATTTTTTTCCTTTAGATCTGAGAATTTAGCTCTTGCACTCTTTTAGCTATTGCAGATTTTTTCAAGGAAAAAAGGAAGAAAGAGAGTGCTCCATTATTAAATGTCAGATGAGGAGTTTTCCTTCCTGCATCCCTGTAGATGTGAACCAAAACTAGGGCTATAATTAGAGGTTCACATAAAAGCTGAAGCTTTTTTACATCCTAAATGCAAACCACCAAAACATACAGAGTTTTTTTTTTTCCAGTCCCTCACGGTCATTTTGGAGACACTACAAACTTCTGTATGTGTCTTGTGCAGCAGTACCACAGCTTGCCCTGGATTGGCTCCTAGTTCTGAGAACCAGAGAAAAAGAAATGTTTAAAAGAACTTCTTGTACTGTTCCTTGAGATGGATCAGCAGGGCTCAGAAATTCCGTCATGAGGATCCTCGCTGGTAGGGCTGATCCCAGGAGTGGGCATCTCTTTGGTTGGATGCTGTACTTTGGCACCCAAAAGGCATCTTGAAAAGGTTAATGAGAGCCATGTTATAGTTGCACATGCAGAATGGGTAATTTCCACAAAACACACCGCTAAAGGGGAGAAAAAAGGCAAAATATACTATCCTACGTCCATCAGGTATAACCCTCCACAGGACATGGTTTGTTTATTCCTGCAGTAAAAAGAGGAAAGAATTATTCAACCTTTTTTACAGAACATACATGCTTCTTATTGTGAGAAAGATTTTTGATTTAATAAGCTGTTTCCCATCTGCAAAAGAAATCACTTTTTCTCCTGAAGGGGTTGGGGGGTGGGGGGGGATGGGGGAATGGAGGAGAGGGGGGACTAGGCATTTTCTGTGCTTTTTATTGAGCAAGCCACATTCAGATCTTCCTACCTGATCTTTGGGAAACAGAAAAAAAAAAAAAAAAAAACCAGGACGTGAATTTCAGAGCATGTGCTTTTGTGTTATTCAATATGACTGATAGGAAAGGATAAGGTTGAAGTTCAAGGTAAGTATGGAAGTGTAATTTCTCTCTACACAGTCACAAATAAAATGAGTCTCAGCTCTACAGGATTAAATTAATTAAAGATGGATCTTGTGCTTGATGTTTGATAGAACCAGAGTTTGTAGTGGTTGTATCATGAACATAAGTGGATATCTCTAGTGGCTAGCTAGTATTTTCTTTATACTCATGAGTGTTTACTGTAGCACACAAATGCTAACCGGTTTTATCACACAGTCATTATCATATCTTCTTCCCTTTCTCTCTACTACTCAGGTGTTGCTGCTGCAAAATGATTTCATATCAATTAGGAATTCCATTTCCTTCAAGGGTCCACTGAAGGATCAGCCACCTGTAATGCGTGCTGTTAAACTTCAGCTGCTCTGTATCTTCACAAGATTTTTTTTTTTTTTAATTCCAAGTCCAAAACTGCAATCTTTTCTGATTAAAATTAAAAAAAAAAAAATCTAGAAATGTATGCTGTGTATGGATATGTCTTTGGAAAATTCAGCTTCTGTGACACTCAATAAAAGTTGCAAGAAAAATCTTCTAAAGATGACTTTAAAGATAAAAAGAGAAGTTGAAAATATATCATATTTTTCACCCAGTGTAGAAATCAAACAATAGCAAACAAGTATTACAAAGTTTCTGTGTTGCTGTGAAAGCAAAGGCATTTCATTAAGCACAGTAAAGGTGACAGCTTCTTATCTAAGGGATGGAGATAAGAAATTCAACCAAAACAAGCAACTTTTATCCTTATAGTGGGAAAAGCTGTAGATTCAACATAATTTCATGGAAAGAATTTTTTTTTTTTGCTCATGTATATAAAATAATCTGTTTGTGAACAATAGTTCCAAGTGTATCTTCACATCATTTCTTAAGTAACATCAAGGAAATCTGGCATTTGGAAGGTTAATTTTCTTATCAAAACTATACGAAATCCTAATTTTGCAGAGTAGCAATTTGGAAAAAAATCAGCAATGGGAAAATGTTGGTTATGCAGCACTAGACATTCAGTACTCAGGGGATCAATTATAAAAACACTCATTCAGCTATTTCTATTCAAATGAACACCTGAAGAGGAGGTCTCAATGGTTTTAAAAGTGTGTGGATATTACTGGATAAATGTTAGTCCAATAAAAGAGATCATCATCTGCTATTTGTGTGCATTTAAGTTGACACTAAAAAGATCTTTGTGGAATATTGCTGCTTCTTTTTCTTTTTGTGTGTGTGCATCTTTTATCTCATATTCCCTTAACACTTTGTGAACTGAAGAAAATAGACCAAATGAGCTGTTCTTTAAGATTAAAGGGGCAGCATTTAGTCGAACACACCTGAATGTGGAAGGAGTCTATTTTCCTCACACTTATGAATATGTAATGATGTGCTTGGAGGCACAGTCACGAACCCCTAATAAGAATTCACGAGTCTGTGTTTGAAAACAGACATTTGCATTTGCCCTCCGGTCACAGTACATGGGTCATTCTTATTCAAAAATTTATTTGCTTTATTTTTCTATTCCCCCTCCCGATCCTTCCCACCTCAAAATATTTTCTCATTTCTAGGTTTTGTTTTGAGAAAAAAATTCTAAAAAGATGGATAAATCCCTCCAGAACATTCGGAAATCAATTAGGGTGAGCACATTCAGCGATGTATACAATTATTTGTGCAAGTGAAAAACTCCATTGTCTGATTTGAAGAAAGACAATTTTTCAGTCTCACAAACATATACTGTTTGCATTTTACAGGATTTCACAAGAAACAACAACAAACCCCACATAGGTGCACACTGTAACATTTAAAAAAAATGAAAATTAGGACCAGTGGAATAGAAAAAAAAAAAGAAAGCAACCTAGATTATGGATATTTTTCATAAAATCGTAGAAACACTTAAGAAACTCTTCCAACAAGAGAAAACCCACAAAGCATCATAAATGTTAATGCAGTGAGCTAATCAGTGTCACATACAGAACTGCCAGCTTTGAAGGCACAGTATCCAGGTGGAGAAGAACAGGCTGTGTGGATGGGTACTTAATGAGAATATTACCTTTCTCTTAAAATTTATTCTGTAAAAAGCTGTTGAGGAGCTTCTCCAAAATACGCTCAGAATCATTTTCTTCATTTGCTAAACAATGCGTTATACTTTCAAATTAAGCACAAGGGAAATTTTTTTTCTGACATGTTTTAAATCCCATTCTCAGTTCTTTCTCATCCCCTCTACCTTTCTTTCAAATCTCTTTCAAAGAAAGTAAGAAAAAGATAAAAAGAAGGAAAAAAATAAAGCAAAGAGAGAGAGAGAGTAAACCTGCAGCACTTCACTCATCTGAATAACTGCAGTGGAAAAATCAGAGCTGTTCACCTGCGCGAAAACCAGGAGACTAAAAACAAACAACCACAAAAGAAAACAGCAAAACAAAAAAACAAGCAAAGTCATTTACAGAGAGGGGAATGGAATTACTGCACTAATGCAAATCGTTGGAAACAATCTCAGATACTCACTAGCAAATCTCTTGTTAATGCCTGTGCTTTCTACAGCCGTATTAAAGACTGCATCATGACTCTGCTAAGGGTCAGTGGAAGTTAAATACCCATCCCATAGCAAGGGAGGATTCCAAAACCTACAACTTAGAGTAAAAGTTGTAAGCCTAATCTGTGGAGGTGTTTGAGTTTGTTGTGAAGCTGCTAGGTTGGTTCTTGGTGGGGGAGATGCATGCACAGGTACACACATACATGCACCTTCAGCACACACAGATGCACACGCATAGCTGGAGCTGATTATGGCTTATTATACATTTTCTGAATTTCACATTACTTTCACAAGTGTGGTGTTCCTAGAAAATAGGAGCCTATTGTGATGGCTGTAGTTGAAAAGCAAACTGCTATTTTAGATGTAACAGTGACACCTGCAGTCGGGTCCTACACACTAACATGCAAACATCTCATTTAGAAAAAATTCATCCCTGTTTTTGAATCACGCTGTTACAGCCATACATATCTCCTGCTTAATTATCCTCGCATACCCAGAATTTGCCTCTCCCCTTGGCAGCACAATCAGCTTCCACACCAGCATGAATCAGCTTTTTCTCATATAAAGCAAACAGCCTGCCATAAAGTACATAAATAGCCCAGAAAATCTTCCCTGAGCTGCTCGGCGGGAGTCTCGCTGCCCATGCATTCACATGCACGCAGATCTCTCCTCCACAAGCAGGCATTGCAGAAGAACCACCTGCCTGTCTGAAAAGCTCATCTCCACGTTTCAAAGATTTAATCACTTCTCTGTTAATTGCGATCTAAGGTGTTACATTTGGTACGAATAAGGGCTGGATAACCTGACTATCTCGATGAGTCCCCTTCACTTTCACCACTTCCTCCTTGGTTTGGCTACCAGCTGGTGAGGGTCAGTAACGTGAGCACAACTCCCCTTCTCGCCCAGGCAGCCTAGGAATTATTCTTTTTCCTCATTATTTAAGCCCACAGCTTTTCAGGTTGGTTTGTTTGTTTTAAATAAATGGTATTCTGTTCAGATTAGCAATCTGAGGGCTACTTTTAGAGGCCTGACTCTCCAGTTAAAATAATGTATGAAAATCTGTACTTTAGTTTTTTTGTTTCTCACAACATGCTGTTTATTCAGCTTCTTTCCATATGCTAGAAGACAAGCTCCTTTCCTTTTCTTTTTCAAAAGTAGAAAACACAACTTAGAGGTAAATCTGTTACTTTCCTGTAAGATACTTTTTTTCTTTTATCATCAATTCTTTCAACCCACTTCCAAAACAGATTCTAACTGAAACCCGTATTCATATTTCACCCAAGCACAGCATGAATCTGGATCTTCTTTATGGCTCTCAGGGCTACTTCTTCAGTCAGGTAAGCACCTAGAACCTTGCATATAGACATGTGTTCCAGTGAACAAAAAGATTTCTTTATAACTTTTGTCAATATTCTGCTGATTGCTAGTTGAGTAGCAGATGTGCTATGCTTAATGGTGCATAGACAAGAAGCATTCCCTAATCCCTAAATGAACTTCTTATCTCTAAATATACACAGGATGAGCTATCTAAACTCAATTTAGCAACTATGCTATTAAATCTACCAGAACCAAGCAGCAAAGGAATATTGCTAAAGCCAAGCACCTGTTAGCAAAAGAAAACAAGAGGCAAACAAAGAATCTCAGCAAAACAAAACAGTGTTCACTCTAGATCAAACTAAATCAGGTATAGTTCTACTTGGGTTAAAATCTATTGTCACTGCAACCTTAATCCCCACACCCATTCCTTCCACAGGTGCATATGTGGTTTTTAAATCCTCTGTTGCATCGGTGCCACAGGCTGTCACTTACAATTTGCTGCAGAAAAGTGAGTTGTCCCCAGATCAGACTTTTAACTGCGTGTACATGCAGATGGATCCATTATGGGACTTCAGAGAAGCACAAAAAAGAAGGTAGTGTCATCTGCTGGTTAGATTACAAAATTGGGAAGGATAGCAGAGGGTCCTTCTGCACAATTCTCTTTGTGACCCTGATGCATACGTAGTCTCACACACTGAATATCTTCATATGAGAGCTGTGAGTGTTTGTTCTCATTCAGAGGCAGGCTCTGAGGGCTGGTCTGGCCCATCAGCTCCTCAGCAACGATCCCACACACCCATGTTCTGCGTAAAGGAGAAAGCAGGGTACAGGCAGGGAGAGACAGAGGAAAGCTCATTTCATCTCTTGGCTGACCGTAACTCAGGTCCCTGAGAGAAACCTTCAGGTCACAGCCACCCCCCAGTATCCTTAGAGCCACCTGCAGCTCACTGCAACCCCTACCCACAGAAGGGGCTGGGCAGCAGACACCCAGCCTCTACACAAAAGACCTCTTCCAGTTCCCTGGGCCAAACAAACAAACACTCTTCAATATTTCCACACAAGTGGAAATATTCTTCAATTGTTTTACTACCTGCATAGAGGGATCAAGGAGGGCCAAACTAGGCCCAGGCCCAGATACTAAGAAGATCCCCAATGTTACGGGCCTGGTGGCTGCCGCTGCAGAAGTAGAGAACCGTGCCATTGACCTGAGGGTTCTTTTCTGCTGCACTAATACCCACATTCTATCTTCTTTCTCAAATTCCACCTTAATTTACACCTGTTCTATTGAAGAAGAGCACTAAAAAGCATTTAGCTTTGCAGAAATTGGTCTAAAGTGTACCAAAATTCCAAATAAAATTACTGACAACCTTCTCCATTAGAGAAGAAGAGAGATGTTGGTTAGATGTTAGGAAGACATTTTTCACTTAGAGGGTGGGGAGGTATAGCACAGACTGCCCAGAGAAGCTGTGGGTGCCCCATCCCTGGAGACACTCAAGGCCAGGTTAGATCGGGCTCTGAGCAGCCTGATCTGGTGAGAAGCATCTTAGAGGTCCCCTCCAACCCAAGTCATTCTAGGATCCATCTGCATGTAGAAAAGAATCCCAGCTCAAAGCAAGAGCAAGTCTCCAGGCTGGAACCAGAAAAGAAGATTGAAACCTGCTGCAGAAGTACATTTTTAAGATGTGTTTTGCAGCATCTGCCTGTGTTTTCCTCAGCTTGTGCTTGTGGTATTGTCTTATTACCTTAGGAAAAGTGTCATAAAATCAACACATTAAAGAAAAAAAAAGGTAAAATATAATTTTAAAAGAAAAGGCTATGCATATGCAAAGTTGATTCAAATGCTTTCAGATTGCGCCATAGAAAAGCTGTGGCCTAGTTTTTGAAATACATATTTCACTTTATTTTGCACACAGCTGGGTTTATATTGGCACTCACACTAATATGCAAAATGCAGTATCTTGTATTCATGAATGACTCTTTATAAAATGCCAGGAGGGCACCTGCTTTCCTTTCTTTAAGTCTATACCATGACAAAGAAGAAGCCTGTATTAATGGCCAGCTTCCAGCTCTGACCACAGCCTTGAGGGATTTATGCCAGCTGTACACAGGTTTGGAAGTAAACAACGTGCCCCGGTCAAAAGGAGTTTCTTACACTCCACAGAAAGAGACTGCTAATGAGATGCAACATGCTGAAGGAGGGAGTATGCATCCCGTCCATGCAAGCTGTGAATGGAGCTCTTACAAAGGAGGATACACATACTCAAGCGCATCGCACATATCTTGGTCCTGTCCCCAGAATTAGACCTAATCCAGTGTATTACATACATCATCCAGTCCACATAGCACTGTTGCAGATGTAACTAGCAGAAATTCTTCCCATTCCCAGTGTTTCGATTCTGGGCTTAGTGCAGCTGCCAGAGTGCTAGGCCTAGTAATTAACACTGCTTGGCAAGTTTTAAGTGGTGGGATTTCTTTAGAAGGTGCACCCTCTCTCTGTGGTCTAGTAGGTGACTGCCTGTTTAAGCCATTTTTTTTTATCTTAAGAAGTTGCTTTGTCTACCATCCAAGACTGACGGAACTTCAAAACATGATGCAAAACTCATTTCTTTTATGGGATTTTCCTCTCAGAAATACAATAACAAAGAAAAGACATGTAGTGCTGACTAAACGCATACTTCTAACAATAAAAATTCTAAATGAGATATGCATTTCACAAACATTTGTGCAGATACTTAGAACATCAAATAGGAATTTTTAGAATTAGACTGATATGTAGACTCATTTTTACATGGTTCAAAAAAAAAAGAATTAGAAATTCAGCAATTAACAGAAGCTGATAAAAAATGTGTTACAATCTTCCTGCATTCAACTTTTCTGTGTTCTGAAAGACTGTTCTGGTACATGCTTTCTGGTTCTGATTCAGATTAACTATTTTTCCCAACTAAATAAGGGTGCCACAACCTCAGCACTTCTGAGGTAAGCAAGGCATAGTAAGGTCAAGTCAAACTGCATTTGATCAGGATTCTACCTACTTTCTAGGTACTTCTAGCTACAAACTAGGATTTCTACGTACAATTGTGATGGTTTCCTATCATTACTGTGCTGAGTTTCACATTCCATCTAATCATCAGGCTGCTTTCAAAGTTCTATTGGGAAGATTATTATAGTTGGAAATCCCTTCTCCAGAGTGGTTGTATACACTATTGAAAAACTTCCAGCAGCAGTCAGCACCACACACATCAGGTTTGAGCTAACATTCTTATATACTGTTATTCTTCAATCAATGGGCACTAGGAAGCATCTTCTGTTGTCTGTTCTATGAGAAAGAGCTCGAGTTTACTATCTGCCAAGCATATAACCTTTGCCTAAACAAATAAGCTTTCTATTTCACAGCTATCCTAATAGCATTGAGGTCACAGATCTTCAATAAAGAACCAGGAATAACTCCAGAATCTATAGTAAACTATTCCTTGGTTGATGGATACCCATCAAAAGACCCTGTTCTCATTTTCTTCCCAATCTGGTGATGAGCAGCATTGACTTCCAGAAGCAACCTAAAGATACCACAACTTTGCTTTTCAAGCCCTGTCCTACCTCAGACAGGACCCAATCAGCTGAAGATGGGTTTGCTCGGTACCATATAATATCCACTCCTACCCCTGCCAAAAGCCTGGCACACCTTCTGTATTCACTGTTTTTAGTTACAACCTGCCTCTCAGAAACTAGTTTTAAGCATGCTGATGTGGGAAGGGAAAATGCTGAACGTGCTGATCCTGTCCAACTGAAATACAGCTAAACCAGAAGAGATGAGACAAAGACTTAGGTACTTTGAGAAGCCTTTCAGAGAGGCCTGGATAAGAGATGTGGATAAACACATTGTGGATAATCACAGCATTACTGGCAAGCATTCAGCATGGCAGACATTACCATAACATTGTCCCACTTAGGTTTTGTATTTGCTTCCTCAGTTCAGTACACCACGAAAATAGGTAGAACTACCTTAAAACAACAGGATTATTTAGAAAGCTGGTGAGAAGACTTGATGGGAATGGGATCATCATAGGACACATTCTATTCCCTAGTACAAGTATAGACACTTCTGTATTAAATAAATCAATCTAGTAGTAGTTTTCATGATTAGTTACCAGGGTCTATACTTCCTCCAGGTTTTATTCCACTACATTGCACAGGCTAGCCCTTAAAAGGCGATGAATTTGAGATTCTGCTCTGTGATTAGATTATCTGCTGTTAATCAAGGTAGCACTTCAGTGCAATGCTATATATGTGGGAGGAACAATGCACTGCCTTCTGCTACTTTGTAAGACTAACATGCTTCTCTTTCATCTAAAGTTGTCAGATATACTACACAAAAAGGATTATTATTATTATTTTTTTTTTACATCAACTGGAAACAAGAAGTAGAAGCTTCTTTTTTTTCATTTAATATGCAAACTGAGCTTTAAAAGTATTTTTTTCATTAAAAATTTAAACCCTTCAACCTTACTGTTGTGAAGAACTCAAATGCAAGTCATGCAACAGCCTCACTTATGCAACCCCAGTTTTCTGACAGCGTTCCGTATGAAAACAATTGGAACTCAGACAACTAGAAAAAACTAGAAGTTGTAAAGGAAAAGGAAACCAATCTTCCAAAAACATCACTGCATTCCTTCTCTTTGCTTACAGGCCGGACAGACCACATATCTGCATTGTTAGTTTGCAATGCCAGAAGCTGAGAAGTAGTACACTCTAAATTTATTTTCAGATATGCTATCCTTGAAATGCCACACTACAAAAAAAAAAGCTTTTAGCATCCAAACCTCTGTATTTTTTCCTGGGGGACAACCACCATGTACATATATTTTGAGAAGAGAAAATAGCATGCCTTTAATAATAAGAGTGCCAAATTGCCCATTGTTATTGTTTTCCTCTACTGGAAGACTGTTCTAACAGCACACATCAGTAATTTCTTCTTTCATATGATCCTTAGAATTAATTTACAGCAGGATGCAAAGATAATGCATAGATAATACATCTGATACAAAACCAAGATGGGAAAGCTAGCATGAGTTTCAAGAGATGCGTGATTCATGCTTAACGTAAAATCCAGTGGAATTATTTTAACACATCAGAATTCCAGAACATTCTCAAAGTCTCAAATGTTAACAACCAGTATTCATGAAATGTCTGATAATCACTAATCTCACTTTGTGCACAAGGTTGAAACAAAGAGTCAATGCAGCTCAGTCAAGGTTGCGTAGCTACATACAATTCAACATTAGAACTCAGACATGGCTTTGCTGGGAGCCAGTCTTTCCAACAAACCACTCCATATCATAGCACCAACCAGTGGGGTTGGGTGGTTTTTTTATGTTATGTATTTTTTTCTTATATGTTCAAATTACAGCAACTTTGAAAAGACTGTCTCTTTAATTCTGAGCAGTAAATGACTATGACTATTTTGTAAAAACAGGAAGCATCCCATAACACCAAAACGAGGTGTTACAGCTGAAGGCCTGATGTCCTGCCTCTTACAATTGTTTGAAATTCTTTGTTTTCATTAAGACTAGTGATGCTGCACTCTGTTTTACACTGCTCTGAGAACTGCGAGTAAAAAATGATACATTTAAGGGAATCTAAACATTTATTATATTAGAACATCAAATAGTAACAAAAGGTAAGATATCCCTATTACAAATAAAACTAAATGCCCATAATGGATTTTCATATTATCTCTGAAAAATTAACAGCTAGAAAGGAAAAGCAACTATTTTTGGTGATTGCAACAAATGCCAGGTAAATCAAATGTAAAACTATTATTAATGCTAAAAAAAAAAAGTCCTAATAGTACTAGATCAAGCTTGCTGGTTTGACTTTATCTGCAAAGACAGAACATCTGGTGCGCTTCTGGCTAGACAGGTCTTACTCAGAACAGCACTGCAGAGACTAAAATCCAATTCCTACACCTTTAGAACAAACAAATGCAAGTTAGGTTACATTGCTGCGTTAAAAAATAAATTGACAGAGTGGAGACTCCCCAGAATTAAACCAGCATTTTCATACAACAAACTCAAAATTTGTGATTTAAAAAGAGAGAGAGAAATAAAAGCCTGATGCAAAATTTAATTGAAGAAATTAACTGTGTTTATATCAACAACTGAAAATATATTAACTACATCAATTCAACATTTGATTATTCACCAAATTACTCCGAAGTTTTACCATGTGCAACTCAAAAGCTCACAGAAAAGGAAACTTTTGTTGCTGTATATTTTTTTAATTAAGAATGACAAAGAATCTATATAAAGCATTAACTTGTGGATTCATTGGTGAACTACTACACACTTCAACTTGGTTTAAAAACAAATTAGTTAACAGATTGTCCTAAGAGAACAACCCTGGTAAAATTCAATGATAGCATTTGTACAATTTGTCCACAGAAAATGAGCACTTAAAATGTGGTCAGATAGAAAAGATTAATCTTCCTCCTGTACATACATTCAAAAGCACAACATGAAAGCAGGCTACTGAAACTGCTTCTAAGTAACTGCTTTTATTTAGGATTGTAAGAATATCTTTTTCACTACTTACAGAGAGAAAAAAGTACCCTTAGATGAGATACTGCCTTTAGTGGTCAGAGGGATCATTAGCATATAGAAAATCCACACACTGTTCTGGACGAAGATAAGAAGCAGTAGGAATAATCACTAATAACTCTAATATCCTGCATGAGCAGATGGCCCAAAGTATCAAATGTTTTATCGGTCTTTCTGTTTCTTACGCGGTGACGGATAAAAATTATACATGATAAACTGTCGCTGAGACAATGAATGCTTCCATCCATCATTCCCATCTTCTCTTATTCCAATCATGTGATTGAGTTGAATCAAGTTTATGACATCTTGGCAGGGACATTCCTACAGAAGCTAATATCTAGACTGAATACATGAATAATGCATTCATTCCCCATTTAAAAGAAAAAAAATGTTGATTTTAAGAACAAAGCATCTCCATTTCACTTCATTGACCCAGTCCACTGTGAAATATTTCAAAAGCACTACCAGATCATTCAGAAAAATTTCAAAATGTATCTGCACTATCCTTTATATCACTGTTTAAAGCAGTATTTGTTCTCAAGACAAAATATATATATATATATTATTTTTTTTTCTAAGTGTGATTATCCTAAATAAAGAAAATCTTACTTTAACAGTGCACGCTAAAATCTAATAGAAATTCTTCATAGAAGCTGCAGACTCCTCTCTCCCCATGCGCTGAACAGTCTTGGCACAGCGTCCAGGCATGGCCAGCTCTCTGCTGGGGGCAACGTTCTTGGCTGTGAAGGCAGAGCATGCCCTCTGTCACTCATGGCGAGTAGTCCTGTCCAACTGTCTCTTTTCGACAACTTTATCATCAATCTCTTTATTAACAGCTCCACTGCAGACTGAGAACACAAACAAGGACAATGCGCATGCCAGATTTCTGGAAGGCACACAGCACCAGACACTATGTAGGGCAAGGTTTCAGTAAATCCAAACCAGAAGCTGCAACTCAAAATTCTCACATGCTGTTTTGAGAAGCATCATGTATTTAATTCAGAAAAGGAAACCTGAACAAATCCACGTTTCTCTGTTGGGAAAGGTAGGGCGGATGGAAAAGACAGAAAGTTGTTTTTCAAACATCAACGCCCCCCCCAGTCCAGTTTTAACACCATTTGAAATGTACTATCAATTAAGTGTACACAACCAAATATTCTATTCAACTTTAATAACTGTATCTGCCTTAGGTTAGTATATTATTATTAAGTGAAGCAAACATCTTAGAAATAATCTCAGATTACTCGACAACTTTGAAGTGCTTTTAAGCATGCAAAACATTTACTTAAGTAGCCTTAACGAAGAAAATTACTTTTCAAAAGATGAATACAAAATGTATTCATAAAATAGATGTGCTAGATTGCAAGACAGAAAAAAAGACATTTGCACTTGCAAGCTGTCCGGTATCTGTGTGGGCCGTACTTATTGGGCAGTTTAAATGCATTGGCTATCTGCTCAAGTTAAATAAATAAATGCAGCTTTACTTAGCCAGCAGGTTGAAGTTTTTATAACCATACATCAGAAGTAAATTTCCTCTTTATCCTTTCCTATTACTTATCTGGATTCAAGTTCTTACTTAAAGATGGAAATTTACTGCAAAACCAAACATGATAATATCTGCATATCCCAGGTATGGTTTTTTTGTTTGTTTTTGAACTATTAGGAAGTTATTACATTTCACTTACGTAACTCAATACCGTGCAAGCTTATAAGGTAAAGGTTTCATAATGCATGTCATATTCTTAGTGTATTCAAACGTTCCACTAGAAAACAAGAGTCAGAGAATTAGTCATTAAAAAAAAATTAAAAGATATGCCAAAAAATGAATTAACCAGATCACAGTTGCAGTGTAGAAGGAGGAGGGGGAAGGGAGGAGCAATCAACCATCAAAACAGAAAAAAACACTGCATCCCAAAGATAGCATCCCAGGATTTAGTCAGAGCACTACAAATTAGCTATGCCTATACTTTAATAAAAAGCCGTGAAAGCTTTAAAGTCCAATAAACGAAACAACAACTACAACAACACACATGGGACATTCAGCAGTGGTTCATTGTATTATCTTTTTCATAATAAAATGTGCCCTCTGCAGTTCTATATCAAAGTTCACATTCCTTTGGTGACGACAGCAAGCAGATGTTTGATGTTTGTATATATTTCAAATTATTAGTTTGAACTTTGTAGGCGTATCAAACTGCATCTGCTTCTATCAACAAACCCAAGATGTTTTATTTCTACTAAGCAGAGCCTTAGCTCTACTAATTTGATTAAAGTAAAATAAAAAATGGTTTTTACTGATGTACTTGCAATATGAGCATTTGTATCTTTAAAAAGTGAACCTATCAAGAACAAAGCTAATGTACTGTGTACAGATAAATATGCGTGTACGATCAAGATGTACTTCTATAAGTGATAAAAATTTGGTATTGTTCAGCAACAATGTCAAAAAGAGATTAATCTACTTGTCTAGTGTATTTATAAATTCACATAAGACATGCCACAATCACTTTAACACGTGAAATGCCTTCTGTAACAACATAAGCAATAAAAACATTCTGTATACCATCAGTGGTTTCTCTAGCATTATTCCCAGAACTTGAGTAGATTCTGGCTTCAATAATATCTAGCAGACTCTTGCTATACAGTCATTATTCTAGGAGTTGAAGTACTCACTTTTTACTGTTTGTTAAAATTTGTTCTCTTATTATGATACACATACTATCATTTGATATTCTCTACTGTTCAGTCACTACACACGACTACCAGTGTTTGTCAACATACTGTAGCTAAAAACACACCAAAGCATGGTTTGCATACTACAGCAAGGAAGCACAATTTTAGCTAAAAACTATCAATTCAGAAGTCTGATTCAAATCAGCATGTCCAAAGTGATCTGTTAGTAACGCGGCTTGTGAATGTTAATTATTCTGGCTATAACAGCAATTTCAATGTCATCTTTGCAAATCCTTATGAATTCATGAACTTCCAGAACGCAGAACAAACCTATTGAAGCCTACTGTCGGTAGGATGAGAAACACTGAACAGAAATCTGTACATCTACTTGCAGATTTTTATTGGTTGGAAAGAATAGAAAGGAATTAAAGCCATAAATAACATCAGTGATGAAGGGGAGAAGGGACGGGCAAGATATAAAGATGATGAATCTGTTCTAAACAAGACAAGCAATTGCATGCTGTGAAAAATATATACAACACAAAGGTCCATTGTTTTAGGCACGGTAATTATAATAAGAAGACCATAATCATCAGTGGTTTTAGCAGTTGAAGAAATTTTAGTCAAAGGGGGGCTACTTAAAGTTACTCACATCAAGCATTTGGAGGATTGGGCTCATGCTGATACAAAGATCAATCAAGCGATGCAGTTATCTGTAATTTTTACTTTTATTTCAGGGCAAGCTTATACTGTTCGACAAGAAACAGTGCCATCTGCTGACAAAAGAAGTAACAGCAGAAAAAAGGAGTATAAGACAGCAAGACTGTTAATGATTTTCTTAATAAACTTAGTTTCAACTTCTAAAGAAAGTAGTGAATCCCCAGATTGTTTATGCACATTTCTTCTGGTAATTTCTTCTGTCTAATAATTTAAAGTTGAGACGGAATCCTAATCAGAAGATGAGGAAGAGATGTTCTTTAAGCGTTTTGGCAAGCTACATCTCCGTCCTCAATCCCACTGCACAATCCACAGCCTCTCCCTTTCACAGACTAGAACTCAACATCCTGTTAAGAGTTACTTTCTACATACAACATGCTTACTTACAGAATGTTGATCTATGCTGCATTTCTTTTCGATCATGTTGAAATTTGTATTAGCAGAAAGATCAGGAGAAAAGTATGAATTCAGAGTAAAAACACTTTCGTACATTCAGAAAAATGAGGCAACTATGGGATTGTGCTGTTTTTTATTGTGTTTTCAATGGAGAAATACATCATCTGTTTACAAAATAGCTCTTGAAAAATACAAGGAGTACAGATACTATAAAACAAAGCAAACTCCAGTCATGAGACACTACGTACATCATGCGAAAGCAACAGTCTGATCTCCAGGTTATGAAAACTAGAATTAAAAAGTCACTATACAGAAAAGTTCCAAGTTCCCAGCTTGGCAAAACTTGGGTGCAGTTACATGAAACGTTTAATAAAATGAAAAAGATTTTTTGATGTGTAAACAAAATGACAAGACTAAAATTGTGCCTGGCAATTTCGATCTAAACTCCATAGCTACACAAAATACACAGACACCTTGTACACTTCAACTGTTAATATAACCTTCTTTGGGAGGTGGACAACAGCAGGCTGTACAGGGCAAGGAAAAGTGAAGATCTGTTTACTAGACTTCTTAGACAAATGGCAGAAAAAAAAAACAAAAAACCTTCAGTTACTGCACAGCCTAAGTAAAAGATAAGCTACACTCTGACTTTGGAGAATTAATTTAGAAGGATAAGGGGAAGAGTGTAAGTAATTTAATTTTAACATGAAAGATGCACGTGTAAAGAGGATGGAGCACAATGGGGGAAGAGAGTTCATAAAACATGCTAATCAAAGTAGGGGAATATGATTTGATATCCCACATATCAAATAAGTAACAGTAACATGAAGTTTGTTATCTACACTTGTTATTACTGCTGATATCCCTCATATTCTTCCATACTGCTCCTCTTTGCCATGAGAGATTCAGTTCTTTCAAAAGAAATAGTTGTTACTTATCTTTTTTTTTTATAGGACTACAGAACAAAAAATAGGAGTAAGAGACCTTAGTAGATGTCAAGTGCTTACTAGAAATAATATTTTTAAAAATTCAATGTTGTTCAGTATGTAAAACTATTTTTGATGAGTCATCTAAAAACAAGAAGTTTAAAATTCTTGGGGAAAAATCTTTTTTCCTTTATTTAAAATTTGAACCTTTTAAATGCATACAGAACTTTTATGGAGTGTACAAAAATCATCTCATATTTAGTGATTCAGAGGCCATCAAGACAGGTGTTACATTTCACAGGCACACAGATTTACTTAAACACTTCAGTGATGGGACAAACTTTTGAATTTGTGCCTACAGGCCACAAGGTATTATGATTATGTAAGGGAAAACAAAAAACAAAAAACAATATTATGGTCTGGCTTGTTTTTATTTTGTATAACTATTGTCCTATACGGTGCATACAAGCTGCAATAAAAACCCCAACACTAAATGCAAAAGCTTTTCCCAAGAAATACAATAAAGAGCTCAAAAAGGAAATAAGTTTGATTAGTTCAAAGGAAAGTTTATTCGCTGTTTGACTGCTGATCTGTATGCACCTTAAAACAATCCTATAAATAAAAGTAGACAACATCTTAATCAAGTCCCACCAATACCAAAAACTTCCCAATTACTTCCTCAACATATGTCTCATTACCCCAGGATTGGACATTCCACTTGAAAGGCTTACTGCTGCTTGATGGCAGTTGAACTAGATACACTATACACTTTGTCTTCAATGTATAGCATATCATAGATCATCATCCCATTCGCAGATTACTACTGAAGAGATTCATCAATAAAATGAAAACGCATCAGCTGAAGATCTAAGATTAGTCATACTCCAATAAAAAAAAAAGTACATAAAAGTGCATTTAGGGGATTCTTATGCCAGTTTTATCTCAATTTTGAAACAATGCATCAAACAAATTCAATCAGTATGTCAAATATGGATACAAATAGTGTTCATGTTTTTAAAGGCAGTAATCCTTTGAAATACTTAATGCAACTGTTGCTAACACATTAATAGTACTCCTGGCTTCACATACTAACCTGGACTTCCAATCAAGTGGTGATTTTAGCCCAGAAAGGGAAGTGCACAAAATATACCTAAATCCATTTCCGATCATGTTCTAGTCTTGCACTCTCTGTTCTCCTTTTTTTTTCTTTTTTTTTTTTTTTCTAGCATTAGAAGACAACAGGTTGAGTTGGCAGATATTGTTTATGGACCCCTGAGGTTGTTTTTACCGGTTCAATCTCAATTTTATTGAATTCTTGATAACAGGAATAGGATTTGCAGGGAGAGCAGGGATATCGGAAAGATCTGTACTGGGTGTTTTCTGAAAAGAAAAGAAGAAGTTTGTTTGTATTTTAACTGTAAATTACAGGAATATTGTAGAAATTGGCACCAGTGTTCAACAACAAATCAAATCTTGAAGAGTAGTTCAAAACATACCAAGATAAGGATAATTACAAACTATAAAGACAGAAGCAGATATTCCTTTTGCCTACATAGCCATTTTTAACAACGAAAAAGTGCAGCTATCTCTTTCAAAGTCTGCATCTCCTTTTTCCACAACTGCAAGAAATTTGGAGGTGCTGCAGAGAAAGCTGAGCCTACTAAGAGTCTGTACCATAATAAAGATATAATATCCACCCAATAAGGTTGACATCTACTATCAGATGAAGACGCTTAATATTTCAAGATTGCTATGAATAACTCAGTAACTCAGTAACACTCTTACGAAGAGTAACACTCTTATTGAAGATGAGATGGCTGACCCCTGTGCAATTTGTGTCCTTCTACATTTATACTTCAGATTGTTTAAGAATACATTTTGATCGAATTTCCAGAACGAATTAAAATAGATTAACGTGGAGATAGTATGATAAAACACTGCTATATAACCAGGAAAAGAATTCCACACTGAAAATACCCTGAACACTTTTGTCTCCCTTAATAACAATTAAATCTTGTTTGCCTAAGTTATTTCTAAAACCAAGAAAACACTCAATATTCAATACAATAAATTAATTTCTTACATGCTTAGAAGCCTTTATTTTTAAGCTGCTACCCCTTCATTTGCCTTCAAGTTTTGCATATTATTTGACATCACAATAATTCAGTTATTATTTATTACTTCACACAATTTAACAGAAGATGTTTTCTTATGTTATAAACATTCAAAATTAGTATAAAGAACATTTCACACATGGGAAAAACTGCATTAAAATGACTACTCTCAACAGTTGCTTCATTAAAATGAATCAGCAGAGTACGCTGACTGACGATGGCAAAACACAACGCAACAAAGATTCACAGCAAAACAGCTTTGACAACCCTCCTTCCCCACCAACCTGCACCCAGTAGCCCACTGCCTGGTTCATGCTGACCTGCATTGTTTTCATGTCCTGTAACGTAAGCAATGTTCTAGAATCCAGTGAAAATATTGAAAAAGTGACAGAAGAAGCCCAACATAATTTTATAATTTCCTGATTACCTTTGCTACAGTAACAACTACTGTATTTGTAAAAACTAGAACACTTTAGTAGTAATCTCTTAATAAATGAAATAAATTTGGCATACTATGTGATCTTTAAAGAAACTAATTTCCTTGAAGTAGTTTGAAGAGCCCACATAACATCTACAATTTCTGCTAATTTTGGTACCTTTATTAGATATCGCTCATGTGGTCTGCTCATGTAGTTCAAAAAGCCTGTTAACAAATACTACTGCAATACATCCCCATTTTCAATCAATACATTTACTATACATCATCTAAAGAGCAGAGCGAGCATAAAACAATTTGCAATTGTGAGCTTTTAATCAGTAGAGCAACAAGTAAGGCTTAAAAATGCCAGTAAAGATGTTCTCCAGAAGTGATTATAATATTAGGAAAGAAAGCTTAAGAGACTATCACAGAATGCTACTTACGTTCCTTCACCAGCAGTGAAGTGAGATAGTTGGCTAACAAACTATCAGAACAGAACTTCTCTCTCCCCTCTCACACCAAACACCAGACTCTGAAGCCAACTTTCTCACATTTTCAAACTCTACCAGGACATCTTTGAGCAGCAGCTATTTAAAGCATTTTTTTCCTTGTTAGAAAGGATTATTCTGTGATGTGCAAAGCACAAAGGAATAAACTGAGCCCCTTACTTTGAAGGCACAATTCAGAAGAGCGAATCCAGCTTCGGTCAGTTTGTATGGCAAGCCATACATGTTTAGCTACAATGCATATTCAATAAGATCAATGACCATCTAAAACACAAAAATTGTGACAGTAACAACAAGCAACTTTATTTTCATTTCGATAATTTCAGCACAGACCAACATATAGAAACAGAAATCCATTGTTTTCAAAACCAGTACCTGAGGAGCTTGCAAAGTTGTCTGAAGATGTTCCATTTGGGAATTAACATTCACTTCCGTATCCAATAGCTCCTAAAAATAAACAGATAAGGAACCACGTCTAAGGCCTTAATGAAGTCCAGATAGATAATATCAGTGCCTCTTCCCTTGTCCACTATCAGAGTTACACCATCACACAAATCAACAATGTTGGCTGTAGCAGGGCACTGGCCTTCTCAACCTCAGCTATCTAGCACCATCCTATATACTCCCCCAGGTTACTTGCCCACGCTTCCACTGCCTGTGAATTTTCTTCTTGCTCTCCATTTTGAGCAGCACACTAAAAAATGTTTTGCCCACTAGGAATTTGACAGCAACACAAGCCACCTCACTTCTCATTTGTTGATTGGTACACCACCCATAGCTTTTAAGCAGAATCCTATAGGAAAAAGTTGTGTGTAATTTAGTTTATTAAAGAAAAAGGGTAGTATCAAGAAAGATTATGTGACAGATTAATGCACTTCTTGCAAAATTTGACTGCTTTTCCACTATGATGAATTGAGTAAATTCCTTCAATGCTACAGAACTAAGCTGAAGTCATTGAACACACTTCATAAACAGCTGAAGATCAGGAGTAAACTCCTACGTAATCAAAATACAGAAGCTGTTTCAAGAACTGAACGTTAATTTCATTGCTCAGTATTTCATTTCTTTTTTAGCAGCCCCCCTACACTTATTACTACAGACCAAGTTATCCTCAATCCCTACACATAACTGCATCTTCCTGCCCCAATAGTTTTTTCAAAAATAGGACTGAAGATACTTTAAGAGTTATTTGTGAAAAATGAAGCCAGAAGAAAGGTAAATTACTTAAGCCTACTTTTACAAAGGTTGCAAATAAACACTGTTTTTAAATTCACATTTATATAGATTTGTTACTGAGCAAACTGATAACAAGGTTAAATTCACCATTCTGCTAGAACAGTATTCCTGCTACTTTAGTAAATTAGATCAGTTTTTTCTACGATCAGATGAACATCTGTGGGGCATTAAGTGGGACTGAATGACTAAAACAGGACAGTGGGTCATTCTCCTTTTAAAGAAAGCCTGTTACTTCAAATTTTACCAAACAATAAGCCACACCCTACTAAGAGGTATGCATTTCAAAGCAGTAAAAAAACAAGTCCATGTTAGTCAAGACGTCTATTCCCTCAAGTCCTACCATACAAATTATGGACATAAGATTTAGACAAGACTACAACAGAGCCTAACAGGATTACGTACAACTTTTATAATTATCTGTATCCAAAGGATCTAACTTCGACATTAGGATTAAATGCTTACAACCATTTCTGCCTTCACCTGTCTTAAGTTCAAAGCAATTTCAAGGTGACTAAATAAGATTTTTCATTGAAGGGTGTGGAAGTTAAACACAAGTATTAAAGCATACTAGTTATTTTAATTTCTTGGCATATTTTCCACTGTATTCCAAGAGTACCAAGACATGCCCTATAAAAACAGTGTAAGTGGTTATCATAAAGCTAAGGACAGACCATCACCCTTTCCACCAATGGTAAGCAAAAATATTGCCTGGCAATTTACAAGATACTGTAGGAGCACACCTGGACCTCTGGAAGTCCCCAGAGGCTTTGCTACAACTGCATAAAATATCCATCAGAAAAGACTTCATTCATTTCCCCACAATCTAAAACTTTGCAAGTTAGCACAAGCTTTTTTTTGTGCTATGCCTAACACACTAGGAATGACCAGCAAAAAAAATAGATCACTATGTATGTGTCAACGGACTTGGGGAGAAGATAGACTAGTATCAGGTAACATACTGCAATTTGTTAACATACCTCTTAAGAAGAACATACTAATTTGATGTCTTTAATGGAGAGTCTATACTATATCTACAAGTACTACCAGTCATTTCTAGGGTAAAAAAAACCACAGTGATTTTCCAAAGAGCTGCAATGAATGCACACAAATTATATAGACCAGTGATAGATACCTTTGTTTCCATTCTTTCATGCTCGTTCACATCTACACAGGTAGTAGCTTCACTTATTTCATCCTGCTGAAATGCACACAAAACAAGAAAACTATTACCAATAATGAAAACATTAGTTAAAAAACAGAAGAAAATACAGAGAAAGAATTAACTGCAATGCGTAACATTATACTCAAAACTGCTTTTAAGAATTTAGAATCTAAGTACTTGTGCTGATGCATTTGTATGTGTCACATGATGAGTATCAGCATAATACAGAACATAACACCTTAGTAAGCTGAATATTCAAAGAAGATGCAATCAGAGGAGGAAATACACAAAACTAACAAAGTATTTGAAATCTGGAACACGTGAATCAGTACTTAGAAGCAGAAATTAATATTCAAAGTTTTGGATTGAAGCACTGCAAAATGCTACAATCTCAAAATCTCAAATACCTCTTCAATTTTCATTTTCTTGGGAGAATCTTCTTTATGGGGAGAAGATGTCCTTTTCACTGCTGTGACAGGGCTAGGCGTTTTTGTTGCAACATTTCCTGAAATTCTGGGTGATGGATTTAATAGATGTGTTGAGGAAGCAATTCTAGAGATGGTAGGCTTTGGTGGTGGAGAAATGGCTGGTTGTGTGGCAGTTTGAGGAATGCTTTCATTTGAAGAACCTACAGGTAAATAATTTTAAAAGATGTAGCAAGATTAGTTCAGACAAACACTTCAGTTTCCAGTTACTAGTCAAGCAATCATTAATCAAATAGTCTTCAAGAAAGTGGAAAAGTTGGTGGTAAAAGCATTCCATTTGGAACAGCAAATGTTTAGTTTCAAGCTCTTTCTAAAGGGAGAACTCACACACCAGACACAAGGCAGCGACAGCAGTGACACTCTGCTAGGCCTAATAAGCCCTGCTAAACAGCAGATTATACTAGCCAGGTGAAGCTCTGTGCTAATATACCTATTGTGTTCTTGGTACTCAAAGAAGTACTGCTTCTGTAGAAGAGAAGTACTCAGCCATATGTACATTGCCTAAGACTGCCTTCAATCCAAGGCAAATCTGATACTCTCTTTTTTCATAGAAGCCCTGAGTGTATCATTGCTCAAGCTCAGTGTACAAAACTATGAAGTGAGAGAGAATGACATGAACATCAGACATTCTCTACATCCTTTTGAAAAATGTTCCACTTAAAGCTATACCTCAACAGTTGCCTATCTCAAACAGATAAGCATATGTAGGATGTTCTTCCTCTATCCTATGATGAGAAAAAAATTACACACCTACTCATATTAATGCACTTGTAACATGATAAAAGAAATTAGAATCATAAGACTTCACCATGCTAAATTTCTGAGATTGATGAACTTTCACCTTGGAAGGATAACCAGTTGCAATCCCTTTTGCATCTGCTTTGGTTCATGTACACAGGTGAAGTACCAGCAAGCCAGCAACTCCTTTCTTAAGTGAATATTTTCACCAGATGCCTTTGTTACTTCACTAAAACATCAATTCTTTTCAGAAGTATGTTTATGTTTTCTTGTAGAAAATACAGAAGATAAAGCAGCACACAGTTGGATATGCTTTAAAATACATCACTAGGGAGCATTTGTTGTACTGAGGCTTTTTCACTCCTAGAATTCATTTCATGAAACAGGAGAAGGAACATGGGAGCAGTTTACAAGCAGTAAAGAACCACCCCTTGGATTTAACTATGAAATAGATTAAAAATAAATGAAAAAAATTATCTTCCAGATTTGGACATTTTTTCTCATTAAACCAGTCAATCTGCAAACATCATCTACACTGGAAAACTTTATTGCTAGTGCAAGTGGCAAACAAAAGAATAAAAAACATTGCTGTACAAAATACCCTGCCGTGATTTCCCAAGTCTAAAAATATTAGTATATCTGTTTATCAAGCTGAGTATGTTACAGCACATATTTAATGAAGACCTCAATAGAAGAAATACTGCTCTACAAAAATCAATAGAAGCAATGTACTACATCATTTTCCTTACCCCCTGAGCTTTCACTGGAATTTGTTTGTGGCACAGTGACTTCAGAAGCCTGTATGTTGGTCACAGATGCTGCTGTTACAGCTGGCGCAGGACTGCTTCTGCTAGATGAAAAAAATGAAAAAATGCTTAATATGAGTAAAGCATGCCTATTCACTTTTCATCACCACATTGTATACGTGGCCACTACAGCTGAAACAACCTACATTACAGAGTACATCACATAGTTTTATGCCATAAAGTGTGAAGTGTGAAGACAGAATTTAGCATTAGTCATCTATGAAACTTGAGCAAATACAGCTTTATAGACTGGCAAGAAACTGCATTAAAAAAAAAAAAAAAAGGCAAAAGTTCAGGCAAGTCTGATCAGATGAGATACAGGGGGAAGTATAGCAATTATTTTCCTTTGGGACAGAACAACAATGATATACAAGGACTGGAATAGAAAGACTGTTTTCAATCTATATGCACCACTGCAAATATAAGTCCTGCCCGGATCTTCTCAGCAAAACCTGGGATTTCACATGACAAAATTTTCTTCCCTCTCTTTTTCATGAACTACAGAAACTGTGTGTTTAAAAATAAGACAGGTTAAGTTATACTTCAATTGTGACATGCCAGATACTGTATTTGCCCCAAAACTCCATATTCTCACACTTCAACTTGCTGTTCACAACCTCTCACAGCCCTACTACTATGGTGACTAAGTTTTTGTTTCACCTTTTCTACGCTCTCGTACCCAATGTCATAACTCCTCATCTTAAGCCCAATGCTGTGCTGCTCCCCATCCCACAAACATAGCTCTGCTCTAGCATTCAAACTGGAACTGCAGAAGTCTTCAAGTTCCAGTCCGAAATATTTACACCCCAACATAACAGTACTATCTTGTGAATGCAGTACTTGCCATACTTAAATACAATTCAGGAACAGAAAGTAGCCTCAAGACTGAAAGTCTTCATTACCCCTGAGAACTTCCAGAACTGTTCAATGGACTCGTCTTCATAGCACTAGTAGGCGAAGGCACAGACGTGCTGTTATCACTGTCCATAGACAAGTCTAGGCTGCTGTCATTCAGAGCTGTCAGTCTGACTCCTTCTGTTGAATGCTACCATCCACAACACAAAAGAATGTTATTAGATTTAGTAAAGGACTTAAATAAACAAACAAAAATCAGATTCAAAAGACATGGAATTTTAGTCATGCAAAATATCAGCTGTTGCATCTGTGAAGAAAAAAGAAATGAGAGATAATCTAATAGTGGTAAGCTTCCACTGAGCTAAGCACATACAAGTGCCCTAAATACAGTTATTTTCAGAAAAAAATCTGAAAAGAGGACTGATGTACAATACAAAATACGAATGGACAATTTTCCAACTATAAGCACTTATGTTTCCCATATTCAAAGATCAAGTACAGATTCAGTGATGTTTAAAAACAGAAGATGAACTGTTTCTTTATTCTTTGCAGCTTATAGACACTGCTTTTACATTAGCTTCAAAATTAATAGTGACGTACACCAAAATTTACATTTTTAGGATACAAAAACAAATACAAAAACTTAAGAGACCATCTGGCACTTAAACAGCAAAAAGGTCACTGCTGAATATCAGGGGAGGACAAAAACCCTACTATGACATACGACTACTTAAAAAGATGCCTGACTTAAGATTTGCATTGCTCCCTGAAATGTACTGAAATCAAGCCTATTTGTAACAAAAAATGTTCTATAAGTTTAAAAAGTTCTTAATATAAAGCACTTAAAGTAAAAACAGTTTACCTTTTTCTTTTTCTGAAGTACATGATTAGGTAGCAGTTGGTGAAGTTGCTTACGTTTCACATGCCTTGCAGCAATCTTCATATCCATCTCAAACATCTTGCTGTTTATTGCTTGCCTATAAACTACACAATTAGAATAATGTAAATACGTATCAAAGTATATTGCAAAGTCCACTTATTTGCCCTGGAAAAAATGATTTGTATTACAGAATATCTGTCACCCTCAAGAAAATCCTCTGGAAAAATAAGTGAACTGCCTACTACACCAACACTGAGAGCACAATCACAAAATTTGCTAATTTTATTGTTGAAACTGCATAAAAATTCAGATTATTCTGAATTTATACCCAGTAGAAGTTACTCTAAGTGAGGGGACATAAAAACCTCACACTAAGAAACTTTCAAAGTGGACCTCTGAAATCTTTGAAAATATAACCTAGACAAACAACTAGCTAGTAAGTGCACACAGAAGTAAAAAGATCCACAAAAGCACGTTTCTAAGTTCTGTAGCATGCTGGAAAGCATCAGTTTCCTCATGTTCATAGTTGCATTTAAATTTCTGCTCTTCCAAAAGCAAAAAGAAAGAAAGAAAAATAAAGCAGGCAAGATTTCTAGCATTCACCAAATTGTTTTGCTCTGAGATCCATTCATACTCTATTGAAGCCTAAAGACGTAAGGATTTTAACAGTGAGTACAGTTCATTAAAAGCTCATGGCTTTTGGGTACTGCTTTGATAAAGTGACCAGCTATTACATTCTTGAACCCTCAGAATGTAAAATGATGTCTAGAGTTTCATCTTTATCCACTTACAATCAAAAGGGTTATTCCAACTCATTTTGGAAAATAATAATCACCTTGACTGACAAAGTCTCATCTAAATATAACCACATATACATACACACAGACAATAGCAGATATACATAATAAATAAAGAACTTTCAATCCTAAACATAATCACACTCTTCCCATGTTATCAAATCATTCCTTATGAATTTCTAACATTCCAGAAGTTTTTCATGAGGAATAAGCATTAAGAAAGTTGCTTGCATTTATGGATGGACATGAAACCAAAATTAAATATAGTATGAAATGCCAAGCAATAAGACACTTTGTTCAAGAGTTCATTAGGTATCAGTTATAACCCACTCATAAAATCACTTTCACAAAAAGATGAAAAAACAAGCTTTGTATAAATGAAGTTAGGTGAGGCTGATTACATATTATAATCACATCTGCTTAACAAAGATCCAAATATAATTTATTATTTTAATGAGATCGAAAAGATTTGTGTTCATCACTTGGATCAATAATAATCAATCCAGTTATTCATCGGGAGCTTCTGGAAGCATTACAAATCACTACAATTGTTTTTCACAAAATAACACTAACTCCTCACCTGAATCCTTCTATTTCTAGGTACAGATCTACTACTGAAAGAATAGATTATGAAAAAAACAGACAAGCAGCATGATGTAACAAGTTTCATATCTGAACATCTATAATACAAAACTCACCTGTATCTGTAAAAGACTGGATGTCATAAGTAAGATCCACACTTAAATTTTCAGAATTTTCAGTTTTCTTGAACACCAACCCAATCACCCACATTGTACGGTATTCTTCCCTGCAAAATTTTATGTAAAGTCATTTTTTTCTTTTTTTTGCAATATCCACCAACAGGATAACAAGTTACTTGCTGACATTGCTGTTTCATTTCCAGTATGAAGAAGACACAGAACATACCATCTCCAGCAAATTTAGACCAAGATTATCAGTAAATAACATCATCTAACTAACGGTGCTTCTGCAAAGATTCTGATTTATTTAAGAGTTGTCACTGGTCATTGCAACCATATAGGAAATGGGAAACAGCAGCTTTTCAGCACCTGACCTCTAAGTCAAAATATTAACATATTCCCTGACTAAACAATTTCAATTTTGCCATCTATATTTGCTTTCAACTCTCAAATTTCTTAGCTCTAACTGACATCAAAGTGCAGTTTTCAGGTAAGAAACTCTTCACTTTGACAGCTTACTCTCAGTTATTGTACACTGAAAAAGAACTATCACATCCTATTATAGAATATATCAGAACACCTCAAGGCACCTGATGTTTTAATTCCATGCATTTTCCTTGTAAGACTGTTTCAGAACAATTCCACCTTCCAATCAATTACTGAACAAATTATAGAACGGCAGGTGAAGAACAACACTCCACTGACATTAGAAGAAGAGTCTTTACTAATAGCTTTGCCACATTCAGTCTTCTGAAATAAGAGATAATCAGTGCATGATTATCTATGCAGTTCTATCTGTATTTACCTACTAAAATGGAGCTGAAGTTTTAGTGCCCTCTTTTATTCATTTTTTCACTTGGAACAAATATAATTTCTATATTTAACTTAAGGTTAACAGCATACTGTCATTTCAAGCACCTGATGTCTGGGAAGACTGTATGAAAAGTAAACATTTTTTTACATAATTCCCTACTTCTCCATTCTCGTAGTTCACATAAAATTATAATTCCTTCTAAAGGTAATTACAACACTATCTATACAGAAGCTAAAGTCTTAAAAAGAGAATTTTTAGCCCTCAGCTCCATCACTGTTCTGAGAGGTAGAGAATGGGAGCGACAGAGGGTGAAAGAAGTTAAAAAACCCCACAGAGTACTAGACGGCATTAAGTGCTTGGTATTCCCTTCAATGTTTTCAAATCTTCAAGAATTCTAATATCAGCTTTTATCAAGTTTAAATGATATGCTTCTCAACTGCTAAATCTTACCTCATCTACTTAAGTTATTCAAAATTCACTTCTATCATGTTTTATTTTCTACTCAATTCTCAGTGCTGCCTTGTAATTAAAACTGTCATGCCAACTAATACCAGGATAGTCAATCAACAGCAGTGAAATAACAGTAGATAACAAGGAGTTACTATTATTTGCAATCATGCAATTACTACAATAATTAGTGAAACACATTCCTTCTTTAAGACTCTTTTCTGGCTTAGACACATCCTTACACAGAACAAAGAGCGTCCGATTATAAAAACTTCTGAACAGCTGAAAATTGTATGCCCTTAGGGACCGTCACGAAAAATTAACCTAAAACTCTAAAAAAATCTTAGTTTATTAATTATCATATTTTTGCTTACTTGTCAGGATTCTCCTTGGGTGCTGGGAATGACTGTGGATTCACATGAGCCAGTGTAATGAACTCATTTTTCTCCAGGTTTCCAACTAGAATACGGATTTTTGATTCCACCAAACCCACCCTGCATAAATGTTATTCATTAGTAAGTTCTCATTAATATGAAATAGAAGTATCAAACATTACATATCAGGCAGAAGTTGTTCGCATTTTGCTTACAGAAGTTTTTGAGACTACAAATGAACCAATGCGCTATACATGACAAATTCAATCAATAAGCCGAGTAAGCGTGTTACAAAAACTTACACAAAGCAAGCTCTGAAATGAAGAATGCCCTGAAGCTTTATGATCTGCTTTTATAAGCGGATTTAAATAGCAAACAATTAAACATAAGTAATAAGTTAGCACAAAAGAACTCTCAGGTATTTCTGCCATTTTCTTTTAACATCCAATGTAGAATTTGAAAAGATGTGGAAGTTTCCAAAACTTGACAGTCTTAGATCTTTAACAGAAAAAGAATGTAGAAGTAGGAATTTTTAGTTTGATAAAAATATTTCTAGAGATTGAACACGGACCTACTAACAACTGCTTCTTAATGCGCATAAAGCTTAAGAAAATAAGATTTGTGACGTGAACTTGGTAGTGTTGAAAAGAAACATAGTTAAACCAATAGTCTTCCTGTCCTCATCCTTCAATTTTATTGTTTTTCAGAAATATATCATCACTTTTGTTAAATTTTGGAACAAAAAAAATTATATTTTGAAAGTTTCACATTGCTTCATTAAAAATACACTGTTCAATCTCCTTGAATTCAAGGTTGATAGGTTTTAATCTGCCTTTTTTTTTTTTTTGATAATAATAGTAAGCTTTGTACTTACCATTCTAGTCGTTGTTTTTCTGTCGGTGCACTTGCTAGAAGCACAATATAATGCCTTTGGAGATAAAGACAATATGCTATTCTATTTATGCTTCTAAAACTAGACATTCAAAGTTTAATATTAACATTAGTAAGGTCTACATTGCAAACTACAGATTATTATCTTAGTTTTATTACAGGGGGTTTTATTAAACGGACAGAGGGGCTGTGTTCCCCAAGCATGTGACTAAGAGATTTCTCAAAGCATTTCAAGTTTTAGGAATACTTGCAACAACACTTGAATGCCAATAACCTTAATAAAAAGCTAGGAACATAGCACCAATTGAAAAACAGCACAGAAGCTTCCAAACATAATAAATGGGGATTTAGCTACTAGCGAGTCCTTGCAAGTAAAAACAACTGTTCAACCATCTCTACACACACTAACTGCCCTTTAATACTAAATCTGAGTATTTAGATGAGATGTTACCATACATTCATGCTAAGTCAGAAGTAATGCTGAGTTATGGTTTACAAAAGTTTCATATCTGCATTTTAGAACCACCTAAAGATGGTTATCTGGAATTTTACAAGCAAAAAATGTTTCCTCTGGTGACAAATTCTTAAGCTCCCAATTATATTCCAGGATAACCAGTATTCACTCACTGTAAGCAAGTTTCAGAGATACAAAATAAAAATGGTACTTTAATCAAAGCAACCTAGGACAGTAAAAAGGAAGATGATTATCATGAACTTCAACAGCAACAATACAAAAAAACCTTTCTTTTAACCTGAGTTTATAATTGTGGGGTGGCTGACAACCTTACACATCTACAGTAAGGCTTTTCTGAAGCATACGATGTTGAAGCAGACTCTCCTAGCTAAATTAAACTGCCTTTACTCACTATACTGATACAGTCTACTTAGGTATTCTCTGAGCAGGATTTAAACATCACTACTACCATGAGGGTTTATACACTCATGCATCACAGAAAGGAAAGCAAAGTCAATGCTGTTGGAAAAACTATGGTGCAAAGAGCACTCTGATACAACAGACCTTCAAACTGTAATAGTAGATCAAAATCAATAGACCGAACTGGTAACTATACATTTTTTGTATTTATCCATATAGGTGGGATACAACAGGGAGAGGAAAAGAATCTCTGGTGAATGCTATAGTCCTTTTAAATTCAGTCAGCAAATGTCACTGAACTACATGGATTCAAAATGAGACTCAAAAAAACCTGCCTCCTCTTTCAAGTAGCATGTTTTATCAACTTGTTTTTACATTTTGGTGGTATTAACCTTCTCATACAGAAAGCAGTAAGGAGTTTTCCATACTGTTTTACTGAAGACTTCCTCCTTTCATCTCCTTCTTAGAATATCATGATTCTTATCACTTTTATTCCTAAAATCTCAATTACTGCTTTGGGCAAAAAAGAAAGTGAGGGAGAAGCTTAACAGATTTCTCCAAAACGTTAAATCTAAGTACACATGCTGCCACCTGAACTGGATGTTGAGCCATGATGAAGGAACTCTAAAAAAACAAGCATTAAAAAAAATATTCTAACACCACAGAAGAGAATAAGGGTCCATTTCTTGAATTCTGTATAAGTCATTCATTTCTAATACGGATTTCTTCTAAGGAGCACCAGAATAGTACTATCATACAAAAGATTCCTACATTATTACCTATCACTACATTAATGGATTTTATTTAATGGAAAAGACAAGTTAATCTTTTTGATGTTTTCTATAAGAGACAAAACTGCAAGTGTTTGAGGAAACTCATTTTTCCGGGAAATAAGTACAAAACCAGACTTATTTAAAAAGTTCAGGGAAAAAAACAAAAACAAAAACAAAGCATGGATTTCACACTTGTGAACCTCAACTAAGTTGATAAACACGAAAAAAAAAAAAAAAAAAAAAGCTTTCTTTATGAGAATAAGATTGATAATTAGATATTTTTGCCAGGATTGTGCTAGGTATAACATTTAATTGAAAAATAAGAAAATATGAAAATTCTCCTCTCTACTCCAGAAAATACATGCATTATTTGTGCTGAAATTGAATTAATGACTGTAAAACCCCTACAGACATTTTCACTAAGACTTAGCTTTAGAACAGCTTTTACTACTGAAAATATACTTTGCTATAGGATTCAAGGTCTCACTGCTGTATTTTAGAAAGTCACTAACAATTATCAGTTCCTCATTTCTCAACAAAAAAAAAAAAGTCAAACTCAGGAGTATCCATTACTTTACAATAAGAGACAAAAAAAAAAAAAAAAAAAAAAAAAAGAAGTTACTACCTCCTGATGGTGTTCACCTAAGATAAACATACTATTAGTTGGAAGTACTTCTTCTGAAAATAAATTTGTACTTATCCATTCCCACTGTCTCCCTATCAGCATTTAATTTTCCTAAGAGTAACTGAACAGAGACATTATGAAACTGACTTGTATACACACATAAAAGTGAAGTATTTTTAAGAGACAAAAGGCTTCCTGAAAAACCCAAGAGCACATGAACTTGTTCGTTCATCTTTATCTGTACTAAACTTCCCAGGATTTACACTTACAATATACCCACTGCTTTGAAGTCCTATCAAGGCTACAAACCTTTTCAAATTATGCTCA
This sequence comes from Tympanuchus pallidicinctus, assembly GCF_026119805.1. Taxonomy (NCBI): domain Eukaryota; kingdom Metazoa; phylum Chordata; class Aves; order Galliformes; family Phasianidae; genus Tympanuchus; species Tympanuchus pallidicinctus. Next base: position 45,698,903 of record NW_026294747.1, on the reverse strand, counting down.
TATTTATCTATTTAGCAGGATATATCCTGGTAATAAAGGAAAAGCATAAGAGCTCTTAAAGTGTATTTCTCTCATCACCACACTGACCTCTTGGTTTTAAGTTCTAATTATTTCATTCTCGTGAAACAGTTCACAGTGATGTTATGTCCGCCTGAAATCATCCCTGTCATTTCCCTGCAAATTATTATAGCCAGCAATATAATTCATTACTGTTTTCCCACCATCTCAGAATTTAGAAACCACACAAAGTGGAGAAAGCACAACTCCCTCACACCAAGTAATTCTTGATGTAAAAAAAAATAAATCAAAATAATTAACACAGATTTCCATATTTTCGCAATCTCTAATCTACTCTTGGCCATGCAGGTATGCAGTAGCCTCCAGATTTCTTTAGTTACACATCCTTGAAGTTTTAAACAAAGCTAATAGAGCAAAAGTGATTATGACCAAAATTAATGCTTAGCAATTAATTTCTACTGGAGAGTGACAGAGACTACTAAAGCTATCCTTCAAGGGAATAAATGCTTTTAAAAGCATTTAAGAGCTTGTCTTACAGCAAGAATCAGATTTACCCTTATCCAGAAGAACACTAAACATAGCTTTGAGCTTCAGCAGGAACAAGTGAATAACACACACAATTTAAATAGGAAAAGAGGATGAACGGGGGCAGAAAAATATATACCTAGCTTTCAGATGGAGATTTGACCAATGAAAGCATATTTATTACACTCTTATGACTGCATATAATTATTTATTTTCTAACATTTACTAACCAAAGTTTTAAATAAACTTACTATAATGTAACAGAGGGCATCTTGGGTAATTTAAATTAAAACATGGTCTATAATACCATACACGGCTAAAAAGAGAAAAAAAGCAAAGATCTTGCATACAAAATCTGAATCTTCAGTGCTGGCAAAAGCAACTTTTGTGGCACTGATAAAATTCTACAGCTGATACACACAATAAAAAAAAACTGATGAAATTGGGATTATTTCAGGTAACATTTAATGTTTCTTTCAAAAATAGGAAAAATATTACAATAAAGATATTAGAAGGAGCACGAACTAATTTATCTGCCGCCCATTTTTAACTTCAAAAAATAACAACTGTGCAGTGCCCCTTTGAGCATTTTCAAATTTTACCTCTAAGTTATAACATAAAAGCCATCCAATGTTTTAAAGCTTTTATCATGCAAAAGATATAGAAACAAAACACAGACACATTATGAAGGTCATCAGTCTCTTTTAATGGGGGAACTGTATATTTCAATCTTGTTTGGATTAGTACATAACCAACCAACCACCCAGCACAGAAACAGCTGTAAAATATATTTGATTTCGATTCAAGAAAAATGGGTCTCCAATTTCAATTGAGGGCAAAGAAGATGTAGTCCATATTTAATAATTCATATTTATTATAAAAATACAACTTTCATCAGTATACATTTAACAAGCTTCTGCCCCACAAGTATATTACTAGAAACCCTAAAAACGTTGTGTGAACTTCAATTTTCCTCTTATTGTAGAAACATTACAAAATTAGCAAAGCTAGATGTGAAAATGTATTAATAAAGAGCCAAAAGCCTTAAGCTTTAATGAAAAAAGTCCAGTAGTAGCTAGTACATCTGGTAGTTAGTCAACACAAATGCAAAAATGCTTTATTATCAGAGTAAACTGTTGTCTGCAATGACAAAAGAAAATACACAGTATCAAGTATGTATTCACCTTGAACATTGACCTCCATAATTATTTTATCATCTTGATTCTCCTGAGAGGCAAGACCCATTTTTAGAACGCTTACTGAAACCAATAGATAACTTTTACACCAGTCAAACCAGTGGATTTATCTTCAATTTTATTGGCAACATACCAAATCTATAGTTAAATAGTGAAATTCTGAACACTGGGTCACAAACTAACAGGCTTCTGAATTACACCCTAAAGACACAAAGGGTATCCGATCATCTGGCTCATTTTCTAAGAGAAAGGGTAAGAGTGCATTTTCTCATATATAGAAATATCCTAACAAAACAGTTATTGGATGTCAAATATATTTAAGATCCTGCACTACAGAGCATCATTAAGTATTTTAACTGATAAAACTTAAATATTCTGCCATGCCATAAAATACATACTTGTACTTTTGAAAGAAGTTTGGAGCTTCAAAAAGTTTGGACCACTCTGCCTTACTCAGCAAAATTTCATCTGTGATAGCAAGACCTAAATTATAGAAAAACATTTAAGCTTTTTTTTTTTTTTTTAAAATACAATCTTATATCCACAGAAAAACAGCTTATTAACTTAACAGATGTTATTGTAGGCAATTTTCCCCCTTCAAATTCAAAAGGAATCTACCAATGAGCTTTACATTCTATTCAGATCTTAAGTAATTATTTACACAGATAATTTTTCAAAAAACATGCTCAAATTAAAATTAATTCTGACTGATGATTACATCTTTGTTTTCTTTGTAGTGTACACAGCAAAACTTAAATTTTCACGTTCACCAGAGTTCACTCCATGTTCACTCCAAAGAGAGATGCCTTTCACTGCTTCAATCATCTATACAAGCTTTTTTTTTCAATCACTTGTGGGTCTTTTTTTGTTTTGTTTTGTTTTGTTTTTTTTATGAAGACAGGGCAAAGAAACAATAAGAAAATGAGCTAGACCCAATGAGAACTACCAGTGGTTGCCCCTCTGTACCTACTGCTTGCTTTGATTACATTATCTTTTAGCTACTATAATTAGTGAAGTAGATATAGAATAAAATAAACTAATGAATTCAGAAAAAGCCTTACATACATTGCCTTATATTAAGGTCAGCAATCCCACCTGATGGCAGTTACTAATCTATGTGGCAGGACACAAGCCATAAACATAAACCTAAAAATCAAAGATGTGATTTTCAGCGCACTAGGCACTAATTAATCACCCTCGGTTTCTAAAAGTTAAGAAGAATTCTTGACTGAACCACAGAATTCCATGCTGACTTTAGAACATCAAGCCACCCAGGTTAACAGACTAGCTTCATCTCTCAAAATAGATTCTCACATTACAAAGTTACTTAATATCCCTCCACCCCAAAAGTATACCCAAAATTGAACTATTTTAAATCTTTTTGAATACATTTATATAGAGAGCATAAGATAAATACTTACCTTGTTTAAATTCCTCAACCATGACCATCCGTGTGGAAACGGACACATTGTAGGTAGAGTTCTGCTGTGGGTATGCTGGTGTAATTATAGGCATAAGATGGTACCTATCACTGGGGTTTACCTATACATAACAACAGCCAATCAGTTTATCTTCAAGCATACAGATAAGTTAACAAATTTGGATTTCTCCCTTTGCTAATATTGAGTCAAGTTCTAAGAGATCTCAGTCTGTCGGCCAAGTAAATTTACAAATAGTTCAGAAAAAGTTTAGAATACAAGGATAGTGCTTTGACAAAGGACACTACTCTGAAACAGTGTTGTGGGAGGATTATAACCTGTCAGCACATAAGATGCAGAAATCCAGAAATACCAACTGAAAAGAACCATTTCATTCCATTTAATAGAAACTAGCTTGTTTTTACATCAAAACAAGGATACTTCATCACCACATGAGCATCTTCATAGGAATGACTGTTTTCAGACATTGTGAAAAATATTTGTACTTTATTTCTTGGATTATGGAAAATAAAGAGCCAGCCTAACAACTGAGGCTCTAGGTATCCTGAGAGAAGCAACGCTTGCATTAATATATCTTTTATTGAACAGTACACAGGGAAACAAAAAAGGAGGGACAACACACGCACACACACACACGCACACACAGAATACATTTAAAATGGCATTAGGGTAGCAATCTTGTAGGTAGTAAAGATAAAGCCCTGACATAACTTGTCCCACTATGTCTAGCTGCACAGGCAATTCTGTGGTATCACATACTGATCTCAAACCCACTGTCCCAATAATAACAGTTGATAACAGTAAATATTCTTTGTCTCACACTGCTTAAATGTGGACGTCTGTCAGTCAAAAAAACAGATTTAAACTACTAACAGTTTCAAAACTCAACCTCTGGTGCTTACTCTATTGCCCCAAAATGATGAATTGAACATTAAGCAATTTAAAACTGGTAAAACACCACTAAATACATCCACGCTATCCTCTATTGAAATCTTTGAATATGATTATCTGTCAGTGGCAAACTGTTTCTTTGACTACCTGAAGAATATTCACGTCTAAAGCCTTCAATATGGGTGCTACAAAGCTTGTAAACAGCATAACCAAAAACTTAAGACATCAAGATATGATCTTCTTTGGTTCAAGATGAAGAGACGTTTACATATGCAGTTACGTATAACTGAGCCCACCCAACTGTGATTGTTGCATTAAAGTGAATTCACTAAAACTGCAAAAATTAACAGACCTTAAGTCTGACAGAAAAGTTTTAAGTAATTTTTCAAAAATGCACTGTTGCAAGGCATATCTAGTTATACTGAAAACTTAAGAACACCTGTTACAAAAGTTGTAGTAAAAAATACATTGTTCAGCAAGTGTCCTTCAAGCAGTAAGTTTACAAAATTAAGCTTTGCTGCATATTCAGGAGAATCACAGATAACTATGGAGAAGACATACCCAGATATTAATTTTATTAAATCTACAATGAAGTTCACCTACTATTCTTTAAGCAACTGAATTTATTGTACAGTGTGACTTATAGGGGAAAAAATAATACACTAACCCTTGGGTCCCATACAGGCAAATTAAGATTGCATTCTTCTGGCTGTTTCAATAGCACTGGATTTGGCCATTCCCTGTTCAAAAAGATTGTAGCACTGAATAAGACTATTGGATACAACCACGTATGTTCAACAAACAATACTTCTGAATGTGACTCTTCTTAACTCTTCTCAAGCATCATTTTCTCAAAGCTGGACTACATGTAGTTCTTCACATAACTTCTAGTGTTGAACTACATCATAGCTTTAATTGGCTTCTCCAGAACATCAGAACAATTAATTTCTATTGTTTTGGAACTTTTAAACAAGTAGTTTAGGTAACTGAAGTAAACAATAAATTCTCCTCAATGAAAACTGATACTGAATCCATCTTCATGCTAGCCCTTCCACAGACAAAATACAAAAGCAGCTAGCACGATAATTGCTCTGTAGCATCATTAAAAAGAATACGCACTTAAATACGAAAGAATTTTCCAATCAAATTGCAAAAAGAAACTGTACTGAAAGAAACACTAAAACACAAAAATACCACTTATGCTCTAGATGTCTCTACCATCACAAGCACAGCTAATCTTCCTTATAAAGAGCAGAGAGCAGGTAACTGGTATTCATAAATTAATGCTCCTATGGAATGCACATACAAAATGTACAGCAGTGTAAGGCACAAATAGAGCCAAGAACCAATTTTTCTGTATCAGACTCAATATGCTCTATCCTCAGAGGCTATAAAACCTATGAATTCAGAACAGCAAAACTACAGAACTAAGGAAAAGCCGCTATGTTTGAAATAAAGGTACATTTTGCTGCAATGATTCTAAAGGTATGTCCATGTCTCGTGAACAATACAGTCTCCAGAGATGCTCCTTCAGGAGAAGCAGTGCTCGTAACCTGCTAAGTATACTTCTATCCAGTTCATTTTAAATTTACTTTGAACTTTCCCACTGTTCCCCTAAGTTATACAAACCAGCTCTCTAAGGTAACTATCTCAGTAACACGAAACCAAACACCTACATCTCCACATTCACAAAATTTAAAAAATAAAAATCAACAACAAAAAAACTTGCCAGTGGTTCTCTTGAACTGCATTTAAGTTATATGCCTATACCAGCTTACTGATATACCTTTTTTGACCATCATCTCAGTATCTGAATGTCAAAAGACTTCAGATTTCTGATGCTTGTTCTTATTTAGCCATACAAGGATGAAGGGTAATGTTGATTTATAACAAATACTTAAGAAAATTAATAAAAAACTAAATATTTCTGTTTCAGTTACTTTAAGAAAAAAACTTGTTGGATGACTTTTATTGAAAAACCCAAGCTAACTACCTTCTGGCAGCAAGAACAATGCTCATCACTATTAACTTAATCTGGTAGCAGCTGAAAAAGATACCATAAAAACAGGACTAAAATTTAGTGTCTACAAAACAATTTTATTTTAGTGTAAACTAAATTTTAAAAAAACATACCATTTAGAAAACACCAAGAAAAATTTATGTACAAGAGTTGATGCTATTGCATTTGGATAAAGCTGGCAAGTTCTTGCTACTAGCATAGCCCAGGAAACACCGCCAAGGAAACCTAGTATATTGGAATAGATGTTGTGGCCTGTAAATTGAGAAGGAAAGAGACAAAAAAGAGAGAGTTATCAGCAACCTTAAGAGTTAATGAAAACTTCACAAGTTCTGGAATAAAACTGCTTACGTTTTGCCCACAGTTTGATAGCTCTCAGTGTTAACCTGAAGTTGTCAATGTTTGGTACTAGATGCAGAATTTCATCGGTTACCCGGCAACCTGCCAATACAAAAAAACCTATTACATTTGCTGCCTCAAGTTTTTTTTTTGCCTCTTCTTCTCTCCCACCTTAAAATTTGTCAAACTTTAGATCAGCACGTTAGAAGCTTATTTGGGACTTTGAAACTGTTATTTTGCATCTGAAAACTTGATTATTTTGTCACTTGATAATTTTCATCTTGTTTTTACAGCAGCACAGAAAGCCTGGAAGCCTAAAGTCAAAGCTTGCAGGAATTTATGACAAGAACAAGCTAAAGAGAACAGTGTTTCAACATATTCATTGTATCATTACTACATATGCATTTATATTACTTGATGTATTTAAAAGGAATTTAAAAGGAATTAAAGGAATAATAATAATAATTAATATAAGCTGCAGAGAGGTGGTAGCAAAAACAAAACAAAACAAAACAAAAAAAAAAAGTTTTGTATATTTTCCTAAGGAATAGAAGGAAAATGGGAAAAGACAAACAAGAATTCTAGAAACCACACAAGGATTTCACAAAACAATGGGAATAGGGATAATCCTAGCACCCCATTGCCAAAAATGTACAATTTTCACTTGATATTATCAAATGTTCAGACTGTACAGAAACCAGTAATACATGTGCTCCTCTCTCTCGTGTGCCAAGTTGCATATTGGCTGCAGTCTCCTCTCCATAAATAGGTATTTTTTAAGATGTAATATTACAGAAACGTAACAGTTTTTCAAGCTGGTAAACTACTAGAGAACCCAACTTGATCTGGGAGAATTTTGAGATCCCCAACTGATATCCTTGAAGTGATTCTGTATAAGTTTATGCACACTAAAACACACAGAATTTTTAAAAAATGCAGACATCTTTATTTATATAGAAATAGGTAGTGCTATACATTAAAAGTCTTCCAGTCTTATTAGTTTCTACAGGGCATCATTTATTCAATTGAGAGGAAAAGCTTCATAAAAATCTGGCTGACAAAAAACAACTCTGATACGGAGTTCCTGCATTTTTACCTAAGTCTGCAACTCATCTAATACATCAAACAATCTAAGATACTTATTAAAAGATTTGACAAAGTCTGTATAAAATTTGCGTATACATACCATTAAGACTTCGTATGCATCTAATGTCTAAATTTTTAAGTAGGCTATCATCTCGGAGGTCTAAGTCCTCAGGAATAGTTTGCAGCGCTAATCTTGCAAACAAAATATCAATCTTTGAACAAAGAAAAAAATAGAAAAGCATTAGATAGCTCTTCTTCTCTTCTGTAATCCATTTTCATGAAGTTGACTAAGTAGAGCACTCTTCCTAGTACAACTAATCTATTTAAACAACACACAGTAACACTCCTCACAATCATTAAATGAACCATTTTTAGATGTTTTGTCTATTTTAAGACTCCTTTTCCAAGAGGGTAAAATATATATTAAGACCAGTGCGTAAAAATTATGCCCACTGTTAGTACAAAAATCCTCGAGGGACAAATAGCACTTCTAGGTCCAGAATACTGGCACAGCAGAATGTTGTGAATTATGAAAAGGTAAGCCAGAATGAACTGAAATAGTTGACAATGTCACCAAATTACAGAAAAAGGAGAAGCTTCTATTTCAGTTGGAAATACTATATCAGTTGCTCCAAAAGCAATGCCTCCTATTTATTTCCACAGAAACTACAACAGATACAAAGAGCACAATATTATTATTTGACAGAAAAGACTCTCAGTTAAAAAACACTTTTCAACACAGTCACTACATAACTACGTATTTTCATCAATGATGAACAAGAGCCTGCATGCCACACTCATAAAAATCTGCATGGTCATCCAGAATGCGGCTTCACATTTTTTCCCCACATGGAAGACTTCAGTCTCATACCTTTGGTTCTAAAGCACTACCAATCAGAACTGTTCCTCTACTGCCATCTGTCACATGGCAACAAAATGTAACTGAATATTCTCCAGAGTTCCACCTCTACTGCCAGACCACCAACATATGCATCTGATGTCCATGAGCCAAGATAATAAAATAGAAGGCATTGATTTCTGAGCAACTATCACTCTATACTTCAAAATAAACTACTGTGACCATTAGAAGGCCTAGCAGCTCAAAAGTTCTTCAATAATAAAGACATTCCAAATCAGGAAACGAACTGCCTACTCTGTATCATTTTTTGGCAAGAAAAAAACCAAATCATTTATCTACAGGAAAAAGCAAAAATCAAGAATGTTTATTCTTGTTTTAAGCAATATATGCTACCAGTATAAAACAAACTAACAGAAAATTTTAAAATCTAACTGACAAGATCACCACATAACTGAGGCCCACTACATAACTGATCACTGAGGCCTTTTCCTTAGATCTGAATGTTTTCTTCACAGAAGAGAAAGTAACTCCTGGCACCTTCTGCCTTTATTATTAAAGAAAAACTAAAGAAAAATCTTCAAATCCCAATGTACTTGACACAAACAAAACCATCAGAAACAACACCTGCACGTAAGACAACTTCTTATCATGAGTTTGTTCAAGACAAGAGATCTATTTAATGTACTGTCAGAAATATGGGTTAAGTCTCCACTCATAAATCTAAGCCACCATATCCCATCATTTACAGATGAGTGAAGCAGAGCTAAATACTATTACACTTATAGTAAATAGTCCTTTTAGTTCCCCCATTTTTATTTTTCAATATTACAGAGAGAGAGCAAACATTTGTTAGAACATGAGTGAAAAAAAGAATACAAATAACCAACAATATCTATGACAAGTTTCCATATTTAGTAAGAATATTTGAACTAAGTAAATAGAAACTGTTATCCAGAAGAATGTTCCTGGTGTCCAACTATAATAAACTGTCCGGAATAAATGAAAAATCATATTCTAGCTTACCATATAGTATCACATACCTCTGCACAACTCTAATTTGGAATAAGTACATCTCTCCAGCTAAGCATCAATTTACATAAATGTCAGTGAAAATACAAAAAATAAAGCTGGAATTGTGAGATGATTCATCATCTTCTTGAGATTCAGAAACTGCCAGTGCCCTAAGGACAGTTATAATTGCAAGGAAGAGATCCAAATGACACTGGGAGAGAATGAGCTCTACAATGCTACACCTAACTACAGCTACTCTTCAAACTGTGTAACATGTCAGATAATTAGCTGGGGTATTTTTTCCTCACTGTAAACCCTTCTTACACCCACCAGTTCGAGTTTTATTCAAGTAGACCTCTGAGAAACTGTGTATATGAATGTGTATATTTCTATCATGTCTTGTCATCAAGAAAGTGACAGGCTGTCTGTAAGATGGTCTGAAAAAGATTTATAGTATCCTCTACGAAAACAGAATAGCTTTCTTCAGCACTTCCCAAAATAGTAAAAATCAGGTTAAGCAAGTTTATTGCTCCACAAGAACCAATCTGTGAAGCTACAGACAAAATGGACAGAAGCAATAATTCCGGTCACCTTAACAAAACCACGAAGACATAGGGGTGAAGGGGCTAGCTAACTCCCTTCAGCAACACATTCCTAAGATTCTCCTTTAGTATAAGCTATTAAAGCACATCTGAATTTGAGCTTTGAGCTGTTAATAACTAAAAGTTAAAAAAAACCTATTGAAGAAATTTATGAACTAAATTATTTTCAACATTAATTCTTTAATAACAGCAATACTGGTACCCCATAGGTCAGTAACTAATCAATACAAGTGGGTAAGGGCAAAAAGAAGAATAAAAAAAGGAATGGGGAGATCTTCACACAACTTCTTAAGCAGGCTAAGAAGGGCTAGTCTTAAAAGTGCACTTTGAGGTTTCACAACCAAGGACTGTTGTCAACTACGTGAATATGAATTTAGTATGGTCACTTTAACAGAATTTGTATTCACCAATATTATTTAAGGAAATGCTGAAATCTTTGCTTTAACCACGTTCCACCAAAATAAAAAGTAAAATCTTTACCTCTATTCCATCAAAACATAGTTTAATAACTGGGACAAAAGCTTCTTCAACAGCCTAGGGAAAAAAAAAAGTTGTATTTTACTTGCAGTATAGAGAAAAACAAGCAGTAGCCAGTAGATCTGAACAATCATAAGGAAATACCACATATACAGATGCTTTCCTCTGCTTCCAATTTTATTTGTTAGCTACATGTTTTTCCACCAAGGTGGAATTAAACACTGATCTACTACGCACTACAGATACCTTGATTTAACTTACAACCCAAATTCATGCTAGCCAGCTCAGATGATGTTACTTCTAGGTCCAACGTTTTTTTCCCCTCACTACACTGTAGCTCACAATCAAGCTTCTTTTTTTTCCCTTTTCCTTTAAATATTCTAAGACAACCTATGGAGATTTTTATTTTAGCAAGTACTTTATTTTCTATTGTTTCTGCAACCAATATTACATGAGAAATGACAAAAAGCAATTTCACTCCCATTTAAAAAAACAAAACATCAAGTATCTTTTCTAAATGGGGTCATTAATGAGATACTCAAACAAACAGCATCTTCAGCAAAAACAAGAAATATTGTATCTGCTCTGCAATCTGCTAAGAATACCATCTTCCTGAACTGAACTTCACACACTAGATGCAAATATGCATGGAACTGTTTTTGTAAAAATCTGAATCACAACTAAAGAAATTAATAGTAAATTTTGAAAGCCAGATTATTAAAAAGAGTTCAGACAACAAAGCATTGGAACAGTAGTTTCAGCGCACGTAGCATTACCACCAGATGTTTGCACTACACTGACAGAGTTACTAACTATGGGATGCACGGAGCAAGAGAACACTGCAGAGACAGACAAGTTTATTTTAGGACAGAGTTGGATTAAACCAAAGAATTTTAACATTTGCCAGCAATTATCTTCATCTAAGGAGGAAGAACTGAAGCTGAGAAATTCTACTCCAACCTCATTCTATGAAAAATTAAAACTCCCAGGCTGACCTAGGAAGGCTTGTCATTCACGTATAATAGAGAACAAAACTCTTTTTTTTTGCTACTGCCTTTTTGTTTCCTCAGAGGGAAATCTTCATCTTTACACAATGGCGATCTTGCACAAGCATCTGAAAATGCAACCTCGATTTTCAGAATCATAGTTGACAGACAACATAAAATACCTAGTAAATATCAATCACTGTAATGGTTTATATATGCACAACATTAAAAAGTATACCGTTGTGCTACTGTTTTTAAAACTTTCATTAAAAACAAATTAGCCTGAAAGAGATCAGGACGGAATACTTTTACATTTGCCTCTGCCACAGAAATCAAGCTAAAATTTTACAACACAGGGCCAGGAGTTTCTTCTGTCATCCACACTTTGAAACGATTGTATCCAGTAAATAAAACAAACAGACAAAAAAAACACTGCAAGAATCTCTAAATATTTCACATATGTTGATACATTTTGCAACAGTTTAACTAAAAATCCACACAAGCCTTGACACCAAATTTGCAATTACTTATTTAAGGAACCATCTTGCACTTTCCAACATTATCACTTCAGTCAGCTCTATTAAGTAGATCACATACCCTCAAATCTTTTACTTCTTCTTGCTGTTTCAGTTTTTCATAAAATGATGTGAAAAAATCACTTCTTTCAACATGTCTTGGTGCAACACACAGGGCATCAATATCAGCACCTGGAAGTGTTCATTGATGCAAGTAGGTTACTCACACTTCACACACATGAAATGTCAACAGTAGTCAGATTTTTCTTCTAGAATAAAGCAAAATTTAGTTTTTCTTTCTATAGCTGCTCCCAGAGTTGACTGGGAATGACTTTTTAAAAGTTCATGCCATGAAACACACAATACATATATCCTTTTGTTTTGCCATATTCGCAATAATTTTCAAAACGAACAAGCCATGAGAAGCCAAGTATGCAACCTTCTTGTTTTTTTTTTTAAGCAACTTACAATGTGTCCCCCCCTCCCTGCTTTTTCCAACCCACAAGAGCATGGATAGATCCATGTTTTAACTTACAAGGAAAACTAGAGGCTGACAAAAATCTAACACTTCAGCACATTTAGATATGTCACTATCTCAGACATAAAACAGTTTTTATAACAAATGCAAATTTTACCTTTTGTATGGACCCCTAATCTATAGGATCCAAATGTAAAAATTTTTCCTCCAACATTTTCTATTACAGACTGTGGAAGATTCTAAACAGAGCAAATAAAATCGGTTATTTTTACTTTAGCAAACTATAATGGCACATGTATTATAAAAGGAAAAATATCCATAAAATTCATGTTATTACAGATTAACATCTTTTTGAATAGCAGTTCACTCCTTATACAGACGTTGTTTCGGATTAAAAGAGGAGTACATTTTGCATTTGCGAAACTTATTTGTAACGTCACAACTATGCTAAACTTTACTGCTTCAGTCTTGGAAATCATTTCTGCAGTTCTATACCTCAGGAGCTTCAAAATATTACAGATGCTCAACTCACCTTTCTTAATGCTTGAGCACTTTAAGCTGACTTCAAAATTATGACATTTAAATTTAAAGCAACATAAAAATATCATTTACAATACCAATGTTTATTAAATTACTTTCATTCAGAGACATCAAGATTACATTCTTTAAGGTAAGTTTGTGTTTGTGAGAAAAGCTATTTTGCACTAAAATTGTTTAGTTCCACTTACTATCATAAAGATACTAAAGTTCCCAGGTTTGTATGTTTAAAGAACTTTTAAAGCCACAGCTTCACAGTGGCCAGTTATCATTTCAGAATAGGATGCACTATGTTACAATTCACTGATAGTCACACAGCAAAAGACAAAGAAATTGAAAACAAACTATAAAATAAAGTATGTTGGATGAACTTCAAGTAGTTTCAGATTTTACACCAGTCAAGATCCAGTTTCTATTTTGTTTCCAAGGAACATCTTGTACATTATGTGCTTTGTTCTTTCATAACGTCCATTCTTCTTTTTTTTTTTTAAATAACCTTGTACTTGTCTAAATGCCCATTTCATAAAAGAAGCACAGAGAATGAATACAACTCTAAACATGCTCAAAACAAAAACAGCTAAAACAAAAAAACAACTAGAGTTCTCTTCTCCTATGATACATCATTTTAAAATTGGTAATACATATTGAAAATATCTCAATTCAGCAGTCTTAGACTGAATTATTTCAAGTAAAATATATCCATACCTTGCTTTCACTGATTTCCCGTATCCATTCCTTTACCAGGTTGTTCAGTTTTCCCAAAATTAAAATCCTATAGATAAAACAGCAGAATCACAGACCACGAACATAAGAGCACAGCAACACTTTCTTAAGACCTTGATTATCATTATACAATGAATCGACTAGAGTAACATTGTAGATCTAATTATAGATCTCATCTCTAAAATACAATGAAACAAAGGCACTCTTAAAATAGTCACACCACTTTTTCTTCCTTAAGGATATTTCAGTAATTTAAGTTTTGAAGCAACACAAGCATGCAAGGTTTACACACATTTTAGATAAATGGATTCTACACACTTTCAAAAAACAAAAACAGATTAAAGCACATGAATCTTAAAGAAAAGTGAGAAAAAAAATTCTAACAAGCTTATTAACAAGGAAAAAAAAAAAGAAAAAAAGAAAAAAAAAAAAGACGAGCAACCAGAACAAAACAGTCACGGGAAAAAATGCAAGCCAATCTCCTGTATTTACAGGCTATTTTAATTCTAACACATTGCTCTTGAAGATAGAAAATAAATTCAGTATTTTAGGAAGCTTTTAAAAAAGCATCTAAAAGAATGCAAACGTGCTTGGGGTTCAGCAGTTAACCATGTGAATGTTGAGATAAGAGAAAACTGGTGCAATCATGTTTACTCACCTGCGTTGCAGTTCTTCTTCCTCTTCAAATACACCATAGGGTTTAAGGGTTTCAATCAATTTCTGGGTAAGCATGCAGTCAATCTCCTTGGGGGCAGCTAAACTGATAGGTGAGGTAATGCCATAATGCTTCTGCAGTTGCTGTGTTTGTGATCCCTGGGTTGTAACAGGACTAATAAAGACAATTGGATAAGTTACTGACAGAAACAACATATATATTTCATTCTTATCTGAGTAGCAAACACAACACACGCCAAAGAAAAAAAAATAAAGCCTGCTGATAGTCACATCCCAGACCAACCTGTATTAATTCTGAGTTATTACAGATAGTGGTACAATTACTTTTCTCTTGCACTGTTGCAAATTTCTATGAGGCACCATCTTCTGTATCAACTGACTTTACACAAAACACTCACCTAAGTAAGAAAGCTTTAGCACATTCTGAGCTCAACAGCATCACATAATTACCTTTAAGATGACTTTTCTTCTGGCTAGCAATACAGGATGGTTTAGAGGAACAATGACAGATCAATTTTTGTTGGCGAAAGTACTGTTATTAATCAAGGCTATATGTATGTTTTAGGTTGAAAGGAACCTTTCAGGATCATCTTTTCAAACTAAACGAATAGTTATCAGTCAAACTACAAGCACAAGGACAGTACTCAAGTCAATTCTCCAGATTTCAAGGTTTTGAAAGGAAAAGCAAGCAAGCAAGAGAGTTTAACGAGAAACACAGAGGTGAAGGTATCATAATATTATGAAATCAGTAACTGCCTTCTCAGATTAGCATCTGGAGTACGTGAACAGCCAGGCAGTTACTGATGATCAGTACGTATTTGTGACATTCATGTTCAAGCAGGGCCTTATTTTCAAAGCAGCAATTCTGAGTATTTCAAAAGTAAATACGCTCCTATGAAACATACAAGCGTTTAGAATCCATGACTGCTGCACACTATACTCACATAGTTAAAGCTTATTTGAACTAACAAAAAAACAGTTAAAAACTCTTAAACTTGCTCCATATCACAGAAATGATATATTCCTAACAAGTGCAATAGCCAAATTTTAACTGTTAAGAACTTAGGACCCTTGCTGCTTATATACTTCAGAGATGTAAAAACTACCCTATGTAAATCTGTTAAAGTAGCTCTATATATTAATTGCAGCATTAAAAATTAGTTTTATATGGACATATTGACTAGTTTCCTCTAAGTTATGTATATTACTATTTTTATATCTGAAAGTGACAAATCACAAAGTAGACCAAAAAGAATGTTTCCATTAAAATATGAAACAAACTTGTTAATGAGCTCTTACAAGACCAGTATTATAATCCCTCATCACAATGCATCTCAAGAAAAGTAGATATTAAATAAACAGCTACTTCAAAAAGCTTTTCCAACATCTAAATCATTACCTGAACATTAAAGCAATATTTGTATAAAGGTGTTTAATATTCAGTGTTACGCTCTTGCTACACAACCTTACTCCTTCAATACTATAATGCAATGTTTGCATTTAACACCAGATGTACATAATATATTACTAGTTTGGGCTCAGATTAGACATTAATACTTCTTTTTCATGAATTCAGCTATTCATTCTACAAGGGAAAAGGCTCTATTATCAATCTGATCTCCTTTAGCTTTCACAAAATCTAAAAAGCAATTTGTCTCTGTAAGATATTCAGACTGACCATGTCTACGAAAGTCTCGTTCTTGGCAAATGTAACACTCCCCAGTGTATCACTGTATTGTCCCTCCTCCATGTTTACACGCATCACTGCATTACCAAAAGTAAAATAAAATAAAACAAAATAAAGTAGAATTTTCACCTAATTACTGCACTGCTAAGAAAAGCTACTGCACAACTTTATTTTCACTTCCATCATCTGGCCATCATCTGCTCAGGACTTCATTTCTGATTTTTATGAAGACTGAATATTGATAAAAGCATATAAACTTAAACTGACCAAAACCAACAAAAACAAGTATAACTTTCCACAAGTTAAACTGATTTAATTCAAGTGATTTTGAGCCCTATAATTTGTTCTTTTGCAAGCTAAACTTTCCGCTTAGCAAGTCCTCGCATAATTGTCCTGATACAACTGCCTATTGGAAAAAGGAAAAAAGGAAGCAAAGCAGGAAGAAAAAAAGTTATCAAAAATAGTACATAAAAATCAACCTTAAGTAATCATCTCTGAAAACGTTATTTAACACATCTGCCTCTAACTAAGGTTTTAATTGCCAAGCAAATAATTTGGTAGCACCTGAAACATTCATACAGACCTTAGGACTTTTTGTGAACGAAACCACTGAAGTTCAGACGAATTATATACAGCAGAAATTCAAGTTAAGGACAAAGTAAGTTACTAAACAATCTTGTTTTAAAGAGAATCTTCTTAGAGATGTCAACATTAACAGTACTTTCAGCCATTTGAAAGAATCATACAGTAACCCAACTTGTAAACTACTCATAAGGATAATCAAGTCCAACTCCTGGCTCCACACAGGACCACCCAAAAATTAGACCATAGGTCTGAGAGCACTGTCCAGACTCTTCATGAACTCCAGCAAGCTCAGTGCCATGGCCACTGCCCTGGGGAGGCTGTTCCAGGGCCTGACCACTTGGTCACAAAATATAAGCTCTCAATACATAAACATCCCTTGCATGTTATGCACGTTTTTAGTATACCACAAAGCAGGCAGGTAAATTTGAACTACAACTTCTCTTTTCCTTTGCCAACTTTTTTTTTTTTTTTCCTAATTAACATTCTTTTGAAATGTTACAATTTGTTTTTACAGGTTTTTAAACCAGTAAGTTAAAACAATGATTTAGTTTTACTTGCATATTTTTCTCCCATAAACTTGCTAAGCTTCACTCATCCATAACTACATGCAATTCAACAAGTACTACACCACAGAAAAGTCTGACTAAACCCACATTGGCAGAAATGGTTTCTGTATTAAAAAAGACTCTGACACAGAAATAATAAAGGAGACTCCTGAAGTCAAACCAGTAATGCTGACCGAGTTCTCTACTGACATGTAGTGAAGTTAAGGCCATTCCATAAGCTCCTTCACATACATGTAATAATTGCATAAGATACAGCAGAGGTCTAAGAGCAGAGTGTAACAGGTGTGCCATTAAAATGGAAGTTGGAGCGAAATGGAGACTCTGTGGCCAAGTTCTGTGATCCACAGTAGTTCCCTAGGCAGCTTTAGGTGTCCACAACACAGGAGAATCTTATGTACTGACTCTAAGAACAACACCTGGATGGGGACATGGTGGTGGGGCCAAACTGCTTACCTGCCACCCTGGCCAAAAGTCTGTCATCCTTTTGACAAAATGCCATCTTTTGGTGAACTTTTGCCCATTATAATGCTGAAACACACCTCCATCCCAAAAGCTACCATCTCAAAGGCACGACCACTGACCGTGCACTCTGAATTTTTTTATCCCATACCTTTAAAAGCAGTGCATGAGAATTTTATGCCAATCAGAATAAATGTAATGACTAGTGTGACTCAAGCTCCATCGGTAGAGTAAGAAATAGAATGAAATGGATTACAAGAGAAAATATGGGAGAGAGTACCACTGCAGACAAGACAGGACATCACTGGTCCATGGGATCTGTCAACAGGCTGAGCCTGTCTTCCTCCTCTATACTGACACCTACTGGAAAAGGCTCACACAACCCACTACGCTGATAGAGAAACTCAGTAATCTCTGCAGAGCTTGTTTTATAACCTAGCACACTTGGAAGCAGGCTGTATTACTCTTAGTTCTTTGAGTGCACTTTGCATTATTCTTGGTTAACCTCACATACTCCGCAGATAGTGAATTATCACCAGCAATCTAAAAGAATCTGTAATCTGTTGCAAATAAACTGCACCATTCACTAAGCTAGTCACGTGACTTCTGCGTGGGCAACGCCAAAGTTCTTTCAGAGATCGAGCCGTGTGAGTTGTGATTGACTGAACACCACTAGACTAACAAGGGAGATGTGAGTGAGCTCACTGACCAGCGCCACACAAATCAGGCAGCACACTGTTAGTGAATTCGTAATCATGATAGTTCATATATCAAACTGGACTTATGGTGCCAAATCAAGCATTACACAGAAGACTGCCCTCAGTACAACAGCATATCAGAAGGTAACAGCAAAGTACAGAAGAAATGGTATTCAGCATGGAAAATTTGGGTAAAATTCATTTTGGTATGCAAAAAATCAATCAAGTTCTACGTAACTCGCGTTCATCTACGTAAGTGACAGCAAATCTTCAAAATGGTAATACAACAATTGGAAGTATGAGTTTATTCCTCTACCTCTGATGAGAAAACAAATTTCAAATAAAGCATTTGCTCACAGCTTTATAAGTGGAAAATAAATTATAACTGAAAAATAGAATTTAACCTCGTGCTTATTTTTAATGTTGTATTCACCTTACATTTTATCCAGAAAACAATTAACAATCCTAGACCTGCAGCAAATTTACACAGAAGGAAAGGCCAGGCAAGTATCAACACTAACGTTCTAGCTGAGAGGATTAGGGAAGTTAAGTCCCTAGGATTGGGAGTGAGAAGGCTAGTCAAGTCCGCTTCTCATTGAAGTTAAGCATTAACAAAAACCAAGGAATATTAAACTAAAACAGAAAGTCCCAACCCAACCATTCAGTCTTAACATAAGGGGTAGATTTGCTAGGCCCTATCAGAGTCCAGCAGACAACTCAAACCATGCTTATTTACTTATTCATTTTAATGAGACTAAACTTTTAAGATCATGAAGATTACGATATTCTTTGAGGCTGATGTTGTTTATTTCCCATCAACCACAAACACGCACAGATATGGCTCCTGCACTACTATGAAAATAAATTTTTTGCCAATAGCACAATACAAAAAGTTGCAGAAAAATAAATGTAGACTTAAATTTAAAGACACTGTGGCTCTCGCTTTATTTTGTCCTGAACATTTAAGGAGCATAGGCTCTTCAAGCAGTTTACACCATCAGCAAACTCAACCACAGCTACAATGGTAGCATGCAATAACTCATATTCAAACATTAATCTCAAACTCTCAGAAAAGAACACCTGTAATGCAGTTTTCCCCCTACCAACCCCCTCACACACACAAAGTTCCAGTCTATATTAAGTTTACGGAAACATAGCTAAGATACTTTTTTTCTCCTTCAGAAACCAAAACAGGTCGTATCTTACAGTTATCAACAAATACGAAATCAAGAATAAACCCAGGTAATACAGCCACAGCTGAAACCATTTTACAACAGTGCAGAAAAAAAGAAGTTATCATCTAATTATCATGTCCAGACACATACAGCCAACACTGATGAAACAAGAAAAAACATGGACTGTCCTAAAGTAGTACCAGCAACCCACAGAAAGTTAACTTTAAATGTTTAACTTCAGTCAGGAATTCTGGCTCAGTCTTGCCTCCAGATATGAACATCCATCTTAAACACTCTCAGTAACTATCCTCTCTATTTGCCCCCACTGACTACATCAGTAAAATTCAGTCTGTCTTAAATATTGATAAGCCACTTAAGTTAGATTCCTGAAGCAACGCTGGTCATCACAACATCTGATCAATCAACTGGGGCTAAATTCACAAAGCTCAAGTTCCAGCATGTTAAGATTTCAGAGAATGTCTCAACAAGTTTTGTTTATTTTGAAAACTTCACCATCGGGGATTGACCCCTCAATTTCAGATTAAAGTTTCTGTTTAATGCTAATGTATTAACCACTACACAACATCTCAGGAATATACGAAAAGTCTCAATGAAGTCTGCACAAACCCATCACTGGGAAACACGCATTTCACCTTAAGACAATCCAGCTGCCCTTTCTGAGCAAAAGGCTTTCAAATTCAGCAAAAAATAAAGTCTGCCAGTATGGTAGGTTCAAGGCACCTAAAGCAGATGCAATGACAAACAACAGAAGTATGGAAGAAGAGAGTCAGCTATGGCAATCGTCCCCTCTGGCTCATCTGTCTGGGACAGTCTTTGTACAGAATAGCAAAAACAGCACGTCCAGACACACACCCATCCATGACATTCTTACTAACAACAGTTTCTGATGTTCTTCTGGTTTAAACTGCTGAAATTGTTTCTGGACTGCGCAGGCAACAACTGAAGGGAAAAAAGAGAAAAAAAAAAGCCACCCGAGATTTATTGCTATTCTTGAGACAA
The DNA here is from genome assembly GCF_026119805.1 of Tympanuchus pallidicinctus. Taxonomy (NCBI): domain Eukaryota; kingdom Metazoa; phylum Chordata; class Aves; order Galliformes; family Phasianidae; genus Tympanuchus; species Tympanuchus pallidicinctus. The sequence continues at coordinate 45,678,339 of NW_026294747.1, read as the reverse complement.
AACACTCAAGGTAGTAGTTTGAGAAATTCTGTAAGGCTGAATATCAGGAAGCAACAAAGACAGGAATCAGATGAAATAGTTTGATATTAAGAGATTAACTTGCCTCCAAGGTGAAATTCACCCAGCCCAAAATAACTGCATTCCCAAGTACTGTGTTGTATCTATCTTCACAGGCATCAAACTTTTTTTTTTTTCTGGAGTCACAGTAGAAGACTGAAAACTACCGCAAAAGCACCCATTTGCCTTATGGTTCCTACTGTACAACATCCAACAACTTCATCTTCAGCTGAATTTTTTAGAGGAGTTTCCCCTTGACTATCAAAGCTTTAAGGCAGATTTCTTCTGGAGTATGTCTGGTGCTTTCTGGAATTAGTAAGCATTTAATTCCTTCCAAAATTCAGTCTATAAAAACCTGAGCTCTGTTCAGAAACACAACAGTTACCTTGTCCCACTCACAAAGTAATACTTTTTATAAACTTGACTTTCTACTCAAAAAAAAAAAAACCACTACCCATGCCCTAAAAGTCAAAGACCAGTTAACAGAACCAACAACTTTCACAGCACTTCTACACTTAAGCGTTCAGAATGCTGATTCTGTGTGCTTTTTCCACATAAGGTTAAAGATAAAAAAAAGTTTTTTTACAAAGATTTTTATGAAGACTTCAGCAGATGTCTAAGTTCAGCAGAGAAGTTTTAGATGCAATAGTATCAGTAGTTTAACGAGAGACAGATTTCTGTTTGGAGAGACCAAAAGGCCCAGGTTACATGAAGAGGCTGCATCATCAATTTACAGAAACACAGCACCACTTCATTGATTCCAAAACTTTTCTCCGTAAAACCTCATCCTTATTGAAATATATGGAACTCAGTGAGCTTCATTTCTCCCTGCCATCCTATGTTCTAGACAATGCTCACCAACGACTACTGTTTATCTAACAGTTAGCTGAAACGTATCTTTATAACATGAGAAATATTTGCTTTTTACTTTTGTTTCCATCAAGGCCTAGAAAAACAAACTACAAAAAACCCCTACAAAATTAGTTACACAAAGGAAATCTCTTCTTTTACACAAGGAATTAATGAGAATCACGGTAAACACTCACAAGTCCTCAGGATAAATTTAATGCTTTTATCAACCATGAAAAGGCTTTTTCAAAAAATACCAGCTATTGGCCTGAATATAACCTGAGTCTGCTCTCCTACAACTGAAGCACCTTGTATGCTGCACACTTGCTGAGAACTTCAAACTAACGCTTTTGACATAAAGACTTATGAAAGCTGCTGGTTATGTGAGAGATCAGCTCTGACTTGGCTTGTCAATAGTAGACAGCATCCTCAAAGGTAAAGTTTACATGGGGGTCTTGAAAGATCAGGAAGTGATCTGCAACTCAAACTATACAATGTTACTTAAGAATGTGTAGTTTAGGTATCAAATTTCAACTTTAGGAAAACTGAGCAAGGAATTCTACACCTTTTGAAGTAGAAGATCATTAGTGTTACAGTTCATTCATTAGAAGTAGCACAAAACTTTGAATGTTGTTATGAAACAAAGTCACAGCAAAATAAACTACAAACGAAAGCAAACAAAGTATCTCACTTTCCTGTTTTCCTTAAGAAACAAAGGAGAAAAAACAATCAATGAATTAAAAAAAATCCAATATGGCACACTTCAAACTTTCTGGCAACTTTTCATTCCGGAACATAATGAACATGTGCAAAACTTATCTACGAATACACTACATTCTCATTATACATAGCTCAGAAATTCCTTGGGATGACCATTTTCCCTATTATCTTCACCCACCGTGGCAATCCTGCCACATATTTTTGTTTCAAATTATCTGCACCGTGATGAATACAGCAGTATTTTAGATTCAATAAGCAAACTGGGCTATTCTGTACGTGAACTGTACACACAAACAACAACAGTGATTGCAGTAATTCCGAATTATTTGTAACTCCAAATTATTTTTAACTCAACATCCCACCCTCTCTCAGGTGTACACATACCTTATACCTACAAGTCACACCCATCACTGACTTGTTCAGGATAAATAACCTATTAACATTCGCACTATGGAACAAAAGAGTTTTTTCATCTCAACCATGTGCCGTCAAAACGGCGGCAAAAGAAAAAAAAAAAAAAAAAAAGGAAAAAAAAAAAAAAAAAAGAGGAAGGGGCGGAATAAACGGAAGCGGAGAGGAAACAAGACCAGAGCTGCGTCTCCCTCCGGCCCAGCAGGCCCCCAGCGGGGTGCCGGCGCGGCGGGCCCCAGGCACGAGGCTGCGTGCAGGAGAGCCCCGGCCCCGCGTGGCGGCGGGAGGGGCGGCAGGGGGCGCTGTAAGCCGCAGCGCCGTGCTGGAGTCACCGCGGGCCGGGGGAGTTCCGCAAGGACAGGGGCCGGGCTGGGACCGCGTGAGAACCGCCGCCCAGGTCTTCTCCGCCCGCACGATGAGAGAAAATCGTTCGCTAGGAGGCCGTGGGAGAGACTTCGCCGGCACTCCTGAAGGAAAGGGAAGCTTCGCGTTTGGCGGCGGGATATAAACACGCGCGGCGCTGCCGCTCAATGCCTCCTGAGCCGGCGTTCTGCCAGAGCCCCGCGCACGTCCCCTCACCCTCCGGCCACTAAAAGACCACGACAAAGTAAAGGCCGCATCAGCGTCTCTCCCGGTGCGGGGAAGAGGCAGGAGCGGGGCGGGCCGGCCCCGCTGCCCCTCGCACTGCGGCACCGGAAGGGCACGCGGCCGGCGGGGACCGGGAGCGAGGAAGGGCGAGAGGCAGAGAGCGCCGAGTGCCGGCCGCGAGGCGCGGGCCCGTAAGTTGCTCCGCGAGGGTTCCAACTTACAACGGCATCGTCTCTCCGGCTCCTCCTCCTCCTCCGCCGCCGCCGCCACCACCACCGTCGCCGCCGCGTCTTCCCCTTCTCCCTCCTCCTCTTGTTCTTCGTCCTCCCCCACCGCTGCCGCCTCCGGACCGGTCACTCGCCCCGCCGGGAAGCGGGAGCCGTGACCATGGTAGGGGCCGGGGCGGGGGTGAGGGCTCGGAGGGAAGAGAAAGCCCTTCGTCGGGCCCGGCCGCCGCCGCTTCACTTTCCTCTTCCCCTCCGGCCTTCTAACATGGCGCCCGGACGCTACCACAGCAACGTTCTGGAACGGGGGGGGACCTACGCAGCGGCGCGGCCACCCCCGCACGGCGCGCACGCTAGCCGACCCGCGCACGCTCAGTTGGCCGCGGGGCCGGGAGGCATCCTGGGAGCTGTAGTTCTGGCGAGAAGTGCGCCGGGGTTTGAAAACAAAGCTCCAACGGCCGTGAGGCGGCGCGTGCGCACGGCGTGGCGGGGCAGCCTGTAACCTCGGCGCCGCCGGGCTAACGCGGGGCGAGGCTGGGGCGACCCCGCTGAAGGGGTTGACGGGAAGGAGCGAAGCTCTGACGAAAGGCTCCGTGCTGGCGCCGGCCGGCCTGGGAGCCTTTAACTGTCATGGAAACTGATGCGGCGCGGCTGCGGGCATTTCGACTCCCGCATCCGTGACCGGTGCCAGGGCCCTCGAGGCTTGAGAAGGGGCCGCCTGCGGAAGGTCCCTCCACCTCGTTTCGTTGAATAAAAGAGAGAATTCTGTTCAGGTGTGGGCTGGCTTTCGTCCCTTCTCACCTACATCAGACCTATTTTCTTTTTTAGATCCCACACGGAGCAGAGAGACTGTTTTCTAATAATAAGCTATGAAAGCCCTGTTTGCAGTAGACTACATCTATCTCAAAGACTAGCCTGAGGTGGAAGTGATCCACAAAGATCAAGTTCTGAACTTCAAACAACCAAACAAAAAAAAACTATGCTTTGCTCAAGCTGCTCAAAAATTTATTCTTAGCAAAGTACATGTACTACATCTATAGCATATATAGCAATTCCACACAGAAAGCATGTGTCATTGTATTTTTTTAAAGCAAGGGTAAAAATAAGACAGTCTCAAACTATATATTTTTCTAAAGTAACCAATTATTTCATCTTCAGGTGATAATGATTCAGGTGGTAATCTGGACTGGCAACATCTAGGAACTTAAACATACACACACAAAAAAAAGTGTAAAGAGAATACTTTCCTCAGGCTCCCTGCTTACTTCCTTTATGGATCATAGCAGAAATGCTGTTTAAATACAATATGTAACTGAAAAAATCCAGGAGAAAAAAAAAAAAACAACCAGATTCTTAAGGTTCACAGTTGGAAGATGATGCATGAAATAGACACATCTGTGTATTAATCAATGTGTAGTACTTCAGGAGAAGGACTATTAAAAACTTCAATGCCACATACTAGAACAGTGTAAAAAAGCGGACATTTTAAAAATAGTGTTTGAACAAAACTAAGCCTAAGAATTTTTACTGTAAATAACATTGGGAACATTCTCCCTTTCTATTTAGTATTAAATCCTAACAGCTGTAGAAACTGCTATTTCATTTCACATCAGGATTGTTCTTGAAGAGATATTCTGCCTGCAAACAGAAGATTTTCAAAGTCATTTTCAAGCTTCCAGTTTTAAAATGTACATAAAATAACAACAATGTACTGGAAAAAAAGTGCAGAAAGTATTAAATGTGTCTAAAATGTCATCTCTGTTGGATACCTATAAGAAGCTTCTTACAAATACACCCACCTCATTTTGTCTCATTTTTGGTAGCATTGACCCCATTTTATTTATTTATTAATTACTCCACAAAAAGTTATAGGAAGTACCTTAGGGCCTGATTTCTGAACTCAAAAGACTGTATTACGAATAATACAGTTCTTACAAAGTTATGCAGTAAGTAGGAACGATCTCTTACTCCTACAGTAAATGTTCACTCTAAGCTTTTCATTGATTTCATTGAGTTGATAGTTTCTCTTCATTAAAAACAGTGATTGCCTGTCAACAACTTTCCAGGGAATTGAGCAAGAAGAACATCCATACAGTGACACATTTACAGCATTTGAATCCCTGTGGGAATACAGCGCTGACCCAACTTTCAGCAGAAAGCTGAACTAAGTAACTTCTTGAGGTCCCTCGCCACTGGAATTGTTTTGTGGGAGTCTTACTATATTCACTCATTAATTTGTTTGTGTATTGTAAAGAGATCATTGAAGACTATTGTTCAAATAGTACTGCTGGATCTAGAGGGGTATAAGCAGAGTAGAGAGTGATGCTTCTCTTCCTACATGTCTCAGCCTTGCAGCAGAATTGGCAGGGTACCATAAAAAAAAAAAAAGCAGAAGAACCTAAGCACCATAGCAAAACGGGATTGATACAGTGATACAATGTCAAATGATCTCATACAGTTATAGGGTACATTAATTTTCGCAATAGTCACTGTTCACCTGTATTGCACATAATTAATGGTTATAATGCAAGTAGGTTGAAAATAGTTTAAGTGCTTATATTAACAGTCTTTGATCCATTAATATTTTCACTGGGGTTTTTCCTAATGTACAATAATAATAATAACCTTACCAGAAAATCAACTGGATCATCTGGTCTGATCTTACAGCATTCATTTAGCCCTTGCATAAGTGTTGGCATGACATGCCTCATTAAATAGTTTCGTAGTGGAATGGACTGGGCTTCCAATAATTCTTGTTCTTGTTTTTTAACTTCCTCAAAATGTTTATTCTACAAATAATTTACAAAGCAACAAAGAATAACATTAATATTAAGTTACTAAATAGTAGAATAGTAGTTGACTAAATAATGATGGCTACCTAAAAAAAAAAAAAAGTAGTGTTAAAAGCCACGGATAGAACTTTAAAACTCAGTTACCAGAAAAAAATATGGACTGCTAAATTTAGAGAACATGGCACACACTAAGGACAGCAAGAGAGCATGACGAAAACCTCCCTGGCAAAATTATTTTATTCCTCTCATCTTAACGCCTAAAAGAACATCTAAAGTTTTCAGGTTCTCCTATTTCAATAAGATATTCGGGAAATAGGCTAGAAAATACTGCACTAGTTTGAGCTAAAAGATCACTCAAAAACATGTTTATTTTCCTCTCTTCTCATCTTACTCATTAGTAGCCTTAGTCATATACAGATACAGCAAGCAGAAGAGACTTTGAAGACTGCTTTTGCATATCCAAGGCATAGCACAAAAGCAACCATTCATATAAAACTGATAAATTATTTGAAAAAAATAAGTTTTCCTGTTTAACTGAGTCCAGAAATGCTACAGAATAAACTCTGTGAGTCACTTTCCTCAAATTGCAGCTGAAGTACAGCCTCAAGGACAAATGAGTAATAGCACAGACTTTTTGAGCACCTGCCTATTTAAAAGGATAGAGTATAGATATTACTTTAATACCTACTTTGGCTCTACATAATGCAGTTCACTTTCTTGAAAGTTAGAATGTTTAAGATATGTTAACTACCTTTACTAATCTCTTAGGCAAGTTTATTGAGAGTACAGAACAGTATTTACTCTTAAATGAAACTGAAAACAAGCACAGAAGAAACTCTTACAAACCAACATCAGAGCAATATTAAATGCACCTATTAAAGGAGCAATTTCAGGTTATAGTTTTCCCACAAATATGTATAGGCATCCTAATGTAAGAAAATTATTTTTCTATAGCATGTCAGTTTCCTTTTAAATAGCTATAACTGGAGATTGTAAAAGAACAGCATTCTGGTGGAAAGGGAATGGAAAGGAAAAAGAACAAACCACCATGGATTTAGCTGTGATTCAGGTGTGAACAAGAAATTTCTTATAATATGCATTTCACATTATTTGCCTAAAATATCTTTTAGGCATGGCAAAGTAAAAAAAAAAAAGTATATGCAAATCCTGTGAAGCTGAAGCATCCTTCAGCCTGCCTCAGGCAGTCCTTTTCAACAGTGCCTGGAATATTGAATTGACTGATGCTAGCCAGATCTAAAGTACGATATAAGGAATTAGAGAATTTATGCCACCCTTTCCATGTATTCTTACACAACACTGCTAGAAGCCCTATTGCTTCTACTTTCTATAGCACACAAATAATAATGTCTTCCCCAAAAATATGTATTGACTTACCCACTCTTCCCAATTTGCTATCCTTTCAGCCTTTTCCTCAGCTTCTCTATGCTTCCTTTCAGCTTTTTCTTTAGCTTCTCTGGCAAGACATTCCTCAGCTGCTTTGCGTTCCAAACTCTCCTTTTCTTCATCTGTCAAGCCATAATTTCGTGGTTCCCCAATTTCCTTGATGATCTGTTTTACTATAAATCTGTTTTCAGAATCTTCATATTTGGCTACATCTTTAAAACAATACAAGAGAAAACCTTTCAAGACTATTCTCAATTATCAAGCCAGTAATAACTGCAAGACCTAAGTATATATAGTATTAATGCTGTTAGAATTTTCAATTGTTATATGTTGTTTTGTGTTGCTTATTAATGGTTGTTGTGGGTTTTTTTTTTCCCCCAAAGCAAAATGAAATTTTCTACATCTGATTTTCTTTACTAATTTAGGTTAAAATAGTGTGTCTTTCTCAGGAGAAATGTATTAGAATTATTTTTACAACTATTCTGTTTAACACTTGCAGGCTTTTTAAGTTCTGAAGTTTGCAAATGAAGTTATTCTAGTATCAGATATGTTCCTTAGGCCAGTCTTAAATATCACCATATCTACACTACAGGTACAAAACCATCAGCTTCTGAACCTGTATCTCCACGTAGGTTACATAATAGGTTGCTAGCATTAGCATTGGCAACAAACTCCAGTTTTTTCACTCTTGCTTCTCATCTCTTTCACTGATTCAGACAGAAGATACTAAATCATAGCTAATACAATTATTCTAAGCATGCACGTCTGTCATTTGAATCTGAAGTTCGTACTCTGGTGATTAATCAAGGTAGAAATCTAACATGATTCTACATAATGAAATTCCTTTTAGACTTCTTTGTTCTCAATATATTGAGAATTACATTCCTGAAGTATTCCAAACAAGTATTTTTATGCCATCAGTACATAAATTCTGCAATTTTAGCTGCAGCTGGATATAAAAATCACAGTGCAAGACAACTTTTTAATCACTTGAAATACTGCTAAGAACATTCTTGGCATTGAATTTGAGGATTTAAAGAATACAGCCTTTTCTCAGATGACCAAGCAAGACTGCAACATGAATATCACAGCAATCATAATTAAATACATATCTACTAAAGATATATTTTAAATTAAAAAATAAAAACCTTGATTCTAAGGGAGAGAAAAGATCACCAAAAGTCCTCATAAATTAAGATAAAAGGAAACTATTATAACTTGAGTATTCCTTTTTGTAGATCATCTAATATGCACATGCCATTATCTCCACTTTGCAGATGAAAATGACAATGCACAAAGGTAACTGATTTGCAGACTTCATGAAGTGAGTTACTGTAGTGAAATATGATTTCCAGAATCTTAAAGCCTACTTCCTTTGTACTAATCATATTTCAGGCTCGGGAAAAAAAAATATCTTATAATGTAATTCATAAGGCCATATGTTAAGATCTTCTAAGATTATAGTGGAAGAAACATTTGACTAATGTGATTCAGTATTTAATGAATCAACACAGTTCAACCATTTTCCACTAAGGCCAGTAAATACAGACAACTGCCTTCAGAATCTGACTTAAGTCAGTTATCTGTTTAAATCTGATGATATTAATTCAGCACTTCTTATAAACCAACTGCAGCATCAGCCACAATGGAAAAGTATTGACAGAGTTGAAGATTTCTCACAGAAGTTATCTTTGTAGTCAGTTTTTATATAAAGCTATATACTTACCTACTTCAGTGGACAGCAATATACTACTATGCCAGTCCAGAAAGATGGCAAGAGCAGAGGTCCATAAATGATGTCATATAATTAATTTGCCAATTGGACTGCAAAACTGAATGATTAAAACAAAACCTGATCTATAAAACATATTACCTATAGATTCTAATGAATCCGTATGAACATACAGATATTTTTGCAGGTATTTAATTAAATACTTGTTGTATTCTGATATGTTAATGAAAATACTATTTATATATGTAATATACTTTTTCAAATTTAAATTTTGTGACAACAGGAATTTTTATTCATACTTCAGCTAAGAATTTTATTATTTCATACCAATAAACTGAGGATGTATTTCATGTTCATCAAAATAGTTGAGAACAGTTTCATCTTCTGCATTTATCTCCCTGAAGTTATTCAAAGATTGCAGAAACCGGTCCTGAGTATAATGAGTTCCAGCAACAACGCTTTCTGGCAGATTTATTATTCTGTTTTTAAGAAATTCATCCGATGCAGTCAAAGATATCACAAATTCTGTGAAGAAGAACACATTATCCTTGACTTTTCCTCTTTCACATCTATCTTCTTTCAATAATAAATTTGAAGTCACAAATGAACACAAATAGATACATAATGTAAATATAAACCAACAGCTGATGGCATTTTCACAAGAAGGGAATAAGAAGAACACATAAAGCAAGTCAAAACTCTCATTTTCATTAATTGCTCGCTTTCAAATATTACAGCAACCATGTTTCATGAATAAGACATTTTGTTTATCTTCAACGTAACATGAACAGATTGAGTGATATTTTGGACTTCTTGTTGGTGACAGCAATATTTGAAAGCGCTTTTTTTTGTTGTTGTTTATTTGTTTGTTTTTAAGTCAAACTTACCAGGTGTGATTATTTCATCATATTTAGGAATTTTGTTTGTAATTTCTTCTTCTTCCACTAAAACAAAAATAATATGTAATTGAGATTATCATTTGAAGTAGCAATACTTTTGTATTTACAAATAACTTCTCCTATACAAATACCGTTTAAAAAATAATTCCCAACAACAATGATAATTTGAATAATCTGAACTGTACACTGCATTAGAGAGAGCTGTTAAGGAATCCATGCTTTCAGCCACCACAAATTTATCACAGGACACTAATAGCTGTTTAACTATTCAGCAAAGCATTCTTTTGCATATGCAGTTACAAAATATGTCCATACTACTTTTCTGTCCCTGGCCTCTCCTGCTGCTTTATATTTTCCTACACCAAAGAGACACAGCTTGGAACAGTGTGCAGAAATGGCTTGGAACGGTGTGGTTAAAATAGTTTATGATGCTGTCTGCTCTACTCCACCAGTTGGCTCAACTCCTTGATGAGTATCAGCTGAACAAGGTGGTTTATAACCAACCACATTAAGATGAACAAGACTAGATTTTGTTTTTCTTAAAATCCTATCCTTTAATTTATGGAGTTGATTCTTGCTTTTCATACACAGACAGTGCTGGCTAACATTTGAAACATATACTGCAGAATTCCACTTATGTTTCATCCCTTGAAGCTCATGTAATACACCCACTCTAACTCACAGAACATGAACTGGCGGAACCCCCTCACTAAGTAGCTCTTGTATATTATGAAGAAAAATCTGTCTTAAAGCTTTCTTGTGTAGAGTGGTTCAACATGGAAAGTATCGTTCTTATTTGTGTATTTATTTAGTATGTTGCCAGCCAAGGTCATTTCAGAAACATCTTGCTTAATATGTTTAACAATCCATTACAATCCTTCTTAAATTTTTAAAGCATCACATGAAAGCAACTGTGTTCTGCTCTGCAGTCAAAACAGTGTTGATACACTTAAACTAATAAGATACTGAGAAAAATAGAAGTTATGACAGTACTAGCAGCAATAAAAACAAAAGCAGAAGTACTTACAGTTAAAAAGATCTTTTGCCTGGTCATAGGTCTTTGGAAACCCATCCAAAACATACCCTTGATTTCTACAAGGCATAGATTTAAGCTTATCTTTAAAGAGTGTAATAACATACTGATCATCTAGACGACCTAAAACAAAAAGAAGGTTATTAAGTACCTAGCTTATGGAAAAAAAAAGAATATCTGAAATTATTCTACTAACAGTTCTATTCATTTAGAAGAGACAATTTTTTAGACTACAAAAAAACCCATATTTTAAATCTCTACGTGCTGTTAAAGGTTTATAGAATATAAAGCTATATATGGATAGCTTTTGTATTTAGAGAATATAAAGCTATATATGTAGCTATAAAATTACAACTATATAAATGTTGCAATCATACAAACATTGGAGCTTTAGGGATACAAAACATGAAATTAGATATTTTAGAATAATTCAGTTGGACTTTTATGTAAAAAGAAAAGAAAAAAGCATGTGACAAACCAAATGTTTTATTTTTACAACTAACAGAATTAAAGACAAAATAAAGTGAAGTAGGCTTTACAAGTTCTGTTTACAGATAAATAGACTGAGAGATAAAGTAACTCATCAATTTAAGCTACATATTGAGAAAGTATACCATAGTAAAAAAGTTTGTTGTTACCTAGTTTTTACCCTCTTGCAACCATTGCCTCCAGTTTCCTATGTTGTTTTGCTTCAGCTACTAGTAGCATTAATTTATAATAGTTAAGACTATCTTTAAAATCTGTTACATATTAAAAGGCATTATCATTTTTAACAACAAAATAGGGCGTGAAGACTAAATACTGCCAGTACTCTTCTTTCTTACTGGAATACTTTACTTCACAAATTCAACACTGACATACTTCACCTTTTACTTTGAATTATTTAAAATGTGCACTCTGTTCTGAAAAAAAAAAACAAAAAAAACCAAAAAAAAAACACCTGACAAAAAAAAAAAAAAAAGATCTGGCTAAGGATCTAAAGATACTGAATACAGAGTGATTACATATACATACGTATACGTATACACACACACACAGATATATAAATACAATTGAGTGAAAAAAAAATATAAAATATATAAAGAAGTAGAAAGATAATGCCACTTTAGTACTTACTATTTCCTACCTGCATTCTGCTCCATGCTTTCTTTAATTCCAGCTAACAACTCATGTGCTTCTTCTACATTTTCACCCTCTTCTTCATCATCTTCTCCCTCTTGTCTCACACTGTCTGAGTCCACTTCTTTAGGAGCCACAATTCTCTCCTGAAAGTGAGATGAGAAACGTGAATTGGCTCAGAAATTCTATGGCCAAATTTTCTCACATACATTGATGTAATAAAAAACCAACCCCTCCCTCTCCCCCACCGCCCCCCCCCCAAAAAAAACAAACACCACCACAACAACCAAACAACCAAAAAAACCCATGTATACTCCTGGACAATGAGATACTGAGTAATGTGCAGTCTTGTAAAAGGATTTTTGAGTCTAAGTTCAGTGCATCCCCAAGAATCAAAAGCATGTCAAAAATGTTTCTATTCTAAAGTCTGAAATGTTTTAGTAATGTATTTTTCAGGTCAGAAAAGGAGACAAGAATGTGTGTAATGCCAACAGTCATCAGTATATTGTCATTTCTCAAAACATTTTGTTGGAATATGATTACTGCCTTTGGTCATTCTTAAATACTAAATTATGGAGTTCATGTTCATTTCAAATGATGCCAAGCATCTTAAAGTCACACACCAGTTTTGCAATTGATTCGGAAATCACATCTTTAATCTTAATATGATGCAGCTTGTAGTGTTTGCAGATCTCTTCAGCAATGGTAGATTTGCCAACCCCTGGAGGACCATGAATGTAAATTTTGAGAGGCTGAGAAAAAAAATGATGAAGATGTAACATCATTCAAACAATACAGATTTTTTCTTTATATAAAATGAACAATTTTTCCCTATTGCTAATAGGAAATAACTAATCATTTAAACTAAAAATATGTTTTAGATTAATTCATAGTATAAGCATCATCGATATCATCCACTGCCTTTGAGTAACAGTTAATTTAGCAGTACAATGTCAATTCAATTTTCAATTATCTTCACTTATTTTATGTCACTATCAGTCTTTTATGTATTCTTACTAAAAGAAATGAAAGCTTATATTTGTATAACCATTTCTGTTTGAAAAAAAAAAAGAAAATGAGCACTTGAGAATAGCATATACCAAACCATTACCAGAAGTCCTCGACTTTGCTTGTACTCTTCAACAATCTGTTCAATGTTCTCCACCAGCCCTGTTTGAGCAACCCACTTTATGTTGAAAGCCTCTTTCAAAAACACAGCTTCCATCCGCAGGTTCACAAGCAACATATCCACATGAGTTTGCTGAAGGAGCAAAACAACGTTTATTTAACGTATGTAAGCTCTGCGTCTTAAAAGAATATTGTTGGCTTCAAGTAGAAACTAGAATGGAGGGCAGAGAACAGAAAGAATTTAAGCACAGGGAAAGCAGGTTTGCGTGCAAACATTTTAAGTTTTTTTTTTTTTTAATATATATTTTCCACATATATTTAAGTAATGTCAAAACACACACCACTGAGCAATTTTTCAATACTACTCAGAGGTCTCATACTGTCCACAGGAAAAAAAACATTATTTCAGAAATTCATTAAGGGCAATCTTAAAAATAGCAGGATTCTAATGTATTTATTTCACATATGAACAGTTTATTCCAGATAAGCAGATGAAGACATCTTAATTTACATATACTGTGTTTATCATGCCCATAGTACTTCATTTTATTTACAAATTATTATTTTCCTCTAGGTTTCATCAGCATGCTCTAGTATGCTTAGTACACCACCAACATCATTGCTTCACTGCTTTTCTAGATCAAGCTATAATTCCTTAAAAAACATGTTTGTTTGCTTATTTTCTATGCTTATTTCTAGCCATATTTTAGAGTTATATTTTTTGACTGAAATTATATATATATATATATGTGTGTGTGTGTGTGTGTATTTCATGATATGATACACCTAAATTTAAATTCTTCCATTATGTAGAAAAAGGAAAAAAAACAAAACAAAACAAAAAACTAACCGTTAACTCTTTACTTAAGAATGCATTTTCGTGTGGAATCTTCTCAATTTTCCCTGGTCCAACATGTTTACTGATACACTGTTAAGAAAATAAAATAGTAATACATATATTCAGTCAGATTATTAGGGAAAAAAAAAATTCTAGAAATAAAAAGTATCATTTTTATTTTATGTCACACTATATCTGAAAAATCAGTATACTGATATGATTTACTGATCAAAGAACATTATACTAACTTTAACTTTTGTGTTAGTATTACACAGATCTTTTTCACTATATATCGCCTCCTCTTCAGTGCTTGCAACAAACCCCAAAACAGATAAGTGTTCCAAAGCTCTTAAATCTATGTAATTTCTTATTGCTTAAGATCAATTATGAGACCTATTTTATCTCTCAGCATTTTCACTTCAGATTCCTTACATGTTTAATTCTGTTAACAGTCATGAAATGTTTTCAGATCAATGGAACACCATCAGCTCTCCATGCTACTATCTCCAGTTCATCATTAAATAGATGTTAATTACTAAAAAACAGACGTAAAAACAGATTTCAAATAAACACTAGATTCCATAAAATCATGAAAACTGCTATCAAATTTACACGTATTCTAGTATTCTGTCTCAAAGAGTTTCAATTAACGGATACCTAAATGAAAGTAAGAATAGGAAAAATATGTGATATCCTTTCCAAGTATCTCTTCAACTATTTTCAGTTCAGAGACTTCCTGAATTAGAAATACCTATCATACATTTAAGTAACTCTCACCTACGTACCTTTCCGGTCTTCCTCTGAGCTGATACAGTTCCCTGACAAAATAGCTCTTTGCAACACTCTCTACAATACTAGCAACATCTTACCATCGCAAAAACTGTCAATTTACAACTGCCCTCAGTTTACTATTCTGTAAACAAACACATAGTCACGAAAGGACCCTCCTAACTTTCATTGGGGAATCTATATCAATTCATTCTACAGTATTCCCTATACCTACTTCAGTTTAATAAAGAACCCCTAGCAAGTCATACACAGATGTCTTCAAGCATTAAGATGCTTCACAGCTTGAACTGGTGATTGAGCACATGGTGAAAGGGCATGTCTTTGCCTAGGGAGCACAGGCAAATTGTTTGCACCTGTGTTCCTTCATGTGCCCAGAAGGGTGGACCCAAAGTGGAGCCACGCTGGGCTCATTTAAGAATCAGCCACTGCTGGAAGAGCTAAATCTTTAGGATTTAGGCTGCTTCCTCAGGAATGCTGCAGGGTGAGAGAGTCCCTTTACCAGTTGAGTGAGTTCAGCTCTTCTTTCTGCGTGTGATTATTGGCCTACCTACAAATACTGTGCCTAGTGTCACTAAGAATCTGTCTAAAGAAATTTTGCTTTTTTTGTGAGCAGAACAGCTGTTAAAGTTAATTCTGTAGCATCTGCCCCAAGCAATACATTTTGTTTAAAGAACAGAACCCTTAGAGGACTCCAAAATTATTTTATTTTTTATTACACAAGATAATTTGGGGAAGCCTAGAGACTTTTACTTATATAAAAATGTCTAGTTTTAATAATACTGTAGGTACCTGAAAAACAAAAATTCCTTACCTTTATTAATTCTTGAAAAGTGTGCACAGACTCATCTACTGCAAGTATGTAGTGAAACCTTGGCCTGTGGTCTGCTATGTTTTGTAACACCCTAGAATGTAGGAGGTACAGTTAAGGCTAGTAGTTTGAGAAGCATATTGGCCTTTCCTTGTGAGATGTGTTTCAGAAGCAGTCCTAATACAAAGTTGTTTTCATGTATATTTTCCTCAATAAAGAAGCACAGATAAGAATTTTTTTGTAAGGAAGATCTAAGGATAAAAAGCAACACCTTTACAAAATAGTAACTTAAGCTGTAGAGTCCATGATCCATTTTCAGTTCTGTACCCATTAACTGATACTGTGCTTTATGTACAGTGCAGCAAGAAATCTCTTAACTGCATAGCATCCGTGCAACACATATGTAAAGTTTCAAGAAGGCACATCTAGGATTGAAGAAACTGAACTCTCTGTGTACTCGAAAAGAAGAGACAAATAGCTTTCTTAAGCCCAATTTAAAAGTCTTGGTGCTCTTCTAATAGGTTTGGAATTGTTACCTAGTTTGTTATCAATGACTGTGCAAGTGAAACATTATTTACTTACCCTGCTAAATCACGAACATGAATAGTTGGAATATAATTGTTTCCATTTCCAAAAACAGGTATTGCATTAGTCTCGCTAAGCCAACCTATCTGAAAATAAAAGTGGATAATGAAGTTAGAAGGAAAAGGTATTTGTGTACTGGCACATTTACGTATTCAAGATTTTAAAATTCAATTTATGGAATGATTACTGGACCACAGTAAACAACTCTGAGTATAGTAGCAGCCTACAAAAAAAACCAAACTTTTTTAAAGAAAACTCTTTGGTTCTGCCACATGTTATTTTTAATACTTTGTAATAAAAATAAGAACAATGAAAAGACTTTTTTTCTCATTGCATCGATGAGATGGATACGTTCTGATTGCAGAGTGCAAATGGAGATACTGTTAAAAAGTTATGGAGAAGCTAAAAAACATACACAGCCAAAAGAGTGGAAATCACTTTAATTATAGCTAAAACTGTTATCAAAGGGATCAAGTAATAAATTCCATTCACAGGAACATTAAGCCTATGATATCAAAACTATTATACATGTATTTAATTCCAATGCAAATTGCCCTTAAATATTAGACAAACCTTCAAACATACTTGGATATCTACCTTAAAAAAATAGTGTAAGACTCCTTCCTCAGCTCCATACTGAATTCCTGAAGCAACAACATAAGTTGAAAATGCTTGTTTGTTCTGTGAAGTAAAATTAACAAGAGTTTTATAATAAGATGGTATTGCTAATGGAATACTAGCTCTTGAAAACTTGAGAACTTGTATATCAAATGTAGAAAGTATTTAAATCATCTCTCTTTAAAATTTGGAGCTAGATCAATCATTGCATAGCTGCTAGTTTTGTCAGTCTTACTGGTAATATTTCCTTAAAAAACAAACAGACAAAAAAGCTCAGAATTGGTGTATCTGCATTTGAGCTGAAATTATAAAAGATTCTTAAAAGTTAAGAAATTGGAAGTTAGGTACATCAGTGAAGTGATCAGAGTAAAATACACTTCCATTTTCTTTTTCCAAGAAATATAACTAAAATTTGTGGAAGTTCTTTCCTAATTGTATTGTTTGTATTTGATTGCCTACAGAACTGGAAAATGGGAGTCCAATACTTCTGTAATTGTTTTGCTTTAATTGTGATATAAAATCTTAAACAAAATCAGTAGACTATAAAGTGTTTTCCTACCCATACAACATGGTCAGCCCTTGTATCTTTTTGCTGACCATAAATACCAACCTGGTCATAAATTTGCCTGTTCTGGTTGACTGTTTATGTAAAATGATACTGCTTTGATCACTAGTGAGAATGGTTACATACACAGAAGAAACAACATTTAAATCACCCTAAGGAGAGAAATTTCTAGCAAGTCTTTTAATGGAGGACCACTTAGACATTTTTAAGTTGAAACAAGATTGTCAAATAATTCTGGTTTTCTACAGATCTCAAACTTGCACTTACCAACAGAGAATAAACATCTAGATTTTTGCATGAGAAAAAAAAATATTTTGCTACAGTCTTCATATTATTTCAGAAATATAAAACAATGAAGTCTGTTAGCCAGTATTGGATTGTATAATTAAAGCATCATCTACAGAGATGCCAGGTATATATCACTATACTGTATCTGTGTAATGCATTTGTATATTTCTGCTACAAAATAAATCTTTGTAATAAAAACTATTTCAACTCAATTGAACACAGCAACTTGTTATTAATCACATGTAATATTACAATCAGAAGTTATTATAGATAACACAAGTTCTCCTCCACTAACTTTTCTTGAGTAGATAGAAACTATTTATAACCTAAGAACAGCTGCTCCCAGGTTTGTTCTGGACAGACTGCACATGTGCTCCAGGAGAAGGTACACTAATTTCTGTTTCCCAGCAGGAAAAACCTGACCCTTGTGAAAGCATAGGAAAGGCCATTTCTCATCTACCCAAAAAGCAGGGAGGCAGTAGGCCATTTTATCACTGACCTTGCAGTAGGTTCTGCACTACTTATGGAACACAAACCACAGTTCATCACCCAGAGAAATACAAAGCAGTAAAACAGATCCAATTCCTTACAAAAACAAACAAACAAAAACTATATAGTGGCACGAGTCACACATCTGAATTTACTACTTGAGATCAGTTGGATATATGTCATGAATAAAATGAAGCGATGATTTGGTAAGCTCCAGTTACACACAACATATTCAGTCACTGTTAAAAATGTTCAAGTTACCATGTAATTTTCATTGAAGCCACTAGATGTCACATTTCAGCTATTATAATCAGCCCTGGGCTTGGCTGTTCTGTTTGATGGTTAGTTTCATTCTAATAAGAAGTTCCAAGTGAGAATGGCTTTAAATTGATGGGTTCAGGATCTGGGCTGCCATTGAGAACAGAGCTGGGAGATGAGCTATCTGTGGTAGCAGATGTTTTTTTGGGATTCTGAACTCATCAGTACCTCTGAATCAGCAGCTTCTCTCAGAAAAGCTGCATGCCGTATCTTTTTGCTACAAAGAAAGAGGTAAAAATCTTTCTTACGCTTGAGATTTCCCCACACAAGCTCCAGTTTTAATCCTCTCTTGTACAACCAACATAATAGCGTTGTTCTTTTTTTAAATTGAGATAAGCATGATTTACTCAGTAGATATTGAAAAATAACATTGGGATCTGTATTATGAATTCTGTAATTTAAATATAACTATTATGTATTAATTCTAAAACACGGCCTTTTCTATGCTTAGCTTTTTATTACTAAGGGATGATATTCACATTTATCAATGCACTACAAATTTAATCAAATACTTGATAACTTTCATTATTAAGATAACACAGTAGGATGACTTCAGTGTGTTTTTGTTTTTCAGTTTTTGTAAAGAGGCTTATTTAAAAACAAACAAACAAACAAACAAACAAACAAAAACAGAAAAAGTCTTAACATACATTTTTTCCAAGTTTGAGAACAAGTTTTTCAGCATTTATGTGATCCATAAAGTTAGGATGAGGTTTTCTTCTACGATAATCTTCCTCAGTAAAAGGAATCTCGGAATCCTCCTAGGAAGAAAAAAAATGCAACTGTTATACAAGTCATACAACTGAATATTTTTTAAAAGCCTATATGTTTTAAAAGAAGTTGTTAAAATATTTTTTTAAATCTCTTTTTCTTTCATTTGAAATGCTTAGAACTTCTAAAGCTGATACTTGAGAGAGTATGTCCAAGCAGTCCTAATGTCTGCCCATCATAGTATCTCATTGCCTATGCTTTTCTGTTTGGTGGAATAGATTTAACAGGTCGAGCTCCCACTTACCAATGGGTATTGAAGTGAAAGGTCCACAAAGAAAAAATATACTTCATAATAGCAGATGAAGTTAGTGTTTTTGAAGTACACACTGCAGTACTTTAAATGAAATTAACAAATAAATCAAATGGAAATATTTATTCATTTATTTTCCATTAAATGGAAATGGTAAGAGAAGAGTGTTCTCTCATATTACTTACTGGGTCAGGGGGGTTGCTTTTTGCCCAACTCATTACTGTTGAAATGAGGATGAATGTTTTTGGTGCTGCAAAATGCTCTATTTCCATATGTAGGGCTGTTAAATGAAAGTAAAGGATTAAATCTATTTAGACTAAATTACACAAATGTTATATTTTCTTTTGGCCCTGTATATATACATTTATGCTATAGTGCTATGTGTTCAGTGTTTTGAAGTAAATACCCTTTATTTTGCTTGGTGTAAAATAGAAATGAACCAATGATAAAAAGAAAGCAAATAAAAAATAATGTGTAACCGTGTGGTCAGTAATTAACATAATCTATACAGAGCTATGTATCACAGAAAAAGAAACAAAGAAACAATGTATACTAGAAAATGCTTCATCTTTATTGACAGCTGAGATACTGAAAGAAGTGTGCTTGTTGTAACTGAAACAGCTTGTCTACAAAATTCAAGGAAGTTTCTTTAATTCAGAGCAAAACTATTAAACAGCAAGCAGGAAAGAAGAGCTTAGTTTAACTAAACTTAAGAGGAAGAGCAATATTGCACTGTCACCATAAAATGATTCCAGACACCATTAGAATTTGGTTATGACCATTAGGAGAAAGGTGTAGAAAAACTGTTAATGATATTTTTAATAACAGATTTAAGTAAAAATCTGTTAAGATCATAGAATCATATAATGGCTTAGGTTGACAGGGACCCCAAGGATCATCCAGTTCCAAACCCCTGCCATGGACCTCCAGATCTGGTACTAGGCCAGGTTGCCCGGGGCCGCATCCAACCTGATCTTGAACACCTCCAGGGACAGAGCATCTACAGCCTCTCTGGGCAGCCTGTTCCATTACCTCACCACTATCTCTGTGAAAAACTTCCCTCTGACATCCAATCTAACTCTTCACGCATTGACTTTAAAACCATTCCCCCTTGTCCTATCCCTATCTATCCAAGTAAAAAGCTGATTCCCCTCCTATTTTATAATCTTTTAAATACTGGAAGTCTGCAACGAGGTGTCCTTGTAGCCTTCTTTTCCCCAGGCTGAACAAGCCCAGCTCCCTCAGCCTATCTTTATAGGTGAGGTGCTCCAGACCTCTGATCATCTTCGCGGCCCTTCTCTGGACCCTCTCCAACAATTGAGATAATTAGATAAAACATAGAAACATTGAAGGTGGGTAAAAATTTTCTCCTGTGAGCAAATACAAATGGATAAGATGACAGTAAATTTTTTTTTTTTAAATAGCTGTCCACACAGCTATGTTGCTTCAAGTTGGACCATCCTATGACCAAGGAGCGATGGGCCATGGAATGCACATGAATTAACTGAACAATTCATGCATCATTTCCCCAGCAAGGAATCCAGTTTTATATTATAGTGAACTATAAATTACAGGTTAATTTGTTAGACATCTACAGTAAACTTTAGTGGCTGTATAGAAAACAGTTTTCTGTTCAGTTGATAGCTGTACTAACCAGAAGCAGCCCATGTTGCTTCCTCGATTTGGTTTGCATCCTCAGTGATATTATATAAAATAATGTCACATTCAAGCAAATAGCTTAAGAGCTCTTTCTGAGAGGAGACCTGAGGGAAAAGAATAGTTAAAAACTGTTTATTTAAAAAAAAAAAAAAAAAAAAAAAAAAAAAAAAAAAAAAAAGAAGGAAAAAACCTAATATACAAAATTCTTTTTCAAATTTAGAAATGGTAGAATGCAGTTTTCTTGCTGTACTCATGTCAAACTATTTGTCAGTGAAAAGTAAAGCAACTGAATGCAAATTAATTGCTGAAACTTCTGATTTACAATTCACATTTACATAGTTCAAAAGGACATGCAATTTTAGGATTTGTATTTTCAGTATACTTGTTAATATCACAAATATATCTATGGCTTCTATAGCCATTTTGAACAAGAATCGGGTGGCAAAATGGAAACACAGAAAAATCAGTTTCCTTACAAAACAACATCCCATCTTTTTGCTAACACAGATTGTGTGCATCACTCAAACAAGTCCAACAAACATTCTGTATGACAGCAGCGCTTGAGATTACATAGTTACCCATATTTACTTTTTATTAAAATAAAGACTCATCTGTCTTTATTAATAGAATTTCAGATCAAAAGGCTCATATTTTTGAAGAGATTCTGGATAATCAACTTGATGG
The DNA here is from genome assembly GCF_026119805.1 of Tympanuchus pallidicinctus. Lineage (NCBI taxonomy): Eukaryota > Metazoa > Chordata > Aves > Galliformes > Phasianidae > Tympanuchus > Tympanuchus pallidicinctus. The sequence continues at coordinate 45,656,721 of NW_026294747.1, read as the reverse complement.
TTACAAACAATTTTGGTTTCAGAAAATAATAATAAAGCCTCCTTCAGTTAACTGAACTTTGGATGTACATGCAAAAAGTATGTATTTGGAACAGTTAGCTGCTAGTGACAGCTGTTATGCCAGTGAAGTGTTAAGGAGGGAAGATGCTTTGTTCACGGTACTACTATGTTTAGAAGGTGATATAGAAGGTATGGGAGAGACAACATTGTGTTTTGAGGGAAAAAGAAAACAGATCTGCGGGTGATCAGGGTAGACAACATGTCCAGAACTGTTATTTTATTTAAAAAATAATCTTTTTTTAAGACTGGCTCCCTTTGTTTTAACATTTGTTATATCTGAACAAACAGGGAGGAGATGACAGGGTGCAGAGGAATAAACATGTGTAAAACTTCCTGCAACAATGGGAGAACACTTCATTAATGAGGATCATTTACGTGCCTTGCAATATTTATAATGCTGTCTAACAATGACCTGAAATAAGGTTACGACTTACTGCATATGTTTCCTCTGCAAAGCGTGGTTTAATACTCTCTGGCTTAGAGAGAGTCCCCACTATTTGGTAGAGTCCCTCCTTTGGCTTCCTGGAAACTTCAGCCTCCGAGCGATTCTCACTTTCCTCCTCCTCTCCTTCCACGCTTTCTAGCGACGCTCCGACAACACAACTGGATAAATACTGAAACATACAAGACGCACATTTGTCTCCCCCCCCCTCCCCCCCCCGGGTCCCCGCTGCACTGCCCGCCGCGGGCCCCTTCCCCAACCTCGCCGATGCTGCGGCCGCAGTAGGAATCGAGGTGGTTGAGGAAGATCCGCCGGCTCCGCGCAGCGCCCGCCGCCATGGCCGCAACTGCGGCGGCGGCGACGCGACCCGTTGCTAAGGGCGGGAAGCGCTGGGCGGAGGCTTGCGCGGCCTTGCCATCACCTCCCGCTCGAGGGCCTTCTGCAGGGGGACGTTATTCCCAACTTCCTGACAGCGGTCAGGGCAAGATTTAGTACTGCTGAGAGAAAAAAAAAAAACAAATGTTGTAAGGCTCTGTTTTATGACATCTGTTCCAGCAGCAAGGAGGCTTTGAGGTGGTCTGTCACTGGTAACTCGTACTAAGCAATACCATGCTTTGATCACAGAACCACAAAATTGCAGCGGTTAGAAGCGATCTCCAGAGATTGAGTCCAGCCACATCCCCCGTGGTGATGATTCTTGTAGTAATACATCATGTTAAAACTTCCAGAAAAGTGCAGTTCACAGATTTACAGCTGCATTAAGCCAAGAGCTCATTTGGCTTCAGAAAATATGAACAAATTGTTTTAAGGAGAGCAACTGAAATTATCTACTGTCCGTGCTTCAAAGCAGCTCTGTGTAGGTGCAAATTCCGAATATAAAGAATGGAGAGCACTTCCTCCTTAAGCCCACAGCCAAACACGGTGGAATGATGTCGCTCTCTAATTTTTAATACCCCGTTACCTTCTAAGAAAAAGCAGAGAATTCTTCCAGAACATCTACAAACTGTATGCTATGCAAGTAGTTCTCAGCTTAGCTTTATAATAAGCACTTGTAATGACAAAGCATTTTTAAGTTGTCTAAGGAAAAAAAACCTGGCAGCGCAACATTAATTCTGGCATTTTTTCTACTTGTCATTCTCATGCTTCCTTTCCAAGAACCTCTTTACAGTTGTCTGCTCTGTCCTTCCAGGACAGTTTCATTGGAGATAAATTTACAGTCAAAGGTACTTTTGAAATACTTGTTAATAATCTGGTAGTTAAGATGTGTCTATGGAAATAATCATTTTGGTTGTTCACTCCCCTCTCTTCCCTTCCCACAAAAATCACTAACACACTGGTGCATTTATTTAATGCTTTAGTCATTTAAATTGAACAAGGAAATTAACTGCAAGGGAAAATATTCAAATATAAATTTGGTAAAGTACATTCTCCTCACAGAGGACTAACCACATGCCACAGACCTGTGTGCAAAACAGAGCCTATGAACAAATTTTACAGCAGAGGTTCTTACCTAGGATCAAAAGATTATCATCAGGAATATCAACCTAACAAGATAATTAAACAAACATCAAATTAAGCTGTAGAAAATTGAAAAAATGTCTGTGGTTATCTCACCAGTCACAGTTATAACATCATTACCCCAAAACTATTCTAAAAAATCCAATGTTTGCCTTCTCCAATTAACACTGCTACTCCTTAACAGGTGTAAGTCAATACAGCTCTACTGAAGTCAATAGAATTTGTGAGTTCACAAGGACTGACATGTTCTTAAACTCCAATAAAGATACAGATATACTTAGCACAACAGCATGACAGAATAAATCAAGATGCACAAATGTTGAATAATACAAGAATACAAGAAGTATCATGGTCATAGAATGCTAGTTCAGAAGTCCTAGTATTTCTAAGTAACAGTATTTTTTTTTAAAAAAAAAAGTCTATCACTCAATACATACTTGAAAAGTTAAAGCAATATGTTATAAAGAGATTTGTACCAGTTTTTAAGTAGAAAACACAAGTTATGTCTTCCAGCTTGTGTTAGTCCTAATAAATTTCATACCTTTGGTTTCAAACCAATACAATGCAATCAGTATTACAATGCATACTTGTATTCATTAGGAGAGGATACTGTAAAATCGAGGAAGAAAAAACAGGACTACCAAATTACTGTGTTGTAGAAAGTAAAGGCTGAAGCAAAAATAGTCTGGGTATATATATCCTGCACATTATGTAAACACACATTCAGAACAGTAAACAAGATAAAATGTCTTCCAAATCTCCCAAAAAGTTACAGTATAGCATACATACATCATCCTTAAGGAATGTAGCCTGTTACATCCTAACCTACTTCTGTGCTTAGCTCATTTGCAATTCAGACAATACATTCATATAGTAACGTAGATCATTCACTCTTTGGAGTTTGTTGCTCGTTGTAGACGAGGATGGATCAAGTACCTTTTAGCTCAGATACTGTCATTATATAAGCAACGCTCAACTGCTCAAGAGCTTTCTTGTTATCAAAACTCAGAACTTTCAGATTTATGCATAGCAAATTGGTGTGAAAGTCTATTTCACATTTTGAAACTGAAGTTAACTGCTTGTTTTATTTCATTAATTTCAATTAACAGACAGTAATTAGGTGGTTAACTTCCATGTTAAAATCAGATATGGCAATAACCTGTAAGCACAAAAAATGATTATTAATTGCCTATATAACATTTATTCTCTACATTTTTTCAAAAGCTTTTGATAGTAACACTTTGAACAGAGATCAAATATTTTTGAACATTTTTGGAAAAAGTTATAAGCTCACCTACAACAAAAAGAAAACACTGATTAGTTTTACAGTCTATCCAAGTGGATAGCACTGTGATATGCATAAATCTTCTGCAGCAACATTTTATAGAACAGTTCTAGTATGTATTAGATATCAACACAAGAAATGAATCTTTAGACGTTTGCAGCTGCATTTGTAACAAAGATCTCAGAGCCTTGTACAAATAATTCCTTCTAGTCTTAAATCTTCCTTCAGAGCACATCATGATTGACTATCTCTCTTCAAAGCTTCCAGTCTTTGTAGTAATGCATTTCCAAACACCTCCCGATACGCAGGGCTGAGTGTGTCCAATAAGGAGTAGACAGTTTCATGGTATGGGTTTTGCAAACTGTCATCAGTCTGATCAAAATCATAAGCTACTACCTGCAACAAAGAAATCACTGGTTATTTTTTTGTGATTAGAATCACGTTGCAATGAGAAACAGGTATCACAAAGTTTAGCTTTGCCAGTTGTACAGTAGTATAAAAAAAAAACAACAACATTGATTTAAATTTCTGTCTATGCTTTCTACTGGGGGTCTTACTGGTAACACAGTATTTAGACTGTTTCAAATGCTTTTTTCTCAAGCTTCTAATAGCAGTAATATCCATCGCTATCACCTTCTTACTTCTACACATTTGCAGAAACAATATGAATGGTCCAGAATGGATTTGTACATACACTATGTTACTCATTTTTCTAAGCACCTGTGAAGACTGATGTGCTCATAATAAACTTGTCCATTAACTGCTTCAGCCCTCATTATTTTGCAAGTGTCTCAAATAAATGCCTATTTTCCAACCAACTTCCCTTCTTCCTTTGTTTGCATTAACAGAAGTGCCACTTTGTAGGGGAACACATAGAACTGACTTTCATAAAAGTACAAGAGGATATGTATGCAGTTTTGGTATCAGTGAAGTTGCTTTCTAGGTACCTTCTGAACAGGAACATCATTTAAAATGGAGACAGTTTATAAACAAGGTAGTTTACCCTTAGTCCCGAGTCAGTGAGCTCCACACAGTATCTGCCCCTTTCCCTGGTTTCCACGTTTATATATGCCACATCCTCTGCACACGGAAGGGTTTTTGAAACAAACATGTTGCTGACAGCAAACAGAACATCATTCACTACAGCTTCAGCTTCTAGTCTCATGTCTTTCACATCTGCTTCTTCGAAGTCTCTATAATCAGAATCCTCTTCAGACTCTGCGTTATTGGTCAACTCCATAGGAGTGCAGTCAGTTTCCATTCTGCATGTGGAAGCATTTTTTTTAGATTCATCATCCCACTACAGTCAATATTGAACATTTACACAAAGCTTGAGCTACAACTTAAGTAAATGTATTTACTATTGGAAAATAAAATAAAATAAAATAAAATATGAAAGCGAATGAATCCTGCAGCAATCCAGAAAAGTCAAAACAAAGCTCCTGAAAACTTCAGGTTATGTCAGCACACGGAAGCATTACTGAAGGAGTTGCTGCCTCCTACACAAGCAGCTCACGCTGTGTCATATAAGTCTCCAATATGATTCAGCAGTAACTAATTCAGCACTTCGCTGATCCCGAATGCACCGGGAAAACCAAATTAGGTACGAAAAAGACACAACCAATGGCTGTTGAAAATAATAACCTACTATCCGTGAATTTAAGAAAGACTTACGAGGGCCTGCGAACTAAAGGGGTTATCAGTAATTACGAGGGCAGAACAAGAACAGCAGTTTTCTGTTCAGCCTCGCTAAAGAACGACTCGCTCACTCGGTTTATCACACACAACTATCAGCACAGCCCAGAAACGTCAGACGAGGGCAGGCTTCGCGGCCAACTCCCAGCAGCGGGAGAGCCGGTCGTAGAGCTGCCGAGCTTTCGCTCCTCGGAGAACTGCTGCGATTTAACCGCGCTCACAACGCGTACAGATCCCGGCAGAACAGTGCGGCGGGACCGGAAGCCTTCCTCCCACCTCACCCCGAGGCAGCCCACCTACCAGCCCCGGCGCCCAGCCCCACACCGCTGCGGCGCTAGCCGCCCTGCCGTCCCGCCGAAGCGCGGCCGCCCGCTCGCCACTTCCTCTCAGCTGCCGCCGCCGCCGCCGCCGCCCCCCGGCGCGCCTCCCACGACCGCTTCCGCCCCCGCCTCCTCCGCTCTGAGACGCCACTTCCGCCCTGCGTCACGGTGCCGGTGACGGCGCTCGGCGGGGTGGGGGAGGTTCGCGGAGGAAGGCGGCGAGCGGTTCGCGTCGTTCCGACCCGGCCGTGCCAGCGGCGGGAGCTGGCGCGGCGAACGGCCCCAGCCGCTTCCCGGTCCCTTCCCGCCGCCATAGCCCTCGTGCCGTGCGGCGCCGCCGTCCCCTCCGCGCTCGCGGGGCGCCGGGAAGATGGCGGCGGCGGCGGCAGTGGCCGAGTGAGGATGGAGCTACCTGCGGGCGCCTGAGGGCAGGCGGTGCCGCCCCGCCAGCCTTGCGAGGGGCGCTGGGAGAGCCCGGCTGCGGGTAACCCGCGCTGAGGGGCGGGCCCTGGCCCGGCCGCTTCCGCGCACCCCATCTCCGAGCGGCCGCCCCTGGCCCCAGCCCCGTCCCGATCCCGGCCCTGCGGCTCCCAGCGCTCAGCCACCATGCCGTGGCCGTTTTCAGAGTCCATCAAGAAGAGGGCCTGCAGGTATCTGCTGCAGAGGTACCTGGGCCACTTCCTGCAGGAGAAGCTTAGCCTGGAACAGCTCAGCCTGGATCTCTACCAGGGCACCGGCTCTCTGACGCAGGTCCCTCTGGACAAGTGGGTAAGAGACGCCTCTGTGCCCGAGGAACCCGCCGACCGCTGCCCTCGTCTGCACCCGCCCGGTGCTCTGTCCTCGTGACCCGGTTTTGTTATTGATGACAGGAAAGGGGGAAAAGTGTTGGCAGTGTAACTAAAGGAAGGCGAGAGTTGGTGGCAGGGAGGAGGAGGAGCTAATATTACCCAGGCTACCAGCAATCACTCCTGTGACTGCCGAGGATCTGGTGTACTGGCTACTAGCAGAGATGACATAAACACAGCGATCCCTGCTCTGACTGCCGTTTGTCTTCAGCTTGGAGGCAGCTTAGCTCTTACTTACTTACCGACGGTGTTGTGCTGAGCTCGGGGCTGTTTTTTGACCTCTGCATAGCCTGGTCTTGAAATGCTGGAGGTCTGTGTTGACAGGAAATGTATAGCTGCTTTGAGCTGCGCGTGCTCAGCAGGTGGGCTGCCGTGTTTAGAGCCAACCGAAGCATTATTCAGTCCTGGTGTGTATATTTATTTAATGTGTATATTTATTTATATTTATAAACGTATACGTGTATGTATACACCTGTACATACACACATATGCGTACTTCCAGCCTGCTGTAGTAATACAAAGTTCTGTGTCCCTCTTTGTAGTATTTCGTAAAGTTTCTGGGGTTAATTATCAATGTTACATGGTTGTACCTGTGAGTCCAGTGACTGTTGTGAAGAGCCTTAAGTGCTTGTGTGCGTCACTCATTGACTTTCAAGGCAGCGTATATGATTAAGTGCACAGGCTTACTGCTTTACACACTGCTTTCAAAACTGGTTTTTAGTATACTGCATTGTTTTAAAATAAATGCCTCAGGTTTTCACATAGTTCTTTTCCAGTTTCTATATGAAGTATGTTGGAGAGTGGCAGAAGACAGATTTTTGCTGAAATGCTCAGCATGACCAGCATTTTAGTGTAGGTTTTGTTGTTGTTCGGTGTTTTTTCTGTTTGTTTGCTTTCCGGTCTTCTGTGAGGCTTTAATTGAAATGTTGTGCCCCCTAGTGGGTGTCACAGCAGTCTTCATTATTTAAAACATAAATACTTTGAAACTGTAGCAGTTACAGTTACAGACAGTACTAAATGAATAGTTAGTTGTGTATACAGAGTGATTAAATGCATATGTGCTGATGTTCAGATTATCTTTCCCATTTGTAGATTAGCATTTGTCTTTCTGACTTGTAAACAAGGAGTGACATGTTTAAGGTTCTCTGCACGTGACTCTCATGTATGACAGATTGCAAAACAGATGTTGTGGAAGCTCTGTTTCCCTCTAGTCATCGTAAACTGGTTCTTGATGAATCACCAGAGTGAGTGTGGCTTGATCCTTGTCTTATCCATTTTTGTGGATGCTTTTACTCATCTTAATATAAGTCTTTTAGCCAATATTCTACATGTGTTTATTTATAGCTTATGGAGATAGTAGGAATGTGTGGGGCTGTTGGTGTAACTTCGTTGTTTCCTGGGCTGTTTAGAAAAGTTGGAATATAACCCACATTATTTGTGGTTGAATTTTAATATACACTGAGTAGTGCTTTAGTTGGTGGTATGACTGCAAATCCAGCTCTGTGTGTTCAGTCCCGTATGGGAGCAAGTCCTGATGACTGTACTTCACTTTTAAAATTTCTCTTAGAATGATCTAATTCTTTCTTTATGGGAACAATTGATCTAAAAATGCTTTATATCTATCTATCTATATATATACACGCACATATATATATTCTCCTTTAAAATAGTAAATTTCTGTTTAATAGGGAGCATACTTTAATATTTTTGTTGCAATGTAGCGAAAAGATTTCAGAGGTCAGATTTATTCAAAATTGGTTTCAAAATAGTTCACTTCCTTCTGTAGCAAATTTATCTATTAAAATCTGAGTAATTTAAATTATTTGGTGGTTATTTCAAATAAGGTTTTCATGATAAATAATTCCTTTTTTTTTTAATCTTTGGTTATTATTTATATTAATACATTTAATTCAAAATAAGATCTTAATGTCACTGAATCTTTACTAGTTGTTTGATTTTTAACTTCCTAACAGAACTGTTTCAGGCCCTGTTTTTTAGAAGTGGATGTCTTTTTCTACTTCTTGAGTCGACTTTGGAACAGAAACTGGAAAAGTAAACAAATTCTAAAAGCAAAGTTACTAAGAATGTAAACAGAGCAGCAAGTTAACATGACAGGTGCAACTGAAGGCTTAATGAAAGATCTTGTTTTCTAAAGTTTTTCAGTTCATTTTTATTTTTAAGTGATCTGAGGGAATAGCATTTTAAAAACAGAAAACATCTTTTAAATCCTTGCCTGTGTGTTAATCATAAGCTTACAGTTTTTGAGATAAAAATCAGTGTGTGTTTTTTTTTTTTTTTTCAAGACAGGAAGGCCAGAACCATGTGTCTGTATGTTTTTATCTGTCAAATACTATGTCTAAATAATACTGCAACCACATCTTTTGTAGAATCTTGTGTAGGAAGTTGCACTCACCAAATTTGGTTTTTGACTTAGATTTTTTTCGTTTTATTAGCCTTGATGGTGCTTATTTAACTAAAATGGAAGCTGTTGAACTTCTGAATCAGAGCACAAACAAGGGGGTTCCTTTTGTGTATGTGTGCATTGACAGGAATATACTGGGTTTTAAAGTTGGCTCTTTGGACTTCATGGTTGAAGTGAAAGCTCTATAATGCCAAAAAGATTCTTTTCTGAGGATTTGGGCAGCATTGAAGACCTGAGTTACATCTTCAGAGCTGCTTCCTTTTTTGTGATCAGTTTCATTCATCGGTAATACTCTTGGTGTTACTTAGGACAATGTGATTGCAGGTTTGTTTATAATATCACTATAGCAGATCTGATTAATGATAATGGAGCAGTTTCTGTAGAATATTGGTCTGTCAACCTAGTTTTGATTGTCAAAATTTTAAACTAGTGCTGAGCATAACTTTGAATGAGTTTAAATATTATTTAGAAATGGCAAGAGCAGTATGCAGTAAGGAATGATTATTTGGGTACAGTGTCCAATTATCACAGAGAAAACTAAAACAAGCAACACATTGGAATTAAGGTCTTATGAAATAGTCTTGTTACAAAAGCCAGATACCTGTGGTGGTTTTACTGTCAGCCTGTTTTTCACTGTCTGAAAGTATTGCCACAAAAATGAATAGATTGTACCAAAGTTATAACAGAATTTATTGATGTATTGTAAAAGCATAGGTTATACAGGTGCTCAGAGGTAAAACTGTATTATGCTGAAAGTTTAGAACTAAGTGGAAAACAATTTGCAGTGGAATCAAAATACTTGAAAATAACCAGTTTATTGTCTCTCTGAGTAGAATTCATTTTCTCCTAGCTTGATTTGTTTTATTTGTTATTATATTTAGTGTATGTTCTATGTGCACAAGTGTATAATATATATGCATTATGTTTTGTTAATATGCTGAAAATTACATGGTTCCTCTTTTGGTTATTTATTTTTTTTATTTTTTTCCTTCTAGTGTCTGAATGAGATCCTGGAGTCTGCAGATGCACCTTTGGAAGTCACAGATGGTTTTATTCAGTCAATTTCTTTATCTGTTCCATGGGGGTCATTGCTACAGGATAACTGTGCATTAGAATTAAAAGGATTAGAGATGGTCTTCAGGCCAAGACCAAGGCTTGGTAGGCTTGTTATTTATTTATTCATTCCCTTCTTTTGCAAGATATTTCAAGTAACTTACTTATTCATGCTCCACATCTCATTCTTCTTTGTTTAATTGGAACTAAATTGTGTGCAGTCTTACCTTCTGATGTGAAATTACTGCTTTGGAAGAATGGTAATATTAGAAGAAAGCTTTATTTATTCATTCGCATTTGTTCAGTTATATTTGATGCAGAGTACATTATAACAGTAGAAAGAATATGTCATGCAAGTTTTACTCTGAATTCTAAGCTGGAATGTTTTGTCTGTTTACCATGTGTGTGTTTGTGCTCAGCATTAGCTGATAGGATTTCAATTAAATTAATTTGATTGCTAAAATTTTTTGTTCAGCTTAGTACATGCTTTGCTTTTGGATTGCTGTTTTATTATTTTGCAGTTATTAGTTCAGGTCTGCGTTGGATATTTAAAGCATTTATAAGTTAATATGTTACAATAACCTTTTAAACTTACTCCTTCCTCAATATATATTGTATATACATGAAATATAATAGGAAACTGTAAAGTAATTCGTAAAGAGAATAATTTCTTTTGATTTCATTTTGCTGGTTATGCCTACAAGTCATACCAATACAGTAATATTTAAGTGAAGTTATTTACTTAAACCAGTGTTGAATATTGGTTACTCTTAACTCTGGTTTTATCTCATTTACATTGAATTTTCAATTACCATGATCATACCAATACAATGCAAATGGATTTTGAAGTTGCATATCCCACATAGACAGATCATAATGTCTTACTAAGCTGATGAAACTTATGTTGTTGTGCCAAATTTATTTTGTTTTGTTTTCATTGTTTCAAAATTTTTACAGCCAAACTTATTAATATCTCTTCTACTCTGCAGCATCTGGCTCTGAACCTATGTATTGGTCAAGTTTTATGACCAGTAGTATGCAACTTGCAAAAGAGTGTCTTAGCCAAAAATTGACAGATGAACAAGGAGAAGGGTCCCAGCCTTTTGAAGGACTTGAAAAATTTGCAGAAACTATTGAAACAGGTATGAATTCATTATTGAGATCTGAATGAATGTCACAGATTATCAATTTGTTTTGTGACTTGGTTTTACAAAATGACATTTCATTCACTATAACTTGCCTTGCATGTCTTCACTTGTTTACTATAAAGCTTAAATAAGAAAGCAGGAGAGGGGAAAAAAAAAAAACCAACAGATATACTTACAAATATATTTGTGCATCCCTTCAGTGGGCAGAATGAGCCATTCTTCAGGGCCAAATTGGCTTTTGTTTATACCAGAGTACATCCAGGCAAATCTCTGCTTCATTGAATGATAGGTGAGCTCCCTTGTTAGTGGTGATGCTTTCAAAGGAAAAAACAATAGTTTTTCAACCATTTTTTCCAGCAAACTGACCTGTTATGACATACTTCTCAATCTCTAATCATGCCATGCTGCTAGATGTTCTTTAGAAGATGTGTGTTTTTAAATGGAAGAAAATTAGGACTGATGCACATCATGCAGTGGAAAGCCTAGTGCTAGAAGGGAAATCTTTAAAATTGGTTCCAGAAATAGAAGTAGCAAGGTAAAACAACACATGGCCGTGTTTAAGCATTTAGACAATGTGGATAATGAAGCAGCAGGTGATTTAAGGATCATCCATGCTGAGATGTAGAACAACTTGATTTGAATTGTCACTTGCTCAGGTATTTGTGCGTTGAAGGTTGGTTGCACGATGTAAATGTGTGTATTAAACATTTAATGGTAGTTTACATTGCCACTTGAATTTTGCAATTTATTTTCATTGAGAATTTCCCCAACTTAAAGTGTTCATTTGGTTTATAAAAGTCATTACTGAGTAAAGATGACTTTGCTGTTTTCTCATTTAAGTACTACGAAGAGTGAAAGTTACCTTCTTAGATACGGTTCTGCGCATCGAACACGTGCCGGAAAATTCTAAAAGTGGAACTGCACTTGAAATTAGAATTGAAAGGTAAAAATTTTAATAGCAATCTGTTGATTTTTTTTTGTTTGTTTAAAGGACATTTTCTTGCCACTTTCTGTACCCATATGTGCAGTTTTTATATACAGTTAGACAGTAGTTCTTCAGCAACCAGGTTAAGAATACCTCTTATAAAGTCAGCGAAGAGTTTCTCCACTGAACATCTGTTTAACGTGTTTAAGCTAAAATATTTAATCATCAAATCAGAAGAGATCTAGATTTTTAAAGACAAGACAATGACCACTTCTGCAGTTTATGAACGCCATTTCTGAGAAGTTCAAATGTCAGTGGATAGTACTAGCAAATGAGGCGACCTCTCACTTGAAAGAAGTAGCATGTTGTTTTGATGTTTGATACATTTTAGGTATGGAATAGCAGATGTGTTTTTCCACTGCAAATTCAGTTATGTGGAGACTTTTCAAGAGTTTGCTGTTTATTCTAGATCTCAGTATTATGATGTAAGAAATGTAATTGCACAGAAGATGTATGGAATTGGAATACATTTTCTCTATTTCTAACTTCTAGATTATTTCTTTCGGGTAGTTTTTATAGACTACACAAACGTTATGTGGTAGATTTTCCAAAAATCAAGGTTCTGAAACAAGTGTTATGTACATACCAGTAGAAACAATTGTATGGAAGTGTTGCACAGACTCTTTATCATCAGGTTAGACATAAGTACTAGGGTAATACACTAGGATATATTGCACTGAAAGCATGCTGCATTTGTCATGTAGAAAATTCAAGATTTCCACCCATTCCCAGAGAGTGGTGGTTTCTCCTTTCAGGGCAGTGAACGGCATTGTAAATAGTCTGAAGAGAGAGAAAGTATATACAAACTTAGAGGCCATATGGCACAATAAAGGTAAAAATTTGCATGTTCCTACCATCTTTATTTCCTTGCTTTTGTCTCCCAGAACTATGTACTGTGATGAAACTGCTGATGAGTGCTCTGGAATTAATGTACATCAGCCCACAGCTTTTGCTCACAAGTTACTTCAGCTCTCAGGTGTCTCTTTCTTCTGGGATGAGTTTCCCGCATCAACAAAGTCCTCCCCAGTCTGTTCAGCTACACAGCTGGTAAAATTAAATGCAATATGTAAAATGTCACATGATGAAGGATGGAATGTAATGTTGTGCTTGTATATTAGATTCATTCTAGAGGATATAGAAATTAAACTTCTACTTGAATCTGTGCTTAGTGACTTTCATAATCTCTTCTGTTAGTTTTGGCAAGGGGAAGAAAATAAATTTTACTCAGTCCTAAAGTCTCTAAGATGATATTGTACTGGAATCTGGATGCTAGTTCTAATATGTGGAAACACAAGTTAATATTCTGTGGAAACTTGATCAAATTTTTGTGAGGGCCTGATATTTCAGATTTTACTTGTTTCTTAACAGTTACTAATAAGTATGTTTTAACAGTAAAGTCAAAATTATAGTTGTTTATAACTATTTCTTTTGTGATAAGCTTATGCATGTTTACGTCTTTTTAATAAGAAATGACATACATTCTAATTCCTCTCTGTGTAACCTTTCAAGGCAACTGAACCAAAGCTTTCACCCAGCTGGAACCCAAAAATCAATTATGAGCCTCACCCACAATTAACAAGAAACTTGCCAGAAATTACTCCTTCTGACCCTGTGCAGATCAGTAAGCTGATTGGTAGAATGGAGTTGAGCCTAACGTTAAAGCAAAATGAAGTACTTCCTGGAGCTAAGGTTAGTCATGCTTTCCTGATGTTTAAATTAATAGGCACAGAAGACTTTATTTTTGCTACTGCATAACAAAAAAAAAAAAAAGTAACAATACTTTTAGTTTTTGTTCTAGGTTCTTTCATTCAGAATCAATACATATCTCTAATAAGACAGCTCTACAGTGGCCAGTTGGTGTGTTCTCAGGATTTGTAATAAAAGGCAGGAAAAATGTACAAATGTTTTCTGTTAACAAGTACATAACTGTTAGGATTTTTCTACTTATATGAATAAGTACATAAGTCCAGTTTGGTTTTTATGGGTCTATTTTTTTTATTTATTTATTAAATGGGGAGGTGCATTATCTACTTTGGTATTCTCTTGCTATTTCAATTCAAAGTGAATTCAAATATAAATACAAAAAATGCACTGACATCTCTTAAAGGAGGATTCCTGTGTTGTGGAGACAAACTGAATTTATATATTGCAGTGAATCTTGAGAAAATAGTTTTGTTTTCATTATACTCCCACTGCTTTCTTGATCCATTTTTTTTTCCTTGTAGCACTGTGACTGACTTTGCCTATGTACGTGTGGAATGTTTAAATGTCTGATTAAAAACACTTATGTTTTTAAAAGGACATAATTATAACATTGCTTACTGAGGCTACAGCACTGAGGCATTGTAAAGCTCTTGTGAACTCTTCCACTTCTGAATTTTTACATTAAAATTAATAGCAATCAAATAATGATGCCAAATTTAAGTGCCACCATTTAAAATAATGCTTTATTTGACTTATAAAGATAAAAGAAACAAAGCAATTGAAAATAGTGTTTTAGCTTTTTTTTTTAAAAAAAAAAAAAAAAAGTGTGAGCATATAAGTAAACTTGTATAAATATATGCTCTCTGATATTAAAATAATGTTTTAACAATTGTAGGATTGCAAGGAAATAGTGTTTTACCACGTTATCTTCCATGGGCTGCAGGGGGCACCTCTGCTTCAGTGCTTGTGGCATCTTCTCCGCTCCTTCTTCTTTGACCTTGAGTTTTGCACAGTTTTTTCTCTCAACCTTCTTTTCTTTCTCAGACTGTGTAGCATTTTGCCTTTTCTTAAATATGTTTTCACAAAAGTGAGACTTTGCTGATGGACTCAGCTATGTCCCAAGGAGAGTCTTAATACAGGAGCCAGCCCTGTACAGCACCTGGCCTCTTCTCACAGAATACCCTTGCAGCATTCCCTGCTACCAGCTCTTTGTCACTGACACACAATAAAATGAGTAATAATCATGAGTTGACCAATGTCTAGGAGTGTAGGAATCTAGAACTGACAAATCTGTACAAGTTGTTACGATAAACTTACCTTGAGTAGATCTTCCGAGGTAAGAGGTTTGCTTTGTTGAACACTGTCAAAGCAATGAGACATTTAAAAACAGCCCCACCCAGTCACAAGGAAGTATTCATGTCTGTTAATCTCTACAATAAGAGTAGTTCTGAGGAGAACTTTCACAGCTTCTAAAATCTACTTCAGAGGATGTTGATTTCAGTATTTTGTAATTTGTACGTAATACTAACCTTATACTGTTGATTGCTTTTAGAAATGTTGAGCAAGCAAAACTACTGGCATTCTTGAATTTCCCTATTATGTGTATTATCTGTATTTAAGGAAGTAAATTGTGGGTGGCAAATCTGTGTTCATCATGCCAAGCTACAGATTGGTAGCAATACATAATTAAAAGTTCTGGGTGTTTAGAAGATAAAAATTTTACTGAAATGGATGTATTCTGTATAGCATGAAAATCTACTATCAAAATCATTGAGACTTCAGAAGGAAAACTGTGTTCATGATTTTGTTTTTCCTTCCTTTAGTTGGATGTGGATGGACAGATAGAATCTATACATCTATTTTTGTCACCCAGGCAAGTGCATCTTCTGTTGGACATGGTAGCAGCTATTGCTGGACCAGGCAAGTGAACATCTTGTAAATATTAAATGTGGGCTTGTGTGTACAAAAATGAAGATTTACAAGATAAACAAGTTTCTTTACTG
Organism: Tympanuchus pallidicinctus; assembly: GCF_026119805.1. Taxonomy (NCBI): domain Eukaryota; kingdom Metazoa; phylum Chordata; class Aves; order Galliformes; family Phasianidae; genus Tympanuchus; species Tympanuchus pallidicinctus. The sequence continues at coordinate 45,641,242 of NW_026294747.1, read as the reverse complement.
GAGAAAAATGTTTGTGGTGATAGATTATTCTTTTCTGTTTGGTTTTAGTAAAAAGCTCTGTAGCTGCTCTGTGTAGTACTGTGATACTGCAATTCAGTTGCCGATTGTCTCTTAGTTCATAACCAACAGTGTTGTAGACAATAAAATAAATTGGGAGAGTAGAATACAACAGTTGGGGAAATGATAGTTGGAAATGGTCAGGAAGCCGGAACAGTTTTGGTTCTTATAGCTTCTATCTGACCAGATGAGCTTAGCTAATCCAGTTAGTTCTTTGTACTGTGCTTTGGAAACAGGCACCAAAAACATTAAATAGATGATGCTTGAGGAAAAATTTGTATTTGCTAAGTAATCAACAAACTGTACTTAGATCATGGCAATAACAAGATAAGAATGTTTATTTTTGTTGTTGCTTTTTTTTTTCCCTGTGTGTTCCTGATGTAACAATGCTTACTATTTGGATGGACAGTTAGTTGTCTTTTTGAGAAGATTTGTCAAATCCTTGCTGCTTGCTTAATAGTCTTCTGATGATGCTAATATTTTTCTTTTACTGGACCTGTTAATTGGCTTTGGCTAACTGAAAAAGCATTCCCATTTGTATCATCTTAAAACCTGAGATTTTTGTAATTCCTTAGTAGTAAAATCTGCATATATGACCATAAAATACTCCAGAGTTGCAAGTAATGCTAGAGAGTGAATTTGGGTGTGTGTGTGTGTGTGTGTGTGTGCATATATATATATATTCGAATAATACATATGCACACATACCCCAGCACCAACAGCTAGTTAATTTTCAGATTTGGTTCTGAGTTTTTTTATAGATATTGGTAAGAAAATAACAGTGCATTTTGAATTTTGTAATTTTTTTTCTTCCATTCAGAAAGCCTAAGCAGGATAGAATTGTCTAATAAAGATAGGAAGAACCGGCCAATGCAGCAGGAAGATGAGTATCGAATTCAGATGGAATTGAAACGTTATTTAAGAAAAGAGTCTTTATCTGCAGGAGCCTCATCTGAACAAAGCTTCTATGAGACAGAGACAGCCAGAACGCCTTCTAGTCGTGGCAAGTATAAAAGTGATATGGCATAGCAGAAAGCCCATTGTTAGATTATATAGAGAGATTATATACAAGATTATATAAAATAGCTCTTGAGTTTTTATTCTTGGTAGATTAAGTATCAAAGTAACTTTGATGTAGAATTATTCTAAGCCATTAGTTACACGGTTGAGTAAAAATGAGTATCAGGCTCAGTGAGGTTAGACTAGGCTTCATTTAGAAGAGTTCGGTAATCTGTATGCACATTTAATATGTGCAGCATGGTAAATGCATGTGAACTGTCACATCTTTTCAACACACTGAGGAAATGAAACACAGAATGAAAAACAGTTCAATTGTTCTCGTATTTACATTTTTATTTGCTTTTTTTTTTTGCTGTTTTTTATTTGAGATGTAATATATTAATTTGTCAAGAGAGTGTATGAGCTTAAAGAAATAATGTCAACTTGAATATGAAGTCAAATGTTCTGTTTTCTAATATTTTTAAGGTTATTAACTTGGAACTCCTGTAAATAATATATTTGTTTGACTGTTCTGTCTAGCTGTTGGATTTCTGAACTTAGAAATGCATTTCTTTCAAAAATATTAGAGAATATTAGAGAATAATTCTTTAATATGTGTGATTCTCATTAGAGGAAGAAGTTTTCTTCTCAATGGCTGAAATGGACATGTCTCACAGCCTTTCCTCCCTTCCACCTCTTGGAGACCCTCCAACTATGGATCTAGACTTGTCTTTAACTAGTACGTATACCAACACACCAGCAGGATCTCCACTGAGCACAACAGTGGTATGTACAGTATTAGCTATATTTAAAATCTCCCTGAAATCAACCTTTTCTTTCCTCTTTATTTCTTTGTGTTCTATAAATATTCTTTACAATATCAAGAGCTGTAGCAAAGCTAGTGTAATCGAACGTGTTAACTCAAACGTTTGTATCTGAGGACAGGCCAGTCATTGTTCAAGAACTTCACTAAGGCAGTGAAGGTGTTTAGATCTGACAGTTTTTCCTTGAAGGCTTCATTGAAAGATTGAAACTGTATTGGAAAGATTCTCATCTGTTTGGCTACTGAGACAGGAAATTGAATGTATTTGTTTTCAATTGCTTTGATATTATGTAGAAAACTTATGAAAGATCCTTTTGTTTTTGTAACTGAATATTTGGATTTTCTTTTATTATGGATTACATAGATGATGGCAATAAAAAGCAGAAAATCATTGTATTAATATCTGATATGAGAAAAATGTATACTGTTTATCTTTTCAAAATTTGTTAGGTGGCCTAATGTTTAGTTAAAACAATGGAAAACGTATGCTTTTTACACAGAAACAGGAGAATATATTTTGAGTGAGAGAGGAAGTGTATCCATCTTTACAAATATGTGATAAAGGCTATTGTAAAATTAAGAAGTATAACCTCAAGTAAAGCATATGTGCATAATTCACTTGAGTTTTAACAGGCCATGAAATGGTATGCTATTGATTATGTACAGACAGATTATGTAAAGACATAGAGATCTTGGAAAGGGTCCAGAGGAGGGCGACTAAGATGATCAGGGGGCTGGAGCACCTCCCCTATGAGGACAGGCTGAGGGAGTTGGGCTTGTTCAGCCTGGAGAAGAGAAGGCTGCGGGGCGACCTCATTGCAGCCTATCAATACCTGAAGGGAACCTACACCCAGGAGGGGAGTAAACTCTTCAGAAGGGCTGATAACAGCAGGACTAGGGGAAATGGATCCAAGTTGAAGGAGGAAAGATTTAGGTTGGATGTTAGGGGGAAGTTCTTCACAAGGAGAGTAGTTAGGCCCTGGAACGGGCTGCCCAGGGAGGTTGTGGATGCCCCGTCCTTGGACGTGTTCAAGGCCAGGTTGGACGGGGTCCTGGGCAACCTGATCTAAATGTGTATGTTTGGTGGCCCTGCTAGGCAGGGGGGTTGGAACTACATGATCCTTGAGGTCCCTTCCAACCCAGGTGATTCTGTGATTCTGTCATACAGATTGTCACTTTGTTATTTGCTAGATCACACATATGCACACATATGTGTGGATTGCTCTGAAAGTAATGCCTCCTATTTATTTCCATGGAAACTGCAGAGTACACAAAAAGCACAATAACACTCTGTGATGGAGACTGTTCTCTGCCTTTTCACCAGCCATGAATAAGAGCCTGCATGCTGCGTTCGTAAGAATGGGCAACGGTGGAGGTGACCCACTCTTTCACAGCTGCTGTGACACTGTCATTGCTAGGAAAATGTTGTCCCTGCAGTGCATCTTCCATCATTCTACACAGATGGAAGTCAGAAGCTGCCTAATGGATGTTGTAGGACAGTTCAGCCATGATTAGCAGTGTGCTCCACAGTCTTCAAACTGACATGAGGCATGGTGTTATTGTGTTGTAAGAGAAAGGTTTTTTTTTTTCTTTGGCCTGACTCTGGAAGTTTGATCCTTCAGTTTAGTCAGCACTGTAATGTAGTGGTCAGAGTTGTTTTTTGTTTTTTTTTTTCCTGTTTGTTTTTGTTTTCCTTTTTCTTTTGTCTGGGTTCCAGGAAATCCAGAAAGATTACCTCTTTCCTGCCCCAAAAGACCATCACATCACTTTACTCACTGTGTCTTGCACTTTTTCTTTGATGGGGACTTCATGTCACCACTGTGTGGACTGCCATTTTGACTCTGTTCTGTGGTGTTGATACTGCATCTCCTACCAGTGATCATGCTATCCAGGAAACCTTCAGCCTCATGTTGGCTCAGTGAGTCCTGACAAACTTGCATACAGTGTTCTTTCTGTTCCAGAATGAGCACTTGTGGGACCCAAATATTAGTAATCTCACGTTCCAGCATTGCCACTACCACTTCCAATGGACCGAAGCTGATGTTAAGCCCTGTACACATTTCCCTGTTCGTAATCTGCTGATTTGTGTGGATGAGCTGATCGAGACAGTCTTCATTTCATAGTGTGACTGTACATGGCTATCTGAAACATGGCTTGTCATTCATATTGCTGCCAACTACTGCAGAAACACAGCACCCACCTTATTGCTGTGCTCACATCCACTCTTTGGTCTCCCTAAATGTTCAGCAAGCATTGATGAACGTCAGTGGATGCAATTTTTTTCTTCGTGAAGGAATTCAGTTTCACACCTCTGCTTCTTGTCGGATGCCTTTTTGTCAGATTACCCCTCTGCTGCCATCTGTTGCTTGGCAACAATGGAATAGTAATGGAAATGTTCAGCCTCTGTTGCTTTACTTCCAACATTCACCTCTGACAGTGTGAGCTAATGTAATAACATAGGAGGCATTACTTTTGGAACAGCCACCTTTTTATGCACATATATACATACACATCTATTTAGCAAAGTTAAGATCATACATATTTTTGTTTTAGCTTCAACCAACCTGGGGTGATTTTCTTGATCGTAACAAACAAGAACTACAGCCTCCAAGAGGTTCTTCACTTGCAGCCAATGTGGTTCACCAGGCTTCCTTAAGGAGGACGTGTAAGTAAAAATGCTGATTTGCATTCTGCTCCCTAGATGATACTTGAAATAAATTTTGATTTAGCAATTTGGTTTAAAAAAAAAGAAAAAAAAAAAAAAAAAAAAAAAAGAAAATGAAAAGAAAATAAAAAGTAAGATGACGTTATGAATTTGTTGTTTACACAGACTTAATTTTATATTTCAGCTATTCCATCCAGATCTGTTTCTGTGGATGAATCCAGACCTGAGCTTCTTTTTAGACTCACAGTGGGAACTTTCTCAGTGTCTGTACTTCATATTGACCCTTTACCTCCACCTGAAAGTTCACTGAACCATAACCCTTTGACACCAATGGCTCGAGATTTCTTTGCCCGAATAGAAAAGATTGAGCCAGTTAAGTTTGCAACTGAAGATTTTCTGTCCTTCCGAGAAGTATTTTCAGAAGCTTGTTCTCATGATCACCTTAGGTATAACTTTGCTTATTTATAAACCACTTAAATATATATATATACACATACATATATATGTCTGTTAAGTAAGCTTGAATAAACAGTAAAGTTTATATCCAGTGGGCTTGCTACTTAACTGAATGTTGGATTGTTCATTTCAAAATAGCCTTATGTTTTGACACCTTCTGTCTAAGACTACTGCTGTTTTTATTAAAAAAAACAAAACAAAACAAAACAAAAAACAGAAGTGCATAAACAATAAAGTGAGCCTAGCTCCCTTCTATTACAGATTGATTAAACTAGGTGCAGTTTCTTCTGCAGAAAGCTATGGAATCGGGATCATTATGTAAATGATTTCTTTAGAAATAGTTATATTTTTAGGACCAACTTTATTGCAAAAAAAGGATTCTGTTTTGAGAAACTTAGGTTTTTACTTACTGCAAAATACAAATTCAATACAGTTAAGAAGATCCTGCTTCAGAAACAATTGTTTTTTGTCCAGAAATCTTAATTGTCCCAGCACAGTCTCAAATACAGAACATTTAAGAGAGAAAATGTAATTTCTTAATTTATGGCTCTAATCTAAGCTTTCTTAGGCATCAGACTTTGTCCAAATAAGGATGTTAGATTTCCAGCTTTTCTTGAATTACCTGTTAAGTTAGATGTCTGAAGTGGTCTTAATGAATTTCTGTACATTAATCGTTGTTGAACATGTGATGTGAAATCCTTTCATTATGTTGCTGAAGTGATAACTAGAAAAATCTTTTTAAGTTACAAATTTTAACAGTTTTAATGATATTTAAAAGGTTTGCAGTGATACTTTTTTCCCATGCTGAAAGCTTGACTTTTCTTAATGTTATTGATTCATGCTAATATCTGTAATTTGTAATTTTTGTAATTCAGGTTTATAGGTACTGGTATCAGAGTCTCCTATGAACAAAGACAAAGGTCTACTTCTCGAAGTTTTAGTACGGATTTATCCATTGGGAATATGGAGTTTCTGGAATGCCTTTTCTCTACTGACTCTCATTCCATTCAGCCTCACTATACAGAGGTAAAAAAAAAAAAAAAAAAAAAAAAAAATTGGGCATCTCCCCAGAGAATATAAACTGTGTAGTTTAAAATGCTAGATTTTTGAAATAGTTACAATATATATGTAAAAAGTTGATACATGCTGTGGTTTCAAGATATGTTTTAAGATCAGACGTTGAACCAAGCTGCTGTCATATCTGTCAAAAGTGGTAATAGTTAGCCAAACTTTACTGGTTTATTTCTCTTTCAAATATGCTTAACTCAGTTTGGGAATTAGAGTAAGCATTTTCCAAACACTAGCTCATGGAGCTAAGGAATGGGGAAGTTCCTTCAGGTGATGATTAGTGTTCCAGCTCTTTTAATGATGAGAAGCTCTAATAAAGTGAGCAAAGGGATTGAGTAAGGGGTTGGGCCAAGGCTCTATTCACTGACTTGAATCCAGGATTACATGCTATCTTTTTTAGTAAAAATATCATAAATGTCTTCACCTATGGCAACTCTTCTTCTTATCCATTAATTGTCTTGACTATTGTTTTAAAGCTGCTGACATTTCGTTCTGAAGAAGAAAACGATTCTCATGCTCTGCCATGCCTTCAGCTTCATTATAAGCATTCAGACAATAGAGGACCTCAGGTAAGGAGGAATATTAAAAACACCATGTTTCTACATGGTAGCCTTTGTTCTGTTCATTTTTACAAGAAGGTATCTTGTACAACTGTTATATATATACAACATACAATTATTTGCTTCATTATATTATTTTTAAGGATTTTAGTACTTTTTCTCTTTCTTTTCAGGGTAGTCAAGGCAGACTTAGTTCTATTCCACAGAAAGCAGAGTTACAAATAAAGTTAAGTCCAGTGTTTTGTGAGCTGGATATTAGTATTGTGGACAGATTAAATTCCTTACTTCAACCACAGAAACTAACTACGGTGGAGATGATGGCATCTCACATGTATACTTCATACAACAAACACATAAATCTGGTAAGTTAAAAATGGAATTTATTAACAAACATGCTGAATCTTTGCAACAGGAAGACAGGTCAGTTTTCTAACCTTTGGGATTTTTTTGTTGGTTTATAAGTTCTGATAAAGATCAGAAGCTGTCTGATTTGAATATCATTTTAGATTCAGTGATTGCATGTGTGATAACAGACCTAAAGACTATGATAGCTTCTTCATAAACTGTGTAAGTGCACAGATTTTTGAGACAGAACCGGACAAAAAGGGGAAATCTTGAATGATTGCTAATTTCGAATCTGTCCTGTCATGCCCTTTAGCAGCAGTATTTGTTGCTTATAGTTTTACATATGTGTTGAAATTTTAAGTTGTCAGCCCAGTTTTCTGTACTGTGCCATATCCAGTTTTGGTGCAGCTAAAGGGATGGTCAACAGATGCCTTGCATTGTAGTGATTGAGGGCAAACAGAAGTTGCATCTTGTTAATCTTTGTTCAAGGTTTCAGGAGGATTAATATCAGTATATTTAGTATAAGAATGTTTAACTTGAAAGGTTCTTTTTCAAGTTACGTAATAGAGGTTTAATGCAACTGACTGATTTTTTCACATAAAAAAAACTGTCAAAGGATTTTATTGCTCCATTGATTACAGAACAATTAGTTTTCAAAATGTAATTAAGACAGTCCAGATATCAGTGAATGAAATTTTGCTAATAGTATAGAAAATGTACAAGATATTAACAACTTGTGTTGATACAGTTATGTTCTGAAAATTTGAGTCTTTTCATTGATGGTCAACAGGAAGCAATCCACAGGGAAGTCTTGAATGACGCATGTCAGTGATAGGAGCTGGAATCCAGGACATACTGAAAGGGGCAGCCATGCATGCTGATAGTTCTTGGCTTCTCAACAGTAGCATTTGATTTATTAAATCTCTGAGTAGTAATTTTATCAAGGTCACTTGTTTTGTTCAGCCTAAAGAACAGAAGGCTGAGGGGCAGGTGCTGATCTCTAGTGACAGCAGCAGGACCCTAGGAAACGGCATGGAGCTGTGTCAGAGGAGGGTCAGACTGAGATTCTTCACCAGAGGATAGTGAGCATGGAGGAGGCTCCTCAGGACAGCTGTCACAGCACTGAGCTGCTGTGAGTTGAACAAATGTTTGGATAGCACTCTCAATCTTTGAGTATTTGAATTTTGGGTAATTTTTTGTGGAGATGGCTGTTGGACTCAGTGCTCCTTGTGAGTCTCTTCCCACTGTGACATTCTGTGCTTCTATAGTATCTCCTAACTGCTGCTCAGTATGGTTAGGAACTCTTACTCTAATTTGAAGGGGAAAACTAGCCATTTATCAAAGATTGCTACCTCTGTTGTAAGTACTTGACTTAAAATTAAGGTTTTTAACAGTATCAGTAACAGAAGAATAACCTGAGAAGTAATAATGATTGGTCCTTATGTATTTTGTGTAATATATGAAACTGAGTTGTTTTTTTTTTTTTTTTTTTTTTTTTAAGACTATTACAGGAAAAGCTTTCTCCGTAGTTATTTTTAGCATTATTTTCTCTAATACATATTTTTTTACTTTTAACTTTTTATTTGTTTTAGCATAAAGCATTCACTGAAGTTTTTCTGGACGATTCGCATACTCCTGCAAACTGTAGAGTTTCAGTTCAAGTCACTGCCCCTGCATTAAATTTGTCTGTTCGCTTCCCAATACCTGACCTGCGGTCAGATCAGGAAAGAGGACCATGGTTTAAGAAGTCACTTCAGAAAGAGATTCTTCATCTTGAATTTACAGATATAGAATTTAAAACAGAGTTTGTTGGAGGCTCAACTCCAGAACAAGTTAAATTAGAACTTACTTTTAAAGAGCTTACTGGTAAGTGTGTTCACATTTTTTGAATATTCTTTTTTTATTATTATTTTTACCAGAAATTACACAGTTGACACAAAGGTCTTACATTGAGGATTAGTAATTACTTCTCTCCTCTTGATGGACTATCTTTCCATCTCCATTTTAGAGCAGATATCTCTCCTGCAGTGTAATGTTCTGTGCTAGATATTAGCATAAGTCAGTTAGTACAAAGAGGAGATGAGAATAATGTACATGGGTGCAGTGCTTGAGAACTGAGCTAATATTTCTGTTATTTTCTGTCATGTTGTCTTATGTCTGTTTTCAGTTTAGTATCTTCCTGGGATCTCTCATTGTTTTAGGCTAAATTTTGTAGATAGTATGGGAGCAAAATGAGAAATCTCAGTTGTAGTTTAAAAATATAGTGAATTATGGTGTCCTAAATAATTGCCATTGAGAAAACAGTAATACTCTTATGACTGAATTATCTTACAAATTAAGCAGATAGAAAGCAAGTTGCTTTCAAATTGTAAAAGTTGACATTTATTTTTTTGTGGAAAGGAAGAGAAAATGCACGAAGGTGTCTTATGTGCAGCTTGGATGGATTCACCTACTGGACCCAAGCTGAGAAGCAGGTGTCCTTAATTTAGCAGCTGTCATTATTTTCATGATTTTTTTCTACTGTCTTTCTCTGTTCAGATTATTACCTGCATCCTGTAGTGAGCAATTGTAATTCCTGAGTCAACTTTTTTTCTACTATATTTTTCTGTCTAGGTTCATTTGAAGAAGATAAAGCACAAGCACCAGTAAAATTTTTTCAAGTGTCTGGCGGTGTTGATGGAGATATAACATCATCAGACAACTTTGATTGGCCTCGGTAAAATAGTGTTTTATTTTTCAGTGCAGATAGTATCTTTGAAGGACTGCTGTTGTTGAAATTTTAACGCTGATTACTTGTATAGTGAATGCTTTAAAATTAGTTGTGAAGAAAGAACACGAAAAGAACCCGAGAACTGAGGAAAATTCTGTGTTTATCATCAAGTTGGTTCTAATGGATAATGTTTTCTGTATATGTTTGAGTAAATTTCAGTTCAAGGTGATCTTGAAGAAGGCTTGAAACTTTGTCCAATCTAATTTGTCACTTTACATTTTCTCTTTTACATTGAAGGCTGAAACAGAACAACAATAGATTTTTGTCTCAAAATATTAATAACCTGTAACAACAATAAGAGTACTTACGTTTTGAGTGTTACTGTAACTCGTAAGGCAACAAAATGCCTCAGTTACTGAACAGAAACACTTAATGCTGCTTAAAAAGGTGATTTTAGAATTTGCTACGTATATTTTTTGCCACCGTTTTCAGTAGCTTTTTCTGCATTATTTTTTTTTTTTCCAGTATTTTTTATTTTTGTATGATGATAGAAATATAATAACAGTTTATACTCATAATGGGCAGAGAGCATGCAGAGCATTAGTTAGTTAGTTTGTTTCTAATAGCTGCTGGTGTCAGGATGATAAAAACATTTTGAAAAAGCATTTGGTCAGCTAATGGTTGCTTGATAGAGTGGAAAATAGCCAACACTAAACTTTTGGCCTGGTGATTTTTTCTATATTCCTTTGTGCCTTTAAGTTTGGTGTTTTTTCTCAGTGTGTAACTCCCTCTAACAAAATGTTCCTGCTGATAAAAGAACCCTGATAATTGACTTGCTAAGTCCACTTGTGCTTACTGGTTTAATAGTAGTAGTGGTTTAATGTGTCTGTGCAGTAATATAAAAATTCTTGGCGTCTCTAATGGCTTGTTTTGCTTAACATCTCCAACATCAGGATTGTATTGAAAATAAACCCTCTGGCTGTGCACTCCATTCTGGAAAGGATAGCAGCTGAGGAGGAGGAAGGAGATGGTAATTTTCAAGAGGAAGAAGAAGGAGGACCTCATTCTTTGAAAGATGTCTGTGATATTAGAAGACCAGAGCCTTCTCCTTTTTCTTCTCGTAGAGTCATGTTTGAAAATGAAGAGGTACTTTGAAATTTTATTATTGCTTTGTGTTAATAGATAAAATTAATGTATTCTCACACTTAGATCTTCTCACTTACGTGCATCTTCTGACCATCAGTTGTTCATTTTTATTTTCACCTTGGGGTTTGTTTTGTTTTTCTTTCAGATGGTGATGCCAGGAGATGTAGTTGAAATGACTGAGTTTCAGGATAAAACAATTAACAATTCTCATTATGTATTGGAGCTCATGTTACCAAACATTCACTTGACATTACCAAACAAAGGCTTTTATGAAAAACTTTACAACAGGCAAGTATGATAATTGTTTTACTTAGTTATCATTGCCTGTACTTTTAGTTCTGTATTAATTGTTGATGAAAGCATTTAAATGAGTAACTATAGCTGGAATTCATTTGAATGGTTTACTAAGAATATCAAGTACTTTGTAAAATACGTTTCACTTGAGAGTTAACTTCAGGGACACTATCATATGTCTGATTGGTGCCATAGGAGTCAGTTGCTGAAAAAGTATGTAGCAGATTTTTGTGAACAAGGGATAAAGTTAAATAGACTTTTGCTTTCAGTGAAAAACTTATTCAGATCTTTGTTCACAGTGCTTAGTTCTGCCCTAATATTTCTGGATTCTCCTTTATAAATAATCGTTATACTTCAGAAACTGTTGAATACATTTTTCCTTTTTAATTTATTGACTTTTGTCTTAAAAATTAAAAGTTCATAAGATGGGCAAAACTCTAACAGTACATTTTTATTTCTGTTATTTTAACTCTTACAGAGGCTAGTGGGGGAAAGTGAACTTCACTTAAATCTTGATTCCCATCACTGTTTCTGCTAGTTGTTCCTAATCTGCAGAGGGGGGATAAAAAGCAACTCAACTAGATTATATCAATTAAAAAATAACTATTATGCTACATCACCTACACAAAGAAAGATAATGATTTATGCTATCCTGTATTGGCCATTATTTCTCTTTCAAGGTTGCAGTGCTTAGACTTACATTGAATGCTCAGGTTATTGAACATACAAGTTGTGTTCCACTAATAGACACAGACTCATGTAAAATCAAAGTAAATAATGTTTCCTGCAACTTCATTTTGAAATTGATGTGATCAAAATAGTATTTTTCCTCCCCAGCCTATTTAGCCAACATACAATTACTAGAGATTTTTGTGTCACTATTAATGCTCTAATATGCCATATGCATATTACAATTATTGAGGAAAAAATATTCTCATTTCTTATGGCCTTTATATCTGGAAATATTATTCTTTCTTGTTCTCCTAACTTTCTCCTCATTGTTTATGGAATCTGATATATTAAATCTGTGAAGGAGATAGTGCTTTATTCATTTTATACTTGCTGGGAATTTAGTGTATTATATAATGGTGATAATATATTTCCTTCTAGAATCAGCAATGATTTGCTGTTGTGGGAACCAACTGCTCCATCTCCTGTAGAAACATTTGAAAACCTTTCTTATGGTGTTGGACTATCTGTGGCCAGTCAACTCATCAATACTTTCAGTAAAGACAGCTTCAGTCAATTCAAATCTGCAGTTAATTATGGTAATGCACTTAATAGATCCTCTTCAGCCTTTGTATCACAATAGCTCAAGTGGTTGAAGTGATTATGATGACACTGGAAAGAACTTGCAAATCTGTAAGAAAGTTTTTAAACTGAGTGGAAAAAAATGTAGATTTTCAATCAAGTAAAAATAAGTGAAATTAAATTGCACCATCTGGATAAACAATGAATGGCATAATGTGTTAACTAGAAAGTTAGTCATTTGCTATTTTATCTCTTAGATGATGAGAGTGGATCTGAAGAGGAAACACTACAATATTATTCCACTGTTGATCCAAATTATCGTTCACGCAGAAGGAAAAAGCTTGACTCTCAGAATAAACATTCACAAAGCTTTCTATCTGTTCTGCTAAATGTCACGCATGGATTAGTGTCGATATTCACAGATGTAAAGGTAAGATGCTGAGGCTGGAAAATTTCACAAAATCAAACGTAGAAAGTTTATTTGGTTTTGGCCATTGGACCCTTTCATGAAAAATGTCCCATCTCCTTGAAGGAACACGTGTATGTAACAGGAACTCTGTAATCTTCTTACATTCTACGTACTATAATGTAACTAGATTGTAAAGTGACATAATGTTTTAGCAATTTTTTTAAACTTATTTCAACATGAGAATAACAAAATGCAAGCAGAAAAATGATGCTAGTAGGAAGTGTTGGGTTAGTCTGAGCTGTCTAACTCAGGGTATCACTTCTGCTCTTCCTTCAGCAGGATGATGGAAAGACATTAGAAGGAAAATATGGAGAATTCTGGTTGGAATTCAACAATGGTTCACTTTTTAGTGTGACTAAATATGAAGGTTTTGAAGATAGACACTACGTTTGTCTCCATTCTAGCAGCCTCAATTTGTATCATCAAGGTAGGGTTGGGATGGAGGTAGCTGTGGGAGCTAAATTTTAAGGAGATATTCCTGTATTTCTTCAGAAGGAAATGCTGTTATTCCCATACTTTCTCCTGCTTTTTCCTCTCCAGTAGTGTATCAGTTGATTTTAAACCATGGGTAATGCTCCTAAGATACTGCGGTGATACAGCAGTTTGATTCAGGCTTTTCCTGTCAACTGCTAGTCTGTAAAGATTTTGTGGTCCTCTTATACGTGTTCTTTGTTATGAATGTAGGCTCTTGTACATGGTAGTAGATATTTATTTTAAAAGATTCTGGACACAAAAGAAACAACAAAAAAGAAACAAAAAAAATCTCAGAAAACTATAGTTAAAGATTTTAGCTATAACCATTTCTAAATATTGCATCACCTGTAACCTTCCTTTTGCAATTTGTGGTTTTCAGTGTGTATGCCTGACTTTATTTGGTGGTAATGGAACGATTTAACGGACATTAAGAATAAAAAGGATTTTCCTTAACGCTTCATTAGAAGTAGCTTTGAACCTCAGTGTAACTCATTACACAATTTCTGCAGGCATGGTGGATGGGGCTGTCCCTTCATCTGAAATACGACTACCCAGCACAATACGTCCCCATTGGTTAGAACCTACTATTTGTTTTTCGGAAGAAGATGGTCTTAGCAGGACATCTTCAGATGGTGTGGGAGAGAACTGCCCAAATATGCTGACCGTTGCAGTCAAAATCCAATCAGATAAAATAGAGAGCAATACAAAGGTTTGTGTTTTTAAATTTGCGCTTTTATTTGTCTCAGTGTATATGGGAACATTTAGATTACAGGTTTACAGATGAAGAAACCATGACTTATGAGCCACTTTTCCTTTAGTTTTGTTAAAATCAGATTTTCTTGGGTGAATTGTGGATTTTATTTATCAGTACAATGTAGTAATTCTTCCAGTGCCTTACTTTGCTGATCACATTATATGCTTGCTCTCCAACTGACATTTTTGTGTTTTATCTTGGTTGAGTTAATCTGGTATCAAATCAGGCAAAACAAATATGAAGAGTTAAAAGTTATTCCGATCAGCTTATTGACAGTGTTGCGTATTGCATAGCCTTTGCTTGCATGTTTGACGCAGCTCTCTGGTAAATGAGTTGGCTTCAACAGTAGCATTCATTAGCGTGGCTCAAAGATGACCTGTTTGCCAGCATAATGGTGACAAACAGGTTGGTAGAGTTATCTAGGGAGGGAAGGAATCTGCATAGCAGCAGAGTGTCACTGTGGTTCTGCTGACTCAGGTTTAAACACGCTGTAATATGGGACTCCACTGGTTTAGTACTCCTTTTAATTCCTGGTGAAGCTCTGAATAAATGAATGAATAGCTTTTCTACTGCCACTGGAAAATTGATGATAATTTTCAGGCTATTCCATTGCAACAAATACTAGATTATATTAAACGAGGTTTCTGTTTTAGGAAACAGATTGTCTTGTTTTGTTTAATCCTGATCTAGTCCTTCAATTTTTAGAGAATTCTGCTTAGACAATTTATAGTCAATTTTGGGAGAACAAGGAAGAACACTTTATTATCTAGATCTCAATCATTTGCATGTATTTCATGTAAACTAATTTGTACAGCTTTCTTGTACAGGAATTTCTAGTTGCTGTTGGACTAAGAGGAGCCACCCTTCAGCACAGAGTGTTGCCTTCAGGTCTAAGCTGGCATGAACAGGTCAGATTTCTAGTGTTTTTCTCAATTGCATTTTCAACTTCAGTCTCATTATTTTATGACAATTGCTTCAAATTTGACGCTAAAACTTAATTTTTTTTTTAATATTACCTTTTGTCCTACTTTTTTTTTATGCTGTTGAAAGATTATTTCAGATTAAAAATCAATAATCCATTATTTCTTGCCCTTTTCATTATGTAAGTACATTAATAATCCTTAACTTAAATAAACAATGGGGGAAAAAAAAAAAAAAAAGCCCCCAGACAAACCCAACAAAAACCCCACTAAACCATGACGGACAAGTGGCTGCTTTGGATTCTGTGGATCAGTCTCTTCCACACCTTTAATTCTACACGTTAGTTTGTTTGCATCTTTTTGCCCAGTTTACATTCAGTGCTCTCCCGTGTTCACATACTGGGTAAGCACTTTCAAATATTTGAGATTAATTCACTACCTGTTCCTTCCAGTAATAAAATAATAAATGTTTTATTATCATACCTGTTGCAGATTTTTTCTTTTCTAATGCATTACTGTTTGTTAAATTATCAGATGCTGAAGAATTATAATGATATATTTATGATTTTTAGATTTTATATTTTTTGAATATTTCTGATGAGCCTGTTTTGGGATATAATCCTCCAGCTACAGTTACAACTTTTCATGTGCATCTGTGGAGTTGTGCTCTCGATTACAGGTAAATGAAATGCAAGTGTATGTCATTTGGTGGCACTGCAGCAACGTATTTCTTCATGTTAAACATTCGAGTTTGCATGTTGCTAATAACATTTATTTATGTTTGTTTGGAAAAAGTTCTAAATAGAAATATGGCAAACTCTAAGCAATCTAAAGTAAGATAAACTCTTCTCTAACACAAGGAAGATTTTGCTGCTTCTAAATGTATAAGTATATAAAGTAAAAGTTTATCAATGAAAAATAAAAATTGTTATTACATAATACACATTTTATATAATAAGCAACAATTTTTAATTGAAAGAAAATATTTTTTCATTTGTTGCTAGGCCCGTGTATTTGCCAGTCAGATCTCTACTTACTGTTGAAACTTTCAGCATTTCCAGCAGCGTTGCAGTTGATAAATCCTATTCTACTCTCAGGTATAATTTAAGTGCTTGTGAAACATGGCATGTTCTGTGACACTTGTAATGCCTGTTTATTATTTGATCTATGAAGCATTCACATTGTGTAAATGATCACACTGGTGAGCTGTATCTTTGAAATATACTCTGTTCGTGTGTAATCATTCTTTTTTGTTAGGCTGAATGCCTTACTCTTTTTGTTGGATTGCTTTCATTAACAACCAGAATTCTGCAATTTTTAATGAGTTTGGAAAGCCAGAAAAACAAAGTTGCTTTTTCTTAGTTACCAGTACCTCATGTTTCATAAAGATTTGCTATGTGCAGACGTTGTATTAATTAAAATATTTAAGGATTATTGACCATATTTAGTGTGTTGAAAACAACAGAATTTTTCTATGGTAAATACTGTTTCTTTTCCATGCCTGCTGAATTTTGTAGCATTTCTTTGTTGTGTTTATTTCATCTATTATTTATTTGTTTGTTTTGTTATTTATTTGTTGGTTTACTGATTGTTCTAGGGTAATTTTAGATGAAGCTGCTTTGCATCTGTCTGACAAGTGCAACACTGTTATGGTAAACCTCCATAGAGGTAAGGATTTAATCAGTTCTTGAATTTCTCGTTGTAGAATCATAGAATCACAAGGTTGGGAAGGACCTACAAGATAATCTAATCCAACCGTCCTCCTATCACCATTACTAACACTAAGCTATTAAGCCATATCTCGTAGCACATGTTAGAGCTTTATAGGAATATTCAGCATATATTAAAATTATTGAAGATCTGAGATGAGTATTGGCTTGTTAAATATGAAATGAGTAGCTCAGAAGGAAATATGATTGTTTTAGTTTAGATTTGTAGTTGCAGTAGCATGTCAGAGAAGCTCTTTTCATGTGTTACACATTCTCAGTAGTTGAACTTAAAAGTTGTTGTATGGCTTGGAATTCTAGGTAGTCTTATCAGAAAAATATCTATTCTACTGTTTTATACAGTAACAACTGTTGGAATTGAGAAACTTGAAGGAATATTTAAAAAAATTGCAGAAGTGATGAAACCCTGTGCCCACAGATGTGTGTATTTAGCTTAGTGGGGAGATCTTTAGTGAAGAACAGAATAAAGGCATGCGTACGGTGTTTAAACAAAGAAGTGGGGATGTAAGCTATTCTTGGTGCTGAAAGATGGGTACAGTATTAAAATGTCCCCTCTACTGCTTCAGTAGTAAGCACCTAGGATGCTTACTCATCCAGTTTCTGTGTGCCTCTGGCTGTAACTTATGTGGACAAGATAAGGATAAATTTCTAATAGATTGCACTGCACACAAATAGTGTTTCTAGAGGTGATGTACTGGAAAAAGTTTTTGCAAAATGATGTTTTAATACTTTTAACAACCAAAAATAAACAAAGAAAGATACTTGTTCTTTTCATTTTTGTCTTTTTAAATTTTTTGTGCATTGTCTTTCAGATTATGTTCGTGTTATGGATATGGGCCTGCTGGAACTAACTATTACAACAGTAAAATCTGATTCTGATGGGGAAAGAGTAAGTATTTAACCACAAATAAAATCTAAAATAATCAGGACTGATTTGTGATTTATAAATTATTTTATTATATTTAGAATCAAGTATTCTTCATTTTAAGTTTGTGTGTAGTTTTTTTTTTAGTTCTGTTTGACTAGTTACTAATTTTAAATTATCTATGTATAGAAACTATTTTTATGGAACTTCAGACTGATTGTAAGAGTACTTTTAAGTGTGTTTCTTGTTATTCAGACTAAACCACGTTTTGAGCTGCACTGTTCCAGTGATGTAATCCATATTCGTACCTGCTCTGATTCATGTGCTGCACTAATGAATCTTATACAATATATTGCGAGTTATGGTGATTTACATCCTCCAAGTAAAACAGAGATTAAATGCGGAGTTAACAAGCCAAAAATGAAGGTAAAAAATCACAAAATAACATTGATGTAATTAGCTGTACTCTTTCTGGTAATCTGTTTTAGTTTTGATGTCTACGTTCTTTCTCCAAAGAACATGAGAAATGTTGCAAATAATGTTGATTTTGTTGTCTCAAAAATATTTGAGAGTAAAATGTTACCTTTTAGTTTTTAGTTTAATTTTTTTCTGTCTTGATCGCTACTAGATGGTTGTAAATATTTTCTGCTGTTTACTTAATGTACCAAATTCATATATAACAAAGAAAAAGTGTAATACTTACAAAGAAAAATTACATTAATAAAGTTTAACTGCTGTGTTCCAGGGCATTCTAGCAAAATCTTATTTAGCATGATATTGCCATTATTTTTAAATATGACTATATATGGTTTGTTGCCTATAGGTGGAGACCTTTAGTCAGCCTTCTTCACACGGGCCACTGCTCGCTGAATCAGAGCAACAGATTTTACGGGATTTGATGAGTGATGCTATGGAGGAAATTGAGACTCATCAGACTTCTGCTGTGAAGATAGAGCCTAATGGTAAGAATCTGTTGGGGCCATAAATAAGTACGATGTGCAACCTTTCTCTAAAGAAAGTAGGATCAAAAGTTTTGTGTATATTGAGACACTGCAGAAATAATTGCAGCACGCTTTTTATGTATGAAGTCTTCTAATAATCAGGTACTAAATTCTCACTATTAGCAACAGTAATGTAGAAGTAGTTCAAGATTGTAATCTGATTGTCAGTCAGCATGGGTGTAAGCTATGTGCACTCTGTGGCGTAGAGGAATCAAAAAACACTATTCTGTGTACAGAGGTAGATTAGGAAGATGGTACACTTCCAAGTCACAAACAAAACTTGGAGCCATGAGGAAATCTTTTCATTAGCAGACATAACAAGGTAATTGATCAAATACAGAATTATGGCTTCTGCATCCCGATTGCAGCTAAATCCAGGTTTAATTTGGCTAAGGATTTTGTATTATAAATAGTGATAATATTTATTTCCACAGTTGAAGGTAAGCTATTGGTGTGATACTGGAAGTTATTGATACTGTCATCTTGTTACTAGAATGAGATGATGTTTTGTATCTATATGATATTTTTATGAAGACTTTATCTTTAAAATCATCTCTACTAGTAACTACTTATGAATACATTGTAATTGTTTTAATTGTATAGTAGACTAATTTTTTGAAAATGTCTAACTTCTGTCAGCTTCTCTTGATACTGCAATTAAAGTAAGAAGTTTCACTTAAATACTGCATTATTTTGCTGGTGCTTTGTAAAGACTTTTCTAATGAAGCATGTCTATTCTCTGCTCCCAGGAGTTTTGGATGACAGATCTCAAACTCAGGAACCATCCTGCTCAGATCTCTTCCTGTTTCCAGATGAGAGTGGAAATGTCTCACAAGATCTGAGTCCCACTTACACTTCGTTCACTCATCATCTGATAAATGAAACCGTGGGAGATGTTCCTGCAGAAAGTGATGATTTCTGCATTCTTTTTGCACCAAAAGCTGCTGTTTCTGTAAGAAGTTTTGAGAATTACTTAAAAGTAAAAAAATAAAATAAAGATAAATCCATATGTAAACATAGTTAGAAGGTTTTGTGAGTGCACAAAAATAATTATTTTTGTGAAAGACGTTCATGCGTTATTATTGGAAATATATGCAGTTATTTTTGGATCAAGTTTTTCTATATCTCAGGAAAATGTTGTTCTGTGAGCTGAATATTATGTCAAAAGCTTATATGCGTTTTATTCATGATTAATTATTGCCATTGGGCTTACAATAAAAGGATAGTTTACAAAGTAGTTGTAAGAAAGATACAATACTTAAAAGATGTGCAAAGTTGTTATCTTCTAACATTTTATTCATTTTTTTCATGGACCAAGCATTCAGTAGTCTTGTGAGCATAAGATCCTTACCTGTCACAGAAAAACTTGTGTACCATGTCAGTCCGTATCTGTCCACTGCATTAAAAGATTTGGGATACTATACTCAAGCTATCTGAAAACAGTTTGTGCTCACGTTCTTCGTATAATCTGTGGTTGTACTCTCCTTAATAAACAGAGCTAGTTTCGGATTCCTGATCAGTAGTTATCAACGGTTTACGGGCTGGTTTGGCCCGGTTCCGTGACGAGCGGGGCGGAGGGATCCGCAGATCCGCACCTCTGGAAAAAAGGAAACAGGAGACCCCAAAATAATTAAAACAGCGGCACCGATCTGAGGAGAAACAAACTAATTTACTAAGTATATTATCGGAATGCAAGATAACACACTATAATACAATATAATCAGAATTGAAGCTAATAAATCAAATATAATGAGAGAGAGAATGTCTGAAAGGGTGGATAGGCCTCACCACAACGCTGAGGTGAGATGCGCAGTCCAGTTGAGCAGCAGGGAGACGGGAGCAGTGTCCACGACGAAGGGCAGGCGAGAAAGAGAAATCAGGTGTCCTTGCCAGGAGTTAAACCTCCTCTCCCTGACCGCAAAGTCCCCTGGGGAATGTAGTTCTTATTCTCTTCAGGGCAGGTACCCAGGACTTGAGCATTAACAGTTAAAGTGCCAGTGCCCCACATGATGTTATGATGTGGAATACCGAAAGCCAAAAATCACAAAACCATGACAGTATTGCTTGCCCAGTTATTTTTGAGGTCTGTTTCCAGTAATGCCTTATATAGTAGACCTGTGTTAGTCGTATACACATGGAGTATGTGGTGTCCTTACCCTCAGAATGTTTTATTTTCAGTTTGGAATTCATTGCTCTTCACTTAAGCTCAGTTTTTCATTTATTCTTATGTGATTTTTGGTTTTTGTTACTGTATAGATATCATTCCTAAACCAAACCTGTTGTATAGCCTTCAGAAAACAGTATAGAACAGTTTTTTTTCATATGAAAAAAAAAAACCATCTTAGTAAGGAATGTGTATTTTATCTTCTCGATGTTATTTATCTTTATGTATATTTTTAGGAGAAAGAAGAAGAACCAGTAATAAGAAAACTGGTTGATGATGCAATTTTGATAAAGGAAAATCATTTCAGTCAACCTGTGAAAAAAACAGATGCAAGCAAAGCTCCACTTCATTTTCCTGTTCCTCTGGTACGCTACGTTGTGAAGGAAATCTCTCTTATTTGGCATCTTTATGGTGGAAGGGATTTTGGGTCTGCACCACCAACATCTCCAGCTAAAAGTTTTGTGTAAGTATTTGGCATAGTTCTGAACATTAGTACATTTTAAAATACTTTATTTCCCTTTGATTTGAGATTGCATAGTAAGATTAACCTTAAGTCGTCTTCTCTTAACTCCTTTGTTCCTTCCACACAAGAAATGTCCTTACTTAATCTATCTCAGTGTATGTTCCCAATGTCTTAAGCTGAACAATCTGGATTTTTGCTGTGGCATTTGATTTATTAATTTATTTTGAGAGTGGAGTAATGGTTTTGCTTTTAAGTGTTATATGAAAAATAAAATTTCCTAAGCAGGTGGAGCTTAAGGAGTGTAAGCAACTATTGCTGTAGTAGGTGGGATGTAATTTGAAGGAAGTCCTGTAAACTAAAGATGAATTAATGTTATCATGGGCAAAATTTATGAAAGTTAATTTGATGGGAAACATACAGCTAAGCATTCCATGTCAGTGTTTATTACTTAGTAATAGAATGGGATTTTTTGGTTAACATTAACTTCCAGTCTCTGTTCATAGTGAGATGGCTTTAAGTTAGTCAAGAAAAGTGTTCTTTTTTTCTTTTTTCTCCCACAGAAGTCCCCATAGTTCTCCTTCTCATACACCCACAAGACATGGAAGGAGTACGGCTTGTGGGGGAAGAGGAAGAAACCCAGACTTCCTTATGGAAATACAGTTAAGCAAGGTGAATGACAAAAATCTTCTGCCATAGCTGTGAAAATATATTACATGCTATACTGGTTTAATAGCAGCTTTCCATTTGAGTTGAGCAGGCTTTCTTCCAATAGCACCTGTCTACATCCAGTGTGGACTTGAATGCCTGCAGGGATGGGGCATCCACAACCTAAAATGAAGAAACTACTATAAAAACCAAGCAGTTTCTTAGGAGTATTTATGACCAACTTATGTTTTCCATTTCATCTCAAGATTTTTTACGTGTATCTTCAGTACAGAGCACTTCATTCAGCATTTCTTAAAGTCTCAGTACATGGCCGGTAGAACACTGTTCAACTTGCTATGTGTGGCCTACCCCATTGGAGAAAAGGAGAGGACTTGAGACAAGTCATGATTTGTAGGTAACCACAGGTCTTTGATTGAGGATCTCATCAAGAGGTGAAGAAGAAGAAATTCAGAACAGCATAGAATTTAGGAAGGCTAAGTCGTTACAATTTGTCAGGACTAACGTGGACAGTGGGTGATTTAAAAAGAACAAAAAAAAGGAAACTGAGACTGGAAGAAGCTACTTGAGAAGTCTGTTTGAAAAGGAAGAAATGAAGCATAGAATTGCTATGTTGCATAATATGCACTTCTACACACTGAAAGAAAGAGGAAGTAAAACAACAGCGTGGAGTCCATACTAAAATGAGAAGCAAAACTTGTTCTTCATTTTATACTGCTTACTATTTGACCTGGCTTGCATCTGCATCCTAAAATACAAATATTTTACACAAATATGAATTGAAAGATTTATGTTAGGTGCACAAAAATTTAAAATAGTGAACTGAGTTCTTAGGGTTTCTTAAGCATGAGTTTGTGTGTGGCTTTTTTTGTCTATTTGTTTTTAGTAATATTCTTTTTAAAAATTGTTTATCACTGAAATGGATTGTGCTGTATTCTTTTATATTTTAAAAGGTGAAATTCCAGCATGAAGTATACCCCCAAAGTGCTGCAGAAGGTGAATCTGGTCTGTTGGAACAACCAGTGTCACGGCAGATTTTTATTGTTCAAGACTTGGAGATCAGAGATCGCTTAGCTACATCACAGATGAATAAATTTCTCTATCTATACTGTAGTAAGGAGATGCCCAGAAAAGCACATTCAAACATGGTACTGTTATGGAATGCTTTAATTCATTTATAACTATAGAAGCTGAACTGTCTTTATGGAAGTTATAAGCAGTTACTGATCTTTCAAAAAGAGGAACAAGAGTGAGGTCACAGAGCAATGGAAGTCATTTAAATGATTACTGTTATTTTTCGTGACTCCCTAAGAAGTCATTGTAAATATTAGTATGTCAGATTAATTTTCCATTTTTCTTTAGAAATGTGTGCAGGACTACATTAGTAGCTTTCAGATTTTTGTTCTGAACAAGCATCTACTTCTCAGCATATTCTTAAATTTCACTACGCATACAGAGTTGTACTTTTGATATATTCCAGTCTTATTGATTTTATAATTTACAAATATTTTTCAAATTTTCTTACTATTAACTTTGTTAAAAAATGAAATTGAAGTAATTGCACATCACCAGATTTATAAGTGGCACATTAAAACAAATCAGTCTAGAGGTTTAGAGATAAACATCTGTCCTACTGAGTGTTCTGAGATGTAATAATTGTGAACGTTACTACTTTTTATTTACCTTGGTTATTCCTCAGTTAACAGTTAAAGCATTACATGTCCGACCAGAGTCTGGCAGATCCCCACAGGAATGTTGTTTACGCGTTTCGTTAATGCCACTTCGCCTCAATATTGACCAGGTTGGTTGTGCTCATGCAAAAATATTGATTGATTCCCTTCGTTTTTTATTTTTTTTTATTTTTTTTATTTTTATTTTTACTTGTGACACTTAGACCTGGTTTTATGGGGTTGCTACCTCACGTTTGGTAACTTTTAGTTATAGCCATTCATATCTGGGTCTCAGTTTCTGTTTATGTCCGTGTTGGAACTTGTCTAGTGTGATAGCTAGTACAGTGACTAGCCTTTTTTGTTTGTTTGTTTTTAATCTAGAAACTAACTATGTAGCTGGCTGTTTTCTCAAGACTACCAGTTTGTCTTTTGCAGTTTCTGATGATTTTTACATGTTTTGAAGTGGGGATATCTAAAAAGCATAATGCTTATGTAATCTTGCTTTGTTTGCTAGTGAAGTCGTTTTGGTGGTTTTACTGGAAGAATGTTAATCATTAAACCAGAAGCTGTTCACAGCATTTTAGTCAAGGGCACTTGACACTTAAGGACCGCTGACATACTGTGAATCCTTGAGTCTCATTATCAATGGCAGTGGTGTGAGGAATAGAACCAGGAGAAATTATTCTATATTTATTTGCAAGCCTTTGTACAAATTATTTTTCACTTACTATTTTTTTTTTTTTTTTTTTTTGTACTAGTGAGGAAGATATGTATCTCTGTGCATACAAATTTCAAGTGTAAGCATTACTTTTTGTAGAGGAATTTTTTGCTTAATTGAGTATCTACGAAGAGATGTTTCTCCAAGGGCACAGTTAGGAATTCCCCACCTACCTTTGCTCAAGAATAGAGTCATAGAATCATTGAGGTTGGAGAAACCTGTAAGATAGTCTAGTCCAACCATCAACTGAATAGTTTGTAACAATTTTGTATAGAAAATTGTGTTTTTTGCCATCCAGTGAGGAAATACGTTCTATCTTAATAGCTTTAATGCTTATGTTTCATAATGTAACCACCTTTTATGACTTCTGTAAAATAAAAGACAGCTTTCCTGGAAGTAGAGAGTTGCATTCAATCAAAACAACAACAACAATAACAACAAAAACAAACAGACAAACAAAAAAAAAACAACCAAGAAGGAAACAAAAGAAAAGAAAGCCCAGATGTCGCTTATTACAGGATGCACAAGACAAAAGTGTGATGCATCTTTCAAAAAAGCAAACAATGTAATAATATGAAGACATTAACAAGACATAAAACAACGGTAGAGGTATAAATGCCTTTTACTGAAACACTGGTGAGAGCTGATCAAGAATGATGGGTCTGACATTAGGAGAAGTGAATATAAAGTAAATTTCAATGCACTTTTAATGGAAAACAGAGTAAAGTGTATAACCATTAAAACACTTGGGTTCTGGAACAGGCTTCGCTAAGAGAGAAGTTTGCTTCATATTTATAGGGAGAAAAAAGACCTGTGACTGTAGGATTGTGGTGATTGTCATTGTTCTAAGAGATTTTAGATGTTTTTGTTTATTGTTTTTAAATCTGTTTATATTTTTTTTGTTGACACCAGGATGCCTTGTTTTTCCTGAAGGACTTTTTCACTAGCCTCTCTGCAGAAGTGGAACTCTTAGTTACTCCAGATCCTGAAGGTAAACTT
Organism: Tympanuchus pallidicinctus; assembly: GCF_026119805.1. Taxonomy (NCBI): domain Eukaryota; kingdom Metazoa; phylum Chordata; class Aves; order Galliformes; family Phasianidae; genus Tympanuchus; species Tympanuchus pallidicinctus. Next base: position 45,615,981 of record NW_026294747.1, on the reverse strand, counting down.
CAAAATTTCTAACACAAATGTGTTCTTCCTGTTTTAATGTGTGTACATATGTATAAATAGACATACAAGTTTTAATGTATAAAATAAGTTATGATACTGACCAAAAATCAACAGTAGTGCTTAACTTTTTAAAAAATATATAAACTTTGGGTATTTTTGGTTTTGTGTTTTGTAAACACCAAGGATTTTCAACATTTGGGAACTCTTCTGTATAAAATGTTTCACCGAAATTAGAGCATGTTGAATAAGAACTTCTGGAAAATTTGAGTAATGTGTATATAACAATTGAGAGTCACTGTTAGATTTAAGCAAAAACGTTATTTCATACTTCTTGCATAAATTAATATGTCTGTCTGACAGTTTGGGGTTGTGTAACTCCTGGGGAAGAAACAGAGGTCAGTTTTATAACTAAGCAGGACAAAATGTATATGTACAGTTAAATCAACACTTCAACTGCACATCTGATCAAAAAAAGCCTTACATTTTGAAATGCACTTTTTCTCTTTTAACTATATCAGTGAGTTTGTTAGCAGCTGGGATTTACGTATTTCAATTGAGACATCATATTGAAATGCTTTAGTAATGAAGTACTATCTATGTTCTTATTCAGATTGGATGGTTTATTTTTGCTGATGCATAAGACTCAACTTAAGCTTCTTATAATGATTTGTAATGGTAGCTAAGTTAGTATCCAAGAGAATCTAACTATTATCCTGCTAGTAACATTTGTAAGTACTGTAATGTAATGTAATTAGTAGTAGTTACTAATTAATGTAATTATGCTATATTAGTATTTACAAGGGTTGAGGTATAGATGAGTTAAGGTATAAAATGACTGTATAAAATGGAAAAATATGAGTCTGTTTACTATGCATAATCTTTTATCATTTTAGTTAAAAAGTCTCCTGGTGCTGAAGTTACTTGTAGTTTGCCCAGGTATGCCAGTAGCCTTAAGGACCCAAGTCCAGTCATTTCTTTCTCATCACACAAGCAAACAAGTGAAAACGGTAGCGTTGATGCTATGGATGTCATTAATGGGGATGATCACCGTTTCTCACAAGAAGTGACATCATACAGTGATCAGCCAGTATTTTTCAGGTAAATTTTAATTAAAACATTTCAAGAGACCAACAGCTATTTTACTGATTGTTTTAAGGAAGTACGGTGATAAACTTATGTATCTTAAGCACAGTTGTGGTGGTGATTTATTCACTAATAAGAGAAATGAAATGTATTTATTTCCATAACTGGAAAGTAAATAATGAATTTTTAATGAACTTTAGCAAACTACTGTGCACTGGAGAAGAAAACGAATCAAAGCAGTGCCATGTACAAAACCAGTAATTTATTTTGCAAATATATAAAAAGAGCAGTCTTTGTACTTTGACAATGTAAATTAGATCTAATATAAATAGGTATGAGAATACTTGAAACAAAGTACATAAAAGAAATCACAGGAGAGGGATGAGATTGAAATACCACAAGAGAAACTCTGAATGTGTTCCTGACTGAGAATTGATTACAATAATTGCAGCTTGTTTTGCAGAAGCTTTTTCTTCATTATGTATTCAGACTGTAAGTGAAGATGTTTGTTTTGGTAAGCAGGGCAGAGCCAAATTATGAGAGAATGGCTGTGGTTCTGTTCTTATCAAATATATCACCAAAAGAATTTTTGATTAAGTTTCATCATTTGCAGTATATTTTCCCTCTCTGCAAAATTCATGCTGTGAAAATTGGGGGAAGGTGTTCATGTTCAGACTTAGTAGCGCTTCTGCGGTATTGTTAAAATTATTGTAAATATTAACTTTGTCAAGAGGGTAATAAATCAAGAAAAGCTAAATTTGCAGTTTGTACACTTATTCCACAATACTTCAGCACTAGCATGATGTCTAGAGGATTTGAGGTTTTTATAGTAAGTGGTGTGGCATCCCGTTCTGGGAGAATGGGAAACCATGGGTTTCTTTTGAAAGGATTCCCTTATTTCTTATTGCTGTTCCTAACTCTAAAATTTCCTCTGTGTATCTTAGAGAGTTTCGTTTTACATCAGAAGTTCCGATACGGCTTGATTACCATGGCAAACATGTATCAATGGATCAGGTTTGTGTATATTGCTGATTCTGTAGAACAAAATGTTCTGTTTTTCTCCCATAAGATTTGGGCTATATATATTTATTTGTTTGTTTGTTTATTTATTTTGTTCCCATTGATGCAATCCTGAGAATCATAGAGCTCTTCTTTTTTTGCAGTTTCAATAAAGCTTAAACTTGATTTTATTTCACCCTTACTCTGAATACTGAGAAGTAGCACTTCCCGGTATGATTAATGGAATGAGTCTTGATAGTCATATTTATAAGCTCAGTGACTGGCTAGAAGTCTTCTACGGAATTGTGGTGGCCTTCAAAAAATACCAGGATTGTTTTTCTCCTTAATGCCGGAATATTTTTGTTTTGGCCCTATCCTTTGCAATGTGTCGGTTTCATTCGTAATATCAGAGTGTGGTACAGATTTAAAATAAAATTGCTCATATTTCTTTTTAAAATATATATTATCAGATTGTTTTTATTAATTATCATATTGAATTTTGTATAGCATGCCTCAGAAAATCCTGTTTGCAAAGCTGGATTTTTTGTTCTGATGGCAAATCAGTAAGAGAACAAACAAATAAAAGCAGCAACATTTTGAACAACCAACATCCAAAGTAGGAAGGGTTAGGGTAGGGTTAGGGTTAGTAACCCAAAGTAACTTGAAATAGCAGCTCTATAATACCTGAAACATAGTAGTGCCACAGATGTTTTCATTATTTGTTCTACCTTAGTATTTATGAAGTGCCCTCTTCATGTTTTCCATAGAGTAGCTGATTAAATTGGATTTTAACTTTTTGCAAGTTTTCATATAACTTGCAAATCAACTGATCATGAGATTCATAGTGCTATGACTAGTGGCATTTGGGTTTTGGTGGGACAATCAGTTTAGGCAGAAATGCCTTCAGAAAGAGTTAAGATTGAAATTATCTCTCACAGGCAGTGTTGATGGGTGAATTTTTATGTTAACAAAATGTTTTACTTACAGGGGACACTAGCTGGGATTCTTATTGGGCTTGCACAGTTAAACTGCTCAGAATTAAAGCTGAAGAGACTTTGTTATAGGCATGGGTAAGTTAATTAAATTTTAGCTAACATCAGAATTCCAAATTGGATATATTTACAGTGAATAACCAAGTATACCAAGCAAAAAAGCAAATTCTCTGATAACATACATTTCTCCATTTCAGTATTTATAGTGAGTATTTAATTTTGAGTAGGCCTTAAAAAATTTCTGGTCAATTGCTTTTTGAATTATACAGAAACTATACTGGAGAAATATTTTTGAATTGACAGGTAAAAGAACATCTATTTTCAGGAAACTACTTAATATATTTGCTATGCTCTATAATTTTACTTGTGTTTGTTTCCTGTTGAACTGGATGTAGTATACAGTTTTGAACTTTGCTTTTGTGAGGCACGTGAAACATTTTTGCTAGCTAAAGGCTAACACAAGATAACACTTGAAATTGGCTTACCTCTTGTTTGAATGACATCTTTGCTTATTTCAATGAATACTACATTTATTTTATCAGGAATTCTTTGTGTTTTTTTTTAATAATAATAATTTTATTTATTTCAGTTTATTAGGTGTTGATAAATTGTTTTCCTATGCCATCAGTGAATGGCTCAATGATATAAAGAAAAACCAGCTGCCAGGAATTTTGGGAGGAGTAGGACCTATGCATTCACTAGTGCAGTTAGGTAAGCTAAATTTAATTTCTGTTCAGGCTCACAGTGACTTTTTTTTTAATTCTTCTTTTCATTGCTTTGTTTTTGTTTTCTTTTCCTAAAACAGCAACAACAAAACACTGGTAACTTGTTGCTATTTCCTCTCAATGCATCCTGAGAACTTACTAACTCTTCATTTCAGTTCAAGGTCTGAAAGACTTGGTGTGGTTGCCAATCGAGCAGTACCGAAAGGATGGCCGTATCGTAAGGGGCTTTCAAAGAGGAGCAGCATCTTTTGGTACTTCAACTGCAATGGCAGCCCTGGAGCTAACAAACAGAATGGTTCAGACAATACAGGTACAGTGTATTGCATGTAAAGTTAAGTGTAAGTGAGAAGTGTTGCTAGTTAGTGCTTTATGTTAAGCTAATTTCTTAATGCTATGCTTTAGCTTGGGAGAACAGGTAAGAATAAGTAAGTGTTGTACTACTAGGAAAACAGAGATGAGATTAGGCAAGGATTGTGGCAGTTTGAATGATTTCATCAAATGAAACATCTAGAAATTGTACTGAACTGTTGGCCAGCACCCAGACTATTACCTGTTTCTTAGAATACCTTGTGTGGTATTGGAGAGACTAATCAGCAAAATGCTTAGCAGCACTAAGAACATTTCTGATATTAAGAAACATCTTGCACATGTTTTCTCCAGTAATAGATCCTGAAAACTTTTTGAAAACATTTTCTGTACTTATTCATTGAAGAGGAAGAAGAAGTAATAGACAGTAACTCTACTCATGGTTTAAAGTGCTAACAAATTTATGTTCCTTAATGTTAAATACCTAATGATAAAATATTTTTACCGCCTAACTTTGCAAAGATTGTATATGTGCCCAAAACCTGATATTTTTCACGAAGGGAAATGTCTGATTTTGTGCATGCAAGAAAATATATCATTGTTCAAATATTTCAGAGTAGTTTCATTTTGAATGTTTTCTACAGGTTAGAAGATGCTTTTGAAGCAACAACAGTTGGGGGGAGTAGGGAGGAAGCTAAAAAAAACTTTCGTTATTTGTTGTTTCATTTCTGAACTTAATAGTTAAAACCGCACCCATTTTAGAAGTTATTGTAGTACAGAACTTTAATCAGATGTAAATGACTATTATTTGATAATTTGTTTCAATTATGTTTCCCTACAAGTAGCTTAAATATGGGATGAAATACTGAAATAAGACTTTTTTGTTTTATTTCTGTTGCTGATCATCAGGTGGCTGCAGAAACAGCGTATGATATGGTATCACCAGGGCCAACTTTTATTGAAACAAAAAAGATTAAACGATTCCCTCGCCATCGTTTGGCACATCAGCCAGTAGATCTACGAGAAGGTGTTGCCAAAGCATACAGTGTTGTAAAAGAGGTGAGTGCAAATGTAACTGTCCTTAATAAAATGTAAGAAATATCAGAAAAGACCAAGCAAATAGTATGTGAGATGCTAGGTTAAGCCGAGCAGATTACATTTTGGACAAGACTATGTTCATCAGTAGTTTCAAACTAATATAAGCCTTGTATGGTTTAAATAAAAATTAGTTAAGGTGTTAGACAGAGAAGCATGAGTACATCTTCAGTTTTGAGATTTTACTATTGTTCAGAAGCATATAAGGCTTTTTTTAAACACCATTAATTTTGAGATTGTTAGTGTAATGCTGCATGCAGACAAGTAAAAGCTCTGTCTAATATGTTGTCAAGGTAAAGAGAAGTTAGTTAGAATGCTGATGTTTTGTTGTTTTTTTTGGGTTTTTTGTTGAACTTTTTGTATTTTAGTTCTTGTTGTGTGTAGTTCTTGAGGAAATTAAGTCTCAGCTGGGGAGTTTTCAGTTAATTCCGTTGTGTTTTGAATAGCGAAGAGTAGCCCAGAACGTCTTCCTTTATTTACGAGAAATACCACCAGAAGTTGCTTCAGTCATTTTCATCTGTAAGATCGTGGTAGTGTTATTTTTAAGCCTCGTTAGAAGGGTTAAATCAGATTTGTCTAAATGTAGTTGTATCACAGTTGAATTACAAAAAAAAAATACTGAGCAGTTTAAGTTGCTCTTTAAATTAGGAGAGTTTGCTTTGTTGTCTTTGGCATAACTAATTTGTTATTTTTTTCAAAGGGAATTACGGACACAGCCCAAACCATCTATGAGACTGCTGCTCGTGAGCATGAAAACAGAGGGGTAACTGGAGCAGTAGGAGGAGTCCTCCGCCAAATTCCACCAACTGTGGTGAAACCTTTCATTGTTGCAACAGAGGCAACCTCAAATGTTCTAGGTGGAATGAGAAACCAGATCAGGCCAGATGTGCGTCAAGAAGAGTCTCAGAAATGGCGCCTTGGGGAAGACTGAATTTATAAATAAAGCTCAGCAAGTCTAGAAATGCAGAAGATTTTCCCGTTGGCAGCCTTAGATGAAGCTCAATTTGTTTTGCTCATCTCAGGAACAAGCAAGGTTTTTGCCTATTAGCAGAACATCCAACCAAAAATACTTATGAAGTGGAAAGCAAATTGGTACTTGCTTATGCTGTGTGCTACCAATACATTTGGTAGATAGTGCCAAACATAACAAAGCATGTGCTGCCAACTCAAGAGACATGCTTGCTCTATTCCGTTTACCATATTTTTCTTGGTAGATAAAACATCTGAAGCAGCAGCCTATATGATGAAACTAAGTATACTTCAGAGAAGGTTTTTGAACAGTCAAGAAACTGTATTCAATAAAGGGCTCTGCAGATGCTCTTCACTGACTAAAAGATAACAGCTTTTATTTTGGATTTGAGATATGGAGGCATGTAATATGGAAGCAGATAAGATAATATCATTTAGTGATCGTAAGCATTGCTTTTAGTGTGGCACTTAAGGAGCAATCTTGATAACCGTTCAGAATTTAAATTCAGTGTTGATACACCTGTGAACAGGATTTGTTTCTCAATATTAAATACCTACGTCTGTGGGTCTTTGAAGAAACTGAATGTTGCAGAAATGTTCTCTTGTGTTGCACTTTAAAGGATATGGCCTGTATATTGTGCTTTTTTATAGTGTGAATAAAATGTAATGTGCATTATCCTTTATGTGGTTAAAAGCTTAAATAAGTAATTGATAAAAAGCATCATTTGATGATGATTCTACAGAAAGTGTCTTAAATTTATTTAAACTGCTTGTTATATGTAAAAACACTCTTGTCTTCTGTTACACTGATTACAAAGCTAAAAATAACTGTTCTTCAAGAAAATAGCAGTTACGTATTGTAGCGGAAAGTTCTTTGTAAGAATGAGGAATTCTAAGTAAACTCAAATTATTTTATAACATCATGGTTTAAAGTCTCCACAAAATTTAATTATCTGCTTTTATTTAAGGTTGCAAAGTTGCTGCTCTTAACAAGATACTTTTTTAATTTAAATCTTGCATCATCAGTTATTTGACAGTGAGCAGTTGGAGCCATTTAATTTGAACTGGGAATAGTTGAGGATTTGAAAAACAAAAACCTTCAAAAATGAAAGTTAATTCTGACACTCTTTATGGTTTAGTAGGGGAACAGGATCTCTGCAGAGCTTTCCTGAGCCACTGATAGCACACTGTTTCTGGGAAATTAAAAGGCTAGATGCTAGCTGTGCAGGAGTAAACCTTTAATCCTTGTACTTGCAAAGACTGGGGGATAAAAAGTAAAAACTACTTTGAATAGAAAACTACTTATTTTGAATTTCAGCAGCTTAGTAGTTTGGGTGACCAATTGGAACATTAGTTTTTGCCAGTCCTGTTGTTGTTCTGCAGATATGCCATGGACAAATCTCTGCTGAAAGGTGCTTTTTGTTTGACTTGAATCTCTAAGGGTGATCAGATAGTCTCCTTCTTCTTTTTTTTTTTTTTTTTTTTTTTTTTTTTTAAATAATCTGCCGTTAGCAGAAACTTTGCTGATATACTGTATTGCAGGGCAAAAGTAGCATATGAAGAAAAACAGTATAATATTAAGATGAATAAGCATTAACTAGCTGTTCCTGGACACCAAAGAATTTGTGTGGAGGGTAAATGATTTGTAAGAGAGATCCCCTCTGCTGGAATGACTATTGAAGACTGCTTTTATTATTTTTAATAAAAGACATCTATTTGCAAGCAAGTTCTTATGTGGGTGGAAGGTGCTTTTAGAAAGTTGGCTTTCATTCACTGGGATCTTCATAGTTGTATGTTTTGAAGACCTGATAATTTCATTTAAGCAACATGTTGTTAGCAGAAGGAAATCCTTCTGAGAGGACAAATACCTGCATATGTGCAATACCTCCATATATGAAATACTTTCTGATGTAAAAATACTTGCTGCAGTTCATATTTTTCTTCAGTAATGTTACTAAATGCTTCAGTGAGAGCTAAAAGCTGAGCATTTTGCACAGGGATGAGTTCCATGCTTGCTCTTCCACACCTCCTGAATGCCTTCTGAAGAAGTGGTAATGAATCAGTGCAAGTAAGTAGCAATTAATTATTTTCAATTACAGTTACTATACTACATCCTTTCTTCTGGTCTAGTTCATCTAGTTAATGGAAGTACACTGTAACAGTGTAAATCTGCATGTTTTCTTCCTTTTTGACATTGCTTAAAAGAAGCATTGGCATTTCAATGTTCATTTTCCATTCTGTCATCATCTGGTTGTACAGGAGTGCGGTTTGAACATATTTTTATACGAGGGCATGCTCTCAAGGTAAAACATTTTATAGAGTGTTTGTTGACAATACAGATTGTACAAATTATTAAACTTTAAACGTTTCACTATTTAAACCCTTGCGTTTATTTCTTGTACTTTATTGAGCCTTTTCTGGGAAGCGTAAGATTTTTTTCCTTAATTTTATTTTAGTGACCAGTTTGTTAACTTTTAAATGTCTATTCTGTATTGTTTTTGATTTCAGTAACATCATGTAGCCCTGGATATTTTAAAAAACAAAACCACTCCTCAGACTGTGCATTGTGTTTTGGAGCGGCTTGTTTTAAATCAAGATCTATGTTGCCTATCAGAGGTTCTGCTCAGTACTTAAGACTTTTGAGGCATTTAATTCACCAAATAGAGTTAGACAGAATGGATTTCCTGGGAATCAAGGCTATAAGATATGAGGGCTGCTCCGAAAGTAATGCCTCCTATTCTGTTGGCCCATAACATCAGGGCAGATGGTGGTGGTATGACAGTAGAGGTTGAACCTTCCTGCCAGTATCTCATTACATTTTGTCCCTACGTGACAGGTGGCAGCAGAGGGGCAGTCAGGTACAAAATGGGATCTGACATCGAAGTGTGGATGGAGGAAAAGTGTGTAATTGAGTGTGGAAAAAAATTGCACCTATTGACATTCATTGACACTTGCTAAACATTTATGGAGCCAACAGTAGCTGTTGGCACAGTGAGGAGACAGGTGGTGCATTTCAGCAGTGGCAAAAGAAATGTGAAAGACAAAGCATGATTTTGATTGCCATGTACAGAAGAGTGTCTCATTTGCACAAGCTGTTGGGTTATATCCAGGGAGAAGTGTGTGGATATGAACATCTGCTTCAGTGTGTTGGAGACAGAGGCAGCAATGTTGGAATATCTCAAAGTTTATGTCAGGTGAGTCCCATAAATGTTCATTCAGGAACAGAAAGAACCCGTATGCAAGTTTGTCAGGACTCACTGAGCCACTATGAGGCTGCAGGCGACAGTTTCCTGGATGGTGTCACCAGTGGTGAGATGTGGTACCACTACTATGAGAGAAAGTCAAAATGGCAGTCGAGGGAGAGGTGACATGAAATCTCCATCAAAGAAAAGGTGCAAGATGCAGCCAACAATGGGTGAAGTGATAACAGGGACAGGAAAGGGGTGATACTTCTGGATTTCTTGGAACCCAGACAAATCATCAACTCTGACCGCTTCATCACAATGCTGACTAAGCTGAAAGCTCAAACTTCCGGAGTCAGGACAGAGGAAAAGGCAACCTTTGTCTTGCAACACAATAATGCCATACCAGTTTGGAGCATATTGCTGATCCTGGCTGGACCGTCCTAACACATCTACTGTATAGTCCTGATTTGATGCTTTCTGACTTCTATCCAGCAATGAAAGATGGACTCATGGGCAATGATGCCACCACAACAGCTGTGAAACAGTGGGTCACTTCTGCTGGTGCAGATTTTTTTGAATGCAGCATGCAGGCTTCTGTTCATCTCTGGTAAAATACATAGCCGATGTTGGTGACTACACTGAACACTAGTGTTTTGTTGCTGAGAACTCCATCAAATAGTGTTACTGTGATCTTTTTAAATCTGTTGTCATTTCCATGGAAACAAATAGAAGGCATTGCTTTTGGAGTAGCCTGTGCATGCTGCTGTAGTTTTGTTAGCATGGATCTGTGAAAATGTACTTATGTTTTCTGCTGAAATCAGTTTGTATAGATATTAACGAGCATTTCTCATTGTTTCAGTATGTGAACAGGCATAGACCATTTTCTCTAACACAAATTCTGTAACACTGAACTAACACTGCTACTCCTATTACTTAGCCAGATGCTCAGGCTCAGAAGTGTCTATTGGGATTTTCTTACACATCCAATCTAGGAATCTGTGGGTGCCTAGGAACTACCTGACAGACAGATAGACTTTGATACAAAAAAAACCCCCACCTTTGTTCCACAAGAATCTTTACAGCGACTGTAAGCAACAAATGCTTCCATGCAAAAACAGCTACTGTTTACTTACAGGTATCAATGGACAGTTACTAAATATCAGCTTTTTAGTAATGCAATATACTCTATGTTTGCTTGTGTTGTGATATGCACTAGGTCGTTCACCAGTGAATTTATATGTGCTTAATGGTTGCACCTGATTTTATGTTTTCATTAAGTGGTTAATTGTGGTCATACCTCACTCAGTTCCATTTACAGTTATTTGAGTTGGCAAGAAAGGTTTTCTAATAAACCAAAAAGCTCTTAAATGAGCTTTCAGAAAGGGTGGTCAGGCACTGGAATGGACTGCCCAGGGAGGTGGTGGAGTCACCGAGCCTGGGGGTGTTCAAGGAAAGACTGGATGTTGTGTTGAGGGACATGGTTTAGTGGGAGCTATTGGGAATAGGTGAACAGTTGGACTGGGTGATCTTTTAGGTCTTTTCCAACCTTGGTGATTCTATGATTCTATGATTATGAAAGAGACACTTTTTCTGAACATTTTCCATACCTTTGCAAACGTGGTACTGATTTTACTTTAAATATTGGAACATAAGCATTTGTCAAGCAGTGAAATCCAAGAATTTGTTTAGAATGGTTAAATACTTCCAAATACCCTGCATTTCACAGTAGTGCAAGCATTCTCAGAAAAGATGTGGCTGTTGAAGTCATGTTTGAATCCATACTGTGCATAATTCTCTCAGTCTCTGGACCTTATGTTCTAAGTTTCTGACAACTGCTTTAAGTTGCAGTATGTGCTGAATCTTGTTTACAACTTAAAAAATTAAACACTGTATTAGGTACATGAATACGTATCATGCCTTTATACTGAATTAATAGTGAATTACAGACAAAACCACAGGTGTTTGTGTAAATGTTTGTGTATATTTTTTATCTCTTTGCATTTATAGTAGTTTTGTGGTGTTGTATATAGTTTGCAAGAGTAAAGAGTGTAATCTCATGAGCTAGAAACCACTGTTGAAGGAATTTACACTTTCAACTTGAATTATTTTGCTTAAAGTTCTTGTGTTCTCAATCTGTGTGATAAATATTTTTAGACTATGATTTATCTGGTGCTAAATATGTATATTTTCACTTATTAAAATATTGAAAGGCCTGAATACAAATAGGTGGTCCTGGTAAATATGCTTAATGGAAGAAAAAAAAAAAAAAAGGAAAAAAAAACAACAACCAGGTTTGTAACAGTACCTAAATAAAAATATTAATTTGTTCCCTGAGTTGGTTTTCTCTACTTATGAATGAAAATAATACAGCAAAAATTATCCCCACATATCAAAAGTTAATGCCAAAGCTTTTTAACCTATCTGGCTACACAGCTGTAATTAATAATTCCTTCAGGCTCTTGGTATGATGCCCTCTTCAAGTGCTTAGTTACAGCTACCGGAAAAGACTCTAGAAAGGCCGAGTACTCAAATCCTGGTGGCAGTGCAGTGTTCCTGCTGCATTTTGTAATGTTTTTATAGCTTAAAAACTAAAACAATAAAAATTCAAGAAGCCTGGATGGCTATTTGGTCTATGAGCAACTCACATTTAAGAAGAAAATTTATTCCTACTGGCCCTCCTTTCATCCATCCCCCTCCCACCCCCACATTTTTCTTTTAAGCAAGACTTCAGGTGAATTGCAATTCTTTTATATTGACATAAAGCTCTCAAGTTTTTCTTTATGGAATTTGTAGAAGAGAAGAGAGGGACTTTTTTATTCACAGGCAAGGTGGACAAGAATCTTATTCCACTTTCCTAAATGTTGCTCATGAAAGTGATCAAGGCTATTTTAACAAATGCTTTGCTGAGGAGAAATAGGGAAAAATTTGGGATTAGTCATTACTCATGATGAGAGAGTCTCTCTTTTCACTTGTACCCAATGCTTCCTTTCATACATCAAGAGAGATGAAGTTACAAAAACTCCTCCTTTGCAGCCTGTGCTTTCCAAGATCATGGGGTCCCATCTGATACTCCTGAGAAAACAATTATGTAAAATCTTCTACTAAGTGGTTCTCTGAATTTAAGGCTGCCATAATTTAAGTTTGTGTCCGTAAATCTTATATCTACCTTGTCAGAATATAAGGCTTCCTTTTGCTTGAATGAGCTCTGGGGAGATCAGCCAGAATGGCACAAGATGGAAATGCAACTCAAAGAGAATGTCAAAGAAGATCTATTTCTCTTCATGATAGCAAGGTAGTCTCCTAATGTCTCAGAGTTTGTCCCAGGAGCAGAAACTAAGATTCTACACCTATGGCACTTCAGCTAGCTGAGAATTTATGGGAAGCCAACAGTATGCCACCAACCAGAAGCAATGTGAGCTGGAGTCCTTGAAATGCATTGCTAATTTTCTGACTGATGATGAGCCAGACTGATTTGTTAGTTATTTACTTTCCTCGTAGTGATTTTTTTTCTTTTAATTTTCAAATGTGCTATTAAGCACTTTTTTTTTTTTTTTTCTTCCCCAGTGTAGCAGAAATGCTGAGTCACAGCCTGAACCACTGATTGAGCACCTGGTGAAGGCAGGGCCAATCTAGGGGAGCGCAGGTGCATGCAGTGCAGCTGAATGATCAGAAGGGGTGAAATCAGGATTGGCTCCTTCCCAGACCTCATTTAAGGGATGGCAGTGGAGGCAAGGGTATTTTGCTGGAGGTCCTTGTGTTTTGAGGCCTTCTGGTAAGCAGCTATTTTCCTATTTCTGTGGCTGTTGCATTTAAGCAAATTCTCACTTGTTGTAGCCTAGGACTTTGCTTCCCTGCTACTATTGCTCTGCTTTCCATCACTTTATGGGCTTCACATTGTTGATTCATATCTCTAGCAAATAGAACCATCTGGTATTATAATACACTATTATAAACTGCATAAAGCTGCTTTTTTTTTTTTTTTTTTTTTTTTTTTTTTTTTTTTTTTTTTTTGTGGTAGTTCTCATTTCAGAGCTATTTTCTTCTAGAGTGGAGTGATTAGATACCCACAGAATTTATTGAGGGTCAGCAGTGAAATATTTGTTGTCTAACAGGCAAGAAAACAGTTCAAGCTTGTTAGATACTTGTAGTTAGAATTTCTGAAGTAGATAAATGCAGTGTAATTCTGTTCCTTAACTCAGTTACGTATCTAATTTGCCTTGCTGTTGATTTCATTCTTTACTAGGAATTTGAGTGCTGAATTTGACTTTTACAGGCCAGGTGTACAAGGTTTCAGAAAAGAAGAAAATGACTTTGGTTTTAGGGATGTGGACTGCCCTGTGTCCTTCATGACAGCACTCAATAGAATGAGGGCTTGGTCCAGTATCACTCACGTGCACAAAGGTAAAATGTGCACCAGTAATCAGCAAGTCTCAGCTGTATCAGTAAGAGAACTTTAATTGCAACACTTGGCAGTTCTTTGATACTGGAAACTTGCAGGTGATTCTATTAACTCCATTGATCTCACAACACTTTTTTCTCTTCTGTTTACTCATGTTGGAAATGCGTCTTACTGTTCATACAACAAAGTCTAAGAGATTTGTTTGTAAGCAAAAGGAGTTGTGAGCAATGAGGCATTTTGACAGTACTATGCTATTTATTCTAACAATTGCAGTTTGTGTGCAAATGGCAGGTCAAGGGAATTGAAGGGGTATGGGAATGGTGATGCTGGGTAATGAAAGGAAAAATTGGTGACAGCAGGATGTGCCACAGGAGTGTTTGCAGGATGATGGCCTGCGTATTGCGAAGTTTATCTTTTGATACGAACAGTAATTCACAGATCTGGATCCATTACTGCTGATGGAAAGACAAACAGCACATGGACCTGGCAATGGCAGATAAGTGTGGATATGTGAAAGATGTTTGTACAAACACTTGGTGCTGTGGGAAGAAGGCTAATATAAAATCATAACAGCAGTGCAGGAGGATGGAAAAAGTAGTGCTCAGTTGTGTAAACAGGTTATTTATACAGATCCCACTTAAATACAGTTCCTGGTACCATTTATCTCCTTAGTAATGTTTAACAGATCTGAAATGTTTTCTGGAATCACTCAATAAAATTAAATGCTTTACAGTTTTTATGGCATTTCTTTGTGTACTTGGTGCCAAAAGTATCTTCAAGAGCACTAAAGGTATTTATTTTAAGCATAAGACCTTCAGTGACGGTCTTGAATTCCATTTTCTCATTGCTTGTTAGAGCTATTTAGTTCTTTCTTGTAGTGACAAATAATATTTTTGTTCTTTTCCATGTCACTTCTGCCTCTGAGTGCTTTCTTTCCTGGAACAGTCAGCAGGCCAAATTTAGCAGATGTAAGTGAGGGAGGAGTAATTATATCAAGTTCACTGAAGTGACTCCTCCCAGTTCATAGCTAAGTTTCATTCAGATCAGTCAAAAATACCATTTCAGGACTCTGCTTTGTATTTTTACTGTTTCCTAAGAGCAGCAATTTAGTACCATGAAGCAACTTTTTCCTTTTTTTCTTCATAGACCAGCATTGATGCCCTCGTGTCTAAATTCTTGACTAACACAATCTAGTTTGACAATTCATGGAGGGGGAAAAAAAAAAAAAATATGACCTCCAAGTTTGAGAAGATCTGTTGATGTGAATTATAAACTGGGCTCTGTCTCTTTGAAATATCCCAGGGACAGTGCAGAAATAACAGGAGGCAATTACGAAGGAGCGCGTCCCACTGCATTAACCATTAATGCCTCTACGTTTTTGCCTGGAGCCTCTCGTATCATTTAATGCAAAGATCCACACTGACACTGAGAGAGAAGGTTTTCAAATGTGATTTTCATCATAACCATCTTTCTTTGTTGTCCTCGGCCTGATTTTTTTCTGATGCTGCTTCCTATTAATTGTGAAGCCTAGGAATAGGTTTAAACAGAGGTTTGGGAAGATACAGTAAGGAATAAAGTTGAGCAGTATCTTTATTTCTGCTTCCCTGAGATTTGCTGATAAGTACTCTTTTGTCTGAATTATTTGATCAATAGAGCAGCTAACCAAAGGGCGTTTGCTTGAATTTAAACTTGCAAATGAAAGAAAGGAAAAGCAGGTTCCTGAGATTAATTTTGGAGTCTTGGAAAACGGTTTGTTTCTTTTCCTGCGCAATTTAGGAGCAGGTATTCAAAGAGCCCTGCTGGTGTTGCTGAATATCAGTTCTTCATACCCGTTGCTTGCACAAAACTCATTTATGCAGCAAAATTAATATTGGATAGGTAAAGGATAATAAGCCCAGTTTATCTATCTGAACAAAGGCTCCTGAGCTGAGGAGGAAAGCTGTGGATGTATGTGTCCTTCCCTGGCCTCAAGAGCAGAAGCTGTGACTTTAGAACCACACATCTGTACAATGCTTGTAGGGAGATGACAGGACAGCCTGCAGATGCCCCCTGTGTGCCTTCCTGCTTGTATCTTCTGTGTTCTCAGCAAGAATGAAAAAAGGAAAAAAAAAAGTTCCCTAATTATAACAAGGATAAAGTAAGAGTTTGAGGAGAACTAAAAGAGAAGACTCCTTCAAATTCTTTACTGCTGGAAAATTGAAGAGGCCTCTTAGTGTAAGACAATGAACTGGAAGTGTTTGACAGACTAAGACCAGTCTGCAGGGGAACTTCCACATGGCTGAACCTGTGCTTGTTTTGCTGAAAGCTGTTTCACTCTTCAGATTGCTTTTCTGTTTAAAATCAAGTGCTAGACTTCAAGCAGCAATAAACCACATTCAAGACAAGTTTCCAAATCTTGAATTTCATCAGTTTTTAGAAATGCCAGCTACTGCTATAAATGCAAAAAAAAAAAAAAAAAAAAAAAAAAAAAAAAAAAAAAAAAAAAAAGATTGAAATGTGTTTTCAGAGTTAGGTCATTTACATCAAAATGAGCAGCTCTGCTGTCTTCTATGGATAAAACTTCATCCCAGGCAAAAATTTTGTATAGGAAATACCTGTACAGAAGACAGTGCAAACGATCTATCAGCCCGGGACAGAAAGTGCTGAACAATGGCTGTCAAGACCTGCACCTGATGCTGAATGCAATCTTGAGTACTGCCATGTGCACCCACTGCAAGGCAAGTTTAAGTTGCAGCATGTTAAGTTATATATGAAAGACTGACAGATGTTGCACATTCTGCAGCGATTATGGAAAACATTTCCTGAAGGTTAGCAATAATTTCCCCGAGTTTTCTCATCTTCAAAAGGGAAGATTTTCAGCTCTTCAAAATGATATGCTGGAGTTGAGTCTTCAGAACAAATTGGCCATGCTGGTAGGAAATACTGCAAATGAAGAAATGCTATTGGGAGAGAATAAGCTGTTATGGTATTACCTGCAGTCATTCACAGAGCCCACGGAATGTCACAGAGAATTAAGCACTGCTGTTTTCCAAGTCACCTACAGCTGAAGTGATGCATTTTTATATGACAAACACTACATTAATTACCATCAGGTTCTCTTTCAATAGAGAAAGCAATTAAAGGCTCACTAAAGGCTCACTTAGGGTATGCACATTTATGTGGACTCTCAAAGAATAATGGTAATTGCTTTGTGTTGCAATGTTAAAAATACGTGCATTGTTTATGGTAAAGCAGATTAGAAGAAAAAAATTGTAGATATTTAGTCAAATACCTTGAATGGTGACAATGCAGTGTCACGTTAAGTTTAGGGGACCTGTCTGTTAATGGGATGTATTGGCATGATACATTATAGTTGCATGACTACCTCTCAAATGGTGTGATGATGCTAAAAACCATTTTGCCCTTTGGAGAGGACAGGATGTGGTTTCCAGTAGTAAACTCAGTTCCTTGAAGTAGACACTCAGAGGATGCTGGTAATAAGTTGAGGAAAGATGACTCTAATTTAGCAGCTGTCAGTTGAGCCAGACAGAGACCATTAAATACGTAAATGCAAAATTCTAACCTCTGCAAGATCAGTCACATTAGTATCTTCTTACATTCTCCGGGAAGAATTTCAGAGAAGTTACATTCCTATAGGCAGACAGTTTATGAGCACTTGTAACTGTTAACTGTCTTGCTTATTGACTTGCCGCTCAGCATCTGGAAGCAATGCTTTCTATTTTGCTTGCATTTCCACTTGTACTGAGATAACTGAAACTGTGCTGTGTTGGTGAGATGATGTGGTATAGCATCGATATCACTTGTAATAGTAGTTTAAGTGGTCCAATTGGCAGACTTTACCAGTAATAGAAAGGACAGACAAGCAAAGCCTTGATAACATTAAAACATGTACAGAGTTTTGTTTTATCTGCAGTAGATTTTACTTAGTGCATTTTATCTGCTGTAGCCGTTTTACAAGGTTACAAAATAAAGCTTTTAGGTGTCTGCAAGGCTTGGCTGTGAGTAATCCCTCATCACAATTATATCCAGCAGAATAGTGAGACAAAGGTGAGCTGAAGTTAGTCATACATGTACTTCAGCTATTTCTATAATAATGGAGAAGATGTGTAAGTGCTTGCTTGAAAAGACATTTCAAATTCTATACAAATAGCAGATTCACAGCAGTGTGTGGAGAATAACATATGGACAATTAAAAGAAGCAGTGATTCATCCTCTCAGATACAAGACTTTATGAAAAGAAACTTAGATTATAACTGTCATTCAGCTTAATGTTTGACTGTATTTATAAACCCATTGTGTTTTTCTCTGGCAGCAAAGTGATGGAGATAAAAACAAAAAAAACAAAAAAACAAAAAAAACAAAAAAACAAAAAAAACACTGTTGCAGTGAGTTCAGCAGGAACCAAACCCCAAGCCTTTCTTCTGGGAAAGCAGTAATTCGGTTCTACCAGGAGAGGCTGCTCAGCAGCTGCTGAGGAAGGGAAAACCTCACTGGGCTGCGGCTCGCACGTTCACGTGTGCCCTCTGATTTTAGACAGCCTGATTGAAAGGTTCCTGCCCCTTTGTATCTGTGTGTGTGTGCTCTCCCCATGAGGCCCTGGAACACAACCAGCCTTAAGGCAGTGTTTCAACAGTGGCAATGGGCCCCCCCTCTTACAATGCCATATCTGTCTGTTTATTGGTATTTTTTCCCCCACTTCTTTATTTGTGACAGTGCACGGTTAGGAGTTTGAATTCTTAGGCCAAGTGAAGCAATACTGTCTCTCTTCTCAGCACTGGCACAGCATGGTGGAGTGCTGTGTCCAGTTCAGGCTCCCCGGTACAAGAAATGATGGATTTAATAGAATGAGTCCAGCACAGGTGTGCTAAAGTGATTAATAGAATGGAGCATTTCTCATATGAGGGATGAGTGATGAAGGTGGAGTGTGGAGTAGAGAGAGCCTGAGGGGATGCAATCAGTGTGTACAAATACCAGATGGGAAGGGACGAAGATGAGCCAGGCTCCTCTCAGTAGTGCCCAATGGCAGAATAGGAGGAAATGGGTAAAAATTATAATCCTTGAAATTCCATCTGAATGTAGGAAAATACTTTTTATTTTACTTTTTATTGCTTTCATATTTATGTATTTATTCATTACTGTGAGAGTGGTCAGCCACTGGAACAGGCTGCCTAGAGTGGCTCTGGAGCCACTATCCTTAGAGATGCTGAAAACCTCACTGGACGTGGTTCTGGGCAGCCTGCTGCAGCTGACTCTGCTTGAGCTGAGGTGTTGGAACTGGATGATCTCAGGACATTTCTCTCAAATAAATGATTCTCCATCTCTGAGCCCTACTCCAAAGTGGACACTGTTTGGAAATAATCTCCATTCAGTTTCAATATTTCCATAACACAGGATGTTGAAGTCTTGGAAAATTATTAACATTGCATCTAAATGTGTTTTC
The DNA here is from genome assembly GCF_026119805.1 of Tympanuchus pallidicinctus. Taxonomy (NCBI): domain Eukaryota; kingdom Metazoa; phylum Chordata; class Aves; order Galliformes; family Phasianidae; genus Tympanuchus; species Tympanuchus pallidicinctus. The sequence goes on along the minus strand of NW_026294747.1, from coordinate 45,596,788 downwards.
TTCATCTTTATGGGTGGACGGAGGAAATGCTTTTGAAATATTGAGACTAAACAGTTGGATGTATTTACTTCATATAAAATATACATTTAGCAATGGTCATGCAAAACAGTTTAGGATACCGCAGAATTCTGTGCAAACATCCTTAGAAGCCTGTTCAGCTGTTGACAGACCTTTTTACCTCTCTCTTCTGGCAACAGCATTTCTGAATGTTCATCTGTAGAAAGGAAGGACATGAATTGTTTCTTGTTAACATGTCATCTAGCATGTACCCCTATTAGTTCTCAGTCCCTCTGACTCTTCTCTCATGCACTTGCTTTTCCTGATTCTCTCTGTCTCATCTCTTCAGATCTCAGATTCACATGTTCTCAAAGACACTCTTCCACTGTGGTTCAGCTGTGACATGCTGATGTTGTCCCTGAAGCATCTCAGGCGTTGGCTATGAATGGTACGTATTCCTCCTTTTCTGAGGAGTTGTCAACATTGTCACTTCACTCCTGGGATGGCAACAATATCTTCAGCTGCTTGGAATTCATTCAACTCACCTTGCATCAGTTGGTTAGTTTTCAGCTTTATGTCAAACAACACCTTGTTTGCACAGAGCAGCGTTATGAGAGCTGCTCCAAAAGTAATGCCTCCTATTTTATAACGTTGGCCCACAACACCAGAGTTAGATGTTGCTGGTAAGGCAGTAGAAGCTAAGCCTTCTGACCATTATTCAATTATGTTTTGTTATTGTGTGACAGATAGCAGCAGAGGGGCTGCCTGACATGGAAGTGTGGATGAAGCAAAGGTGTATGGTGTTCTCCATGCAGAAAAAATGGCACCCATTGACATTCATAAATGCTTGCTGAATGTTTCTGGAGACCAAACAGTGGATGTGAGCACAGTGAGGTGGTGAATGGTGTGTGTCAGTGATGGTGGTGGCAGATTACCTGCACTGGTGCAAACTGTGATGGTGGATTACTTGCACTGGTACAGACTGTTACAAGCACGGCATGCAGGCTCTTGTTCATGGTTGGTGAAAATGTACAGCTAATGGTAGTAACTACACTGAAAAATAGCATTTTGTCATTGAGAATTTCCTCTATCAAGCAATGTCATTTTGCTCGTTGTGTCTGTTGTAGTTTTCATGGAAATAAATAGGAGGCACTACTTTCAAAGTGACCTTACATACATTGACTTCTGCATCTGTGGAAGGAAATAGTCATGCTGAGGATCATAGATCTCTGAATATCTGCAAGTCTTAGGTGAGTGTGTTTTCTAGGCAGCATGTGAGAAAGCCCTGACATGCCATTCATAGAATTGAAAAGTATCAGGCTGATAAGAAACTGCCTGCGTGTACCTGCGGTGCATCTTGCTTTGAATCACAGACTTCTATTTTGAATTTTAATTTCTGAGTTTTGACAGAGCTCTGCTCTCTGTTCATGGGCAAAAAGTTTCTCAGGAAGCAGAAAGAAAGAGGTCAATGCACATGTTATAGGAAGGCAGAGTTGGAGTGCAGATGTTTATGTCTGGTCTACTAGGTCAAGTCCTCCAGAACAATTAAAACAACCAAAATAGACTGAAACAGGAAAGGAGTTGCAATAGCCAGAGAAAAGGAACACTAATGTCTTTTGTCTACTTTTAAAGAAAAATATAAGTAATGTATTTCCCTAGTATGCTTCTACGCATCACCAACAAATGACATTTTACTTTAACCCCTACCTTTCAGGAAAACCTTGTCTTGCTCTGCAATCCTTCCTCAAATGAAATGAGAGATGGGCATGCAGCAGCTTTGTTGTCCTCTCTGACAAGGGCTTTTTAACTATGTGGGTAACGTTAGGAGCTTTGCGGTGTTTCAGTGTTCTTCCCTGATACAGGTAATTAAGGAGAATAAAGTGCTTTAATGTTTGAAACATGTTGAGGAGTCTCAGCTTTATCTGGCCATTACAGAATCCTGCTTCTGGTTACTTCATTTTGCTGCTGAAGTGCAATTTCCTTCCATTTTTCTTTCAAGTGCATTAACTCTAATAGCATCTTCCATGTGCAACGTATTGGTGGGTTTACAGCTAAGATAGGCTGGTGATGGTGTTCATTTGTAGATATGTAGCTAGGGACCTGGCCTTCCCTGTGTCATTATCATGCATCTTGTGAGTAGTATCTAATCTAAAATGGCAGAGTTGCCTTCTACAAAGGTGTGCAAGGAGCTGGGACTGGATGAGGAAGCTATGTTAACATTACCGCACGCTTTAATTCAGTGAGTACTTGTGCAGTGTTGATATTAGGGAGGTCTGGGCTGTGGGAGAGCCACGTCACGGTTCCAACAGCCTTTTCAGTAAGAGCTTGCATGCAGAGGCTGTGCACACAGTATGTCTCTAGCTTGTCAGTTCACATAGGTCAAAACTGATGCAAATCAATGCTCCTTACAGAGCTTGGCAGCAACAGTTCAGGCTCCAAGAGACCTGCTGTGATATATTTTGAAATTCTGTTATATGTTATAAATGACAGTTATATAATGGTAGTTACATAAAATACTGGGGAGAAATTAAGTACTTACGTAGTCCATATTGCTTCATCAGTCATCTTTGCTAGTAGATATTTTCCTCATCTTCTCAAAGAAGGCCATTCAAAGGGGTGATCTGAATTCTAGATATTCATGTGAAAATGTTGTGTCCAAGTATGTAAGAAGCTCTGTAAACTTCATTTGTCTTTCTGAGAGATGTTTGGCAAGGAGCACAGCATGCTGCACACAACAGCAAGCAGAGTATGAGACAACCTCTCCTTGAGACTGAAACTTGTTTCAAAAGCCCCTCATGAACGTTAATATTGCAATAGCTCAGAGTAACAGCTGCTGGTGGAAACCTGCTGAGGGTGCTGTGAATTGCAGTGCAGTACTGCATGTACAACTGCCACTTTCTTTATTAGTCTGTTGGGAAGGTCTCTTCCTGGTTGGTTTGTGCTTCTATAAAAATAGACTTAAACTCTGAATTAATTTGTGTATCTCTAGGCGCAGGGGGGATAAAAAGGTCCCCCCAGTGCAGCCGAGCAGATGAAGGGTTGCCACATTCTAGCAGAAGGGTCCAACTGAACCACAGAAGTTGAGCAGCTTCAGGGGGTGCTGCATAGCCTGGTTCTCAGTGGAGCAAAGCAGGCTTTTTTTTTTTTTTTTTTTTTGTGTGTGTGTGTGTGTGTGTGTGTGTGTGTGTATTCCTACCATCCCCTGAGATCTCAGGCAACAAATCTTTTTCTGTAATGTGATTTGAGGAGAGTGACCTCATTGGTTTTGTGCAAGACTGCACATCAAAGGGTCTGAAATTTTCCTGGGTCACAGAGGTCAGACGAGAGTAGGTGCCATGGGCAAACTGGCCTTGAAAAATTAACAGCTGAAACAGCCAGCAACAAGATTCAACGATTAATCATTTACTATACTGCCATATATAAAATTTTCTGGATAATTTTAATCAATGAACATTTGAAAGCATTTTGTGGATATCTGGTGATTTAAAAAGTGGCTGCATTTCTCAAATAAAATGTCTGAGAAAACATTCAATTAAATCCTAATGAAACAATTCAGTCTTGCTATAACTCAGTACCAGACAGCAATTGCACTAGGTAACGTTAGAAGTTACTGCAAGCAAATTTCCTGAAAGAGAAATGTAGTGTACTTAATGTTTGTGTGGAGGGAAGAAGAGTTAATGTGCTAACAGTAATGTGATGTTTTCGAAAGCACAAGTTAGAAAATATTTGACTTAAATAGCACTGTTGCTTCTCCCTGATTTCTTTTAGAAGAATAAAAGAATTCTTAAAAAATAAATATCATTGTTTTAGTTCCATGTGAGTACATACATATGCATATCCACAAACTATTTATAGAAAAATAATACAGCTAACACAAAATCCAATGGCAAGAGCAAACAAATGCATCAAACTACTGCTGACTTCACCTTCACTCTTACTCCTTTGTGGAAAAGGAGTTTGTGATGCCAGGGTCATTTTTGATTACAACCATCCCTTTCATGGTGCACGTCGTTTGCCAAGTATTGAACATTTTTTCTACCCCTCACCTATGCTGTAATTAACAAATCTGCCCTAAATGCTTTATTTAGAAGATCGTGTGTTGGTGGTGTATGATAGATAATTTTATTAACATGTTCAGAATCCTGATTTCTGTTTTAGTTTTGTACATGCCTTTGGATGTGATTTTCTCTGTGTGTCAAAAGATTTTTTTAATGCTGTAGCTGATTCATTCACCTACAGTAATACAGAAATGAATTTGAGTGAGCTGCATACTAAAATGCATCTCTCTAAAACACCTTTCATACTAATGATACTTATGATTTTACAAATAAGATAATTAGTCTGGGAAAAGGGAAGCCATTTTATTACTTGACTCATTGTAGTGCTCATTATTAGGGTATAACATGCCACTCAGAAACACCTTGCAATAAAACACTAGGAAATCATTCCCTTGTCTGTTAATATTTTTAATGACCTTATTCTAAGATCTCTTGTTGTTTTTTTTTTTGTTTGTTTTTTGCTTGTTTGTTTTCAGTCGCAGCTTCTGAAAACATACTCATATTTCTCAGAATAGTTGCTATTTTATTTTTCTGTAGTACAGTGTTGTGGAATGAGCTTATTGCTAATTCTCAGTAGGTGTTATTAACCTCACTGAGAGGGATTAGCAGTATCAGAGCTGTTCGGTCTTTCTCCTCACACTATATAGAGCTCAGAGAACTGAATGCGTCATGCTGTCCTCTTTATTCCTGAAAGATGTACAGAAGTGTCTCTTCATATAGTAATAGCCATGGGCAAACAAAGGAATACCCCAACTAGGTTGTGTGGCACGAGCACATAAAAACCATCTTAAATGTCTAGGGAGATGTGTTTGGTGAAGTACTGGATCAGGCTGCCCAAGGAGTTTGTGGGGTCTCCATCTTGGAGGGTTTAGAGGAAAACATGGACGGCGTATTGAGTGACATGTTCTAGAGCAGTCACACACGTGGACTGATGTTTGGTCTAGATTAGTTTAGTTGTCTTCCCAACCTTAACGATTCTATGATTCAAAAAGAAAGGTGTCTTTTCTATTCCATGGCATTTTTCTTGTCTATTTGGTTCCTGTCCCATGGCTCTCTGCAGCCTAGGTATGTTACTGCAGAGCTGCATTGCTGCAGCTGCTTAGCTTGTTCCCACCACAGCTGGCTGTGCCTGGGGCTCCAACTGCAGGGTAGGAAAGAGGTTTTGCATCTGGACTGATGGGCACTGCTGAAGGACATCTTCTACTGCAGGCTGCCTCCCACGGTGACCAGGGACAGCAGGTATATTTCCTGCAGCACTGCTGGATACAGTATTGTCCAACATATCAGAGAAGAATATACTGAAGTGGAAAAGGAAATGTTTCACTGAAATTGGAGCACAGGGACATTCTGCTAATGTTAGCCTTGAATGGTTAGAACTTGAAAAAAGATCAAAGAATCCAGTGCATGAAGGGAGCAGTGTTACACATCGGTATCCCTAAATTCTGGAATGTTATCCCAAAATAACTCATCCAGACCCTTTGCACCTCATCAGAATAAACAGGATGGGCTGTGCAAAATGCCTGGAAATGAAGTGGAGCTCAGGGGAGCAAAGTCGGTCCGGAAGAGCAGTGGAGGTGCAGAATCATGTCTAATTTTATTCCAGTGAAACCAGGGCGTTGGCTTACATGCTTGTTCCACAGTCTGCCCTTTGAATGTGATCAGTGCTACTTCTGTGCAGTTCCTCAGGAAATTGTGTGCAGTTTCAATCGCTTGTTATTAGTTTGATAATGTATGGTGTACTTGAAAGGTATTTGATTTTTTGCTGTAGTGTGAGAGATGAGATCATTTTGGTTTCAAAATGACTTTTTTTGCTGTTATTTTTAACAGCTGATTTAACTATAAAATATACAAATGATCCTTTCATTTGCCTGATATTTTAATAATGAATATAAGCTTATATATGCTGTGTGTGCAGCACATGAGGATGACAGGAACTGCAATGCCACCACCTCTGGGGAGGCAGAGAGCTGTGTGTGGGGAAGCTTACACCAAGAACTCCGTGTTTGATGTAAGTGCTATATGCCCATAAATAGAAGTTTGTGTTTTGGCTTCCATAGTCTATATGAAGTGCCTGATAACCTCTGTTATTTCAGTATCTGAATACCTTATGCCTTTATTTCTAGGCATCATAATACACCTGTGAAATTTTTAAAACTCATTTTATTGATCATGACTTCAAACTTAATAGTGGCAGCAGTGACACTGCTCTGCACAGTGTTTGGTCAAGGGTCACCTCTGGTGCAAATCCAGGCTGCATGTAAAGCTTACAGAAAGGCTACCATTAGATTACTATTATCAGCATACTGCATCTGACTTCACTGTGAGGGCTTAGCTCTCTGTTCTACCTGCTGCTATTTCTTTCACACTTGTAGAATCATAGAACATCTGAGCTAGAACGTCTGAGCTGGAAGGGAACTGTAAGTCCAGGATCTACACAGGGCCACCTAAAAATAAAACCGTATGTCTGAGCATTGTCCAGAAGCTTCTTGAACTTCTGCATGTTTTGTGCCATCATCACTGCCGCAGTGAGCCTGTTCCATGCCAGACCATCCTCTTATGAAGAAGATAAAGGGCTTCTTGGAGTTTTTCCAATAACAATGATCCTCAGGGCAAAAAGGGTTTCTAAGCAGCATAAATGCAGCAGGTAAGGTGAATCATTTTCACCTGAAAGATACTGGTTCCTGAAAAGCTTCTGGAAACCAGGGCACTCAGATGTTCACTTTAAAAAGGCTATCTTAGAAATAATTAGAGAAACTAAGGATTTCTCCCAGATGAAATTAAATATCTGTAGCCGAGATGAAATTTGAAATTGTTTTATTGTGAAGGCTTTTTCTCAGTAATAAGGTTGTGGTCAAAGATAATTTCTAAGGCATCAGCGTGGGGCTGTTTGACAGACACAGTGGCACTAATGCAGCTGTTGCAGAAAGCTAAAAAGCTGGCTGTGTTTGGCTGGGATCTGCATGTGTGTTCTGTGGTTCTGGGAAGTTGAGATGCTGATTGTGCAATTGGTAGTTAGACCACTAGCATCTTCCCTTGGGCTACTAAGGCAAGTGTACTGGATAGGAGAAATGATACTAAGGCATGGTGTGAACAAGGTCATGTGTATAAGGGGAGTGTATGTCTTTAATGCATCAATGAGCACCTGAATGTTGCTCTTGATCTGCAGTGACAACTTAGCCAAGAATTGCCTTGAGCTTTAGGATGTGTAAAGCTTCAGTTCCAGTATGCACATCTAAAAGTCATTTGATAAAAGAAAACCTTCTTCTTTTCTGGAACTTGCTTCTGGTAGGTATTTTCCCATTAGCTTGAATTTATTTCTCTCTTTTTTATTATCAAGAAACAAAGAGCACCACTAGGACTGGCTGTAGGTATTTTGCTGCTGGTGATAAATGGCACACTACATGTGTTCCAATGTGTCTTCTATTCAGTTTATCACATTAATTTTCTGCTATGGTTACTTCCTCCTGCTAATATGGTAAGGATAACCTCTTCCATGATAGATGGCTGCCGGTGGCTGTGTTATTACTTATAAGCTGTGAAGTGGCTGCCAAAAAAAGCAGGATATTACTTTTCCTTCAAAACACTGGCAAGAAGAAAGTTTGCCTGGTTATGTATTTTATGGCGTTATACAGAGCAGTTTTTCTGCACCTGCAGATGTCTGTATTTAGCCAAACCAATGTTGCTTTGCAGCTCTTCTGAGATGAAAGAGACAAAACTGTGCTAAATATTATAGCATCCTCTCACAAATAAATTGAGTTCTTCCAGTAGAGTAGGATATTTGTAGGGCATTAATTCCCATCAGACACATTGTCACCCATTGTCTGACTGCCACTTGCCACATCAGACAGATTTTATGTACTTGCTGCGTGTGAGTTACTGGCATGCATGCCAGGAAGCTGGCGTGCAACCAACAGATAAGAGCTGAGCTGTATTGTCAAGAGGCCTCACTCAGAGGCTCAGAGTTTCTTTTGAAGACGGGCTGAAATTTTCATAAACTAGGCAACCTGATATTTACTTTTTTTTTTTTTTTTTTTTTTTTAAAAAAAAAACTTTTTAATATTGTCTTGCTTTTCTTCTTTTTAAAAAAAACCTCCGTTGCCTATTTGTTGAATTTAATATTGAATCTTGGCTTTCTTTTGCATATAACTTTTGTAAAAACTGATCTTAATGGGAATATTACTTTATCATAATCACCAATCTACATTACTTCTACAGCATGCACACACCAGCACTTTTGTCATGTGAGAGAGAGATTTGTCAGAAGCTTAATAGCTAAAAAGCTTCAGAGAAAAAAAAATAAAATGCAGGAAGATTTCTCACCTATTATGCTGCCTTCTTACTAATAGAAAAATGATTGTAATTTTAAAATTGTGTAATGATATAGAGACTCAGTCACTATCTCTGTTCAGGGCTAATCCTTCACCTGGTACAATTAAGTACATCTCCATCAAATTTGATTTACTATGATGTACATTAGCTGAGGTTTGAAAAATCCTCTTGCTTGGATGAGGAGTGTTTGAGGCTACAAAAGAAATATTGCTACTTATCCTTTCAGCGCTGAAGGGTGAGCATTTCTTACTCTGTAGCTACCTGACATACATATTTGTCCGTACATAAAAGATGCTGTGATAATTTGAAGAGGTTTTTTTCAGGCTTTGGGCACTGTAGCTCATCTTCTTGACTCAGTCTTCTGTGATGAATGTGAGATGTATCCTATCTCTTCCTGTGGGGAATGAGAGTGACTGATTTCATTCCTAATGTGTGGCTGGGGATTTGCTCTGCAGGAGTTGAAATAGATTAATAGCAATACATGAAACCAAACATGAACTTTTCCATGTGTGAATTACTTCCCAAAGGAGAATGTCTCTCAAAGGTATAGCTATAGATTAGAGTTACGATGGAGAATAAGCCTCAGCTCCTGTAAGAAAGTACAGCTAGCAGACAGAGAAGGTTTTGCCAGAACAAACTTGGAATGCACAAGATGGCAGAGGGACTTCCTGATCATTGCCTCCTTTCCTATGCTACTCAGTGCAATCAGCCTCAATTATGCCTTAAACGTAGAAAGTTTTCAATTAATTGATCTCTTTTTCTGGTTTTCATTCTGTCACTGCTTGGTGGCTCAGGAGACTTCTTCTGTCTGTGACAATAGCACAGCTGAAGTAGTTTGTATGAGATTCTCCTGCTCTGCCTGAACCTGAGAAGAAAGCTGCCAAGCAGACTTTTAACCACTGCTGCCCACAGACTTACGATCCTGAGAGGCGGTTGGGTCTGTTAATGCTTCGTAGGTAACATGAAACTCAAGAATGGATATAATCAAATACTGGCTTCTTGTGAGCATCAGCAGAGTGAACTCACTCAACAAGACTACGTCCATTTTTTGCAACAGCAACAAAAAAGGAAAGAAAGGAGAATGTGTTTACTCCTTCCCTGAAGCAGAACTTTGCTCACATTTTCAGCAGCTCACTGTGGACATAATACCTATGAATAAATGAATACATGACAATTCTCCACCACGGAGGATCATATTGGTTGAAAGGGGTTTCTGTTATATGGTGCTAGGGAAAAAAAAGCCAGATCTGTCATCTAGTAGGCTGTGAAAAACACTCCTGATTTGACACTTAAGCATGTGAGAAATAACAGGATCAGCAGTAACTATTGAAAATTTGAAGAACAAACCAGCTGAAACGCCAGAATGACTAGGATCATCTGAGGAACACAGTAGGTGATCCTCTTTTGCCTTCAAGCTTCAAATTCCCTTAGAACAAAATGAACTGTAGTTGTGTAGTTCAGCCTAGGTGCCTGTGTTTGCAACTTTTCTGTATGTGCCCTGAATTGATAAAGTAGGATATTTCTGTAACTTCTAATTCTTCTGCCCGCCTCGTGGATCCAAAGCCCTATCTTACTCTTCTATGATGAGATTGTTTTGACTCCTCTTTGCCAGTTACCAAGACCGGTTTCTACTGTTTGTCAGGCATCTTACTGTGCTACAAAGAAGGATGTTCTATCCTACATTGACACTGATTCTTCCTAATTCTTACTAGTTTAGAATTTCTTCTAATGTTTTCAGTTCTGATCATTAGACCCATTTTTCTCTCTACAATCTCACTGTGACAATTCAATTTAATTATATGTTTCTTCAAAGATTTCTGTAAAATTCATGGCAAGATATGTGTTATCAATCCCCTAGGTGGTATTTAGTAAACAAGACATGACAGTTCAATTTTTTGAGGGTACTGTTTAATTTTAGTTTTTTTTCTCTCCCACAGAAGGCATAGTGACACAGAGCTAAATCAGAAGAGGCTAAGTAGCAATGTTGGAAAGTCAAAGCTTAATCACATAGGACTACTATAACTCGTACCCTGAAAGAAGCCACACTGAGATTCCAGGGACAGTCTTAGGTTAGATATTTCCTGGCTCTTGTTCTGCTGGCTGATACAGATTTTGTCTCTTGGTCTTGTTGCTGGGAGGGCAAAGAAAACCACCCTAGGACTGTAAGCAAGCAGCATCCTTGACACCTACTGTCTGCAGCCCAAAGTCACACACAGACAGGGAAAGTGGATCCACTTTGACCAGTTCACTTGTACAACACTGTCAGAGGCAAGTGTGGTCTGAACATGTCCATGAGGATGAGATCATGAGACGGCTGGGACCTTCAGCATGACTGTATTGCAAACAGTTTTTTTCCAACTAAATTCTCACAATTTTGACTTGATTTGGAATGGTTTTGAGAGGGATGACAAATGCTCTCTTCCCAGGAAAATGCCTCTTGACATACTAGAAGCCTTTGTGGATACAAATCTTTGAAAATGCTTTTGCCTTTATTTCTAGCAATCTTCTACCTTCAGTTTTAGCAATGGATCAGATGGTTTTGCTGTAGGTCTATGTTTACAGTTTAAGTTCTTAAAGATGAAATAATAACTTGTCAAAACATTTTGATACTGCAAATGCAAGCCGAGATTATAGTATTCCTTAATGTGGGTTTCAGTAAGTTCTAAATGCCACTTTATTATTCCAGTGCTAGCAGACCCATCTTTTAAAGTGAGAATAAACAAGGTCTGAACAGATAATAGAAGATAGTTTTTGCGCTAGAGGAATTACGATTAAAACATAACTTGATGTAGGTGGATGAGAAGTAGTTAAAGATTGCAAGCTCACAGAAGGCTCAGATCTTGCCTACAGAAGACGGATATTGTTTTAATGATAAATGCATGACAGTGTTTATTGAGAGTGTGAGGAGTAACATGAAATGAGATAAAAAAGGTGCTTTGAAGATAACACATGGCAGTCGAGTCTCGCAGTAGTGATTGACTGACCGTAAGGTCTGATATTTCAGTAATGAATGGAAGGTGATATGTGAAGAATCCTGAGAATGCAAACACATTTGAGTTGACATGAAGATCTGTGTCACTAAAAATCCCTCATGAGCTGGGACAGAACTAAATAGACTGATACAATATCTAAAATGCCTTTCTAAGATGGTCTCAGAGGGTTTCACTGTTGAGGTCCTACCTTATCTCCAAGGTGACTCATCACCAGGAGAAGGTGTTTTATTAACTCATCTTCCTTTGCTACAGTTTAAGTCCATTGATCTCATGTATAGCCCCAATACAGAAACAACGTGGCTCTCCTGGATTATGTTAAACTTCCAATCTGGCAATTCTTTTCAGCTCAACTGCTGTTAGTTTCCCAGTCTGCAGCCTGTTTCTGTGTATTGGATTATTTCTGATTGAATATAGAATTTTGTATTTGCTGGGCAGTAAATTGTGATCACTGGTCATATTTTGCTATATTAAGTGTAGCTCACACATGAAAAATGTTTTTGTTACTCTCTTGTTGTAAAGTAAATCCATCGATTTGTGAGACCCTGTTAAGTATTTGTTACATCAGTGTTTAATATTCAGACACTTTCTAATGGTTGTGCGCATGTAAAAGGAAGCAACACTTTCACAAAAGTCCTTGGAATAGACTGGAATCTTTCCACTGATTAAGAATTTCAGTCTGATTTTTTGCTCATGCCCTAAATGAAATGCTTCTTCAGTACTGTGTTGTTTCGTTTATTTTTGTTCAATACTTAACATGGACAAGAGTTAGAGATGATATTTTTCCTTTTAAGGTTTCACATTCATGTTGGGAAAATGGCCTTCTGTTTATATACTTTTTTTTGTTATTTCGTCTTTAAAAAAAAAAACAACTGAATCTCTGTTTGGGAGTTCATTTGAACTTGAGGCTTCAGATAAAGATCTCTGAAATAAATGGTGTGAAATATCTTAAAATAGACTGACCATGCCACCCTAATGTCATCTCATCTTGGAAGCTATGCAGGGTCAAGCTAGGTTAGTACTTCATCTCCATCAAAAGAGGGGTGGCAGGAGGGTGAGGGTGGGACTTGTCCTCCTCTGCTCTGCCCTTGTGAGGCCCCATGTGGAGTACTGTGTCCAGCCCTGGGGCCCCCAGTACAGGAAGGATGCAGAGCTGTTGGAGTGGGTTCAAAAAAAGGCTATGAAGAGGATCAGAGGGCTGGAACACTTCTGCTATAAAGAAAGGCTGAGTGAGTAGGGCTTGTTTAGCTTGGAAAAGTAAGGGCTTTGGGGAGACCTCATTGTGGCTTTCCAGCACAGGGGAAGGGAAGCATTTAAGCAGGAAGAGGAGCAACTTTTTACATGGTCTGTTAGTGTTAGGATAAGGGCAAATGGCTTTAAGATAAAAGAGGGGAGATTTAAGTTAGATGTTAGGAAGAAATTTAGATGGAGCCCTGGGCAGTCTGATCTAGTGGGTGGCAGCCCTGCCCACGGAGGTTGGAACTGGATGGTTCCTTCCAACCCAAGCCATTCTGTGATCTATGATTATATGGAGTTAAGTTCAGATGACATTAAGCAGAGTGACGCAGTCGATATATTGGAAAGAAGGGAAGCCATTTAGAGAGACCAGGGCAGGCTGGGCCATGAAAACCTAATAAGGCTCACTAAAGCAAAGTACAGAGTGCTGCACTTGGTTTGGGGCAATCCCAGGTATCTATACAAACCAGGGGGAAAATCTCCTTGAGAGCAGCCATGTGTAGAAGGATTTGGGGGTCCTGGCAAGCGAGAAGCTGGACACGAGCCAGCCATGTGCAAGGCCAACTGTGTTGTTCTGAGCTGCATTAAAAAAGGGGTGGCCAGCAGGGAGAGGGAGGTGATTGTTCCCTCTACTCAGCTCTTATGAGGCCCCATCTGCAGCACTGCGTCCAGGCCTGGGGCCCCCAATACAGGAGGGATGTGGAGCTCTTGGAGCAGGTCCAGAGGAGGGCTACTAAGATGATCAGAGGGCTGGAGCACCTCTCCTGTGAGGAAAGGTGGAGGGAACTGGGTTTGTCTAGCTTGGAGAAGAGAAGGCTCGTAGTGGCTTTCCAGTACTCGAAAGGAGCATATAGACAGGAGGGGGAAACGGCTGTTTCCTGAGACAGGGGAGGTTTAGGTTAGATATTAGGAGGAATTTTTTCACACAGAGGGTGGTGTCACACTGGAACAGGTTGCCAAAGGAGGTTGTGGATGCCTCGTCCCTGGAGGCATTCAAAGCCAGGCTGGATGTGGCTCTGGGCAGCCTGGTCTGGTGGTTAGCAACCCTGAGCATAGCAGGGGAATTGAAACTAGATGATCATTGTGGTTCTTTTCAACCCAGGCCATTCTATGACCCTGTGACTCACCAGACTTCACATACTGTAGTTATTACTAATATCTAACTGAAATTTGTTTGAAAAAAAGCCTGTCAGAGAAGGAGAAAAGTGACCGGAGTTATGAATAATTTGCCTAATCCACCCTTGGCTCTTAACGCATCATTGCAGGAAGACAAACTTTTAACTCACCAAAAAAGATTTCAACATTCAAACTCAAAAAGTTTGAAGAAATCATTAAAAATATACACTAATCTTTTTGGAATGTTGAATGGGTAGATTTCTATAAGAGATTAATGCCATATTCAAAGCAGAAACGCCATTACAGCAAGTAAGAGGCTAAACAGAACTTACACTAAACTAAGTAAAATATTAGAGATAGTGCTTATGTGCCCCTTTCTGCACTCGATGTCCTTCTAGCTGAACTAACTTTCCTACTGAAACATCCCCTTTCTTTCTCTTCCAATGTCTGCACATGCAAATATTTTTACAATTATGGGAACACATATCTCTGTTGCATCAACTTGTTCTACTGTTGTGCCTGTGATGGAAAAATTTCCTTCCCTGTTTCCTGCTGTGTATGTTATTGTTATATCGTTACTACTGCTACAAATAGAGTTAACATTATAGTAGTAGAAAGGATTTTTAATAGCGGAAATATACATTTCCTCCTGTCCAAAGGAATAAGGAAAGAGACAAGAGATAAAACAATGCAAAAAATGAACAAGATTATGGTGAAGTGGGATATTACAGTTATTGTTTTTGATTCATAAAAATATAAGTATGAACTTAAGGATTTGCCTTAGATGGAAAAATATTTCAAAATCATAGTGTCAGTGGTCATCACTGATTTCATATATGGAAAAGAAAAAGAATCCTTGCCTACTTGAAGAGTGGTTGCATAACATTTTACTGAATAAAAAAAAAGTCAAATTTTCAAGATGATACTGGATTTTTATTACAATTCATGTACATTTCCTTTGTGGTACATTTTACATACAATATTTATGCAACAAATACATTTCAAATGAACAGTTCTTCAAATTTTCTATGTGCTACACTGAAAATACAACCCATTTAAAATACTGAATCTGTTTTGCCATTCCTAAAATGCAGCTATGAGCTGAAAGTTAAGCTCATAATTGCTCTGTAATATGTTATAATTCTTTGCATAGTATTCCTGGTGATATTATATTTGTTACCACAGATACAGTATAATAAATTTTCAATCAGTTTATACCATACTTTAGAGAAACCAGACTTCTGATGCTTTGTCAAATAACTTTTCTTTCCAAGCACTGATGAGACAAGTTAGATCATTTGGTATAAAATTCTGGTGTTGCATGTTATATGTTTGGATGGTAACACAGAAAAGGAAAAACAAACCCAGGGACAAATAAGCAGCGAAGTGATGTAACTTAATAAATAATTAACTTAGTCTGAGAATGCTAGAACAGTGTGATTCCTGTTCATTTTTAATGCAATTAAAAATAAATTGTAATATCAAAATTAAGATGGAACCAAGAATCATGAAGTTGAACTAGTCTTGACTGGAAACAACTTGAAATATGAAGACTTTTCTTGGAATGATACCTGGTTCAAAAAATACCCACAGCAGAAAAACTGTGAAAAAACTTTTAAAGCTTTTTGCCTGAAATATTTCCCAGCAAATACATAAACTATTGGGTTAATACAGCTATTTGTGAGAGCCAAAGTAGAACTAAACTGCTCACCAAAGTTGAGAAAATCCTCCCAGAAACAGCCTTGTATCACTTCCATCTGGAATAATATATCAAAGAATATAACAAGATGGTAAGGAGTCCAGCACAAAAGAAACATCAGTACCACTAAGAAGATCAACTTTGTGGCCTTTGTGTCTCTGTGGTCCTGGCAACTCTTTGTCCTGAATGCTTTTAGTTCTCTTTTGTGTTCTTGTAGGGAGCGAATGGTACAGAAATTGAGGAAGACAATTGCTGTTGATGGCAATGCAAACCCCACTATGCTGAATACCAAACGATCAGCTTTTTGCCAGGATGGGGTGGGGAAGTCTAAAACACATGCAGAGATATTCCACTCAGGAAAGTGTTTCACAGTCCGAAACGTAAAGGTTGGGATACTGAGAAGGATCCCAAAGGTCCAGGTGAGCAAACAGATCCCTTTGGCTATAGTTTTGCTACGTATTCTTCTGTGTGTCAAGGTATGAACAAAAGTCAAATAGCGATCCAAGCTGACTGCTACTAGCAAGTAGATGCTAGTGTACATGTTTAGGTGGATGGATGCACTGGCACTACGACAAAGAAAATTTCCAAATGGCCAATTATACTTATTCCGTACATTCTCTGCCCAGAAAGGGAGACATATGAGGAAAATAAGATCAGCAACAGCTAGGTTCACAAGGTAGATTTCAGATATCTTCAGAGGGCCCTTGTACACTGAGTAAACGAAGAGAACAAATAAATTTCCAAGCATTCCAATAACACAGATGGTGTCGATACACTTGGGTACTAAGTAGTACACGATTTCCCACCAGTTATCCAAGTCTGGGCAAACAGTTGAGTTGCTCTTGTTTTCACTCTGGTTTGAGAAGGGAATGCTCAGTAGAGGACTTTCAGTCATTTTTTTAGGATTCTGTAATTAACAGGACACATTTTTGAAGTAAGAGAAAAGAACTGCAAAATGGAGGAATAAAGTTCTAAATGTTATCTCTTATCAGTGGTGTAAAAAACATCTTTTTTCAAATTTCTTCAGCACTGACTTGTATGAACTTAGAACTCCAGATTCCTTGTTGACAGAAAATGCAATTCATTTGCAGTTGCTTAATTTATTTCTCTTTCAAAGGTAATTTTCTTCTGTAAATACTGTATTTAGTGCTAATGGACAATTAGCCAAAATAATGATTTTCAGTTATGTCCTTAATACGTTCCAAATATTCCAGCTTTCACGAAAATGCCTTTTTTTTTTTCTCTGCATTCAACTAATTTCTGATTATTTTCTGTGTTCATTGACTCTGTAGCCAATATACAGAAGATCAGATTTCTGGAAACACTAAATAAATCTTCTGGATCTTCTGAAACACTAAATAAATACAGCTTGAGTTTTGGGAACAATTAAAAAAAATATTATTTTTAAAGAGAAAATTCTGCAATCAGATAAGTCTATTCAGCTATACAGAAAATTCATAAAATGAATAACTGTATTTTTACAGATTAGAAGAGTTAATTCTGACTTTCAGAGTTAGCAGTGAAAGAGAACATCTTACTATGTGTGCACACATTGGAACTGAGAGCACAAGATACTTGTTTATATAAAAGCATCTGAAATACTTTTAATATTCCTAAGACATTAAAAACAGATAGACCTACCTTATTCTCTTTCTTCGTGGCAGTTTAGGTTAAAAAAGTTTCAAATCCAGGAAGAACTGACAAACAGCAGTACAACAGTGATTAGGGAGAGAATTCAGACTCATCGGTGAGTGAGACTGAGCACTGTCTGAGTCTTTTGTTAGCCATGTGCATTATGTATGATGTTACCATTTGGAAGAAAGCCATTACATTTTTTTTTTTTAAGCTTTCCAAACGTCAGCTGTGGTGATTTTCAAGGCAAGTGAGACATTTCATTCTCGTTGTGAAATTCTTGAAAAAGTCAAGCTATTTGCCTTGACTTTTGCTCCTACGTGAACATAAATAAAGGTCTCAAATACAGGTCAATGGCAATTAATAGTTCTTTTGTATGAATAACAATGTTTGCAACAATGGCAATTTTATCAACTGCTCCAAACCACTCTCTCAGCGCCAATACAATCAAAGCCAAACTTTCTATGAGGTTTTTGCTTTGAGAACTCTTTCCTGTCCAGCTGATGTAGGGAAGGCGATACTGCATACATTGTAGGCCATGCCAAGGAGTTGGGATTAGAGCAGAAGAGGTGTTTGGGAAGGGTAGCTGAAACCTGGAATCACTAAACCTTTCCACCATTTTTGAAAACTGATGTCATTTGTACACCACTATAGATATCTAGTGCATTACTTTGTGAACGTGTGAACGTTACTTCTCAGGATTGTGTGATCGTGTCTGTAATTTATCAGGCATGCAAAATACCATCTGCATTTTGTTTCATTACATGAGACTTCGTTGACTGAGACTAATTGTCTACAAACTTAATTTTTTCACTTTAATTACCCTCTCATCTGAGAATAGATATCAAATTTCTAAATACAAATCTCTCAATTACATATGTGTAAACAATAGGTATCTTCAACTTCTTAAAGAGCAGTGAAAAAATAACAAAGGAACTGGAACGCTATTCACTTATAGACTGAAAGAAGGGTGATTTATATTAGATGTTAGGGGGAAATTTTTTACTCAAAGGGTGGTGAAGCAGTGGTACAGGCTGCCCAGAAAGCTGTGGGTGCCCCACCCCTGGAAGTGTTCAAGGCCAGGTTAGATGGTGCCTTAAGCAGTCTGAGCTGGTGGGAGACAGCCAGCCCACAGCAGGGGTGGGAACTGGATGAACTTTAAGATCCCTTCCAACCCAACCATTCTATGATACAATTCTGTTTGAAAACATTAGTCTTGTTGGCTGTCTGCCCAACAAATTCACCGTCTCTCCAAATTCTTACTCCACTGTGCTCTCCTTTGATTAATTAGTTAAAATATAAAAAGATCATGCAAGGCTGTACACTGATATCACTTGACAGACTTGTCATCATGACAAGCAGTTTTATTCTAACTTTCATTTTACTGATTAAAAATATGCTATATTGTGGTGGAATTTACAGAAACTTGAAACATTGTTCTGTTTGCATGCAATCACACTGAAAAAAATTCTAAAAAAATCCAGTATTTGATTGGAAGACTTAAAGCACTCAAATACTTCCATTTAAACAGTAACTTGTTTCAACATTTGTTTATTTTACTAACCAAATGAATCAGAATTAAAAATATCTCAAATGACGCCATCTACTTCTCTTCTGTCAATTTTTTTTTTTTTACATCTCAATCAAAATTTTTATTTTGGTAAATAATTTTTTTGAACACACAACATAAATCCTAATAACCTACAGGAGGTCAATATTTAAACATCTCATCCCACACTGAGTCACTAAGGTAAGTTAAATGGAAAAGTAGATCTTCGTCATAAACTTTCCATAACTTCCTCTTTGCTTACGCTAGTGGATTTGTGTTGAAGTTATTTTTTCATAAAGAACATTTGAGCAATAACAAGAACTTTGGAATTCAGCCTTGCTTGGACACAAATTTTCTAAGAGTGACCAACATCTGTGTTTTCTCACAGACATCAAATAGCAGATGGTAGCTACATCTAAAACGTAAATGATTAAAAAATGCAGACTTACTAAAATCATCATTTCAAAATAGATCAAAGCATCAGTTTTCAAGCCCAACTCCTCTTTGTTAATCTAGCTTCTGATTTTGTTTTTGTTTTGTTTTGTTTTGTTTTCATGTTTAAAACTTGTTTTCAGCAATAAAGAATCAAAATTCAATTCTATGCATTTCCTGGAAATTGTGAAATGAATAAAATCTAATACAGGTGCTAAATCATCTTAGAACAGGTGTTTAGACATCTTAGAATCTTAGTCTGAGTTCCTGACTTCTCCATAAAGTGCCTGTGTGAACAGCAACATCCTCCTATCCACAACAAGCATCAGCCACTTGGACCTAACTCTTTGTAAGACTGTTAAATTGTTTTCCAGGTGGAGTCAATAATCCACTTGAAAAAACAGGCAGTAAAAAGTTCATAACTATTCCTGCCCGTATCTACACAGAGCAATGCCAGACACCGGCTGGGAGAGGAGTGGCCAGAGAGCAGCTCAGCAAGAAGGACCTAGGGTGCTCTGACAGCAGCTCAGCATAGACCAGCATTGTGCCCTTGCAGGCAAGAGGCCAAACTACATTGTGGGACGCGTTATGCACAGCAAAGTGGTCAGAAGAGGTGGTTGTCAGCTATATTTAGATTTAGTGTAGCCTGGCGTTGCAGACCTAGGCTCCACACACTAAAAAATGTTGTTAAAGTGCTTGGAATATTCCAGTGGAGGGCAGAAAAGCTGTGACAGTGAAAGGCATGCCCTGTCAGGAGAGGCTGAGGGCACTGGGCTGTCCAGCTGGAGAAGAGGAAGCTGGGCGGCTACCTCCTTGCTCCCTGAGGATGGGAAGCAGGAGATGCCTGGCTCTGCTCCTGGAACTGATAGCAAGGGTGGGAGTGGCAGAGCTGCTAGGATCACATTGGACATTAGGAAAAATTTCTGTACTGTGAACGTGGTCAAACACACTTCCTGGGGAGCGCCCCATGCCTGTCAGTTGTCCAGAGGCATTCAGACAATGTTTTAAGTTGAGGTTACCCCTGAAGTTGTCAGGTAGTTGAAATTTGTGGTTTTTGAAGGTCCCTTCCAACTGAACTACTCTGTTAAAATGTCAGCTGAGTTTTCATACAGTTGCTGTTCCTCTGGTTTTACTTTGTTACCTATATAAGTGGTATATGCCAGTACTAGACAGTATGTGATAGCTCTAGAAAGTAAGTGACTTGGAAGTCAGCCTATTGCATTCTACAGTCTGCAGAGCTTGATGTAAAGACTTTGCCTGTTGATATCTGTGCATCTGTATCTGTTGATACTGTTGGTATCTGTGCTTTCATAGATGAGTAAAGGCTTTAGGCAGGCAGCCCATCTGCAGGCAGCTATAGAGGGCACCTACAGGTTCTTGGGTACCCCAAGTCCTCAGAAAAAAAAAGAGCATCTGCTGCTTCACAAGAAAATGAGCTACTAAGGTGCAAAGAAGAGCTACTGAAGGGATTTCAGTATCTTTATCCATCTGAATTAATCTTTTAACTTCAAAAGCAATTGAGGGTGTTCAGCACCATTCAGAAATGGGCTGACCCAAAAGAAAACTGACTCAAACATTTTAAAGTACCTAAAATTCTATTCTTTCAACTTGCTTTCTCTTGGTACAACAGGAAGTGAAAGAAGGAAAATATCCGTAAGAGTTGCACTTCGGACAAGTCCCTCCTAAGTAAGTGAACTCAAGCTAGAGAACAAAACACCATCACATTTCATATCTTAAGGTAGTTTATTTTCTGTTGTATCTATTTACTGTATAGCAAAATAACACATCTATTTATTTACATTAAATTAATGTCATATTCTTTACATGTCATAATATTTTCATATTTCACTTGTCAGTACCAAATACTCAAAATTCTCTTCCATTGTCCCCATAACCTCTGTATGGTTTCACTTAAAGGTTGTGTGAACAGCATGCTCCTGAACAAGACGATACTGGTAACATTGGAGATAACAGTAAGACTTGCAGTGTTTCATCACAGGCATCTGGGACAATATATAGAAAAACAGTAGAAATATTTATAACATAGAATTATAACGTGTGTTTAAATGAAACCTATAGAAATTGTTTATAAATTATCTGCAGCCATCTAAATCCTGTAGTTTATATAGCACATTCACAGACTTTAAGAGTGTTTCTTTAGTTCAGTTACTTGAAGATTAAATACAGATTTCCTAGCTGGAATGGAACTTTATTACTCCATTCTAGTTCTTATGAATAAAGGTCACACATTAGCATTTCGAGTTTACTGATGTCTCAAAACTCTATTTCTTCAGAGTTTTAAGCACTTAAATTAAAATTCCAACTTCAAGTGCTTTGAAAGGAACAGGAAGGCTCTGTTGATTTCAGAAGCTTTTAGATCGTCACCAATTCGGTTTTAGATCTAGGTTCTTAGAAATAAAAGTTCTTACTGGCTATTAAGGACACTGAGCTTCTTCTGTGTAAAATTCTTTCATTTTTAAATTGTCTAATTTATGAATTGTTATTTTGTTATAACTCATGTTATATTTTATTTTGTTATTTTAATCAGTTAGACTAACTTCGTAAATAAAATTTAGGTAGTATTAGAGCTGGAAAATGCTATATTTGGAGTATTCCTAGCATTCAAGACCCCTATTAGCTTCAGTCATCTTTCTAAGTCAGTGAGGTGATGCTCTTCTCTATATTTTTCTTCTTGTGAGATTGTGCCCATTGCACTGAGCATTTGTTTCCATTAAATAATATTGCAAATATTAATTATGCTTTGTGAATATTCAAAAACATGTTTCTGATCTGTAGGATAGGTATAAATGTGAATAACATTAACTCTAAAGAGCTCTCTATAGTGAATGCTTTACCTCATTGCAGGAGTAAAGATTCTCCTGCTACAAAGAAAACTCCACTGCCTTCATGAGGTTGGCTGCAGCCTTTCTTTCTTTACTGCACTGCCTTTTCTGAACTATGCATACATACAGGCAGAAGTAAATCAGCCCTCAGCAGTCACAGCATTTGCAAGAAGGCCCAGCTTGTAAATCAAGTAAATAAAATTACTTCAAAGCAGAAAAAAGCCCAGAAGATGACCATGTTTGAAAATCCATTTCAATAATAGTCTTGATGGATTCATTTAAACTTACATAAATACAACTCCATCCTATCAAAAAATGTACTCTATCCAAGGGTACAGGTACCATAAGTAGTTGCATGGCCCTTACAATAGCTTCCAGACTGGGACTCTATTCAGAGAACTCTATGTGCATTCTGACACTTATATTCCACAGAAATACAATCATTTCAAATGATACATGCAAAACACTATAATTCAGCCATGAAAATGTAAATATGCTACAAAGAATGATTCAGTTAGAAAAATGACCAGTAATATTAGAAGCAATTCACTGTATTGGGTTTGATTTTAAGATCAAACCATTGCTTTCCCTCAAATGATGAATGTTGCTACGTGTTCATTCTGCTGACTCATAGCAGATGCATATTAGTGGAGAATGATAGATCAAAAGTGTTGTTTTTTTTTCCCATTATGAACTGTGCTATTGTGATAATGGCAAAACAGATTTTTTCCTTAGATATTCACTTGAAATGGAAGTTCGTAAAGTGTCCAGGGAGTTTTCTGTCTTCACAGACTGTGATTTTCTGCACCTTTGTGGGATCAAGTCCTTGTAGAATTCCACTGCCTTCTTCTGGAAGTGTTTCCCAACAATAACGTACAGGACTGGGTTCAAGCAACTGTTGCTATAGGCGCAGTACATTGCCATCTGGGTCACAATATCATTGATTTCTTCAAGGCATTTCAAATTCCCTGCTAGTTGGCAGACTGTGTCGATGAAGGTGCTGATTTGGAATGGAAGCCAGCAAATGACAAACAGCAAGAGCACAGCAAGGACCAGCAAGGTGGCTTTCCTCTCTGTCTGGATTAACTTGAGTTTTTGTAACTTATTACTCTGTAAGGCCTTGGTGATCTGAGCGGTGCAATAGGTAATTACACAGAGTGGGATCATGAAGCCCACAGTATTCAGCAGGCAATTGTTTGCAGGGTGCCAGTAGGGGTTTGGATAATCAAGAAAGCAGGCTGTGATGTTGTACTCTTTGAAATACTGTAAGTTTCGGAACACCATTGTAGGTGAGCATATGAGCAGTGCACACACCCAGATTATAAAGCTGTTCCACTTGGCACAGGCTGTTCGCCGCATCCGTCCCAGAGACATGGTTTTTACCAAGGCCAGATAGCGATCGATGCTCACTAATGTCAGAAAATAAATGCTAGAGTAAGAGTTCATGTAGCTGATTGTGTTGACAGCTTTACAGAGGAACAGGCCAAAAGTCCACTGAAAATTATTAGAAATATTAATGGCCCAGAAAGGTAAAGAACAGACAAACATTAGATCAGCAAATGCCATATTTGCTAGGTAAATTTCAGCCACAGAGCAGCGACTCTTGTGGAAGCACAGGACGATAAGGACAAAGGCATTTTCTATTGTTCCCAGAATAAATATAATCCAAAGGAATCCAGGCTGATAAGTCTGTAGCCATTTCCATGCATCTGGATTAATACATTCATATTCATTCATTTGATGCACACTTGAATTGTTGTGGAAACCTGCTGGACTGATTGTAAACTCCTGTGTGGCCACAACATTGTAAAGTTGCACAGTGTTTTCAGGTGTGATGGTAACCATTTCTGTGCAGAGAAAAAAGAAAAAAAAAGGTAAAATGAGATTGCTAGCTCATTGCTGCAAAAGACAAGAAGAAAAGCTGGCTCTGCTTTTCCCACTGTCTTAAGAATATACTTAGGATTCTCTGGGTTGCTTTTCTGTAGTCACCTTGCTTGCTTGCAGAGGGTTTCACAGAGTAAACTGCCATGGACCGCATGTGTGGAACAATTTTAAGGGTGCAAAGCAACAGCCATCACTGTAATAAGCAGGTTAACTGAAGCTGGCAAAGAACATTTGCTGGCCTTTGTTCACTAGTAAGTGAATAAAATAAAACAGCAAGCTTACTTGTTTTGTTTTCCTTTTCTTCCTTTTTTTTTTTTCTTTTTCTTTCGAATTCTTTGATAAGGGTAATGATTACTTTCTTTTCTTATCTTTGTGTATCAATATTCATAGTCTCCCAAAGTAAGATGCATCACTGTGAGACTCATGCTTTCAGCTGGCATGTCTCTCAACATTTTCTTCCTTCTGTAAAACTAGAACTGATGGAATTCAATAGTGTTTCCTCTCCACACAGCTCCTTATTTTTGTCAAAATCTCCTCTCACAGCAATTTAGTTTGCAGGTCTAGTTTGCACTGAGAATGCAGCAGGAGTGAGGATTAGTGTTCGGAAGCAGTGTGGTTTTGTCAACTCACTGGAATCACCTGCGCATTTCTGTACTTGTGTTACCATCTCCTTCAAATCACAGAAGAGATGAATGGTACAACCTTTGGAAGGGAATCTAGGTTTAGTTGATCCATAGCAGGTGGGTTGACAGATTGGCAAAGATAGTCGCCATCATGTAAGCAAAGACCTTAGGAATTGGACTTGATCCTTATGGATCCCTTCTAACTTGGGATATTCTGATTCTAGTACCTGTCTGCAGTGAAGCTCCAGTGAGTTAATTTGAGTTGTAAGAGCAGAATGTGAAAACCAGGTGCTGTATTGTAAACATTCAGAACAGCATAGGGTCTTATAGGGAATTATTTAAGGACATAAATCTTAAAGATTTATGATTATTTAAACACGTAAAGATACGTGTTTAAATATGTCACTAGCATCAAACAGTTTAATATCCAGAATCCACTTGGAGCTGTTAAAATGTTAGCTGTGGCAATTATTCCTATGTTCCTGAGACTGAATGCCCAAATATAAGAATCCAGGCCTGTATGCATAGTTATCTGAACTAGGTGACAACAATATTGTTTGTTTTATTCCAGGTCTTTAAAATGCCTCTGATAATATTGTGGTTTCATTGGAAGCTTTTCAGATGTATTTTTAACTAAAACATTTTTCTGACTCATCTGGTAACTTGGCAGTGAAAAACATCTATAATTCCTGGAAGGATAAAGTTCTCATTCATGTTCTGGTTACCACACTAGCTGGTTGGTAAAAGTCAATGCTAAGAATGCATGTTGACATTCAGCTCTAAGATGAAGAACTGCTGAAAAATGATGACCGTATTTTGCGTATTCATTTTAATTAAGTACTGTAGTGCTTGGGAATCAAATGCAAAGATCAAGGCTGCATTAAGTATAACAAAAACTCTCTGCCATAAAATTTACAACACAAGTGTCAGGCAGTATAGGTCAACTGGATAAAACAAGTGAGACTGAGAACATAGAGCAAAGCACAGCACTGCTCTGCCAGTCCCTGGGAGGAGCTGCAGGTCGCCATAAGCTTCCTCACAGCCCCCTCTGCTCCGGGTTGAACGAGCCAAGGGGCCGCAGCCGCTTGTTACACATCTTGCCCTCTAGACCTTTAACCCTCTTTGTAGCCCTTTTTCCTGGCACTTCATGCTCTAACAGTGTTTAGGAAGTAAAACGCTAATGGACCAACAGAAGGTCATCTGAGAACAGAAGTTCTGTTGGGCGATGCTGTAAGCAGAAGCTGTTGTTTCTGCCGGGAGCAGGCAGCAGCAAGAATTAAGTGCACTATGAAATTCTTTGAGGTTGAGTATCTGCAGATACTTAATAAGGCATTCATTAGTAATTCAAAGTCATAAAGGCTATGATACTGTTGGCAATTTCTATGCCTCTTTCTCATAATTATGACTAATAGGAAAGCGAGAACCAGGAATTAATTTTACAGCAAACGGAAGCACAAAAACTGCCCACTGGTCGATGATATCTTTCCTTTAATTCACCTTTTAAACGATTGTGCTATAGAAAGACTGAGAATTGTTTAAAATAAGTTACTTCTGTGTCATTGCTGTGGTCTAGGAACAGACTTCAGGACCTAGTTAGAATGTGACCAAGGCTCATGCTGTGTGGCTCCTGGCTTATCTGTCTCCTTGGTCCTTAGCTCAGGCCCTGATGTAAAACATTGTTAGAAATGATGGTGTAAACGGTGTAAAATTTGGTAATCATCATTACATGTCCTACTTAAACAATTGCCTGGGGCTATTCTCTGCAGCACGGGAAAGTCATGTAAACCATGTGCTTACTGAATATGTTATGATTTATGCAACCACAATTTAGAAAAGAGATTGATTTGCCATAGTCTTATCTCAGGCCAGTGAAAATAAGTGTAATCCCCTCACAAAGACACTGTGTGCACAATGCAAAGCAGTTTCAATGTCTCATTTTGGACTGGAAGAAATATCTCAGAACTCAGTTAATAGTGCTAATGGATATGAATGAGTTCCAGAAAAGCTGAGACATTTTCTTCTCCAAATGGAGAAATGCCCATGCTGCATCAAGTGAACGTTTTTCACAATCAGATTTGGGTATCTCTGAAAGTGGTGTTAAACTTTTATTATACTATGCTAAGTATTTGCTCACGTGCTGAGATACAGTGAAAAATAATCTGCAAGAGCACAGGATAAAGCAGAAACTGTTGCCATATGACCTCAACCTTCTTGGCTGCTTGTTTCTCAAGGATTGGGAAACCTAAGTGTAAACTATTATGTAAGTAAGGGTATTGGTGACCAAAAAAGGGGGGAAGAAGACTATCAGTCTTAAATTTAGGCAGAATACTCACTGTTTGTTAGTTTATGAACTTTTTCTTCTTGGTATCCAATTTAATGATGAGATGTTTGAATTACACTTACAAAAAAAAAATAGCATAAACATTCCTTGAGGCAAGACTGTTTAGCCCATGGCAATATTTCCGATTACAAAAGTACTGGAATTACAAGCATGATGTAATATTTCAGGTTCTGAAAGTTTACGCTTTCTCTTATTTGTAAATTATAGCCACATCCTGGTATGATCAAATTGTCCATAAATGACATCACCTAGGATCTTAGGGCTGAAATGAGTCACTGCAGGCCTCCACACTTCCATTTCTAATTTATGGTCTCCTACAATAAACAGCCCTTATTTTGCCCATAAGCAATTGTAGATACAGCTTAAAACTAAACAAGACCTGAGCATCCTTGCAATTATATTTCTACCAATGTCTTCACCCTGAATGCTTGTTGTTGTCCTGTTGCTGTTGTCCTGGGTTTATAGTTTGTCAGCTTTTCACAGACATGAAAAATTTCTCCTTTCCTCTTCTTTTTGGGATCAGGGTTAGCTAACCATTGTCGTGTCACTTTGGAATAAGTGCAAGGAGCCACTACACCACTCTCCCACTGTGTCATACTGTGTCCACGCTCTGCCTCTTAAGACATGCCTATTTCTCTGAGCAGTGTAAGGCTTCTAATCTACCAGAAAGATGAAGGGAGGTTTGATTCAATTTTATTCAAAGCAAACCTTTGAACATTCCCTCCCCCTAGATGATAGAATAAACTCTCTAATCACCACATTCTGTGCTGCCCAGCTCAAGAACTGTTTTGTTCAATGTTTATATATATCCAGGCACTTGGATTGAGGTCTTAGTTATTCTTGGTCTTATTTATTAGCATCAACATAAATGATAGTGATACCACATATTTTTAAAACTGGAAAAGGCTGAAATATAAATATTATTTTTGTATGTTTTGTTTGCTTAGAGAAACAAAATTAAGTCATCTTATACACAAATTACTGCTTCTTATCTTTGTATTACATAAAGAAGGACATAAGTCTACACAAAAGCTTTAAAAAAACTAAAAAAAAAATCAAATCAGTGGTAAGAAGTTGAAACTGGCTTATTGATTTATTCCTTCTGTCTGTTTAAAATGCAAATACAGCAGGAGAGTTTTGTTGCCAGCATCTTCACAGAATCACAGAGTTGTAGTTGTTGGAAGTGATCTCTGGGGAACATCTAGTCTAACCCTGCAGCTCCTGACCTTTAGATACTTATAAACATTGATAATGTCCTCTCTCAGTCTGCTCTTCTCCAGGCCTCTCAGCCTTTCCTCAAAAGGGAGATGCATCAGGCCCATCATCATCTTCGTGGCCCTCCACTGGACTCTCTCCGGAGGTTCCCTGTCTTTTCTTGAAACGAGAAGCACAGAATTGGACACAGTACTTCAGACGTACAGTCTTAGTAGAGGGGGAAGATCACCTCCTTCAACGTGCCGGATGCACTCAGCCACTCTTCCCAGTTTAGAATCATCTGCAAAATTGCTAAAGGTGCACTTTATCTCTTCATGCAGATCACTGATGAAGATATTGATGAACAAGACTGAACCCAGCACCAACCCCTAGGGAACACCACTAGCTACAGGCCTCCAACTAAACTCTCTGCTGCTGATCACAGCTCTCTGAACTATGCCAGTCAGCCAGTTCTCAGTCCACTGTCGAGTTGTCTATCCCACATTTCCTGAGCTTACCCATGAGGATGTATGGAGACAGTGTCTAAAGTCTTGCTGACATCAAGGTACACAACATCCACTGTTCTTCCCTCACCTACCCAGCTGATCATGATGTCACAGAAAGCTACCTGCTACCCCTTGTGAATCCATGCTGACTACTCCTGATAACCTTCTTCTCTTCCATTTGCTTGGTGATGACATCCAGAATAAGCTGCTCCATCACATTCTCAGGGATGGAGGTGAGGCTGGCTAGCCTGTAGTTTCCCAGCTCATCCTTCTTGCCCTTTTTGAAGACTGCAGTGACTTTGGCTTTCCTCTGATCCTCAGGCACCTCTCCTGTTCTCCGTGACCTTTCAAAAATGATAGAATGGTTCAGGCAAACAGGATGGGCAAAGAGGACAGGCAAACAGGGTGTTGGTGTGTCAGGAAGGGCATGGTGCAGGAGTTCATGCAGGCAGGACATTCAGGGAAGATGACAGGCAGCCTGGAATCATTACACCAAAACCATAACATTAGGAGCCTTTTTCTTTTTCTCTTTTTTATTTTTTCATCAGCATATGGCTGATACTCATTTTTCTTCCCATATTAAGTTAATGGAATACATGCACTGAACTTAGAGAAAGAGTATTCAATTAAAATGAAACAGCATGTTTCATTTTGTGGACAAATGCTATTGCAGAAGTCTATTCATGCATCCTGATTGTGTTCCCTGAAATAAAGTGATATATTACTGATGATTACTCAATTTCAGAACTCTTATAAGCTGTTTCAGTAAAGTTTTATTACTTATTTTTGTGTGATTACATAGAATCAATTTATGCCTCTCCTATTCCCTGAAATGACTCTCCCTTGCTGTCACACACCTATTTGGTGGTATATGTGCCTGGGAATTAGGTATCCAGACCCAAAATTCATTTCAGCAATACAGACTCAGAACAAAGGCTTTGTGAAGGCTGGATAGAGCATCCAGCTGAAATCCACACTGAAGTATGTGTGGAATCATCCATAACAGTATTTTGGGTTTATCTGATTTAGGTACTGCCAGTAGGTGGCTCATCATATGTACATGTAGCTTTATACACAATTAGGTGACTACAGAAGAACAGAAAATCTGGGAGGAAAAAAATTAGTTTTGAGTGGCTGCAAATTGAGAAGGGCATTTGCTCACTTCTGAAATATGAGACTTTTGTGATGCGCTTTATTAGAAGAAAGATCAGCTGCAGAAAGAAACAGCAAAACACCCAAGGCCTGACACAGTTTCCAGTCTAAATCTCTGATCCTGTGCAGACCTGAGGCTGTTCCAATCCTATTTATGTTTTGTGAGGATTTGTCCTCCTAAATATCCCTAAAGACAGCTTGGGAAGCCAACTGTCCCTTAGTGGTGCCCAGTAATCTAGGAGCCATGCTTCTTCATGCTGCTATAAAAACTACAATAAATGCGACAGAGGAGCTGTCAGAGCCATAAGAAGAAAAAAAGGCACCTGCCTGACGGATCTACTGTTACTGAAATGAGAGTTTAAGAGATGCTGTAAGTAAGGGTGGTTTTCTGCAGCATGGTGCTTACTAGAAAGTCTGTTTTCTGCTGAGTTAAAGTATTATTTCTGCTTTCTCAAAGGCCTATAATGTTAAAATTACTGACTTAAGAAAATAAGATGTGACAAAACTCCCTCTAACTGCCTTATTTGAGACCATCTGACAGATCATAAATGTTTGCCAGCCAAAGATATGTAAGTTTCAATTTAACACATTTAGAGGGTTTCATTCCAGGACAATTTTTCAGGGGAAAGAGATTTTTATTGTTTCTCAATTAATTATGGGGTTATGACATAACAACTTCAATGCATATCCTTTATCTTCATGCCTGCAGGTCCTGTAGGCCTCAAGAACAGTTGATGGGATAGCCTAAACAGAAGCTTTTTGGCAAGAACTGAAAGACGTGTCATAAGATCAAGACCATCTTCTGTGATGGGTCTTATTTTTGGAATTTGTTGTTCACAAAAACACGGGAAAGACATTTTCTTTATGATTTCTGTTCTTTCTCTTTTAGGCTTATTTTCAAAGCTGCTCACTCAACTTTTTTCTCAACTTTCACTGTTACAAAAATCATTCTTGTCATCTGTCCCCAGTATATTACCTTTCTTGTTTCCATCCAGACAAAGAGCAATGGGATTGGTTGTTTCCCTCTCATAGGTCTTAGCAAGCATTTGACTTGTGTCCTTGTCCAAATATAAAAAATGTATAATTATGTGGCCACTGCGAAATGTACTCTGAAAGTTACTCAGAATATCCTTTTTAACTTTGCTTTACTGAGAATGTATTCGTTATTTTGGAGAGGCAGAAGGAGCGCCTGAATAATTCTTAAAATGTTTCTTACCTTCAGTTTCACAATGAAGATATTTATTCTCTCCGTTTACCGTCTCAATGACTCATTTCTAATTTCCACTCTTTGTATAAAGTAATCTTTACTTGGCTTTAGCTCACATGATATTGTAGATCAGCAGATACTTCCTGTGGCAATGCTGGCACAGCAGTTCCTGTTCTTCATTCTCCTCTGCTGTTCCTTTCCACCCTATGGCTACTCTCACAATTACTGTTCAGATTTATGAGGCTTCTGTTGAACCAGATTGAGGAACTTGACTGGGACAAAAATAACCTTGTAGAAGGAAAGGCCTTTTAATGAGAATCAAGTCACCAGTTTGTTAGAAAATTAAGGCAGTGAACAAAAAATGAAGTTTTTACTTCTTAAAAGAGGAGTTTAGAGTGTGTAAACTTGAAGCACACCATGGAACAGCAGCCATTATACTGCAGTTACCATTAAGGGTCAATTATGTTAGATAAAAAAGGAAAAATACGTATTCTGTTAAAGCAATTATCTCAATAACAATGGGTCTAAAGAGGCTTTTATTCTTTCCCATGGGTGGGATGTGAAGGCACACATTTTCAATACTTGCTCTTGTAATCAACTAAAGAAAGATGTGGTAAGAACAGAAGCCCAATCCAGTGTGATAAAGCACTTTACATATTACTTTTTCCAAATTGATATCTTAAAAGGAGTCACAATACTAGTATTTTTATATTATGCTTTTCCTGAAAAATCCCATACTTTTCATCTCCAAATAACTTGGGATGCTATTTTTCAGTGCTTTCTAAATCCTATTCAATAAGTCCAATAATTCTGATAGAATATGGTATCTGTGTGTAAAATAACTACAACTGAGATAGTGAATGGCAGAACAAAATGGCTAGACTTCTGTAAGAGCTGGTAGGAAGAGGAAAATCTGAACTGAATCAGTGGGAAGGGTAACTGTGTATGGAAAAGGGCCAATCTCGCTATGAAATCTATGTAGATTTGGGTTAGGGTTACATAGATTTGGTCTAGAGATAGCGGTGGTGTTCATCCCCTGATTTGTTACTACCTATTTTAGAAACGGTTCTACTAAAAGTAGAATGTGCTCCAAATGATTCGAATGGCACCTTAGTTTGAAGTTGCTGCCATTCTGAAAGTACTTTTTTGTTACTATAGTTTTATTTAATCTGAAATGAGAAATTGTCATTTCTAACATTACAATCTGGCCTAAAATCAAAAGAACAAGATCTTCAAGATTCTCCAGCCATTACTCAGTTTTAACTTTATCATCCTCAGAAGTTTTAAAGTACAAAAGGATGAAACCTTGAGTAACATGATCTTACCAAACGACTGGCCCAGACTATGGCAAGAAGTTAGACTTCCTTGATGCCTTCCAACTTGGATTATCCTAAGATTCTTAGCTTGTGCTTCTTGTACTAATAATTGAATTTCCATTTGAATTTAGCCAACAAACAGAAGCAGAATGTCAAAAAAGTAAAGCTCACTGAGCATCCTTAGGAAGCTATGGACGTTTTGTGGAAAGTAACATATGAACTGGCTTTTGCTAAAGAAGCTTTTTGCTAATATCTGGACAGAGCTATGGCTCTTCAAAGTCAGGAAAGTAAGTAGAGATAAGCTGACTTTAACTGACAGGGTTTACAGTGAGGGTAGAAGGGAGCCTGGATGCCTAGGTTGAGGGGTGATGCTGTGGGCTGATGTGTGCCCACTCACATCTTTTTATGGGCTGTTTTGTGATGCAGTGGACTGTTCGAGTCCTGTTTCAAATGTGTGTTATCTGTGTAGTATTAAAGTATGTACTGTTAAATTTGCCTTTCAGATATTTATTTGCCTTCGCTTATCTCTTTAGGTGATCAAAGGGAGAAATGCAGAGAAGGGGAGATTTATAAGACTTTAGGAAAGACATTAAGTCAATATAGCACTGGAGATGCATAAGATAAAAAAAAAAATAGTTATTTTGAAGAACAGCAGCAGCCAAGTGTTTGGGAGGCCATTCAAGTGCTTCAGTACAGGTATTTTGGAATGAATATGAGATAGGGCCTCTGAGAAATATGTGCTTCTGGAGCCATGCAAGATACCTTGGAGTTCTTGAAATAACTCCAGACACTGCTGGTGACCTTTGCCATATGATATTACTACAAAGTGGCAAATTTTGAGGCTAAGCAGAGCATTATAGGGACTATAAAATAGAGCATTCTGGCTATAAGATGCAAAATTACAGCAAAAGAAGAGAAGGAAAAGTCTCCTGGGAATTAGCCTGTTAAAACAGTTCAGGTTTTAAGAGCTGAAAAAGAGAAGCTGCTGATTTCTTGTGGAAAAAATGATTGAAACATAAAGTTATGCTTAACAACAAAATATACTTAAAATATGAAAAATAGTTTTCTGTATTTGAAATGAGTAAGTTTGATGTGGTTCTCAGTGTATTGGACTTTGGACTAGTCCAAAGTCCAATAAGTCTTGTTTTGAAAGACAATTAGTCTTGTTTTGAAAGAAAATTCCTGCTGCTTGTCTTTTGGGACACTAGGAATGCTATATAAAGCTCTGCGGTATCTTGGCAACAGTTAAAGCAGATGAGCTAGAGGCAAAGGTTTTTGTTTTTACTTTTATGTGATTTCTCTGGAAAAAAAGGTACATATGGGCAAAATAACAGGAAAAATAAACCAAACCTGCCTTCATATACTTATTTTTACTTGGCTGAAAAACAGGAAAACTCTGACGAAGCATAGCAAGTTGCATAAATTTCTTGGTATCTTCTCTACCATGTACAGTGGGAATATCCTGAAGAAAGCACTGGACATTATGAATGCAGCAATTGAGGTGGAATAGTAAGAGGAAAAAAACTGTAAATTCTGAAGTATTTTTGCTTCCAGGAAGGCGAAGCAACTGATTCTCCTTTACTTGCTTTGCTGTAGTGGAGGCACAGAAGTGTTGCTCAGCAGCTTAGGAAACTCCACTTCAGGCTCCCTCATTGATGAGCATGTGAATGTCCTCTTCAAGTCTACATTACTTGTAGACATTACACTTCTTTGGCCCTGTTTAAGCCAAAGGAAAGCCATTCCTTTCTCCTAACAGCTCTTTTTCCTGAGTATGGCTCTAAGTTCTTGTGACTAGGTAAAATGTGAAGGTCTAATGGCCAAATAATGTTTATTCATGCTGCTTCCTTTGTGCACTATTTAATGTTGAGATTTGCCTTTCAAATGAATGGCTCTGTGCCCTGAAAGTACTTTGCTTCTAGCTTCTAGGGAACATTTTAACAGCCATTTAGGCAAAAAAGCAGATTTGCCTCCAGTGCCTCCAATTACAATTATGTTTACATAGTTACTAATGGCATTTGCAATAATGCAGCATTTTCTGCATGACTCTCACAACTATGACTTTCGAGAAAAGGCTAAGTATCTCCAGTAGATTTTACTTTTGAGTTGATCAGGCTTTACTACATTTTTACAACACACTGTGCTGCTGCAACTAAGATTTCATCATCAGATACAGACAGTTATCCTCGCCAGCATGCTGTGGGGTCTGAGCATGCAGATATCTGAAGGTATCACACTCAGCATATGTCTTTTCTAGAAGCTAGAAATAACAAAATGCCTTTGGTTCACTTAATGTCTCCCAAAAAAGCATACAATATATGGACATCCTCATCAATAAAGGTAGAGTTTCCAAACATCAAATTGGGCTCAGACTACAGAATAGGCTGGAAAGTATGATTAACTATATAATGGTTGATTTTCTTTTCCATTTTGTACTCTCTGCAAACCAAGCATCAGACAGTTCCCTTGTCAAGGAGAAAGAACTCTGTAAGTTTTTTCAATTCAGTGATAAACTTCAGAAAGTCATTTTGTCTTGCTCTTCCTGGGTCAAACTTGCCCACCTCTGCTGTTACCTGAGCAGCCATGGCAGTCATTTCATATTATTTTTTTGTCTCTGTTCCTGCCTTAGCCAATGTACGAGGCATTTGCAATTGGAAAAAGTAAGTTTTTAGATAACAGAATATAAATTACCACATTGAGTACATTGCAGAGGAAAGCTCAAAACTATATATATACTTAAAATATGTGTGTGAGAGAGAGAGAGAATAACTACAGTGAACCTCACACTACATTGCAGTTATTTTGAAAGTCAGCACTGATAAAATTGTTACACACCCAAACATAGTTTGTTTTCCTGCTGAAAACATAGCAGAACACCAATGGCAATTTTTATGTGGAAGTGTATGATATTTCTATGGAAATGCAGAATGAAGCATTCAAATAAATGTTGACAAGTATTTGGTGATTAACTAGATTGTACAAGCAGTCATGCGTTTTTCAACACTGTGTGGTCTGCAAGGCTCAGGATACTTCTTCAGCTGAGGACTGGTGTGATGTACAACACCAATATACAACAACGAGCGTTTGGATTATGATCTTATTTTTGCCTTTTCATTCTTCGCCAGTGTTCTGAAATTAAACTGAGTGCTAATTTATTGCCCTCTGTTGTTAGCAGCAGGAGATGTCAGAGACTTTGGAACCTGATAGAGAAAATCTGTTTTTCACTCTGTGACCACAGTTTTTGAGCACCGGTGATTGCCAAAACTTGTCTATCTGCTCTTTTGATATTATGAGTTCCAAAACAAAAACGTAGTGAGGATTTTGTTTGAAAGGTTCTTTTTTGAATACATACCACAGCCCCGTCAGAGAATTCTTGTACCCACAGCTAGCAAGAGAGATCCTTCTAAGCTTGTGCAGTCAAATGGTGTTGGGTTGTCACTGGGCAGCTATGTGGTATGACATGAGATCAGAAGTACTGTCCTGTCTGTACAGTGGTAAAATTAATGGATCACATCTTTCCATACCTCATTCTTTACTGCAGCTCTGTATGAAATGTTTTACTACATGTCAGAGGAGGCAAATTTTCTTTTTCTATTAAAAGGACAACCAATTTTTTTCTTGAGAAAAAAAAAATTGAAAGAATTTTTTTTTTTTTTCCACAAGTGAGTTGGGAAAACATAACAGGAAAGATTTTGGAGATGTAGTTTCTGATTCTGAACAATGAAGGAGCTACAGACAAGTAGCTCATGGCTCAGTATAAGACCTGATCTCTGTGGCCATCCAAATTATTATCTTTACAAAGTGAAGCAACTCCAAAAAAAAAAAACATTGAGAATGAAAGTGGCCAACTAACTGTAGTATCCACCAGGCGCTTGCTTTAGAAGGAAGATGCCTCATTCAAAATTCTTAATTCTGTGGTGCCCATTCCTGGACAGATTTCCCCTGAACAAGTGCACATGCTTTGGTTTCTTGCTGCTACAAAAAAAAATTCAAGATCCTTTCATTCCAGATGGGAATTTCTTCCTTTTGCCCCTCCCAACTTTTATGTGAAACAGAATTTCTACCTTCTGACCAGCTTAGTTAATTTTGAAAAACATTCTAATTTAGGTTAATCACATCCTGTTTGAACTCAGGTACCTCCAATTTTGCAGACACTGTAGCATATAAAGCTCTCTGTGGCATGCAGCAGCTCTCTGCAGCAGGCAGAAAAGTCTCGTGGCAGGCCAGGAACAGATGGAGAGGAAATGAGGGGATGCGAGTTCTGGAAGAGAACATAACACTGTTAAAGAAAACACTGGAGAAATATTACTAATTGGAAGGAAGGAACACTGGAAAGAAGGCGAGAAGGGAAATAGGGGCTTAATCTCTCAAGAGAGAAAAGGGCTTGAAAGCAAAAAATGAATGAATAAGAATTTCTGCTTGAGTCAAATATACACCAAATTAATAAGAGTTTTTACCTGGGATTTCTATTCAAAATGTTATAATACCTGTTTTTTTTTATACAAGTGCAGAAGAATGAAATTCCCAGTGTCTAGCACAAGACCATGTTCATGGTTTGGATGTCAACTGGTAGACCAAGTCTATTATGGAAGGAAACAAATTGCTGTCTTGCATTTCTGAAAAAGACTGACATTTCCAAAATATTGCAGGAAACGCCTTCCCGAAACTGACTCTACTTTGTTACTTCTCCTTCCTTTTAATTCTGGGAAACACATCTCTTGGCTATGAGAAGACTTTTGAATGAAAAAAAGGGTTTCTTAGAGAAATGATGTAAGTAGAATATGAGAGCACGCAATCCATACCTCATGCAACATGTCTCTACCTGTGTTTTTACAAGCACATTTGTTATAAATTCAGATCTAGTGTGAATAATATCCCCTCCATTCACAATTTGCCTACTTGTCAGATTTGTTATGTAGGCTTAACCAGGCTGGAATAGCATCACTTTGAAAATGAACTTGCAGCTCACCAAGAAAACAAACAAACAAACTAACTAAAGCACTATTTAAGAAGCTCTCAAATTTTAAACCAGCACCCTTCTTCAGTAAACTGCCAGTAGGTTTTTTCATTATGTAATTATTTTACTTGCTGCAAATCTCTATCAAGAATGGTTTTTAAGAAGATAAGAGTTTTTATTAATTTATCTGCTCATGAGGGTTACTCCCAGATTCTCATTACTTGGATATTTCAGCATTAACTATAATAAAGAAAATATAATACTTGCCTAAGCAAAGGAGAAAAAATAAACAAACATACAAGTGTTAATCATAATAGATGGATACATAACAAATGAATGACAATATATATATAATTTTTTGCAGCAAGTTAAAATGTGGGGACCAGGAACTAAGTGTTGGAGTCAGAAAGCCTGAGATGTGTTGCCCCATTTCAGAGGATGGCATGGAAATGTGTACAGGAGAGCTGGGTGGGTATAGTGATTTTGTAGAGGAGCATGCATTTTACTTCTCTGACAAAATGCTAATAACCTCTGTGCATGTGTTTATCTATATTTCCATGATTGCATAGAGAGAAAAGAGAGAACATTCCCACAAAAAACAAAGATTTAATGATCACTTTTAGTTCCACAAACCATTTGCCTGCTGCTTTGCTGTTTACTTTGGGAAAAATGGTTTGTGATTTTCAGTGCCCAGTTCTGGAAGGGGCAGGCAGCGCAAAACCTGTAGTATGATGCTATTACCATCCTGTCTGTTAAATTGGGACCTGGTGCTTCAGTGGTAATCAATGTGCAAGAGCCCTGCAAGAATACAAGCAGGTTTTGCCTCAAAGAGCCTATAGTCTAAGCAGAAGCCAAATGTAATAGAAAGAGTGAAGAATATAACCCATTTTAGGGAAAGAGTGCTGGAGAATATAAGAGCCAAACTTAGTGACAACGTTTTCAATATTTCCATCCTCCTGCATGGAGCCAGGATTTGGATTCAATGATCCTTGTGGGTCCCTCAAACTTGGGGTATTCTGTGATTCTGAATTTAAGGATCAGGTCCCACCTTTGAATTATGAAAGCCTCACAGCTGCTTGCAGCAAAGCTCAGGAGACCTGAAGAACTGCTCTCAGCTTACTGGCCTGCCTGGTGTCTGCAAGCAGTTTACTGCGCGACCTTCGTGCCCTGTGACCCCAGAGCAGCAGTCTTTTGAGTAGTCAGCTGGCAGATCATACAGCTGCAAGGAAAAAAGCCCTTCCAGGGTCATGGGGATGCAGCTCCCAAATAACTTGCAGGAAGACTGCAGGAGGAAAACCCTCTTTAGCCAATTCTGCCTCTGTGCATGCACATGTAGATCCTGTTAATATCAAAATGACCTTGAGCTCTAACCACAGCTTGCTCTCCTTATTGCTGAGTTTATTGCAGATAATGAGTGTGAGAAATGGATTTCTGCATTTAGGAAGCTCCACTCTCTGGTAATTCAAGAGCTTGAAGCCT
The DNA here is from genome assembly GCF_026119805.1 of Tympanuchus pallidicinctus. Classification (NCBI taxonomy): domain Eukaryota; kingdom Metazoa; phylum Chordata; class Aves; order Galliformes; family Phasianidae; genus Tympanuchus; species Tympanuchus pallidicinctus. The sequence goes on along the minus strand of NW_026294747.1, from coordinate 45,558,251 downwards.
GGCTTTGTTTGCAACACCCTCATCATGCTGGCATACCTGAGTGTGCAAGGCTTAGCACTGGAGGGTCTGCAAACCTGAAAGTTCTTCATTATTTGCAGATATCACAAAGACAAGCCCAGAGCTGCTGAATCAATGTGAAGAGTTGATATCCAGGGGAGGTAAGTATAGCACAGCAGCAAAAAGAAGTAAAATCCACCACTTCAGCATATTTGCAGAGTTCTGAAGCAGTTTGTAATGGATCTGATTTTCCACAATGTCTGAATGCTGTTATCATCAGAGGGCTGCTTATCATCAGAATGGAGACAGCTTGCTTTCAGTAGGCAACTTTGTTCCTTGTGTTATTTTTCCTTTTCTTTATGGTCTCTGTTCCCTTGTGTCTGTTCTCTGGTGTCTAGCTAGGGCTTGCAGTGAGGTACTAAACTAGGGTCAATGTTCTTCAGCCTCACTATGGTAGTACTGCTTCTAAGTGAATGGTGTATCACCCCTGGTGGTGGTGGTGATAGCTAGCAGGTGTAACTGTGGGAAGACAGAAGCCCGCAGTGTCTGTATTTAGTGTTCTTGTTGCATTGCTTATCTTCTGTGTTTTCTTGCTGTGGTTGTACCCACCGTCTTCAGGCTGCCACACCACAGAGATGCCCTCTCCTCCCTCCAATACTGATTTAGAGTTCTCACTCTTCCCTTACAAGAGCCCTTAATGGGGAGCTGGATCAGAGGGCTCCAGTTTGAACAGGGTTTGGTGTGAAACTGTACTCTGAGCCTGTACCATGTTATAGAATCAGCGAATGGAATAGGTTGGAAGAGACATCAAAGACAATTCAATTCCACCCCTTGCCATGGGCTGGCTGCTCTCCACCAGATCAGGGCCCAGGGCTCCATCCAACCTGGTCATGAACACCTCTGGAGATGGGATACCCACAGCCTCTCTGGTCATCTTGTGTCACTGCCCCAGTCCTCTGTGTAACAATTTTATTTCTAACAACTAACTTAAATCTCCCTGCTTTCAGTTTAAAACCATTCCTTCTGTTCTTGTAAAGTTAGTCTCTTCTTATTATATGCTCTCTTCAAGTACTGGAAGGCTGCAATGAAGTCTCCTTGGAGCCTTTTCTTCTCCAAACTAAGTCCAACTTTTCAAAGTTTTTACACAAGAGAGGTTCTCCAGCCCTTTGATCATCCTTGTAGCTGTCCTCTGGACCTACACCAAGAACTCCATGTTTTCTTTGTGCTGGGGACCCCAGGCCTGGACACAGTACTACAAACAGGTCTTCACATGGGCAGAGCGGGAGACAATCCCCTCCTTTGCCTTTCTACCACCCCTGTTTTGATATGCCCAGGATACAATTGGCTTTCAACGCAGCAAGCACATACTGCTGGCTCATACTTTTCTATTTGATCATTGTGATTTCAGACCAGTCTCTATTGGACAAACCAAACCCCTTCTCTATACAGTGCTCACCAAGGCATGTCTTCTTCCTTAGCTGTGCTAGGAGAGGGGTTCATCCAGCTTTCTGTTCTCAAAAGGTGAAGATATATGTGGCAATCTCACTTTAAAGCATTACTGCCTCACCTCTCCCTCGTCTGCCCCACTGCTGTTACCAATGCAGTCCTGTAGGTTGTGACTCTTTTGCAGATGTCACAAGAACTGAAACGGTATCACCAGCTCAGGAAATAGATTCACTTCAAGAAAAGTCACTTGTTTAACCTTTCCCTGATCAGAAATGCTGTACAACAGCACAAGGAGAAGAAACAGAAAAGCAACTGCACTGCAGATCCATTGTGCAAGGAGAAGCTGGAGGCTTCAGGTATCTGCACCCAAAGTCACACCAGCTGTAGAGCATCGGCTAAGAATGGCTTCTGCCTCCACAAACAGTGCTAACTGTTTGTTAGCAGTCTCACATCTGCTGAGCAGGAGCACACGTTTCATGTGTGCGTGTGTTAAATTTGAAGTATGCGAGAAGGAAGAGAGACCAATGTTTAGATAAGGCAGGGGAAATCCAAGAGTGGAGGAAGGGTTCTAAAAACTATTGGTGACAAAAGAACAAGCCTGGCTTATGCGTAGCTTTTAAAGAAAAATCAGGTTTTAAGTGGCATTTTGACAGAAGATATTTATTCTCTCTCTTTCTCTTTTAAATTTCATATTGATTAACATTGCTAATGAGCTCAGGTGTACATTTATGGCTGACTTAGTTACAGGGACGGAATGTATTTGTTTTGAAAGCAAAACTCTGTTCATTATTCCTGGATTTGCAGTAAGATTTTTTTTTTCCTACTCTTCCTTTTCTATTCCTACTTTTTCTACCGTGAAAACAGTGGGGTTTGGGTTTCTAAAAGCCTTTTGCCTCCTTCTTTCCAGGAAGAAATACATTATCTAAAACTGCCTGTTCCTAAGCACTGAATTTTAGCTTCTTGATAACTAACAGGCTAAAATTCTTCCCAATTCGTCTTGTGTTCTATCTGGAAAAGAACTTTAAACGTGGTAACACTTGCTCTGAGAATACAGCTCTGAGATTTTTTTTTTTTGCCTACAGTAGATATGATATCTTTAATTTGAGAAGCTCTAACTCGAGAGGAAAGGCTGGGCTTTTCTGCTGGGTTGGCAGAACAAAATGTTCAGGTAACTCTGACTTACTCACTTAATCTTGTTCTAGCATGTACAGGGCTCAGTGGAAAACCTGACAGAAGTGTTCTGGAGATGTCTCTGCTCTGGCTATCCCATCATCTTTATTAACTTAGGTACACTTATCTCTTCTCTTTATGTTTGTTCTCTTCAGACTGAAAAGACAGATACATTTAGAAGTTTCTGAATGATTCTGAAGTGTAAAGATGCTTCTCTTCAATGAGAATTCCTCAGTGAATTTCCAGGAAAAAAAAAGCAGAAAAGGTTGTAACCGTATGACAGATATTACACAATATCCTGATAATTCAGATTTAGAGATTCTGCTATAAAAAGAAATATACTATTTTCTAGCTCTGTTCAAGCTTTTCTAAGAAAATATATACAACTGCTAAAGATAAAAACACATTCTAATCTTAGGAGATGGCATCTGTATGATTACACACGACGTATCAAAACCAAGGATTCTAATGATAAACTTTGAACTATTTTGGCTGCACAACTATTTTGTTATTACTGTTACTATACACAGCCTACTGCCTACAATACTGAGTAATGGAAAATGAATAGCATATATTTCAACATTTGGTCCTTTTTTTATACCATTCTAATTACAATTCCAGTTCTAAGCTGTTTATAAGCATCTTATAAATCTTGCTTTCACTGTATTTTTTTCATTTTAATATAAATATCAGAAGTAAATCAATAAAGTTGTTCAAAGGTGAACTGAAACCTTTCTTTGTTACACAAGAAGCAACTCAGAAGGTTTAGTCTTTGCCATTCAGTCAGTACAGATGAGACAGGTCAGCAGCATAAGGTACAAGCAAATCCACACTGTGGCACAAAGTTGACAATCAAAACAATAAACAGTGAGAAAACACCGAGGGCACACAGAAAGAATTGTCAGTGCCTTTTCCCTGGTTCTTGTTAGGTAAGTTCTCAGCTGAAAATGAAGTTAGCTGCTTGTACTTTCTGTTCTTTCATAGCTAAAACAAATGGAACACACTGAGTGCCCTCCAGACAGATCATTTTCCTCACGTAGCCCATACCCGACAGTCCCTGTGTCTTTGGCATCCTGAGTACACTGAAATAAAGCTTTTTTTTGCTGTAAATGTTTCACCTCTGCAAAATCTGCCAACCTAGCACGCTGCATCAGTGATAATTATTTTCTTCCTCTGTTCCTGGAATGTTAATGATGCCAGTTCTTTTCTAATTAAGCTAGAAACATATTAAGAATTCAAGAAGCAGCTTCGAAAAGGTAACAAACTACTGAATTTAAATAATGACAACTTTTCATATGAAAAAGAAGTGAAAGCACGTACCTTGACTGCAAATTTGCTACTGAGGAAGTACAAACAAGTGAGTGCAACACTTCTCAGTGAGCAGCCATGCTCCGTCTGTTGTATGAATGAGTGTAACTTCTGATTTTCTGCCCCTCCCTGAACAGAGCAGACTCATCCCTCCGTTAATGACATCATATTCCTGGACTTTCTGCTGTACTATATTTCATTCCAGGAGTGCAGCTTGTTTGCTGTAACCAGCATGAGACCACTTGTATTTGACTAGGGGTGGTAAACAGTACAAATCAAGTTGAAGTAATGACATCCCACAGAGCGTGTATGAAACAGCCATGTTTGTTTGCAAAGAGCCTCAAACATGTACATGTGTGAGCATACACACATACAACCTCAATCCTGATTTCAGGTGATGGTGTATTTTATTTTTAACTGCTGATAGACTTAACCAAGAGCTAAACAAGCTAGTTTCTTGCAAGATTCAAATCTTTAAAACTGAAAATAACATTTGTGATCTTACATTCTTCTTTTTCATGGGAAGAAATTTAGTGTTTATATTTCTCAAAAACAAAAAGCATTGCTCTTCCTCAGCAGAAATCTCTATTTGTACTCAGTTAGCTGTGAATAGAAATTCCAAGTACCATTTAAAGTTTTAAGGGTTACCAGAATTTCTTCTAAACTTTGGAAGAAACGTCTGTAGGAAACAGTCATACACAGAGAGAAGAGTCTTTTTCCTTTGACAGTGACTTTTATTCTGAATTTGAGATCACAGCAGAGCTGATTTTTTTGTGTTTGTTAGGCATAACTGTTTTTCTTCTATTTATATAAGAAAACTGAAGCCTGAAATGGCAGCCAGGGTTGCAGAATTTCATACAAAGAATACATCTTCATTCAGAGGAAAAATTAACAGAGAACAGTCTGCTCCCTGTGTTTCACACATATAACTAATTCTGAAAGTAAATGATTTAAGAAAAAAACTCACAGCTAATTATAGCCTATGTGGTCTATTTTGTGATTGATTTTATCTATCAAAGTATTTGGCCCCTACTCTCCACTTCTTCATTTATTGTTTTAGAATAACACCCATACTTCTCCCAGCAGGACTAAATGCTTTGATTTCCATTTATTTCCCTTTTCTTTTTTCTGAAGCTGTTCTAATACAAGTAATACATTTTCTTTCTTTACTGCTGAAAGTTGAGTCATGCTTTAGTAGCCATGTCTTCTGCTCCATCTCTGTTTCCCTTGAAATAGTCTTAGCTTGATCATAAAATCCCCAAACTCAAATCTTCCAAGGTCTCAAGGTCTTCATCCTGAATTCCTCATCAAGTTTTAACTTCTAAGTCTTGAATAAAAATTTTAGAACCATACTTCAGAGTTTCTTCCTTATTCTTTTTTCCTTGAACATAGCTTTAACTTACTCTTGCAACTGTAGTACTGCAAACTCCTGCTTTGTTTTTAAAATATCTTTTATTTGCTCATAAGAAGGATTTGGCAAGCTCATTTGTAGCAGCATAATGAACCCCAGCGGTGGAGAGATCTACTCTGCTAAACGTGGAGAATGCAGGTGGCCTTTTGAGGAGCAGGTGTGGGGAATTCTACCCTCTCCATGAGGCTGAAGCAGGTGCTGCTGGTAGCTCGTTGGCTACCAACACTTACTTCTGAAAGGGGAAACAAATACTCTTGTTCTTTTCAAGGGCTTTAGTGGGGCTAAGCTCTGCAAAGGAAGAATCGTGACTGGGTGTGAGGAAGTAATAAGAACATGAGTGGGGCTTTGTCTGCAGCTGTTAAGGAGATAAAATGTGAAGTCTTCAAGTATCTTAACATGAAGTTGGAATAGCATGAACTCAGACAGATGATGAAGATTTCTCCTTTCCTATCCCATTTTCTTGTTTTCCAGAGGGTAACTGAAAGGCTGCAAAAGGCCACAGCTGAGAGTCATAACTTGTAATTGTGAAAGCACTAATCAGCTTGAACTTGGTTACCTGTGAGCATTATTGCTTGGTTAGCATTTTGCTAGGAAATTGGAAGAGAAGATAGCTGAATGTTCCCTCCACTAACTTAAACAACAAATGGTGAGTAAATGAATACGATGAGAAAATTTGTTAATTTGTTATTTAGGCCTATTATAAGTGCTTTCTCTGAGAGGAAGTCTTGCTTAGTGACTTTATTGCTTATTTGTTGCCCTTTTCTAAGAGTGTTTTTTCTCTATTTGTGGCTATACTGCTAACAGTTTGGTTGCCTTTGAATCCTAGGGTTTGGAAGAGGGCAGTAATTCTCTCTTTTTGTTAAGGAATTACAGCTTTGGTTGCTGGTACTTGATTGGGAATTCCTTAGAATAGAGGACTTGTGTCCTTTTTCAGGCAGGTGGGAGAAACTATGCTCAGATCTTCCATTGCTTTCAGGGAATATTAAAAGTTATGTGTGCATGTAGGTCAGGATCTTAGAACAATTTTTTTCTTGCAGCTATGTATGTGTATTTGCTTCCTGTAAAAACTTCCTGTCTTACCCAAGACTTAATGATTAAAATAATAACTAGAGAGACTTAGCTATCTTCTTTATCTTGTTATGCTTTATTTCCTTCCCCTTGTCTAAATCTGATGCTCTAAGATAAATTGTATCTGGACTGTTCTTCATCGTTAGTGAGATTTTTGTGTAATCACTGAGCAGTAGTTGTTTTGGTTGTATTTTGGTGGAAGCATTCACCCCTTTTGGTTAGCTGCATTTTTCTGGAATAAGAACTCTTTTTCTTTTGGTCTCCTCTGTATTTCTGACTTTTAAAGAATATGTGCTTATTTTAAAACTTTATTTCTCTTGTTCATGTAGAAATGGCTTTTTCCCTGTAGCGAAGTTCTTGTGTCTTTCTTGTATCATAAAGGATATTGATTTGTCAGCATTTAGAAGCTGTGTGAGCTACTGAGTAGTTGTAAGGGAGTGAGGTTTGAGAATCTTTTAATAAGATGAAGGTTAGCTACAGATAAAATATTGATAGAGAAGCAATGTTAGTTGTAGAAATAAGGGGAAAACGCACACAATCTCTTGTTTGAAAATTGGTTTTGCTGAGTGTGGTATTTTAAAGGATACAGTCAGAACCATACCTCTTCAGCTCTGTGAGAAGGGCAGCATTCATCTTTGGAAGTAGTAGAAGTGATTTCAACCTACCTCTACAGAAAACTGTAGAAGGACTTGAATGCTGGGGTGTTATCTTAGCAGTAAAACGACTCTCAGCTGAATAGCCTGGGTTTGAATCTGCATTTAATGATACCAAGCAAATGATAATGGAGTAAATGAAGAAAGCAAGGGACTCTGCTTTTCCTTTCCATGTGGGCTGTAGCAGGTAGCACTACTGGGATGAGAATGTCCATCTGTATGAAGCAGAAGCAATTTTTTTTTTAAACCTGTGTGTGACATCTCTCATTAGAGGAACCATCATTGTAAATGAAATTCTTGGTCCTGCTTTTTCTTTGATGTGGACCATAACTTGGCTGCACTAATAAAGATGATAATATTGCCCTCAGAAGGAACTAGATGTCAAATGTCTTATTTTGCAACTCAGTTAAGTGGTCATTATGTAGATCCATTCCTGCAATGATACCTGACTTTTCTCTTTCACTGAGTATTGACTTAATAGCCTTTTGTTGATCTTGAAGCCTGCTTTCCCTGAAGAAGTTGATGGGTAGAAGAGAGTCTATTTCCTATGAGCTTAAACTGCTTATATTTTAAGAGCTAATGGATTTTCAGTCAAAACCAGCCACATACCTCAAGGAACAATGTATTCTACATATGTTTGAATCTTCTGTGATTTATATGAAGACTGTACTGACCTCCCTGATTTGGTGAATGACAGCCCTAGTGAGATAATACAAATCTCCACAACAGTCCTCATAGCTATTCAGATCCACACATGATAATGTACATGAAAGGGAAGTTTAGTTGATGTATTGGTAGTACACACAGTAAATTACTGGGCAGTTTGTTTTTGTAAAACTTTCTATGTGTCCTTATACTGGTTCTTGTTTGCTTTTGTTGTTAGGTTTGTACATCGTTACGTGTGTTGTCTTCTAGCATCACTTTGCCAGGTTCCTGGTAACAGATTTTCCACCACAAGTTGTTTTGAATACATGGAATTAATTAGGAACCTGAAAGCTGTGAAATACAATAGTGTTTGCTTGGAGGTAGAGGAAACACTGATTGGCAGGAAAATATTTTCCCCTTTCCTGAGACTTAAATGTCATGCTGAAAGTTGACAGATGGATAGCTTAATCCCATCTTGTCTCTTGATCAGACCAAACTTCTGAACTTCATTGCCATGAGTTAAACTGTGAGGTGGTTTCACCTGTTCCAGTGGATCTTTGTTGATCAGCTCTATGAGTGCAGTATTTTGGGTGGTTTTCATGAGAGCGCAGCAGAGAGAGGATAATCACCTCCTTCACCCTGCTGGCCATGTTTCTTTTAATGTAGCCTAGGATACTGTTGGCTGTGTACATTTGCAACCCAGAATGCCTGTTAAACAGATGCAGCTGCCATCATTCAGTCAAATCCAAGCTAAAGATATGGATAGCAAAAACTTGATGATCACAGTAATTAAAGTAATTAAATCTAAGAGTGATAGCTCCAGATAGCATTGGAGTTTTACCTATTCTAACCTTATTATAGGGACAAATGGCTGACTGTGACTAATTCCTGCCACAACTTGCAATAAGTGTGATTCCATCTGCTTTTTCTGAGTGCTGATTGTTTCTAATTGTGAAGCAGTAGTCCCTGCAATAACATGTTTGAATTCCTTTATTGGGCACTTATTCCTTCTGAGTGAGGTGCAGAAAAGGACAGAAAACCATTGAGTTGTAACAAAACTCGGTGTGAGATTGTAAAGGAAGAGAAGATCACTGTTTTTCCTAGATTAGTTAACTCCATCCTTTCATATTCATGAAAACCTAGCTGTGTATGCCCAAGTGGTCTGACTGGAATTGTGTCTCATATGGGATGTGGAACTCTGGCTACTGAATCTCTGCTGCATCTTCCAGTTCCCTTCAGATTGATGATAATCAGTTTTTGAACATGCATTTATGTAGCCATGGCAACCAATTGCTATTGTGGAATGATTTTTCATCTCAGAATTCAGTTTATTTTACCCTTCAGATGTTAACATTTGATCTCTGCCTGATTTCCTTTGTCTTCTCATTTTTGATATCTCTTTGAGATCTAGAGAAGGTCCAGCAGAGGACCATAAAGAAGATGAGAGGCCTAGAGCATGTCCCTTGTGAGGAAAGGCTGAGACATGTAGGTCTGATCAGCCTGGAGAAGGCTGGGAGGGGATCTTGTCACTGTTTATAAATGTCTAAACTGCAGGAGTCAAATAAATGGGGCCAGGTTCTTTTCGGTGGTGTGAGCAGCAACAGAACAAGGGGCAGTGGATACAGACTGGAACACAGAAAGTTGCATACTGATAGGAGGAAGAACTTCTTTAAGGGTTACAGAGCACTGGAATAAGCTGCCCAGGGGGGTTGAGGAGTTTCCTTTTTCTGGAGATACTCAAATCCACTTGGGTATTTTCTGCTGCTGCCTACTGTAGAGAATATGCTTTAGCAGAGATGTTGGGCTAGGTAATCCCCAGAGGTCCCTTCCAACCCCTACAATTCTGTGATTCTGGCTGCAGTCTGTGTTCTGCTTTGAATAACAAGAAGAGAAATGGCACCAATACCAGGCTATTAACTTGTCATAGCTCTGTTACTAGAACACGAGCCTTCAGCTAATGAGTCATCTCTGCCATGAACTTGGTATGAGCTGTGCATTCTTCAGTGTTTACCAGTTTTATGATTATTAATTTTTAATATTGCTGGACATGACTTTAACTGTTGCTCTGTTGATTCTTGTAATGTCTTTACGTTTGTACTGCAGCCATTCTTTAATATATCTGTTACAAATATCTACGTGACCGAGCTGGTTTAAGAGTTAGGACATCAAAGACATACTGTTCACATGGGAGTAAACCGAGTTGGTATATTTTTTGATTGTCTTTTTTCCCCGTAGAAATCTCTACTCAGTTTATGGAAAAGTAATTTGTCAAATATTCTTTAATTCTAGTAGATGAAACATGTGTCTCTTGCCTTTCCATGAATGGTTTATTTATAATGTTGTGGGGTTTTTACTTGTCAATTAATTCCCAAAAATAAAGTACAACTACGAGTTGCCTTTGCATACATAGACAGAAACAGAAACTTCAGGCTGTTTAGCCTCATGTTAGTCCTGCAGATGCTATGGAAGAAGTCCTTATAGAAGCTCATGAAACACAAAGAGGTGTTTAGAAAGCATCAGTGTTGAGGTACTAAAAGCAAGTAATTTCTGATCATCTGGATTGCCTATTCTTATGAAATAGCAACAGGCTGAGTGGATAAGGAAAAGTAGTGGAACTTGTTTACCTTGACTTAGCAAGGCTTTTGATGCAATCTTCTTGTTCTTGAAAGTAAACTGGGGAGGTATGACTAAGAACTGTGGGCTACATGCTGTATGAAACATTGGATGTATCCTTGGGTTCAGAATGGAGCAGCGGTACTTAAAACAACAAAAACCTGGCAATCAATTATGAGTAATGCTCCTTCTCTATTCAGTTTCTTCATCAGCAACCTGAATGATGGGAAAGAATGCATGCCAACACTAAATTGGAGGGAACAGCTCATGGCTAAACTTCAGGGCTGCCATTCAGAGAGAATTAAGCAGGCTGGAGAAGTTGTCTGAGAAATTAACTTTCAACCAAGTGTGAAGTACTGCATCTGTAGTTGAACAACTCCTTGCCTCAGTGCAGCAGACAGTCTGGGCAAGAAAAGATCTCAATGGCTCTAGTGAGTATTAACTTGAACATGAATCAGTGTTGTGTCCATTCAAGGGTGAGATCTTTCAGCATACTGGGTTGTTAGCATGAGCATAGCCAGCAGATTAAGGAATGCAGTTATTCTCTACCCAGCATTTCTAGGGTGAAGTACTTCAACCCACTTCTACCCTCTCAGATGAGAGACTTACAGGTTGAAAGGGTTCCAAAGCAGGATCGCTGAAATTATTGGAGAGCTGAAGTAAGTGACATACATGCAGAGGCTGGGAGAGGTGAATTTTGTTTCAGGCTGGAGAAAGTTGAAGGGAAATACTTGCAATATTGAACTGTGTAGCAGATGGCAGAAAATAAGAAGCTGAAACTCTTCTCAGTAAGCAGCAAAGATAAGAAACAAAAGATATGAAATACAATAAGGAAAGTTCCAATCTGTTGTTGCAAAGGCTGCATCTTTGGAAATACTTAAAACGCAGCCTGGCAGGGCCATGAGCAATCTCATTGAGCTTTGATGTTGGGCCAGCTGACCTTCAGACTATTTTTAACAGACTTCTGTCATTTTGTGAAATTCTGACAATTTGAGAAATGACAGTATTTACTAGAATCTTTGGTAAGTTTTTCTGATGCCTGACTGCTTACCTTCCTTATCATTTGTTCAGTGCACTGGAATTTGTTTACTACATTGGAGAAGCCTTCACTGAAGTTTTGTTCTCTATGTAGGTACCTTTATTCTGTAGTACGTTTATTTCTGGTCCTTTCATTTGAAAAGGCAGAAAGCTAGACCTTTATGTCAGGTTTCCAATATCTGAACTCATGATCTTTTCAAACTCCCCTCCAACATGTTGTTTTCCCCCTCTACTGTGAGAACAAGACAAGAATCCCTCTTAGGAAAAGAGGTCCAGTTCTATTCCATTTTCTTTCTTAGCAATCTCATAATTATACATTCAAAAATTACATTAAAGAGGGAGTTTGCCTGAATTTGTTGCTTACAACTTCTTACTGTCCCTCCCAAGTCTTTTGTCATTATGTAGGCAAAAGTTTCTTCCTTTATTTTTTTTTTTTTTTTTTTTTTTTAAACCTGTGGCCAATGTAAGCAAATAAGTTTTTCTGGCTCAATTTGTAAGAAAAAAGTATTTAAAAAACAAACCACACAACAGTCTAGACATCCCTTTTCATCCCTTTCCACAAATATATCAGCAAGAGGGTTTTTTCTTCTGTCAGTGACCTGGAAGTTTATAAGAAACATCAGTAGAAGTATAAATGCCCAATGGAGATTTATCATTACCAATAATACTGCAGTTCTGCCAGCCAAATTTAAGCAACTTTGTGACATACTGTTCCTTTTTGGTGTCATTTGAATGGTGTTGCATAAGATTGTTAAACAGCTTCTAGAACTTTTCTTTTAGAATTCTTGCAGAAATTATGCTAACAACTTCCTCTGTCACCAAACCTTGGTTTAGAAAGATCAGTTTTCTGTTATCCTATGCTGATGAACATCATTAAAAGAACAAGCTGTTCCATTATTATTTTTTTTTATTCAGTTTTTTCCATGCTGATGAGCTGAAAATTCTTATGAGGATAAAAGCTGTCATTTTTCTACTCAGAAATAGAATGGTATATACTTCTTCAAGGGTGTTACTATAGGTCGGGTTTCCAAAGTTATTGAGAAAAGTAGCTACAACCTCTTTGTCTGTCCTGTCTTATTTCTCTGTGCTGTCAGATTTCTCTTTCTTGGCTTAGCATTCTTTACAATTGGGAATAAATTTTTTGAAGGTTGTGATGAGAATTCTTGCATGTGAGGGAAATGCAGTATTCAGTAGTGGTGTATAAACTGAAAGGACACACTGTTTCTGCCAAATTAGTTTTTAAAGCAGAAATGAATTTGAAGAAGGAATACAAGCCCCTATTTGGAAGATTTGCACTTAGGTTAAAAATCAAACGCACCTTCTATGTTCCATTCTATTTGAGCATCTAAGTGAAAAATTGGGTTTTTAAAATAACAAGTGACCTTTATTTTTGGCTTTTTTTTTTTTCCCTCCACTTTTGAAACTTTCCTGCATTTCACCCACTTCTTTCTGGTCTTTTTCTTCTCATTTAATGAAGTCAAGAAGACTTATTACCTTGACGGTCAGTTGCAATGAGGAAAAATATGTGGACTTAAATATGTGTAAGATAACTGCCTGAACTGTAGAAAGATCTGGAAACTGCAAAACTGTTTTTGCTGATAGTTCAAGGAACAAGGATGAGAAGAATAGTTTCTTTGTTTTTGCCTTTATAAGATTCATTGTTGTAATGTCTTGTTTTTACTGAGCTCAAAAGTTGAGATCTTTTAACCATTGTATGAGAAAGAGCCTCAGAAGAAATAAGCATGACTACAGTCTCTGCATGCAAATGTCTAAACTTCCCTATTTCACAAATTTCTATTTTTTAGTAGCTATAATTAATATTTCCTAAGAACTTAAGCGATAACTTTAACTGGTAACCTAGGGAACCAACACTTACAGAAATATCAGGTCTGCTGATATCTGCAGGATACTGAGATAGTTTTGTAAGTGAAATACATGCTGTACTTATTAATTCGGGGGAGAAAAAGCTTTGATACTGGATAAGGGAAATACTGCTTAATTTTTTTTTTGTTTGTTTCCAATGAGTCTAAACCAAGGAAATGCCACCATCATCCACTGAACTCTGTAAGAGTAGTATCAGCAATCCGAACTGAAATATCATACTTGAAACTTACTTGTTGGCTTGCTCAGCCTTTTTACATTTATTTCTGGCTGAGAGATAGCTGTCTTTGTTGGGGTAAGGAGGAAGGGCTCAGCAAGTCAAAACCCTTCTGAATGCCAGTGAGATCTTCTTTGCCTGTGAATTGCTATGTGGCTTTTTTAATAGGGCCATACTTTAAAAATCTACAGTATTGGACTAACTTTATTTTCTTCTATTACATCTTGCAGATTCTTTCTGTAACATCTTGCAGGTAGAAACAGCCGTATGGTCCAGTCCAATATTTTGACTATAAAGATTCAGATAGTGTCTTGCGTTCTGTTTATAAACAAGCAAGGAAAGCATGATCTGGCTGAATAAAAATCCCATTTATATTTACACTTAGTCAGTAGTTCAACTGGGGATGGAGTGGGAACAACAACCAAACCCAACCAGAAGAAAAAGAGATGCCTTAGCCTTCAAGTAAGTAAAGGAGGCTTTAAAAAGGCATGCGAGATTTTTCCCTATTTTAGGTTATCAAAAAGTCACAGATGTAAATTGCAGCAAGGGAGATCTAGGCTGGATGTCAGGGAAATCTTTCTAATCCAGAAGCAAGTGAAGCACTGGTGGCCTCCTGTTTTTGTGGAAAGCATTCATTGCTGTAGGGGCAGGTATATCTCATAGTTTGTGGGGAAAAAAAAAAGAGAGGATTGTCTGGTGATTTCTGGACTTCCCCTCCAGTCTTATGGATATGACCCTGAATGGCATTTAGTTTTACTTGGGCTTTGTAAAAAAGTAGAGAACTTAGACTACTTGGCCTAAAATCAGAATCATCCTTTAGCTGCTTTGAGCTGATTCTAGAATGCTTAGGGATGATACTCTTACTAGCTTAAAAAATGCTGGAATTAAGAGTAGTTGTAATAAAGCATGTTTTATTGTCTGAGGTGTCACACATTTCAATCTTGGCTTAAAGCAAAATAAATAATCAGTACTGCTGTTATATAGACTAAAAGGCACTGTGAGTGAGTTCCTCAGTATCCTCTTTCAAGAAGATAGCTTCATTCTGAGATATTGTATTTCCCACTTTAGCTGCTGTCTGTTCTAGCAGAGTTGGAGCTGTGACTGAGAGATGTGGTCTGACAACAGCTAGGGTTGCAGTATACTTTTTTTTTTTTTTCAAGGATCTTTCAGTATTATTAAAATATGATCATTTCCCCTAACTATATAAATCTTGTCGTCTGGTGTGATGACTTCTCTGTAAGGCAAAAATCAAGTATAGCTTGTTGTACCAGCTGTTGCAGGAAATGGACATTTAGACACAAAGTGTGTATGGGGGGGCATCTGGAAGTGTTTAGTTTTTTAAGCTATGTAAGGGACCTAAATGGTAGTTGTAAACCAGATTGTCAGTATTTTGGTAGGAATAAGGGAAATCTTTACAAGTGACAACATTTTAAAATGTTGACACTCTCTCCTGGAAGGTATCACTTTCTCAGGCATATTCTCTTCATTTAATTAAGAAATCAGTTTGGTATGTGTGCTGTGTGTTTTTTTTTTTTCTTTGTAACTGAAATTGGAGGTCTGATCTCTTTTTCCCAGTCATCATACATATTCTGTGGGGATGTGGAAGAATAAACTATGAAATCAAGTAAAAAACCTAGTCTGGGGAGGTGCTCTTCCAATAGCAAGTTCAGTGCAGCAGGTCTGATCCTATGCTGTTAGAGGAAATTAGTTTTTATGATTGGGAATAGTGGGAGGTTGTAGTGATGTGGGGGTCAGGTTCTTTTTCCCAAGTAACTAGCAGTAAGTTGAGAGGTAAAGGCCTTAATTTGTGCCAGGAGAAGTTCAGGTTGGATATTAAGAAAAAATTTGTTCTTAGAGGGGTGAGGCATTATTGCAAGCTGCCCAGGAAGGTGGTAGAGTCACTGCCCCTGGTGGTGTTCAAGAACTGTGTGAATGTGGCACTGAGGGACACGGTTAATGGGGATTCCTTTATTCCATACCTAGTATGTTTCTGATAACTTCTGCTTTATATGACAGGCAGAAATGAATTGAAAAGGAGACTAGTCTGAAAAATGGAGTGCACAGTTGTCTTCCTAGATGATATCTGTCTAAACACCATTATGATTCTCTTTATGCAGTCACTTGAACTTTACAACACCAGTCGCTTTGGCAGCCATGACAACCTTAAAAAATAAAAATAAAAAATAAATCTACCGCATGTTCCTTCCAAGCATGGAAGACCTGTGTCATTTGCTATCTCTCAACAAGGCTGAGGATACCTGGCAGGTATCAGCTGGTTCTGAGGTATGTGGAGGAAAATGCTCTTGCTCCTCCTCTTTGTACTGATGGCATATTCTAGATGACACTGGTGTTGATTTTAAAAAATGTTGTAGATTTCATGCTGATTTAAAAAACATAAATCTGAACCTCTGATTTAGAAATATCCCCGAAACATGTCAACAACTATGACAGAACCTTCAGACTTGGCCTTGCTGACAAAGTGAACAGCTTTGGCAATGACAAAAGAAAATCTCAATATACATTAGCAGTTGGTAGCCTGTGCAGTCATATTTGGGATGTGATACATAAAGGACAGAAAGACAGTTTACAACCATGCATTGACTGTAGGCAACAATGGATTTTACTAGACATCTGCAATGACTGAGATGTTAAAAAAGTAGCTGCATTTCAAATGAAGGGTTTCTAACACTAACTTCAGTTTGGGCACAATTCACTTATCCTTCTACTTTTAGCTGCTAACTAATGGGTGACAAACAATGCTTAAGAAATATTTCTTTAATCAATAAAAGGCAAGTCAATATTTGTGTATTTCAGAAGGATGCTTCTCACCCCTCTATCAGTCTGATATATGAAGGAAAGCACTGCTATAATGAATCAGTAGCTGAACCCAGATGTGGCCATGCAATTGC
Organism: Tympanuchus pallidicinctus; assembly: GCF_026119805.1. NCBI lineage: Eukaryota > Metazoa > Chordata > Aves > Galliformes > Phasianidae > Tympanuchus > Tympanuchus pallidicinctus. The sequence continues at coordinate 45,541,895 of NW_026294747.1, read as the reverse complement.
AGATGCATGTGTATGTCAAATCCTTTGCATGGTTTGAAAAGCTATTTGAAAGTAAGCGCGACTGGAGGAATAGAAAGCAGCTTTCCTGACCTTCATTTGAATTCAGTGAGCAGAAATGTTCAGAGAAAGTAGATGTTGTGCACGTTTCTTGAGCTGTTGCTATTCTAGTGAAGTGTATTAACTAGATCAGCTTTAATAGTTTCTGTTGGTGGCACTTCAGTCTCCCTGGGCAGTTCACTTCAGTGATGCTTTCTGTGGGGGTTTGTGTATCTGAGATGATTGTGTCTTCTTTCTCGAAGCTTGCAACTGAGTTAATTTACACAATTAGTTTTCTTAGTTTATTCTCTCTTCCAGTTATCTTGCACTAGATCAGTTATCTCTGTTCTTCCAGTTGTAGCAATGATTTGTTCACATTTCTATTGTTAATACCATGGTGAAGTTGAGTGATAGACAGAAAGCTGTTCTTATAAGCAAGAATACTTGTAATATTCAAGTCTGGGCCACTGAACCACTCCTACAAGAATGTAGAGTACCAGTGGGGTGCCTGAAATCCTTCCTGGAGGGGAAAAAAATTCTCTTGGTTTTTGTGAGGTTTCAGGATATTAAATTGGATCAGCTTAAGGCTGAATGGTTTGTAGTGATAACAATCTAGTGCTGAAGGCAGAGAGAGAGCAATATAGCAATTCCAATAGAAACTGAAGATAGAGCCTCCTCTTATGTCTTCTAATAAAGCAAATGCTTTCTTTGTTGTCTTAAATAATACGGAATAAGATACTAAAGTAAAACAAGATCAGCTTTATTTTTCTTGTATGCAAATTTGTCTCCTTTTTATTGACAGATGTTTAGAGGCTGTAAAATAAGGATGGAAAGGTGACAGGTCAAGTGAATGGTGTTTGGAAGTGGATTTAATTATCTTGTGTGTAATAACTTCCTTTAACTGATGTCCATTTTGTTGATTTAAGGAATACAGGAGACCTAAAGTGCCTTGCTCTATACTGTCATAATTTTAGCCATGTACCAATGGAGGTAATAAAATCTTGGATTTTCCAGATTAGTTCTTAATGTCAGAGTCCCTGCATGTCATGAGAACAAAAAATAGAATATGCTGAGTGGTGCTGTTTTAAAGCAAAATCCCTTTCCAGGGAGAAGGCACAGAGACTGAATTCTGTTCCAAATCTTGTGATGGCCAGATCCTGGATTCAGATTTTCCTGGCTGGAACAGGTATGGCCTGAGATCTGACATTTAACAACGTTTCTTGTTGACTCACCCAAAACTCCTCCTGCTTGTTCTGTTCTCTGCAAGAGAGCTGCTGCCTGTAGCTGTTCAGGTACAGTTGTGTTTACAGAGTTCTAGCTGAACTGCTGTGGGAGAACAGCTCCAGTTGACTAGTCTGCAAAACATGTGTTATTTTGATTTCCTGTCTGATCCATCCCAAGAGTGTTTGTTGTCCCCTTGGTTGTCTCAACACTAATGTGAAGGGCAGCAGGTACGGAAAAGGAGGCTGGATTGTGAGTTGGCATTGCCAGCATATTCTCAGTAAAGACTGGAAGGTTGGACTTTATAGTTGCAGCCATTGCATGAAAAACAAAGAAATGTTTTAATTAAAAATAAATAAATAAATAAAAACTTTGACTGGAGCCCTAAAGACAATTTCTGAGTGACTCTAGCAGCATTAGGAAGAGAGGTTTTTCTGGTCTGTTGAGCTATAGGGATCCCATCCTCTATCCAGACAGCAACTGTCCTTCAAGTCGCTAACTGTGGCTGTCTTGGAAGGATGTAAGGGACAGATGAGTACATGTGTAGGTCTGGACCTGGAAGAGCTTGAAGTAGCTTACTTCGACCAGTGCAGAATATTCTGCTACTGTGTGTCTTGTTGCAAACAGATCAGAAGGAGCTCTTCAGTTTGCTTTTGTCAATAGGATCACATGAGAAGGTAATGACAACTTGTAAATGCTGCTTTGGAACAAATCCCAAGTGGATTTACTCACGTATGAAAGTACTTGCTGTCAAGCTGTAAGGAAATTGTAAAAAATATTACTCTGAAACTTCTGAAATCAAAATCTGTATTTTGCTGCTGAGTATGAATTATCACTGGAATATCAAACTCATAATTTAGTTGGGATTGTAGTAAATGTACTTAAAAAAAACATTGTTCGTGTATGCGGAAGTGTGTGTGTATGCGTGGACAGAAATATATCTGCAATCTGTGTAGATTAGATACAGAATTGGGTCTTATAGATCTAACTTCAGAGTTGGAAGGGGGAAGTTGCTTCTGCTCTCAAATTCCAGACCTTTTGGTCTACTGGCAAGTCTAGAATAAAGCTGAAGAGACCTAAGCTGAATCTGTATTTGATAACCCAGTAGGGATGCTACAGCTTCCCATCCTTACTGCATTTGTAGTGCTGGCTTGCCTGCATGTCTTCATTAGGCTGTGTGGTTTACTAGGTCAGGACTACTTGTGGGGACCATTTGCCTTGTGGTTTTCTCCATGAGTAGTCACATCTGTTGACTTCCTTGTAAAACTCTTGAGAAAAATGTCAGAGGTGGATGAAGATGACTTAAACAAGTTTTTGAGTGAGAAAGACCAAAAGGGCTTTCTTCTGTTTCATTTATGTCACTTATGTCTATATCAATGACATAACCTTCTCTTGAAATCCAAAGAGAGCATTAGAGTAGCTTGTGTATGTGTATAAAAGATTTCAGTGCTCTTCAAACTTTAATTTGGTACTGCTGTTCTAATGTATTAGGAACAGTAGGCTTTCAGGCAATAGCAGCTGTTCTCCTTTTTCTGTAAAGCACTAGCTGTTCACCAGAAGTTCAAGTCCAAATTCTGAACGTGGGGGAATGAATTTCTAACCTTCCAAAGCAAGAATGAAGAGCCACAATCACTTTCATGTCTTGCAGACAGGGAATTGCAATTAGAGTTTCTTGTTGTCCCTTGGCAGAGGCAGGCATTCAAACTTTCCCAAGTGTGTTTGAGCTCCAAGTGAAAGAAAATTTTAATTACAATGCTATCACCATTCTGCACCTCAGCCCTTCATTAAGTCTGCTCCTATTAAGCATACGCTTTAGTTCTGTATATGAAAAGCTTTTGGTTTCAGTTTGAAAACTAAATAACAAGTAAGAACACAATGAAAAATGAACTGAAAAAAATCTCTTTAAAGAGCAGAAATTAAGCAAAAGAAAAATTCAGCATTTCTCATTCTCAGTCTTTGACTAAAAGTAGGTGTATTAGTTTCACTTAGGGAAGATGGTGGTGAGTAATAGGTCTGTCCTGCCCATTCCACAAGAATAACTGAGCTGCCTATTGATCACAGCTGGAACTGCTGCAGCTCAGCTCCAGAGGTTGAGCAAAACCAAGTTAGTGATTTCTTTGACTGGAAACATATGGCTGAAAATTTTCAGTGATTAATTATGTGACTGAGTAGTTTGCACATCTGTACAGTGGGGACAGAAAACTGATGCAGAAAACTTGTTGACTTTGTACAGTTGTGAACTTCCCTGTTGACTAAAGCCAAAGGCATACAAATAAAATGTCTAAGGAAATGTTGATACGAGTTATTGCAAAACAGTTGAAAAGATAACCGTGTATTTATTCAAACAAAACATTGCTATCAGTGATAGCAGATCTGGGGTGGGCACATCTGAAATGAATTCATTTCTTAAACAGCTCTTGAAACAGCTCCAAGTTTCTCTGAATCAAAATTATTGTGGAAAAAGTTGGGTAGATATTTCACCTTTGTTCTTATTATCTTCAAATTTTAATTTAGTATTTACAATATATTTTAATGGTAAAACAGCAGCATGTTCTATTTAAGAACAAATGATTGTTACTGATCAAAGTGATAAAACTTAAGATTAAAAAAAAAAAGATTATCTTAACACTTTGTTATTCTGGCTGATTAGAGGTTAGATCAAGTCATCCCTTTATTCAACGCTCTTTTACTTTTTTCTTTTTAGGGGGTAGGTGTCCTCATTTACAGGAATATAAGTAACTTTATAGAGTGCCCTAAATTAACATGTAGATCCACTGAAATTTAACTTAAGATTCATTCTGCACTACTCATAGAAGTGCAGATAACTGATAACTTATAGTTTGAGAGAATGTGGAATTAATATGATACGTTTATCTTGCACTTACACATCCAGCCCCACTATGTTATTTCAACAGCACAGTTAAAGTGCTCATTAGAGATTGACTTCCTGTACAATAGCTGCTTTGTTTTCCTGTTTCATATCTCATTTTTATTAATATTCACTGTACAACAAAATGGAAAGGATTAATTTGTTCAAAACAAATTTTAGGCAATTTCAAGAGAAAAGTGTGTGTGAAAGAGGTTCTTATATCTGAATCAGTTGTAATAGCAAAGCTGAAAAATGCTCATGGCTGAGCTACTGTCATCTGTGTCCAAGAAAGGAGGAGATCTGCTTAGGTGTATTAAAACTTTTTCAGATAAGTATGCATGATCAATTATCAAGGAATGAAATATGTCATTAAGAAGAGTTATTCCATTAATTTTTCTATACATCAATCTTCCTCGCAGAGATACAAATTCACATGAAGGAAGATATATTGTGAGAATTAGGATGGGTCTGATGGTAATATTTATGTCTGCTGTCTGGCTCTCTGCTTGAAATCCTGCAAAGAATGTTAATGTGCTTTACTTGCACTGTATCTCTGCAGGTGTTAGTTCCGGATGCACTGCTTAAAGTACCTAGCTGACACGATTTTCTCCATAAATCTCTTGCATCAGTAGTTAGAAAGGGAAAGCTACTGTTAGTTCTTGGATTAGTGCTGACTACCAGGGTAAATCCAGTGTGGTCAGATGTTCATCTAATTGTTGTTCCACCTTTTGAGAAGAGGCACATAGAAGTAATCAATCACACAGTGATGAACATACCAGAAGGAAAAGGGGTGATGACTTCTTACAGGATGCTACTGTTGGTGGGATTATGAACGTTAGATGTATCTGTTGTTATAACATTAATATAAATAGAATGATCCTCTATGATTTGAGTAGAATAAGCATGTTCAATGTGATGGTGGATGTTTTGACAATTTAATTTCTGTAGTATGTTCTTGGCAGAAGTACCACTGTTTTCTCCCTAGCGGTTGAGAGTCGGGATGTTAATAAGTCAATGCTGTCTGTCATGAGAGTTCTGCTAAAGAAATTTTTATGCCTATCAGTCATCTGAACAACACCTTTGTTACTCTGGCATGTCTGTCATCACAGAAGATGGCTCATTGTATGAAAGAATAAAGTATGGTTATCAGAAGTCTATTAAATTGTATCTTGTGTTTTGGAGAATAAATTTCTGTGTTTTAACCCCTTAACCTTGCTTAAAAATTTGCACTTAACTGATGTGGGATGGAGAAACTATGCTGAAGAGGAAAAAATGAAGGATTGAGAGAAGCCAAAAGGTGATCACATCCTTGTAGAATGAGGCATATCCAACAGGTTTGCTTTGAAGTCAATCCCCAAATTAAATTTTCAACAGTGCTACTTATCAACTGCCACTCATCTGCATTACAGCAGAAAGGTTTCTTGTGTTCTTCCCACACAGCTCTCCTCAAATGTAGGGAACTTGTCTTTCATCATTTGGCCTCTTCTCTCTGACCTCCCTGAGAGTAATTACAAACTGTAGCATGCGAAAGCCATAAATTCTGTCCCATAGTTTTTTTTTCTTAGGCTAAAACTCTGAGGCACTCAAGTGCACCAAAACATTTGTCTCAAAAGTTATTACTTGTGTATTACAGGATAAATACAAGGGAGACTTTTTATAAAGGGGCATAATTTATCTCCTTCATGACTGAAACAAAATGTATGCCTGCTCAATGCTAAGTCATATGTGGAAGTACATATTTGGTCATGCTCCTGGATAACATTGTCATTAAAAATATTAAAATTCTAAATTCCTGTCTTTAGTGACATTGATATACAACGCATAATAAAGAGATGCATTAGCCCACAGGCACTGGAACTTCTCTTGGATATACGATGCATAGACTAGTAGTTCCTATTAAAAACAAAAAGAAAAAAGGAAAAACAAACAAAAAAGCAACAGACTTAAAGCATTATATTAGTTATACTAAGATTAATTAGTCCTGTAATAATATTCCCATTCCACTTTGTTAGCATTTAAGAACAATATACTTTGAAGGACTTTATAATAAAGTACTTGTAGATTTTGTGATTGTGTACACAAAAAAATCACAATTCATATAAGCAAAGTATCCAAAGCTCAGTATAAAAATCTTATTATTCTAATTTTTACAAGTGAAGAAAACAGAACTCCCATTAAGGACAGAACTCCGTTAGGAAACTAGCCCAAGACTGTGAAAGAAGCTTGTACCATGGCTTAGAATTGAATGTGAGTATCTGGCATGTCAGTTATCTCTTTGATGTAGGTATAGGTAATGATAGGAATTACCCAACCTGAATAAAATGAATGTGAAGATGAAGTGATGCAGCAGTAGCAACTTTTGTTTCATTAGTTCAGAACAGCCACAGTTAGATGACATTGCCTTCTTGGAACAGTTGCGAATGTGCTCCATAAGTTAAAGGCAATGACAGTGCCAGCCCAAGGTGATATTGAGACTGTGAATTTGCATTTATGGCTTTGTCCTCTAACTAGCACTGACCTTCTCCAGAGGTAAGGCATTGAGGAAACTACTTTGTAAGCCAAGGAGACAAGAGGTGAGAACTGTACTTAACAAGTACCCTGTTGTCACAGTTTTAGTTATGTAATTTTTCTCCCTGTTTACGATTGGTTTCAGTAGTATGAACAACAGGTAACTGTTAACTCGTGATTGCACAGAAGAAACCAGGAGTCTCAGTATCATTTGCCTTTAATCTGATACAACTACTATTTTTGTTTGGATGGTTTTCCCTCTTACAACTACTATTTTTGTTTGATTGGTTTTCCCTCTCCCTAAAGGATCTCCTTGCCCTATTTTCTTGAGTACTGCTCTCACTGCTGTTGCATGTAATCTTTAGTGTAGAAGGTAAAATTTTGTGACTGACAAATAAAGAACCAGGTGCTGAGATTCCTCTTTGTCTCGTTTACCTTTTCAGGAAAAGGATGAAATAACAGCTGAGAGAGGGATCTATATCAAAAAGTAAGCAAACCATAGAAAAATAGTTCATTTTTATAAATGTATCAATGCTAAGAACAGATAATAAAATACAAATATAAAAGATGCCTTACACAACTTTGGTTTAGCCAAGGGGAAAGAAAATTCCTCCAAATTAGGGAGGGATTAAAGCAATGCTCTTGGTGCCAGTAAGAATTGTATTTCTCAAATCTGAATAAAACTCTTTGAAGCGGACTCCACATTGTAGGGAGTGGGACAGATCATCGTCTTGACTGTTTTACAATGGTCTTGAGTTAAGCTCTATCTCTGTTCTATATGTCTTCCTGCTCAATAGCAGCCATCAGAGCATGCTAACTTAAGAACATACTGATAAGTTCTAAGCTGAATTAATTATTCATCAATTTTTATGTCTTTACTGCAGCAGCTCTTCCAAGTAATTATTGGTGAAGTGAATAAGTACTAAAGCTGCTTTGTGGATCAGGGAATCAGTGCAAAATGAGGCACTAAACATGCTAAGGAAATACAAAGTTAGCCTTGTATTCATGCAAACCAACAGAGAAAGCTTTAAAGGGGGAGGGGGAAAACCCAGAATGATATCAAATATAAATATACTTCATGGTAAGTTGTTCAGAAGATGACTCACTGAAAGCCCTTAGGGAGGAAGAAAGAGGAAACGATGCTCAATTTATGTTCAGGTTGTTTTTTAATATTTTTGTTTTCCCTCTCTGCCTCTGCTCCCACATTTGTTTGTGGTCATGTTGGTGAACCATACTTGTTTCCTTATTTGGGATTCTTTTCATCATTAGTTTACTGACTGTTCTTGAGGCTGCATGGTGCATGAAATGTTTATAGTTGGGACAACTGTATTTACAAATTTTTAAAAAGAAAGGAGTGAATGGAGAGAGTGGAGGTTAAAAACAGCAATGACAGAAAGGTGAGCGAGAGCTAGGTTGGGATTTCTTGAATTTTAGTACAACTGTGGACATGAGTGAGACAGTGTATCACCCAGTTCCCTAAAGCCATCTTAAAGGAGCTTAGGTGCATCTGAGAGAAGCAAATGTAGGGAGTGAGCGAATTTCTTTGCAAGAGGTCAAAATATCTTTCATCAACCTGAAGCTAGTTCACACTGTATCCCATTATTTCTCATTTCAGTGGTTGTACAGCCTTCAGGCTAGATGCAAAGGGCTGGGAACAGAATACCCTTAGTTTTGATATGAATGTCAAATGTGTAGTCTACCAGCAAAAGTAAGCAGGGAAATCTCTTCTTTCCCTTTGCTGCTCTTAGTACCATGGCTTCAGGTTTTGCAGAAATATTTTCTTGTTCCAAGCAAGGAACATCCCCCCGGGATTAGTCCATTGTACCTCAGCAAAAGAAGCAAGTGAAACTATATTCTAAAATCCACTGTATGCTGGTAACTTCATTCTTCTCAGAAGTTACTGGATCTTAGTCCAAAATCTGAGCTAGCCCACGATGAGAAGAGGAGCAGGAGACATAGGAACTGAATCATCAACTACCTTCTGAAATCAGAGCTTAAAATTGGTATGTTTTACTCCCATTTTCATTCTGATAATTTATTTTTTTTTCTCATCCTTTCTGAACACTGTTTCAAATAACTTCGACTTATGCAACAGAAAAGTAGAATCTTGGCTCTCAATAATTTTCTGGTGCTGCAAGCAAGAAATCTTCCCCTAAATATAGTTAAAAGAAATAAATAAGGAGAATTTAATTCTCCCTCACACACATAAGCACATTATCTGAACTCTGCAGGTGAGGGATGGATTGTGGAACTCCAGCTGTGCTGTCAGCATTAGTGGGTGTTGTGTGACCGTAGGTTAGCTGTGAAAAAGAAGGTCCAGATTAGCATGAAGTCACTGGAAAATACTGAATGTACTACTTTAGCTTCCAAACCTTTGCTCATCTCAGGAGAAAAGGCTCGTGTGTTTATGCTGAAATGCCTTTTTTTTTTTTTTTTTTTTTTTTTTAGTTCAGAGCTCTTATGGTGCCATAACACCATATGAAAACAGCTTAGATGCAAACATTTTTCCTCTGAAAACCCGATGATAAGATGATAAATCTTAGCTGGCTAAGGCAACGCACTTAAAAATCCAAATAAAATTGCTTTATCATGCTGTTTATAGTCATTGTTCCTTCTATATCTTTACAATTCTGCTGCCCTCTTTGGGGAGGAGAAAGGGAGGCTACTTATGGAGCGAGTGTTGACATCTTTTTTGTTTGCTAGGGGAAAAGTTAAGATACCTCCATAAATGTTAGAGCTTTAGAGAACGTTGTTTCTATGAACGGTGGACACAATGTTAATTAAATAGACCTGCTCGGTCACAGCAAGAAATTAATTGTAAACCCCTTGTGTTGTGATAGCGTATCTGAAGATGCCTCAGACATCTTATTCCAGCTCTTATTTATGTAACTATATCTGGCTAAATTCTCCATTCCGCAGGACCATTTCGTTGCTAGTCAAGGAAAAAAAATCCATAATACATTTGGGAGACTTCACAAAGCTGATTTCCTGTTGTTTCTGATTAAAGAAGGAAGCCTTCTGTTTCATGTTCCTGGAGGCTAGCTGAGGTACCTTTGGTGCCAAATCTAGCCCTTGAGACTCATGCCAACCATCCTCAGCTGATCTAAAGTCCTTCTTACAGCCTATAATTGAATTATCTTCAGGTGAATTTGCAGGACTTCCAGTGGACAAGGGACTGTTATTTCCGTTTAAGTTGACAGTTTCTAATGAGAGTAAAAGTGGAAATCTGGTCTTGTTTCAGCTGAGGACAGTGACTCTCTGTGTGAATTCATGAATTTTGTGAAGATTATTGTGACAGCTTAAAACCGTGGATCAAGTAAAATAATTTTAAATCTTAATGAGTATTTAGTAACTATAGCGATAATATTTAATGGCATTGCTGCATCAAGATTCTATAACATATATCTAATTGCTTTTTAGCAATTAGCTGCCTAAATCACAGTCTCTAACATGGCTGGACCTTTAGCAGTTACCAGCAGAAGTGATATAAGGTTATTTTAACTAGAAAGGTGGCAAGTATAGCTGTTCTTGTGTGTAATTTCTTCTGAAGCGCCAAGCAGTTTTTGTGCCCAGGAAGAGCCAGCTGAAGTGTATGAGTAAATTCCCGCCTCTCTTTGTTTGCCCACTTTTTCCCTTTGTTGTTCAAAAAAAGGAAGATTCAAATGTCCTATTACATCATGTGTGCTGCAGTGGAAATCTGTGAAGAGAAATTCTCACTGAGAAGAGATATAGGATTAATAATGAAGTTTAATTGATAGCACAGAGCAACTGTGAAATATAATTGTAGCTGATCAGACCGAAATGAGTTCAATTAGACAAGCTAACTATTCAATTTTCCCTTGATGTTCATTTTAATATACAACTTACTATTAGAAGTAACAAAAATTTTGCTTAGTAGCTTAGACATTCATTCTGTTGTTAATAGGGAGAGGAATATTGAAAGCTGATGCGTAAACACAATGAAGGCACTGCCATAAACATGGTGGTCATTGAGGAAAAACTGGGAGGAGGCAAACAGGGAAATAGATCCGTACAGTCTTAAGACAATTTTTTAAGGGGATAATGTCTTGATACATGATAATGGGTGAAGTGGGAGGTTGTTTTAAATAATAGAGCAAGAAAGGCAGAAATGTTTATGGCAGTAAGAGGAAATAATTTCTCTTTATGCTTTAATTATGATGGAATGATATGTAGTTCACTTGTGTGGTGAGTAGTAGTAGTAGTATCATATTGGCCTCATTGGTATCATGGAATACAGAAGAATTTGGTGCCTGCTTCAACTCAGATTTTTGTTAAAATGATACTCAAACAGTTTTTAAATTATTCTTTTTTTCTGGACGTATGTTTAAAGTTAATGGACTTATGTTCCAGTTTAAAAAATAAATAAATAAATCCAATGACCGGTACTAGAAATATATACTATATACAGCGCCAGTCAGCTTGCAGTAAACCCTATGCATGTACACTATTTCTCTGCATTCTCATGTAAGCAGTGGGAGGAAAGAAATGTGTCTGGAAAAGGGATTTCAGACTTTGAACCGAACACCTTTAAAGGACCTTGGCTGAAAAGCTTGTCTGAACACCAAGTTAACAGCAGACACAAATCATGTTAGACCACCTTTTTCAGAAAAAAATGGAATGGGCTGAAATCGATGCTGAATTCACTTGGAGGGAGAGGAAATTAAGGCTGTATTTTACTTGAAAGACATTCGTTTCCTAGCATTGCAGGTGGTATAAATGCATGTGAAAGCCTTAATTCTTTTATTTCTGTTTTCTTATGTATCACTTGTGTTTCCTTGGCCTACAGGTTCTTTGAGGGAAGGCTTCATTAGTCAGCAAAACCTTTTTCTCCTGTTGTCATCTAAAGACACTGGTGTAACGCAAGCCGTATGCAGTTGATGGTTTGATTTGCAGGCAGGTCAGATATATAGTTTGCCAGTACCTGGTCTAGTGTTGCTGCTCACTGATGCACTGAGAAAAAGACAGGAATTTCTATTTAAAATGAATAAATTAAAGCTTCTTTATATCCTGTTTGATGCTGCATGATTTGTTTATTGTTTCAGCCAGTAGAGAAAATGCACCTTGAGTTGCTTTTTAAAGAATGAGCTTTATCCTGTAGTAATAGTCAAATTATCTTCATGCTTTTTCATTGACTTTATTCAGAGCTAGGGCTTGCTTTTGCTGTGTGCCAGGCTGGCAACACTGCTCCTGGAGAAATGAGAAGTGCTAACACTGGTCATAGTTCAACTGCAATCTCTGAATGTGTGGTGGGAATATAGATTTCTCACTGCTAAAAACTATGAAATGTTGCCACAGGATCTCTACAGTTTTACTTGATATCCAGTACCTTTCCAGGAGTGTATTCATACACTGCATCTTTCTGATATCTGATTAAAACAAGGGGTCATTATTTTGTTTTGGTTTCTGACAGATTTTAAGTCATTGCTGACCTTAGTAATCCTAGTAACTATCCACAGTCTAGCTTTCTGCTTCACCTCCTGGAGGCTGGTGGCTCACGTGGGCAAGTCCTGCTCTAGAAAGTAGGTGGGAGGATTTGATTCATTCTGTTTGTAAGTATCCACTGATGTGCTTTGAGGCTTGGAAAGACGACTTGCAACTCAGTCTGTCACTTTGTATCAGTTGTATGCTTGCATCAAAGCTATCAGGAATCACTTTTATCTGTTATGAAGCTCTACAGCAAAACTTCAACGTAGCCTTCAAGCACAAGATTTAGGAGAAAGTAAAGATTCAACTCATTGAGGTCAACTGGAATGGATCACTGATTGCCTTAAGCTCTGAACATGAAACTTGCTATGGACTGATAGGGCAAATGTATTTTACTTCCATTAACTTCCCTCTAAAAGCATGTATATTATGAACTCTTTTCAAGTGTATTCAAAATCTAAGCAAATGTTTATTTCTATTAGTGAAGCAACTTGTTTGCTGAAAGCAGAATGAAAATCCATTTGACACATAAATAAGAAGAAACATCACAAGCTTTTCACTTTGCCAGCATGAAAGAGAATGCATTGTCCCCGTGCTTTTTGCATATGGGTTTTGGCCAAAGGGGAAATACAGCAAAAAGGCAAACTGATTTGAAAATATTCTGAGAAAAGAAAACATGAGATTGTTAATGGGACTCACTCTTTCTTTCTTTCTTTTTTTTTTTTTTTTCTTCAAAGTTTTTTTTACTTATTTATACAAACCACTGTAATGGACACACTAATATCTCAAAAGAAAACACTGAGTTTGAAATGTATGACAGGAATAAAGGGAAAAAGATGCCTAGGGTATAACACAGAAGTTCCTGGGTTGTTTGGAACATTTTTGCTACAGGGAGAAGTGGCCGTTTCTATGATGCTGTTGGGACAAATTATTGTGCAGTTTGTTTTGCTGACAACAATGAAAACATGACTGAACATCATGTATAGAACAGCAAATAAATGAAATTTCTTGGTGGTGTGGGGGTGGTGAGATATAGTCTCTAATCTGTAGGGAGGAAGTGAGTAAGATAGCACTTTCCCTCCACAGCTGAACCCCACCCGTGGAATACAATGGTTATGGAAAACTTTGACCTTGTTGAAAGTCCTGTTTAGAAAAGTCTACAGTAAATAAATAAATAAATAAAACTACTGTGTAGCAATGGACACAACTTCATTTTTTTAAAAAAAGAAAAATAATAATGAATAAGAAATCTCTTTGAAAATATGCTGTGAAATTTCTTCAAGTTAAGGAGCTGTCTTCCCTCTTGAAGATATTGGCAACAGTGAGGAGAAAACAACTGTGCAAAGTCCCTGTGTTTGGAACAAGCTATGTGCCAGCTGTCTCTAGGATGAACAGCTAGGGTGTTATCTCAGTCAACTGATCAGTCCTCTGTGAAAAAATAAAAACTTTTTTTTTCTTTCCTTAGACCTGGATGTAAACACATTCCTGCAGTCAGCATAAGAAAGATTTGACAGTGATTCCACTGTGCATGCACTGCTTTTGAGTGCATGAGGATGTTTTCTGTTTGGGTTAAGTAGAAGTTCTGTTATGTTCACTCTTAGTGACCCCTTACTTGCTACTATCAAAATTTCATCTTATTTTAGAAAGAGCAGGTTAGCAGCCAGCCCTGCCTGAATTATGTAAATTTCTTGAAATTCCTTGCTTACATTTGAACAACCATGAGGTAGAGAAACAGTTGCTTCCATAGTGAGCAAGATAACTAAATGCTCTGAAAAATTAATGAGATTTCAGAATGAGTGATAAATTGATGCACTATTTCATCACCTATTTTAGTACTGTCAGAAGAAGACACATTAGTAAATAACAGATGACAATACTTGAACAAATCAAGTCTGTGATCTTCTGAGTTTCACATTATGCAACTTGGAAAGCTAATGGCAAGTAAAAATGATAATAAAGTCTAATTCCTCAGGAAGTATTTGGAGAGCCACCTATTCCTTGTTCCTGAGCTTCACACAGGCTGTTACATAGAATCCAGAGAATTGTTTGTCCAAATCATTGCCAGTCACTTCCCTACTTGCTGCTGTGCAAATCCGAGGTTGCCTGATATGATGGGTGGTTTTCTGTTCACATTAATGTATGTAGATATTAAAATATAAGTAATAAATATATTTTTTCCTAGTAGTCATATAATGACTTTTTGTCTCTACAGAAAAATAAGCCTTCTCTGACTCATTGGTTTCTATTCTTCCTTACTCCCATTTCTTTATTTTTACACATTGGCCTTGGCCGTCCCCAGATGATTCAAAGTGACATCTATGAGAGTCAATTAAATTTGTCTCTGGTACCAACCAGCTGCAGGATGATGGTTAGGTAAAGGTTGAAGCCTTCAAAGAGAAGAAAGGCTGATGTTAAACTAAATAGCAGAATTTGGCTTTATATCTTGTAATGAAGGCCTAAGAAAGTAAGGAGTATTATTGTAGTTATTTGTAAAGTTATTTATCATGTGTCTTTTGCCAAGATGGATCAACTACTAATCTTGCTCTGTAGTATCCAGAAGGGTAGCAGCCTGCTGAGGTTATTGTGGGTAAATCATTTTTTAGTGTTTCAGATATGGTTCCATAAATGGTTGCTTCTAGAAGGAGTTTATTTGTGTCTTGAAACCCTGTAATCAAAGCTGATGCTGTGACCTTTTCATAGTTATGTGCTGAGAAAGAGGAATAGCCTGGTGGTCTTCAGAGTTCTCTGGAGACTGATCAAAACAACCCAGTAAGGTTCTGCTTCAAGATACGTTTTCAAAACTTTTTCAGTGTTTCCTCTTTCTGTGTTCCCCTCTTAATGTTTTGAATGTGGTTGTTCTTAACTCCTTGGTAGGTTATAAACTTCTGATTTCTGGGCTGTTACTGATGGTCACTGTGTTATGCTAGCTTTCTTTCTGGGTGGCTGTGTCTGTCTAGCTGTTGTATGATGAGAAAAAGCATCATATGATGGATCTGCTTGCGACAGCAGAAGACTGAGCAAAAGGCCTCAGGAGGTACTTCAGTTTCTGTATTCATTTTGCTTTTCTTGTCCTTCCCTCTGTGTACTTATTCATGCAACAACTGTGCCTGTGTAGCACTCGAAGCACCATGGAAGGTCGGGAGCTGCTTTGCCATTCTGAAGGAAAATGTAATTTCTTTAGGCACAGGATTCCTCTAGAGAAACCTGCAAGTATATTTGATTGATTTAAGTTTTATTTTTCTGCTTTATAATTTTTTTTTTTTCTGTTGCCGATTTATTTTCTCTTGATTAAAATGAGTAATAGTAATCTGTCTGATTAACAAGAAGGTGATCTCAAGTCCATGGTCTAAATAAAAATATACCTGCCCTTCCGCATTAATTTCATCTGTGTTGTTAACTTCGGTGCTAATCTACTTGTTTTTTTTTCTGATTTACAATACATACCTATAGCTTCATTTTATTTATAGGTTTTTTTTTAGGATCCAAATCAGGCTTTTTTTTTTTTTTTTTTTTTTACTTATGTCTCTTATAGTATTTTTTTTTAATAGACTTTTACTGTGAAACATAATTTTGAGTGACCATACCAAACAACTGTGAGAGACAAGAAAGAAAGGATATGACCAAACAAGATCAGGGTGTATGCAGCACAGTCAGCAATTGAAGGGATTTGAGAATTGCCTTTATGCCAGTGCATACAAAGCTGCTTACCTGGGTGGGGGTATGGAGAACACAATGATAATAAGAAATTAAAAAACTAAGCTGGACAAGGGTCTGAAAAATACATTAGAATTGAATGTCTTTAGAGGTAACTTTAGATGTGATTTATTCTACAGTTCTACAATTTATGCCAGCCAGATGAACAGGATAAGTTTTATCAGAAACTGTTTGTTATCCAAAATGTTTACAGTAAATTCTGAGGTGGTAGAAATAGGTTCAAGGTTTTATTGGGTTTAAGCAAAGTGGGAGAGACTGGGTACAAACCTTTAACTGTCAAAAAGCAGATTTTGCTTGATGCAATGTAAATACACAAAATAAAGGGTTTTAAGGAAGAACCAGTGTGCTTAGAGCACTATTTTGGAAGGATTAAGAAAGATTCAGTGGGCCTAGGTGATAGCAGTCAGTGTCTTGCTCTAAAGAACATGAGCCTTTGGGAATTACCAACCATGAAAAACACTGAAAGTGTGGAGTTTCTGAATATCATAATGTTTCTTTAGAAACCCAAATGTAAATGTATCTTCCTGTCATTTCATGACTGACTTAGTTTACCATGTTTTATATATATATAAATATATATATGTGTGTGTGTGCGTATGCATGTGTATCACAAGTATTCTAAGTTATATTGCTAATGATTTAATGTGATACAATGTTGAACATGCCTTTGCTAAGTGTGGTTTTTTTATTTTATTTTTGTTGTTGTTCAGTCTGCATAAGAAAATGCACTGTAGAGATCTTATAACTTACAGTATTTGAAGGAGTTTTATTGGAAAGGTAGGGAGTGCACTGATAGGGCAGTGGGTACTAGCTTTAAAGTGAAAGAGAGTACGTTTAGATTAGATACAGGGAAGAAAACTCTATGAAGATGGTTAGGTACTGGAACAATTTGCCCAGGGAAGCTGTGGATGTCCCATCTCTGGAGGTGTTCAAGGTTGGATGGGGCCTTGGGCAACCAGATCTAATGGGTGGCAATCCTGCCCCATGACAGTGTTGGAACTGGATGGTCTTTAAAGTCCCTTTCAACCCAAGCCATTGTATGATTCTATTATTAAATCATCGGCAGATATATTTTACTGGTAAGATACCGAAGTGAGAAAGTAATGTCTAGCTGTGATAACAGTTTGCATGTCTCACCTTAAATCTGGGAAATGCTAACTATTCCACTGGTCTGCTTCAGCAGATTATTGATTGATAGGAGCTTGAAGTTTCCATTCTGACTTCTGATTCATAGTAAGTCATGCTTTATGAGGGGAAGCAAGCACTAGAACTGTGTGTTCCCTTGCATTCTGGGAATGCTTCAGTTTGTATCTGAATTCCTGTGTCCAGTTCTGATGTAAACAAATACCTTTACTAATTATAAAGGGAAGTCTGACAACCCTTGCTAATCATAATCTTATGCTGGTCATTTGGTTCCATCATTTTTGTCTTGGTGAAAGAACTGTAATATTTCTGAACAGTGGAAATCCCTTAATGTCTCAGTTGTATTACATAGGGTCAAAATTGATGAGTAAGGCTGCTCTTTAGGCAAAATCAGCTTTTGTTTCATCCATGAGGTATCTGCAAGTAGTTTAGTGTGCGCCTTCTTCCTAACCCCTGCCTTGACCTTGCTTATTCTGAAAATCCTGTAGCTGTTTCTGGAAGGCTTCAAGTCTTAATTAAAAACAAACAAAGAAAAAAGGAAAAACCCCACAAAGCCACAAACTTTGTACAGTTGGATTTCCAAAATGTCATATGACACCCTGGTGGTAGCTCAACTATGAGTTAAGTCTGTGAAAGCAGCAGGCCCTGTGCCATCACAGTCTGTTGCCTCTTAGTTCTGGCTCAGTGATGATGGTGTGGATGCTGTGTCTGGTGTCAAGAGCACAGACTCTCTTGAATCCCGTGCCTTCTTCCAGCTCAATAGCTGCTACTCCAATACATGTGCACACAAAAGCATACACCCCGACGGTCTGGCAGTCTATATGTGCACACTTAGCCTTGATTTCTAAGACCAGCTTGGTAGAGTTTATAAAGTGTTTACACAAGGCAGTTTTGTTCAAAACAATTTGAATTAGTAAATGTGCTGCTCCTATGCTGAACAACGTTGATGAGAATGGAATATCAGAGTACTTGAAAGATCAGGAATATGAAAACTATGAGAAATGGAAGGCAGTGCACAGAACGCAATTCATCCTCATTTGTGAAAGGTTATCTTAAATCATATGTCCGTTTGCTTTTATATGGAAGTGGCAGCTGTGCAGGCAGGATTTTTTTTTCAGGCAGGATGATGTTTAACTATGTGTTCCTTAGGGCTCAAACAGGAATACCTGAGAATTTAAACTACTAAGTTGCACCTGGTGGTGGAAAAGGCAGAATCTGTGTTCATCTCACAGACATCCTATACAACCTCATGGCAGGAGATATTTTTGCTGCTTTTGACTGTATTTAGGTTTAGATAGGTAAGCGCTCTGCTCCATGATGGCTTTCCAGCTGGTAGCTCTGATAATATCAGGTTATTCAATCTGAGATGCCTCTTTCTGACTGCAGGATTGGTATTTCAGGAGTGTAAACTAGGGTCTTCTTCCAATTTCTGTTCTTGGAAGCTGCCTGCCTTACTGTGATACGCCAGCTTAAAATCAACTACCTCTGTGCACTGGATTTGGATATGAGTAGAACTGGATAATTGGTCAGGCCTGGGTGTTCTGAACAGGGTGAGCTGTTGTGAGCTGCTCAGCAAGCACTTCAGTTACCAGTGGGAGTGTGCAGGACTAACTCCTATGATGGGTGTGTTCTACAGGCAGCTGCTGAATGCAAAGTGAATGACTCCAAGGACTTAGTTTCCAAAGAAATATGTGCCAAGCAATGGGATCAGGATGCTGCAAAACAAATCAGAGTCCCTCTGGTCTGCAGTATCTTTCTTATTGATTTCTTTTTTGTCCGTATGGAAGAATGAGAAGAGGTTCAGAAATTGACTGAGGAGCAGAGTATGGAAGTTTGTCTCTTTATTTACATGGTAAGATCTAGGCGCAGGCACTGACACCACTTGCTTGGCATGATAGTAAGAGGGGACTAAAGATTATTGCTCAGTGTTTAACTTAATGAATTTGTAGCCTGCTGCCTGTGCCCCATTTATGTCTGTCCTGATTAATGGTGTCTCAGCTGTAGAAAGCTCATCTGCTTTTTATTTATTTATTTATTTATTTTTTTAATGCTCACACTGTGCTTGTATTAAAACACGAGTGGTTTTTGTGGAAAAATAAAGGACTGCAGCAAGTAAGAAATAAGCAGCAGTCATGGATGAATGCTTTGTCTTGACTAAATGCAAATATCTAAGCAAATTCTCAGTAACAAGGAAGGGAAGAAGAGCTTCATAGCAACAAAAAGCAGAATCTAGAAACAACGAGTTAAGGTGAGGTGGCATTTCTTTTATTATCTTGGTGTGCTTCAAGGGAGAGTTTTTGAAAGGGGCATAGGGGAGAGATAATAGCAGTGGAAAAATAGTAACAAATAATTCATAACATCCAAATTTGTATGCAGTCTCTGACCTTCTGTTCCAGGGAGCTGTGTAAACACACTTTCATTTAACGTTCTCAATTATCCATGCAGCAGTTAAGTATTGTCTCTATCTCCCATGTGAAGAAATTATGGTATAGGGCCAAATTTGAAGAAAGCAGCTTCAGTAAACTTTCTGGGTTCTGTTTCTCTGCAAACTCAGGGCCCCTGGGTGCTGACTGCCCAGCTCAACAGTGTGATGCTCCAACACTGGGCAGGGGGTGCTGCTTCTCTGAATTGTGGAGGAACCAGAATGAAGGTGGTAAATGAGGCAAGTTGAAAGAGAGATGGATGAATTTACTGTTTCTGTTTGTTTCCTCTTCTTTAGGGAATATTATTAGTCTAAAGTAGACATCTCTAGTTACCGATGCTGAATTACCTCTCTGTTTACTGCGTTGTTTTTGTAGAGAATGAACCTATACTGCATCTTTGCAATTCTCAGGGATTTTCTTATGCTTCTTTAATAGTACTACTTTCTGCTCCAAAACAAATGCTGGTTTAGGTAGCAGGCGTAGCAGACCAGATCCTGCCATTGGATGCTTGGATGCAACTCTACCCAAGTTAGTAGACCAGAACTCAGAATTGGCTCAGTAGTGCATGTGAAGCTATGCTTCACTGTGCCAAGACTATGGTCAGGAGAGGGTGTGCACTGGCAGTTTAACAGGAGGAGATGTCTCCTCTGGAAGTATCCTTCTCTATATACTTCTGAAGCTTTCTTTTCAGCCTTTTCATAATTCAGCTGGAGGCAAATAAGCATCAGAGGCATGTCTGCTGCAGTGCCTTAAGCAGCAGCCTACTTTGCATGTCTGAAGTTGGCCTATCCAGTTGAAAAAGGAGGGATAGTTTCTATTTCCACTGCAATTGCTGTGAATATCTTTCACCTGAGCAATTCACAGGCTTGAAACTGTGTTAGCTGGAGCTGTGTTGTCTCTCCCTGGGAGGGGTGAACAAGCCTCCTGCTTGCTTTCAAATGTCACTTTTGTTATGTGGGTGCTGGGTTTGAGATTTTCACAGCAGATGTGAGGGTAAAGAGCAGATGGGGACTGGTCTTATGGTGATAAAGAGGGTGTGACTCTAGTCCTAAGATAAGGATCACAAACATGTGCAGCACCTGAGAAAAAAGTAAAGCAACTGGTGAACTCAATTTCTGCAATATGTTAGGTGCTACAGTCTCAGCAGCCTTTCCATGCCGGGTAGTAAAATAAACCAGGCAATGTACGTTGCACATGGGCCAAGTTTCAAACCCTAAGGTTTACTGAATTAAGGGCCAACCATATGTGCATAAATTTGGATGAAGGTTTTTCCACAGTATAGCTGGTAAGACACATCAATTCATCCCTTATAGGTGTTTTGTAATTATTCTGAAAGATTCTGTTTTTAAGCAAACTGCAAATCTGGGAGATAAAGGAGCAGACTGCATTGCAATACATTTGGCATCAATTCACTGTGTTCTGTACAGAATGTACTGTACTTGTTTCTCCTCTTTTACATGTTTCTACTATATGGAACTGATAAGGCATTAAATTCCCTTGTCTGATTTCCCACTTCTTCTTTTGTTTCTCTTTGCTTTAGTTTGTGGCTTTACATTAGGATGTTTTGCAACTATACTGCCCTATAAATCTCAGACCTGACTGTTCACTTGCCACTTTACATGGCTCTCTGCCTTCTTAGAAGTCACTGAAGCCCATTTATGCTTCAGAACTACAGTCCAGTGAGATCAAATGTGTGCCACATTTTACCATAATATCCAAACTACTCTGTGCTTCTCTAACTTTGAAAGTATATGAATGGAGTTGGAAAAAATATTATCCAACAATTTTACTGTAAGTTATCTTGTAGAACAGTGAGGCAGACTGGAAATGGGGATGAGAAATAGAAGGGAGTGTGCAAATGTGGAAGGGAACAGTTACAACATTTGCTCACTCAAACTTTGCCAGATTTTTCTTGGAAAGTCCCACTGCAGTGATGAATTTGTATAACAGTTTGTTGATCAATTCTGTCAAAGGAGAAGGGGCTGTGCAGGACATCACGTGGAAGATTCACTGATGATTCCACTGAGCTAGTGGTTTTTTTGGAAGCAGTTCATCACATTGTGTCATCTTGCTTGGAAAATGATTCATCACCAATAGAGACAGTTCAAACTTCTCAGATAACAGGAGGGAGAGATGGGTTTCATGTTTATGAAATGTAAAGCTTAAATACAAGTTATTATTTTAGGAACATGTGATCAGATAAAATAATAATTGAAAGAGCATCTAGAGTGCTCTGGAACAAAAGTGTCAGCTGGGATCTCTTCTGCATTTGCAAGCCGATTTAAAAACATTACAGTAAAAAAAATTATCTGTCTTAATGTAAAAATACACTCAGTAAATGAAATTAAAATTCTGAATTTTGCAATGAAGCTGTCCTCTGCTCTCTCACAAGAGATGGAAATCAATAATTTATGTAGCACATCTCAGTTATGACCTTGATTAAACCTCTGTTTCCATGCACTTCTGCACCTTCAATACAGCTGCAGAGATTGTCAATCTGAATTGCCTGTGTAAAAGACCAATTTGTAGAATTTGTTTTGTGCATGGCTTCTGGCTTGTCAATTTAAAAATTTCCTGCATTGATTTAATCCTTGCCCTTGGCTAATTCTGAGGAAGATGCAGTTAAATCTGTTGCAAATGGACAATTACTTCCCTGGTGGGCCTCCCTCAGAGTAGGAGGCAAGGTAGCAACAGCTCCGAAGTTAGACCCCCCTCTCTGTAGCAGGTTTATTCACTACTAGAGATCTGCTTGCACTGAGGAACATCAAACATTCCTTGCTTCAGAATGTGCAACTGTGTCAGTAGAAGGGAGACAAAAGGGGAAGGATAAGCTGCAGGTTTTCGATACTGTATCATAAGACTCACAAAACACATTGAAAGACATTTTTTTTAATAATAAGAAAGGTAGGAGACAAACAGTATTTTCTATACATCCATAGCAAAGCCACTATGAATAATTTTGATGCTATTATGGAAATATTTTGAGCTCTGAATGCGAGTGAGATCAAGGAGATAAAAAGAAGAACAAGAAATATTGTTAGTCTACTGTTGAGAGCATGACAGACAAGAATCATTTTCAAAGGAAAGTAACAAGTTGCTTTGAAACCCAATGTTACAGCTAATGTTAGACACTATACTGCTGTCCTTGTGGGACTGCATATTTGACCAGTGCTATCAGTACTATGCATTAGGTACTGTACTGGTGATATTGTTAATACAAATCTTTTACTGTGTGTTGTGACGCCTGGCTCCAAAGTGATGTTCCCCTCCTTGGGATAACATAGGTAAGACTATTGCATTAGTGGTAGTCTCAGCTGCTGATGAGGAACGAGTGTGGGAGAATATCCTTCAGACTAAACATTCGGTTCTTCTGATAGTGCTGAGGGCAGGACTGTGATACTAACTTATGTCATAATCAGATCTTGCTATGATATTGTTCAAGACAAATTTCTCTCTGCTGTTTCTACTCTGGTGGGTGGAAGCACGGGGTGCTAATGCAGCTAGAGGGAGACATAATTCTGTGTGGTCTTTGAAAGCCTTGTCATTTTTGTCACCTAGCAAAACATTCTTGTTTTTAGAACTACTTTACAAAGCATGTTATTGTAATGGTGCTTTTACATCTGTATCTATCTATCTATCTATCTATCAGACAGTTTTATTGGTAAATACAGCACCCCGAACTTAGAAATTTTGTTCTATCTGTCTACCACAATCTTGCTTTGTCATTTCATTCCTCCCTTCTCATCACTATCCAAAACTCTAGAGAAAAAAATATTCTGTATTCACTTGCAAAGGATAAACAAACCCAACCTGTTTTCTGTGTACTTCCGAAAGCTTGAAGCTCATCAAATGTTACAAATGTTAAGCAGCAGCAATGGCCATCAGCCACTGCAGCAAGGAAACCTCTATTAATGCAGTAGGATTTTTATTTTAATTTCTCACCAAGTAAGCATCAACTGTAACAGCTCAAAGGATTTTGACTGAATGTCAGCTGAGCAAAGGAAAGATGACACCTTGTGAACTTAAAGAGCTGGTGAGGTGACACTTAGAGGGATAAGAAAGCAATGAAGCAGAAGGCTGATGCAGTGATGAAGTTGGCCTTGGCAGGATTGTTTGTCAGCTTTTAACCACAAAACCCACTGGGGGAGGAAAGGAAAGAAAAAGGAAATAACAGCAGAGAGATTCTGTCAAAACAAGAACTTACTAACAAGATTACTTTTGTCTTCTCTTGTATCACGTGCTGTTCAGAGGAAAAACCCATGCATAAAGGTTTATGATACAAATATGGTACTTCCTTATTTTTTTTTCTGCCAGCCTCAATCTTTTCACCTGTGCTCCACCCTTTCTCTAATCTGTCCACATCCCATTTCTGTGCTTCCCTCTTCACACTATGTTCTGTAAGGCTTCTGCTTCTGTAACTCCATCCCTCCCTGCTCTCCCTTACTTTACCTTTTGTCTCTTCCATATCCAGCTCCTAAAGCACCGTTGCCTCCGTAGGCACCTGTCCTATTTTGGCAATTAAAATAGCTCAAATAGGGAACAGGGAGGGGACTGCTTTCAGTAAGGGCACAGAAAAAGGAAAATTAATGTTTAAAATCAAACATTTCAGACTGGTTCACGATTCTATGGGAGACCTCATTACTCTCTACAACTCTCCAAGAGTAGGTTGTAGCACGAGGTGAGGGTTGGCAGCTCTTCTCAGGTAACAGTGACAGGACAAGAGGTAATGGGTTCAATTGTGCCAGTAGAAGTTCAGCTTAGATATTGGGAAAAGTTTATTCTCAGAAAGAGTGGTGAGGTATTGGCACAAGCTGCCTAAGGAGGTGGTGGAGTCACTGGAGGTGTTCCAGAAGAGTGTAGATGTGGCACTGAGGGCATGATTAGTGGGCATGGCAGTGATGGACTGACGGAGCTACATGACCTTAGTGGTCTTTTCTAACAGTTATGATTCTATGATTCCCTTCACAAGGCCTCCCTGATTTCCTGTCTTCATCTGCCAGTATGCAGTTATGGGAGCTGGCTTTAAAAACTGTAGGAATAAAGATACTTGGGAGCAGTGAGAATTGCACAAAGGATGCCTCTGCCTTTCTGAACCTAGGCACCAATGCTTCCCATGGTCTCTTTTTGGACTGCTGGCTCTGTGGGCAGCCACAGTGGCTCTGTGCACCAGACCTTACCAGGCAGATTAGAAATTCACATTTTGAACATAGGGACATTGCTGCTTTGATGGCTAGCGAGACATCAAGACAGAATGTAACAGGTAAAACAATTTGTGTACATCCCCTTTACTATTGTACATGTTATACCAAGATGTTACAGCTGGAGAGAAATTAGTTCTCAGGGTACAGATTTTGGACTTTGTGTTTGTCAAGAGGAATGCACTGAAGAAGCTTTCAGAGCCACTGGTACATTTGGACCTCAGTGTATTCTCCTTTCAAATTTTGTGTATTTGCTTTTAAGTTTGTTTACTTCGGTGAGTAATGGAAAATATATAGCCATTCCCACTCTTTGAATAACGGTATAAAGAAAGTGTGACTTATGCTTGGAAACACAACTTTTAATAGGCAGACGTGTTTGGTGGTGAGTTTGTTAAACTTATTTGTTGAAGATATGCACAGATCTAAATATTTAAAGGCTGACTGCAGAACTTAGCACACATAGCACCGGTGAACTTACTCCAGAATTTTCTTTTGCATCACCATATATTTAATAATAAACATTCTCAAGGATTCTTATGACACTTGAGAATAATGGCTTCAAATTATAGTAACTTACCTCTTTATATGTCTTTTAAGAAGTATTTATTTAATATGAAAATGGTTTCTTGCTGTTATCTGAGGAGCTCCTATTCCAAGACAAGAGTTCCATTATTTGACTCTGTCTGTGCACACAATTTTTAGAGATAAGACAAAGTTACAAGAAATAAAACAAAATCTGAATATAATTTTTGAGAAATTTTTTGTTTTGAGTAAAAGATGTTTTTTTTCCAAAATGCTAAAACGTCTTGTTTCCAAATACTAATTTACTAATTAAAATTGTTTAGCATTTTTTAGGTAGCAATTTAAAAAAAAAAAAAAAAAAAAAAAGTATGTTATGTCAGTTTAGCTGGATTTTGAATTTTTTTTTTGTACTTGATAGCAAATTGCATGAACAGCTTTCATCTGTGCTCTGTGCACATTCCTTTTGTAACTTCCATATTGTTAAACATTATCTAATCTAACTCTTTAGAAATCTTTGTGATTGCCAAATGTTATATTGCATAGAACTGATAGTGCTCAGCAGTCCTGGTGCAGCTGGTAGGAATTGGTGTGATAGGAGTGCTTGCTATACAACAGGCAGATAGAAGTTCCCATCTCCCCTGAAGAGCCCATTTTTTTCACAGCATGTGCTCAACTCCACCTGAACAGTCCCATTTCAAAGCAGGGAAGGGTTTACATCTGCAGATAAGTTTGTGTTCAACTGTTTTTGTTTTGTTTTGGTTTGGTTTTTTTTTTGTGGTAGATTATCAGTAAAAAGCTTTATATGGGACACACATGTATCCCTGGCATTCAGTCTTATCTGTGTGCAATGCTCCTTTCAGTTGTTTATCTACTAAATGTAGTTACCCCCTGAAATTTCTTTTACTTAGGCTGTCCTGAGTTGTCATCTTCAGTGCAGACCTGTGCCTGTTTCACTTATGAATTTCCCAGAGAGTATTTTCAGTTAGGCACACCTGTGGAGCCTGCAGATACAGAGAGGCATCTTACTGTGAATCAGACTGGTGCAAAAGCTCAAACACTTCTATGTTTCAGGATGAATCACCAGCATGTGCAGCCACTTGGACTGCATAGTAGTTTGTTCAAAAGGATGTTATGCCACTTCTTTTTTGTCCTGAGAAAAGTGGGTGCTTACACTTTTCTAAAAATTAAACTTGAATTTATAAAAATGTTCTCTTTATATACATTCTCATAAGCATTGAGAAGACTTGGTTTCCAGGGAGCAATTTGCATTCCTGACTTGTATTCAAGCAAAATCAATTTGCATTTACTCAAGCTAATGTCTCACACAGAATCTTGTTGAAATAGATGTCATTCATATGTAGCACAATAAACTATGAAGTCATTAATCTTTTCCAATTTCAATGAGAAACGTGGGAAAGAACTTCAAAGTTGCTAACAGTTGTCAATATGCAAAAGCTGAGCTGAAAGGAAAGGAAATTCTCTCTGTACAGTCTATCTAGTTGTTGCCCTTTTATTTTCACTCTGTCCTTTGGTTTAAAATAGCGTTTTCAAGTGCATCAGTATCAGATAAATATGATACACTGATACCTGAGCCTGTAACAACCTTTTAAAAGGAATTTTCCTTTCTGATCATTTTATCTAATTCTGTACATCTGAGCTTCATCTCTATATAGGGTTCAAAAGGAAGGACCTTGGTGCGCAGGCCTCAGATTCCCTTCAGAGCCTGTTTATAAAGCTTACAACACCAAGTCTAACTACAGCATAAGGCTAGCTAAGGCAATGGTTCTCTGTGCTGTGCATTCAGTGCTCAGGGAGAGAGAATTCACCTTTTGAATAGGTGATAAGTAATTTTAGAATTGAAAAACTGAAGCATAGCTCTGTTTATCACAGCTGCTAGAGAACTATTTCTGCTTCCACAAATACTGCTTTGTGTGTAACCATGTGCTCAATGTATTTGTAATCATCAGTGCTAAGGCTTGACGCTCATCTGGCTCTGGTTTGTGTCAGTGCCATGGCTGTGTTCAATAGCACTGTATCATACATCTCACAAGATCTTGGTTTTAGATTTACACCACAGCCTTGAGTTCGTGAACTTTTTCTCTGATATTTATTTGAATGAAAAGATGATTAAGAGCAAAATGTAAGTGCTTTGCAGCTAAACAAAAATCTGTGTTATATCTGCAGCTGAGTGCTTATAATAATGACTGGCTAATGAATCTGTGCTAGCAATTGCTCTTACTGTAAACTTGCTTCACAGAAGAGAAAGAGCACGTTAGACTTTTTTACGATACCATTTTGTCTGAATAAATTAAATTAACGTAGCAGAAGCACATTTACCACTTCAGCTGCATCTCTACTTATGCCTATGCTGATTATAAAAAATCACCTTTCGTTAGCACTTTTGCTATTGTAGAATGATAGGAAAATAAGTACATCTTTCCTTCTTCCATGTCTGCCCACAAAATTGGGTTTTCTGATTTGATTTTCATGCTTTTTGAAAATATTATTTTGCTTTCCTCGACGTCTTTGTTTGCTTGCCCAATAAAGAGAGGTCTATGCTCATGTTAAGTGCACAGAATCCTTCCTTTTTATGAATATTTCCCATCTCCTTTTGATAGTGTAGAGATGTTGACAGAAATCATGAAGTCCCATATTTCCCTAACTTTGGGCCTCTAAATGTCCTGCATAAATTTAAAATATTGCCTGATTATTGCTGCTCAGTGAGAGATGATATGCATCAGCCTTTGTCTATTTCTTACTCCTAAAAAATGATAAATCTAGGGCAACTGCACTCATAAGCTTAGTGCCTGAAGGTAGAGGTGATTCTTCCTGGGAGACAAGGTAAAATAGCTAAAGTGCTGAAAATTCTGTGCAGTATTTCTTCCTATACCCTTTTCCAAGATTTTTCTTCTCCCTGCTCCTTATTTACCCAGTTGGTTTTGCTGATCCACGTTCCCATCCTTTGCTTTTTCTATCCAAGTTGAACATTTTTCCAGAGAATTATTGGTGTGTGCTCAGAATTAGTGTTAGCATAATCTTGTTCTGCATTTGGTATGTGGTCGTAAGGGCAGCTTAACCCAGCAGTGGAAAGGTACTCACTCCTCTCTCAAACTGTGGGATCTTGGCCACAGACTTGAGTTTTTTAAATACTTGGATGTACTTCAGTGCGAGCTATTCTGTGTTCAGAAAGAAGGAAAATGAAATTCAGCTAGCTTGGCTAATTTGCAAAAATTCTCAGAAAGCCTGTGTGATCTGCCCTTTACGGTCTGTCCATTCAGGCAAAACACTGGGAACTTGTGTGCAGAACATACACAAGTGGAAATATAATGCTTCCAAGTTAGCAATATCTGGCTGCCAGAATATGCTCCAGTGAGTCAGTCAGTAATCAGCTCAGTGTTAAAGTAAAGGAAAGCTGAGAATACTCTAAGAATAATTCATAGTATGGAGTTTAACAGTCCTGTTTTGCTAGAATAAATAAATGAGGCTATATCTTGAGAGATGAAAATAAGTGCATCCTCACTGAGGTAGTCTAAAAAGACTGACTGAGCTGCTAGACTGCATCTGCCTATAGTCAGGTTTCCTGGTGCTACAGTGAAATTCTTGCTGATACACAGGAAAGGTGTCAGCACCTGAATGTTGCTGATGTTTCCCAAGCAGCTGAGGTTAATGCTGTATGTCCACATTGCTGATGTAGCTCCTGAGTGACTAGGAATACCAGAGCAGGAGATGCACATGGGAGTATAAGTAGTACATAGCATCAAATCAAAAGTCCATCTAGATCCTTATTCTGTGCACAGCAGCAGATGATGATGTTGACTTAAAGAAGAAAATAAAAGCAGTAAATGTGTGGATAATTCTTCCTAACATCAGCTGCCTAGGGATTTCCTAAATTGGACTGTGTATCTGTATCATCTTACTAAATAGCTTCAAGCAGATCCATCTCCATAAATGATTCACTGGGGGAAAATAATCATAGATTGTAAGTGTTCTTGACTTGAGTTTGTTTCTGAGATTGTTTAGAGGGCTTTATGGTTGTTTTTTTCTTTTTAGTTACAATTCCTGCAGTAAACACATAAGTAGGAGTACTTTTATTTTGATAAATATTTTATTTGCTACGTGGGCAAATCTGAAATGATTCCTCTTAGTTTATGTTATTTTTTGTTGTCAAAGAAAGTGCATATTTTTGATGGACATTTGACATTAAGACATGCCTGACTGTTCTGGAAAGCACCCTGCAAATCCCGATTCAGGGATTTGACTCGAGGTTGCTGGTCAGATTGTTTGTCCTAAGCATGTCGTCTACTGCATTTTGGAAAGTAAGATGTAGTCAGATTAGAAGGCAAGGAATGGGAGGCTTAAGAGCAACAGCCCACATAGGGTGACTGAGGTTGTTTGGATGGGCAGAGCTGTAATGGATGGCATTTCTGAGTAATTCAAAGCCTCAAGCATGTTTCAATTTATAAAACGTTCTTGTGAAAGTGAGCAATAGTTAAGGCACAGCTAGAGGAGTGTATATCTAAACAGCTCATATTTAAATTTTCCATTAAAATGAGAACAGTAAGTCACATGGTAGGCATATCTGGGCCCAAGGCTTTTGTTTTTTTCCTCTGGTGCTTGCAGAACAACTAGCACATGGTTAGCCCTACAGAAATAAGGAGCATTTTATGAAGTAAAATATTGTTTACCCCAGAGTTTGATTGTTTCCCAATGGGAAACACTGTCACCACCTGAAGCTTTCCCTGTATCTTTGTGGTATAAATGCTGTAAATCTGGGTAAGTAGAGATGGCTCTGACAATGAGGGTAGACATGCTCCCAATTAGGCATTGATGTCTTGTAAGGTCCAGCCCTAGAAGCAACGTCATTTCCACCTTGTCTCCCCATTGGTTGATGAATTGGAAAACATGCTTTTGTGTAGTGCATGACCTTGCTGGTTCCTGTGGGGAAAAAAAAAAATCAGGTTTACTAAATACTGTACTGTTGTACTGGATCAATAGACGTTATAGGTCAAAGGGTGGGTTTTTATACGTATACAGTGACTTGAATGCTGAACTCTGTTTCTATTTGCAAAGTTCAAAATAAAGCTCAGAAGTATTGCAGTTTGAGTGTTTGCATTTGTGCATACATACAGATTCCTTCAGGCTTCTTATTATGAACGGTCTTTGTGTGCTTCTGCTAAGCACTCCAAATCAAGTGGCCAGGATTCTGCAATGGCTCAGTGAAGGTCTCTTGAATGTTAGATGAAAATATTTCTATTAGAACTGATGAAGGCTTTGAATACCTCACGTGAAGTGTGTTCTGAGCTCTCTTCGTTGTCCTACATGTTGCTAATGCCATGGGTAGACTTTCCTGCTGTGTTGGCCTTGCTGAATTCACAGAGCAATGATGCTATATCCTCTTAGTAGTCATGGCCATTTTACAACTGCATTCCAGTTATTAATGTGAAGACCACAACTCACTGTTTTTGGTGGCGTGTACTGATGCCAGTAAACAGAGCAGAGTGTATTAATTAACTTGGAAAGCAGCAGGGGAAGAAATCCAAATGGTCTAGTCAGCCATCTCTGCAGCTGTGTATAAACAACACTTAAGAGATGAGGGAGGCGAATGCAATGCCTTTGTTTACAGTCAAATTAAGTGTGGGATAAATTCCAACTAGTTATGCAAGCAGCTTGGCAGGAAGGGTGTTTTGCTTCACAGTGAACTAGGGTACATAAATTTGTGAGAAAGGTATGTGCTTTCCCTTGCCTTGTCCAGGCCCTAAGGAGCCTTGGGGTACTTAAGACAAGTACAAGGAAGTGCACAAAACCGGTTTCCCCCAATGTGGCTTTGTATTTTAATGAGTTTTAGTTTTTTCGTAAGCTCATATTTTTAAGTATCCTGAATGTTATTTATCATTGAAGCAAGTACTCAGGGTTTTCTCCTAGTGCAATGCAGGCCAGAGCTCATCTTGTTGACAGGAAATATCAGCGCTTGGTACAAGTGGTGCCAAACAGTGATTGGAGGAAATGCCCAACCCCACCTGTTGTCTCCCCAGGTTTTTACATGGCCCCGAGGCACTTCCTCTGGAAAAAGAGGTGTTGCAGCAGGCATAGGCATGAGACCTAAGGAAGGTGGTGGGGAAGGGGGGACTAGAGTGGTCAGTGTAATAGGACAAATACAGGAGTGTGATCATTAGCCAGTAAGCCTATGCAACAGTATATGGACACAGCAACAAAACACTAGAGACCAGAGAGAGGGTGACTTATCCTTCGTTTCCATTGGGAGGTCAGGTATAGGTCAGCATTAGCAGTGAGAAGAAGACAATCCTAACTAAGGAACCTCCTTTGTATAGTGTCTGGGATATGTTATGTTTTGCTGTGAATAGCTTTGCAGGTGATGTTCTTTTCCAACAATTGTGTAATTTATAATGGAGAAACAAAACAGTTATTTTTAATTAAAAAAAAAAAAAAAAAAAAAAAAAAAAGGATCTGAAACTTCCACAAATGTAGTGGGTGCTGTCAAGAAAGCATCCTCATGAGAAGTTTGGCTTGCACATTGTAAGACCTGAGCCCAACCCTATCTGCAGTGCAGGCCAGTACATCTGGTCCTGGTGGTGGCAGCAGTGTCATATGTTTCCCCTTTCCTGGCCAGGCTCTTGCTTCCTATTGTCAGTAGCAGACTATGGGGCCAAAGATGGCACTGATACCAGGATGATGTAAGTGGTGGTGTTGATGAGGGGAATATTCTTTCCTCTTGTTGCTAAAAAAACAATGGATTACAGCCATGTTATGAAGTTATATTGCTGTGCATCTTCTGACCCCTTGTTTATCTACCAAGGTTGGAGAAGAGCTGGGTTTGCAGAACTGAGGATTTCCCTGCTAGGCACAGAGGCCTTTTGGATGCAGTTGAAGTAACGCCTTGCTTGTCCCTTGCCTTTTGGATAATATGCAGTTGAAGTAACCCCTTGCTTGTCCCTTGTCCAGCTATGGTACAGATGATAAGATCAGGTCATGCCATGGCATATGGCTGCTTATGAGCTATTTACAGCGTAAGAATTTGTCTGAGGATGTGAGACACAGTTGGCCACTTTAGTGAACTGGTACTCTGGCCAAATTCTTTCTTCTGGCAAGCAATTTATTAAGGACATAGGAGACTGTTCAGAAAAGTCAAATAGATTTTATTAGCAGCAGCACTTTCATTGGAAACAATAGAGAAATAACAGCCTGAGTTTGGATATTGTAACAGGCTTTTAGCCTAGCTCCTCTTCTCATCAAAGTATTACAGATGCATCCAATTTAAGCTGTGTGTAGTAAGAAAATACATTTGTGTGTCAACTTTTGTAGATGAATTGATTTCTCACTGGAAAGGCCTACAAGCTTCTCCAAATTGGAGTGGGACCTAACAAATAATTTGAGCAGTCCCATCCATGTAATTAGTCATGCTCAGAATTGCTTGAGCTGGAGCCTTTCTCAGGACAGTGTTCTCATCTATGCCAAGAAAATGTTCTCTGAATTTGGGCAGCCCCTCACTGAACTTGGCAAAGGTCAACTATCCAAACATGAGGAACTTAAGCAGAGATTTCCTGAAAAACATCGGGGGGGGGGGGGGGGGGGAAGTGTCAAGACTTGAGTGAAAATTATACAGTTAATTTTTGTTTGGTGTATTTAAAAATTAAACTGACAGGTATACCATGTTTTCTGATTGCAAATGTCTGTACCATTCTGTAAAGCATCCTCTTGAAGCAGACTGCTGTATCACCATGTTGATGTATTTTGATAATATTTGGAAAAGTGTTTCATTAGCTCTGTTTTGGTTCAGGTGATGATTCCCTTGAATATATCTCCTTCCAGACAGACATATCACTTTGGAAGCACTGTATAAAAAGGCAGACAATGTCTAGTTTAGGGGAGCCAGTGGGGGGAGGCCAGGATGAGAACAGAGTTTTCCCAGTACCCAGATTACTGCCTCTGGCAGACAAAGTTTCCTCTCAGTCTGCTTTCGTCTCTGATTTGAAGAACAATTGTCATCACTGGTCCCTTTCCTAATATGGCTAAGG
Organism: Tympanuchus pallidicinctus; assembly: GCF_026119805.1. Classification (NCBI taxonomy): domain Eukaryota; kingdom Metazoa; phylum Chordata; class Aves; order Galliformes; family Phasianidae; genus Tympanuchus; species Tympanuchus pallidicinctus. The sequence goes on along the minus strand of NW_026294747.1, from coordinate 45,508,783 downwards.
TTTTAAACAGTGCAATACACGATTGTATAATTTTCCTGGGTTTCCTCCATGCTATTCAATTCCATTTTCCATTACAAGGTCAGGACTAGACTGTGTTTACTTTCAGATATATGGCCTCAAAGGAAATAGTTATGGCTTTCCTCTTCTTGGCCGTCTGTCTTTCTGATAAATTGTTGTGCTGTGGACTCCGTTTATTTTTAGTTAATTCTGAGCTGCTGCATGTGGCTTTGTCGTCCTTACACTTTTTGTCTGTTTCACAATCATTTACTCAGACGTTTCCGCTTAGTCAAGTTCCTTACAGTCAATGTCTATCTGAAGGAGCTTGCCTTCCATTCCACTTGTGTCACAATTAAGAATGTGTGGCATGTGAGCATAGAAATCACAATCTTTTGTGGGATTTGGTTATTTATTTGTTGTTGTTTTTTTTATTAGTTTCATCTCATTGTTTAAAATTCTTAGGATCATGATGGGGAGATTGTAGTCACTTGTTTTAGAAGATGTTATATGTAAAGATTAAAAAATATATGTATAAATGTATTTTTTGCACTGTTTGGAATATTATTATTAACTGCTGTGTTCCTGACTTTAATACTTGGAAGAAATAAAATGATTAGTCTTCTACTAATACTGGATTGCATAAATACTTCAGATGCTGGGCATTTTGAGATATTCTCATTTTTAGAAAGAGAAGCAGCTGTAGCTCCATTAACCTTCACAGTTGTGTTATTTACTAATACTCCACTCCAAAAGTGAATGGATAACAGCCTCAGGGTGGTCTGCTGTCTTGCTCCTCGTAGTCAAATAAGCACACATGATTTTCTCTAATCTGAGAGATCTGGTCCATCCGTGGGCTAAGTTGTACCAATGTCTGATGTCTATAAGAATTGTTGATGTTCAACTTGATATCTAGCTTTGTCAAAGTGTACTTCAAACAGCCGGCTATATACTAGGAATTTGCACAGTTTATAAAGCTGACCACCTTCTTTGTGAAAAATAGTCTCTTTGTTTGAAACCTGTTTCCTGCTAGGTTCACTTTTTGCCACTAGTTTTTGTGTTAGAAGAAATGGTGACCACCTCATCCTTGCCAATTCACTCAATGTTGGTCCTAATTTTGTAGATCTCTATCAAATGTAAGTTGTCAGATTTTCTTAAGAGGCACATTTTCTTTATCCTCTGCTGTTGCCCGTTGCTGAACTTTTCCCAGTTTCAGCGTATTGTGTTCAGATAAGGGAACAAGATGTTTGTATGTAGAAGGGACAAATTGTGACAAATTATGTATGATTGGCAAACATCCATTATATATTTCTTCAAGTATAAATACATAAAACCAGCTGTATTTTTCTGTTTTGCTTGTTATAAGGAAAATGAATTGAAAATTAGCACTTTAAAGGAAGATAGAAAATGCACTGCATACAGTTAAGAGGCAAAATAAAAAGGGCAAGAAAAAAATAGGTTAGAGATTGAAAGAATAGAAGGTTATGAATTCATCTCTAATGAACAGCAATTGAATACTTAGGTACCATTTCTTTTGAAGTGAAACAGAAGAAAGTGAGAATATTTTATTGTTAATGCATAGAATCATAGAATTTGTTCAGGTTGTATCTAAGTAAGACAGAATAGCACTCATGAGAAAACTGACAAAGTAATGCCCAAGAGTGGTAACAGGAAATATAAAATCAGCAATTTCTTTCAAGGTCCTCTGCTGTGGTATGCATGGCTTTTAAAAATCCAGAGCATGAAGGGCAAATAAGCATTTGTATGTTAGCTAAGCAGCAGTTCTAATATCCTTGTGCAAGAACTTCTCCTCATTGACTTAAGGGATACAGGTTTACACAGCAAGGGAGGAAAAGTACTAGAAGAACTTGAGTAATGGATGCACTCTCTTAATGTGCTGATTCTAAAAGAGAAAATCTAGTCATCGTTCTGCATGTGGAAATATTGACAGTCTTGGCAATTCTAGGGATGAGGATTTTCAAACTCCTGTGAGTTCTTTAAAGCATGACAACTTGGGTGGCTAGATGAAGTTGCTTTGCTCTTTTCCCAGGCCTGCACTTAGTCATCACCCTGCTGGTCATTTTCTGGGTCCTATATTAAACAAATGCTCTGACTAAATTTACTGTTAAATCTTTACTGGAGCCAGTATTATATTAGGGGAGTCATTTAAAATGTGTATGAAATAGACAAGTTAGATTATCTGTTAGACATCAGCTGAAGATATTGCTCAATTTAGTCAAGTTGATATATTATGGCGTTTTGTTTTTTTTTTTTTCCAAGTAATGGAATTGGAATTTTAGTGTCTTTGCTTCCAAACATTCTCAGCAGCTTGTCTGAAAATATGTTGAAGGTCTTGTAAATACATTTTTACATATTTTTAAGCTGTAGAAAGATAGAAAAGTATGAAAGTTGTATAATGTTACAGATATTTACAAATATTTAATGGGAATTCTTAGAAGATTTCTAAAGAGAAAAGATGCTTTTGTTTTTTAACTTGAATTTGTGTATAAATAGACCACATATTTTCAAACAATGCTTTCTCACCACTTAGATTTCATGAATCTTTTCTGTAACTGAGTACCACATAGTGAGAAGGAATATATATATATTTTAAATCTACACTATGTGGTAAGTCGTATCTAGGACAAGAAATTAGGTATATTTTTGTTTCAATGTCTATTTTAAGTTTGTGATTCATCCCTATGCAACTAATGTGATTGTATCTTTTGTGACTTAGGAAAAAAACAAGCAGTAACAGGGTGATTGGTGGGGTGCCTACTTTGAATTTCTCATATACTACTGGACAAATGTAACATAAATCGTTTTGGTTTTGTATCCTATTAAGAAACAGATTCATCATTCACTGTAATTGTGATATAATATAATTAATAATTCATAGTAGACAAAATGGCATTCCAGTAGAGAGCTCTAATTCTATCTTAGGGCTATAAAGTTACATTAAATAGTATTCAGTACTGATGGAAAATGAAGGAAAATACTGCAGTTCTGATTATAGCAGAGCTACTTATTTCCAAAACAAGATGGGAGAAATATCACTTTAGGCTGTTGTGCAAGATTTGTAATATTATTCATGATGAAAACTATTCATAGTTTTTCTCCTGGCTAAACTTTACAGCAGCCCAAGGAAGCCTATGTATTTTTCCAGTATCAAATAGTCTGAAGAATGGAAGTTGCCTGTAGTGTGTACACTGGCATCATTTAAGGAATGTAGGAGAGAAAAGGAAAGGAAAAAAATCAGTATAGAATAAAAACAATTCTTAAGTATTGTATCACTTAATAGATCAAGCACAAAAAGAGCAAGAAGATTCTCATGGCTGGACTCTTAAGTTGTAGAGGCTTAGAGACTGTTGTACCATCCAAGCAGATGAGGTTTCTGCTACTGATTTCATATGAAGTAGAACACCTCATAATATGTATCAATGTCTTAAAATCCCAGTTAAATGTTTATCATAACACTTAAAGGAGCTCAACTGATGCACAGAGACTGTGCAGTATTTACATGGGCTGGAATTTTGTATAAGACTGTTAAATGAAGTCAGAAAGATTACTTATTTCTTATTAGAACAAAATTCTACTATTTGGAGCAGCTTTTGTTCGGAAACTTCTTTAGTTCCTTCAGAGGAAGTACTCAAACGAACAAACAAAAAAAGATCAACAAAAACCATGATGCTGTCTTCTGATAGCCCGTCAGATTGCGCTGAACCAATTAAAATTTGAATTTTGGGACATAGACAAAAACTAACAAACAAACGAAACAAAAAAAAAAGCAACCAAGAACAAAAGATTTTTATACCGATCCCAAGCAGGAAGAGCATGATGTATGAACAGTGAAGTTCATTTGTGAGATCCAGTGCACCACTGGACAGAACTAATTAATGACAAGACACTAAAGTCATTTTCTTTCTCCTCCTTCCCTTCAATGTTCAGTGTTTGTTGGTCAGAGCACTTACCTAAATGTGGTGGAGAGCAGCTCAGGATCCAGCTCTGCTGTAGGGACAAGAACTTTCATTTCTAAGGTGACAGATGCACTTACTGAACTGAGGAATGCTATTTGCCATACTCCCATTTTAGCATTCAGACTCTAATAAAACATTAAGTGCATGAGAGACATTGAATGTAAGTGGCTTAGCAGTTAGGACACTCAGCAGGGAAAAGAGAAGCCGAGGCAATCACTGCTTCTCCACTCAGCGATTTTCTACTTTACAAAGGCATGAGAAAAGCACAAATATCCAGGCGCAGGTTAACAAAGCCACTGAACTTGTTAAAAGCTTCTTAGTAAATACTATACAGATTTCTAGCGGACTAATATGCATCTAAAGAAATTCAGAGATATCATGACTTCTAGCCAATTTTTCCTCTAGCAGTAAGAGATGTGGATTTGATGCTAACTTGTGGATGCCTGCATTGAGCTGAAGTGAGATTCAAAACCAAGACAGAGTGAGATAATTCTTTTTGCATGAAAACAATTACTCACTTCAGGTATCTAGGGCAAAAGTGACTTTTTCTCAAGTTGATCAGGAAAAGAGAAACCTTAAAATGGTACTATAGAAACTGCTTTTGTTTTTAAATCTTGCTGTTGCACTACTTTTCTGTATGTGAGGCGTACATGAAATAGGCCGTTGAGATATACAGAAGGAAAAATAGAAGATGTTAGGGTTTTATTTATTTCCTGTTCTTGAATGCTTTTGCACTCAGGATTTTTACTAATCTAGCATGGTAGCATTTTCCCTAGCTTTTATTATGCTAGAGAGGAAGTACTGGAGTGTTTTAAGAAGGACACTATGCTCACCTCTATGCTAAACTTAGTCTGCCTTTTTTTTTTTTTTTTTTTTTTGTGTGGTGATGTACTACAGTACTTCACCTCTTGATTTAACATTTATTTTCTTCTGAAGATGCTTTCTGGTTGAAGTGGATGTGTTACAATGAAGTTATCCACACAGGTTTGAAGGAGATACTTCCTTTATCTCTGGGATGAGTCATAGGGCTCATTCACAAAGAAAAGCTGGGTTAACCCACAAGCAGTGGTTACTCTGCAGTAATTTCCAGGCCAGCTGTGTGCCTTGCTTTGAAGGATATTGCCCCATTTACCATCCTTGGTCCCAGCCCAGCGCTGTACTCAATCCCAGCAGTAGTTTCTCAATAGAACAATATGTGGTTTTTGACAGCATCTGTGATGCCTTCCTGTGGTGTTCAATTAATCAGTTGGTTTGAAGAAGAGCTTTTTAGGCTCTGAAGTCATCTGTTCTCAGCACAGCTCGGCTCTTACACATGCAGTGTGAACAAACACAGTATGATGCAACTGCTGAACGAAGCAGGGCTGTTTGTTGGGTGATAAAGTAAGGGTGGCTCCTGTCTGACAGAAATCAGCCTCAGTGGGGGAGGCATCCATAATGCCAGCACTTGAATGTGTTAAAATATCTGATGAACTAATTTTCTTGCAGAAGAGAGATTATGAAAAATTTCACTGTAATTTTTGTGCAGTGTGCTTTTTACTTCTTGATATATTTAAAGGTTGATTCAATCATAAAATCAGAGAATTTCATGTGTAGGAATGGACCTTAAAGCTCACTTAGTTCTAAGGCATTGCAGTGGCAGGTTGCCCCTCACCATCTCACCAAGCTGACTCTGGGTGCCTTGAAGGATGGCTGCCAAAATGCTGCAGCACTTGATACACTAGCTGACCTGCTGAGAAAACAGAACAGTTGCATTTAAAATCCTGTTGCTGTACTGGAGGCACAGGGACTAAAAAATTTCACCCATACTTTAATTGCTATGGAAGAACATACAGTTGCTTGTGTACTCAGATAGTATTTGCAAGAACAAAATCTTTGTAAGCTAAAACAAGAACTGTAAGACAAACTTTTCATAAAAGGAGCATCTTTCTTGCCTCTAGCATGCATGGATTATTTGAGTGTATAAAGGAATATGTTCCCATGCCAAATCCTGTGCTGTATATGGGCTGGCAACTTCATCGTGCTGTGCTCTCAGCCTGCTGCCTTTTGAAAATACTGTGACATCTCATAGGAATTCAAAGCAAAGCACAAACTCCTGTTTGCTACTTTTATCATGGCAGGTGATGAAATGGAAAGCAGGCTGTTTACAGTGCTTCTTCAACCCTAGTGGAGGTACGTATGCTGCAGTGAAATTGTACAGCCATTCCAGTTTAGAGTTTGAGTTATTCTTCAGCCTAAATAAGCTCTAATGTAGCACTAGACGATGAAAAACGTGGCGGTTGAAACCCTATTGTGGACAGGCTCTGTTGGGTTAAAAAAAGAAGATATTCTTTCTCAGTCTTTTTAAGGAAGAATTTACATAAACAAAGTGGTTACAAATGTATTTTAATGTAGATAATGCTATGTGAGAAGATATTTCCAAAAATTTGAAATGGTTTTATTAGTATGAACACATATAGTTATAGCTGTATGTGGCTGGTATTTTCCTCCTCAACTGTTCAAAAGAATATTCCTTTCTGCTTAGAAATAAGAATAATTTAGAATTATTTCGTAGAATTTGAAAACAATCTCTATTGAGATTTATGTGATTCTGATGCAGCCAGATATTCACAGTTGCAACAGAAAGTGACTTCTTATTGGATATCACTGTAGTGTAATAATTGCACTCTCATATTCTGATGGGTAATCTTTAATGTTATGTTGCTAGATTAGTATAAATTGGAAGTAGAAAAAAATGTCTTTCTGTGTTTTTGTCAGATTTGCCATCAGGATTGGCATTGCAGCTTTGTAATGTTCTGAGCTTGATTCATGGAAAGGTAAGTCTAATTTTTATTTAAAACTGTGCATGAGAGGATAATCAGTACATCTTTTTGTCATTTCCTTAGTAGTTCTGAACATACTTGGCTCATTGGTTCTGTTTTGGAGGAATTACAAGGCAGGTGGTGATCTTCATGTAGTTATTGCATTAGCACAGACAAACGTTTTCCTTCCTTCCTCTCGCCACCATTTACTTTTATGAAAATTGCTGAACATCCTACAGTGAGATCTGAAGCTCCTCCTTGAGTTCCTAAAAACAAAATCTTCCACATGGCTGTCCTAGCACAGCAGTTTTTGGGGCACAATAAAAAAAAAAAAAATAAAGCCTGTGCTGCACTATCTGAAAGTAGGCTTGTTCTAGATTGAGGAGTGAGCTGAGAGAGAGCACCAACTTCCGCAAGGGTTCAGGCTATAAGGACTGAGATTGAGGAAGCTGAGTCTTCTTTTTTTGGCTCTGAGGTAGGCTGAGATTCTTTGACAGAAGATTAACACATTTCTGTAGAGAAAGCGTAGTGTTTTGTTTGTACCATGCATGAAATGGAGACAGTTACCAAAGGCTAACAAATCATGCAGATTTGTAAATTTTAACAACTTGTTGGTGTCTGTATGTCACTGGAGAAAATAATAATTAAATAGCTACATTTACAGACTTCTAAAAACAGCCACATAAACAGACTAAAATGAAAAATTACACGTTGCCACCAATTTGAAGAACTTTATCCAAAAACACGGTTTCCACCTGATGTTAACAAAATTTGTCATTTTCATCATAGTAAAAGATTGAATCAGTACCAAGTACACACACAGTGAAAGCAGTCAATAACTGGATAAGAATATAACAGGAGCTGAAAAGAATGCAGTTCTGTTAGCTAAACTTGCTTATTACAGTAAACTTAGAGAAAACAGAGGGTATTCTTTAAGTTGTTTTTCTCTTTACAGATAGAGATCCACATTTCAAGAACGATTATTACAAGAGTAAATGTTATTGTTTAAACCAACCCATATACTACAAAAAACATACAAAGAAATCTAGCAAACCCGTTCGTGTGCAAAACAAGATAGCACAGACAAAGAACAAGAGATTAAACTGTCCACTATTATTAAGAAAAATGACAGTGCATTTTAAGTGGCTCCTGTAAACTTTTTTTATGTGAGCTGAAGGAGGATGTCATTTCCAAATGCTTCCATTTTATGTGAAGTACAGATGCTTTTTTGGAAGTGCTAATAAGTTTATTTTGAAAAACAAACTGTATCTCAAATATTGCCTATTTGTTTAACTGAAAAGTAAATGGTATAGGCTACGTCAAGTCTACCTCATAAAGCTAGCTACTGGATTTATTTACATTAGCTCAAAATTTCATTCAGGTTTTGCATTCCCTTCCTTCTAAACTTTTATAACTTCATAACTGAAAGAGAAGTTAGAGGATTAGAGAAATAACAAAACACTTTTCAGGTTCGGTGCTCAGACAATAGAAAAAATAGTGCAACAGTTTGCTATGTTATATACCTTTCCAGCAAATCTATCAAAATATTCAGATTTGTCTTTTATTCTCATTTAAAAAAATACAGTGCTCTTCTTGTTTTCTTGTGAGTATGGAAGTATGAGCATCTTTAGATGTCTTTAAAATTATTAAAAAAAAAGGAATGCCAGCAACCCAGAGCTAGTCATGTAAGTTGATCACTGAAGCAGATTTCAGAAGTGACGAAGTGTTATTAATCCAGTTGACTCCAGGTGGAGGCAAAGATCCCTTTGCAAAGAGCAGCTTGCATGCTTAAGACCATCAGCTTTCTTGTGAAGACAGCAACTGAAGTATATTTTAGATCTATAATTGTAAATAGTTTAATCTCCCTCATAAATGGAGCTGAACTCCTCAGGAAACGCAACATAGCTTGGTGACTGGAACTCAGGAAACTCCCAAATCAATACCAGAACAAGCATGGACTGAGGGAAGGTTGTTCAGTGCTTTTCAGTCCTAAGGACTACACTGTGTTTTAAAAATAAGATTTAGAAATGCTGAAGGTGATTATAGCAGCTTTACCACTTTACCACACATCTGAGTACAAGTGCCACTTAGATGTGAAATGGCTCAGCATCTCAGCACACTGTGCTTTTTTTTCTTTACTGAATCGCCTTTGGTTCAGGGCTTGGCCCTACAGTAAATCATACAGAGCTTTCCTCTTATTCTGTGTATTTTTTAGTGAGTGCTTTTAGTACCTTTCACTTTATCCTAAGTACTTTGCCAATTACACTGATTTGCAAAGAGAAACAAAGGACTTGGGGCTGGAGAAAACTCGGAAAATGCAGAATGATGCAGTAGTAATTGTGGGAGGAAAAAAAAAAAATCAAAAAGGTACCTTTGTGCTATAGAGATACCGGATGCTACAATTGGAAAGCTTAATGGTTGCATTCTCCTGTTCTGCTTTGGGGAAATACACTGCAGTTTGCTGAAGTAGATAATGACTAAGATCTATCTATTGGAAGGGACATTATTTTAATCTTTGTATAATGCTACTATGAAGGTCACCAGAGGTTGGTAAGAACGGCTGAAGAACGTTGCTGACATACAAACGCTCATGCTCTGATGCCAGAGAATGGAAGGAAGATAAGAAGGGAGAAATAAAATGAAGGCATGAAGATGCATGGTGATAAGTGATTTTGAAGTGATGGATGAGAGTTCACAGCAGGTTACTTTGGGAAGGTAAGAGGAATAAAGTGATGTCTGAGACATTCCTGAAAAATGATTTGTCTCTGTTTTCCACTTCTGTTAATTATCAGTAATAATGAGAATGCCTTTAAGATTTACTGGCATGAAGCTGTAGATTAAAGTAGTAAATTGAGATGCTGCTACTGTACAAATAATATTTGACTCGTGAACATTCCTTGTGTAACAAACCTGGATATTTTTGTTTGTTTGTTTTGCAGGAGACTAAGCAGCACTTTAGAAGATGATTCTTGCAAAATGGGAAGCTTTCTATGCATTTTCTGCAAATGAAAATTTCTTCACTGGCAGCTTGCACTGGAAAGGTAAGAGTGGATAGCATAATCATCCCAAATTGTATAAAAAGATGGAACCAGTGGCTGTGCTTGCATGAAAGAGCTTTTACCTTAGTACTAACAGGCCAGAATGACACAAAATTGCCATACCATGTGAGGACACACTTCCCTAGAGAGTTCTGGAGAGACTACTGGAATCTTTTCTTCAACTTTGTGCTAGAAGTGCCAAATCCACAATGGGACATGCTTGGTTCCAACCTGCTAAGATTTCCCTATATGTCCATATACAAGCAAAGAGTTTACTTCAATTTTACTATCTTGAGTTGAGAGGACAAGGTAAAAGGCAAAGAGGACCTGTATGAGGAAAGACAAAAATCAGATCGAAAACTTTAAGACCTCAAGATGTTTTGAGTTCTTTAGGGTGTTCCCAGATCAGCAGCAAAGGGCTTACTGCTTGTTAAACCATCCTGACCTTGATCTTATGATGACTGACCAATGTACCAGGTAACAACATTCCTAACAGAATATTGATCTCTGCTCTTCTGCAAAAAGAATAAATTATCTTGTTTCCCTGAGGATGAGCAAGCTGTAAGACAGGAAGGACATGCTGTATCTTATGGTTAGCTCACTGAAACTCAGCTCACACTGTGTGTGCAGAAAAGCAGCGGGACTCAGAGGGGCAGATGAGAAGTTAATGAAGCACTAAGCTTTGCTTGTCAGAACCCTGATGTCTGACATTATCATCAGAGACCTGATTGCCCTTTTTCTTTCTGAACATTAGCCAGTTGAAATCCAGTTACCAGAGCTCTGTGTGCTCCAAAAACACAGAAGCATTTTGATCTACAATTCTGATTTTCAGCCTATTTTTCTCTATAATGGAACACTGCCTTGGAATGAATAATGTTCTAGATTCTGCTCTGTGATTAGCAACAGGAAACCCAGTAAAATTACATTGTGTAAATGAACAGAGCTACATGAAATTAATAGCTCTCAGCAGCCTGCAGAGCAATGTGAAGAGGATATTAAGAACTGGAATAATTTTGAGAACTGCAAAAAGAAAGCTTCTAATAATAGACAAAATGCATAACAACCTACAGACCAAAGACTCGTATTTTAGTTTGGTCCCAGATAAAAGGATTTTCCCTTTTAACTCCAAAGAAATGTACAGGGCTGCAATAAAATGTCTGGCTGCTTCTATTTTGCCCGGGGAGGTGGTAGAGTCACTGTCTCTAAAGGTGTTCAAGAAATGTTTGCATTTTGTACTGAGGAATGTGTTTTAGGGGGAAACATTGGTGATAGGTGAACAGTTGGATTGAATGATTTTGGAGGTCTTTTCCAATCTTGCTGAATTTTATGATTCTATTCACTGGAGCTTTCTTATTACAGACTGCTCAGCAGTTTGATGGGATGCTGACAACCCTCAAGTCCATTTGCAAACAAGGATTTTGGAGAGGGAACCTCTTTACTTTCAAGGTAACTATCAGCTTCAAAGTCTGTTGCTCAATTTTGCAAATGCATTGACATGAAAATATATTTTGCTCTCTTATTTTATTTTGGGGGATATTAATGCTGTGGAAAATCACAGATAGCCAGCCCTGGCTGGCTGTAACAGGAATAACTGTAACTGTAACAGGAATAGCTGCATGCATTTCCTCACCCAATCCTCCTATCTAATGTCCCTTTTTACCTACCTCCGTGAGTGCTCAGCCTTCCATCTCCTTGCTGCAGTAGCTGCACAGCAGCTGCATCAATCTGCTGGATGCTTAGACCAAAACAAAATTTCTAAGTGACAGTTTGATTATTTGATATGTTGTCACAGATCCCTAGAGGCCATGACTAGAAAAAGCACAAAGGGTATCCAGTTTGTTTCCCTGCTTCCTGGGGATCATCAATAACACTGCAAATCAAAGTATTGCTTTTGTGCTTACAGCATAATTAGGAGTCTACTACTGCAGGTAGTTTTGCTTCATCTGCTACAAAACAAACTCTTATCAGGCTCTTCTAACTGTTATCTGTGCAAAATGCTTTAAATAAAAGCATAGATCTTCTACAAGTGGAATCCTGCTCTGAAGCTGATACACAAAACACTCAGCAAAGCACAGAAGCCTCCTCAACTTTTTTACAGTATGACTCTGGGGAGTGTCTTTGGGCTTACTCGTTGTCCCTCAGTGACAGATACCATTTCTCCAGCTGCTGGGCTCCAAGGAAAGGAGAAGCTATAGCATTCCAAGTCAAGCTTGCTGACAGTTCAGGGTATAACTTACACGTGCACATAAAGAGGCAGTAATAGCACATTTCAAAGGAACCATATCTATGAAACTGCCACCATTTCTTCCCCATTCCCTCTGTGGTTTAGCTGCACTTAATGCTGGATGACACTCCTTTTTTAATGCTTTAATTTTAACCTTCTTGATTCTTCTAGGAGATTGACTGTAATGGATCCAGCCAGAAAACAGAATCCAGAAACATTCACAGTATGTTACTGCTGTCAAAACTTACCAGAATCTGAACCAGCCTGCATTAATATAGGGATCTTTTTATATACCTGACAGTATTCTGTGTATACTCCTGTGTGCAATATCATTGCACCTGAATGTTAGAGATTCTTTGTTTTTTTTGCAGCAGGAAACTGACAGTACAATTAACATCTTTAACTACAAGATAGCAACTGCTTGTGCTTGCTGCCTGCACTCTGTTTTCCTATCACACTGTCAAGCCAATTACTTTAATTAAAGTTCTGTCTGGCCCTTTTTGACAACTCAGCCTGTAATGATGAAAGTATGTATGAGAATGATCTGGGTTAGAGAGTCAGAGTTCATTGTTTTCCAACACTCCTGCAATTACTATTAATTTCACATGAAAGTAGGGCACTTTCTTTGGGAAAAACAACACAGAAGTGTCACTTGGGTTCATTAGCAGAGTGGTGGTTCTCTGTTCTTCCCTCTTCAATACATTTCTTCATGGGTAAAGAATTTAGTACAGCGCTTTGAGAAAAAAAAAACTGCAAACATTGCTAATCCCACTTAGATTAATATTCTAGGAAATGTAAACAAAGTTACTTGGCAGTAGAATAACCTCACTAGGCTAGTACCTTATTGTCAAATTAGTTTTAATCATGGTGAAAAATGTTTTGCTGTTCATGTGCTTCCAGGTTTTCATGTAACTAAAGAGCCTACTGAAATTCTGAAAGAAAGCATGTAAGTAATTGATCTAAACTACAAAAGCAAGAGAATATCAGAAAATTGTACTTCACGTGATGGTTCCATGGGTCCTGTGTGTCTGTGAACATGATCCCATCATGCTCAGTTCCCTGTTCAAAACCCCTTTGCAGCCTTCCAGCCTCACTTAACAGTTTGTTTTTGGCTCAGAAAGGATAAAGAAGAATTGAAGAACAGGACAGGTACACAATTTATACAGCTTACCCATTTTTAAAACTTCATTATTTTTGACCTACAAAGGGGCAAACAGCTACTTTAGGACAGTGAATAGCACAGATTTTGCAGTTTTTTCTTAGGACTATAGGTGTTTTATTATATATATATATATATATATTTTTTTTTTTCTGTGTGGCTAAGCTTCCATAACACTAATTCTCAAGATTTTTCTTAGAACAGATCTCTTCTGTCCTCAACCATCTTTACAGAATTGCTCCAAATTGGAAAATAGTTAAACACACAGATGCTCAGTTTCTCAACTGAGTCGTCATTGGATTTTTCATCCTTAGGATAACTTTTTCTATTTTTCTCTCTTGCTAGTTGTTTGCATGTTTACATCTTTAAAAGCAAGTTCACAAAGACAGGAAAAAGTATACGCAGTGCTAATTCTAATCACCAATTTGGGGCATGCTGCTTTGATTCAAGTAACTCTCCACCAGCCCTGAAGGGAAATGAGTTTAAAGAGAAAAGAAGGAAAATTCAAACTTCTCAATGGATTTGCAATTTCTTAGTCCAGCCTCAGGCTCAGTAGCAGGAAAGTGTCAAAAATAGGCTCTGTGCCTTCAGACAAGGCTTTCTGGAATTAGCACAGTAGTTGCATGAGGCAGTACATATAGATTTGGAGCTAGAATTTGTCTTTCACTGTCTCAAAGTTCAAATATTTTGGGGGTTTTATTTTTTGTGGTTTATTCTTTTTGTAGGAAGAAGTGGGAGATTTTCAACAAAGGTGATTTTGTTTTTTTCCTCTCCCCTCAGGATTTTTGTAATCTCTGAAACAAGAACAGCTGCAACTTGTTTTGAAAAGGAAGTGCTTATGGAAATAATACAATGAAAATGTTCCCCAGTAGAAAAAAATTCAGCGATCAGAGCTGTTACTTACAGTAGGCTCTATAAAAGCCACTTCTAGGAGTCAGAACCCAGAGACTTACTAAGACTGAGGTACTTGTTCACTAGCCACCTCTTACCTCTCTGTGTTATTTCAGACTCCTGTACTCACTCCCTTGTGAGCACAGAAGTATTTCATTATTTCTTTCAATTCAACTTTGTTCGTAAGACATTACTCACTGTTAATTAGGCTTCACAGTTCCCCCACGTTCATTTGCTACAACTATATGCTTGTGAAAGAATGTGCTCTGTGGAAAACCTGGATTATGATGAAATAATGAAGCTTGAAAGCATGATATTTGTCCTTTGGCTCCTGGATGAAACATCTACAAACTGCTGTTGTCACTGCAATCCAGTATCTCTACATCAAAATAGGGGCTTGTGCTGCTCTATTCCACACACACTTTGTGCCTCCTGCAACCAGCAGACAGGTGGAGCATCAATTCCTAGATTATCATATCCAGTCATTGATACTGGAAGGCAAGTATAAGTAGCATGCATCTGCCTCTCTTAGTGTTAAGTCTCATGATTTTGAACACAGCTTAGCATATGCAAGTGCTAGAATGCACACACAATGAACATGTACTGTATCAGAACTGAGCCTATGCCACCTGGAAACCTAACATGTTTAGCTACTATGACGTAGAACAATTACATACAATGTTATGCCACAGTAAAAAAAATGCACAAAAATCTGACAAAACCCAGAAAAGCGTCTAGAAAATTCTCAACAGTAGAAAATAAGCACTTCCTGTATAAATCTCACTTCCTTTTTGTATCCACTATAAGTACAATGGTCTGCCTTTCATTACATTTCCATACAAATCTTGTGTTGGCGTTGTTCTCCCTTAGAGCTCTCACCTCCATATAGTTTGCCATAACATCCAAACTTTCAGCAATCAAGATTCATAATGATTAGCTTGCATTTCTTTTCTGTGATTGTGGCAGTACTTACTCAAAGTCCCTACCTATATGTATTTATATAGATATACATGTATATATACACACATACATACAAACACATGACAAATACTGCTGCAGTTATCCTCTCTTCCAGTGTTTGGAGTGACAAGCATCCTAGAAGGTGAAGGCATACACCACTCCCACAACCACAATATTTCCAATTGTTGCTATTATTGCAATCCATAACAATATGGCATCGTTTGAAGACCGGGATGTTTCTTCTGGTGGATTCTGCATGGAAGAAGCTGCATGGACGTTGGCTGATGAGTTAAACAAAGAGTACTCTGTACTGAAGTCCTCATTTGGTGAGTCCATAAAGGCTCCCCCCATAACAGGAAGCTGTGAAGAAGAACATGGCATAATTAGATTGAAAGCCAATGCATGCATTTGTTTGCTCTCTAAGTCAATCTCCCAAATCACTGAAGTTCTATGTTTGTGGTGCTAAGCAGTCAGGACTATCATATACACACTGTACACTATTTCTTCCATTTTTGTTAGGATTATTGTTACTGAAAGAAACCTATGTATATTGCATGTACCATCATACATCAGAGCTAGCCTACAGGCTCCAAGTAAAGCTACACAATAATATAAAATTGAGAAGAAATGACAAATGATAAAGAAAATGAAAATGATGATTTGAAATGATAAAGAAATAATAATCCACAAAGCACTCACGTACTAAAGCACAGCACCATATGTGTTCTAAGGCTACCAGCGGGGAACACAACAAATAAGCACAGTGTGCAAAGAATTTGCTCCACTTTTGTGTATAGCTTAGAAGTAAACAAAATTTATAAATGCAAACAAAAACATGAATTACAGAAGTTGTTACAGTAAAGAAGATGAAGCACACCAAGTGCACTAACTTCACCTGCAAAAACATATCTGCAATGTGTTATTTGTAAATCTATGAATTCTGATAATGCTGTAAATCCAAAGAATTATTAATCTACACAGTGGAAAACTTCAGTTATGATAGGCTTCATAGCAATTAAGTTAGTGACAGATTTCCAACATCACTATCACGTATTGGGTGTTGTTAGTGGCCCTGTCAGTGGTACCACAAAAGGTTCTCAGTTCTGCACTTAAAAAGGTTTTTGAGATTTTGACATCATCACTCTTCACCTATCCCAACAGGCTCTTCTCTACATCTGAAACTAGAGTCTCTGGCCCAGTAACAAAATAAGAATCCTCTCTTCTTCAGTACTAGTAATAGTACTATTATAGCTAACAGCAGCACAATATTGTTGAAGTCATCATGGCTTATGAATAATGGAGAAATCAGCCTTCCATTCCTTTAGACACATCACAGAAGGCTGGTATAACCATGAGTGCTAAATTACCATGCCCAGTACTCACTGTGCTGGAAAATTAGTGTCTTTCAACTTTATCCTTAAATCCTGCAACACACTGATTCTCCTGTTGATACTAAGCTACACCCCATCTGTCTGCCTGCAGCTGTGCTATGGAGGATGCGAAACAAGAGAGGACTCAAGGATAAGCCACCTCTCTCCACCCACAGTGGTGGCTGTAATCTAATATTAGAGCAAAGAATTTGCTAAGTAACTGTGACAGTACAGCAGTTGTTTTTTTTTTTTTCCCTTGATATTCAGAACATTCTACAAAACAGTCTCTTTCAAAAACTGGCTGCTGAACAGATTTTGTTTGTACTTGAAAATATCACGTCACACTGAAAATGAAATACAGATAGCAAGGGTTATGTCATATTTCCCAATCCACATTAAATAAAATTATCTTTGAGAGCAAATAAATGGTATGATTGGACGAAAACAGTTTGCAAAAAACCAAATCGGAAATTGCAGAAGTCAGGTCTGGAGCATTGCCCCTGCACCAAAGACTTTTTGCTCCTACTTTCAACACTGTGCTTTACAGAGAGCTTCAGTTTTGCAACAAGCCCAGCTTGAACCTCATAATCCAACAGCACCAGTATCTTTTACATCTTGGGATTCGATAGGGAAAATTGTTTAACCACAATTCCTTTTCATGCAGGGATTGAAGTCAGAATTGGCTTTTATAGCAGACACAACAAGAGCATTCATGCAGAAGCACTGCCATTCAGCAGCTGTGGAGATACTAGTTAAAGCAGCAAACAACAGACATATATTTACCACAGCAGCAGCAAAATACTCAGTCCAAGATAATTCTCTTTTTAACATTTACATTAATCAAATCTACAAAGCCTTTCAACCAGAGCAACCATTCTTGGTGATTGTTCATGGAAGACACAGGGTTTCCTGTAAATGTGTATGTGCCCAAGACTGTGGGAAGTTGTGAGCACTGTTCCAATAAGCAATATCTGTTTTTTGGGCCATATCTTCTCTACCTTCTTTGAATTATTTCAGCTGACAAGCTTGCACTGTGCTAGTCCACATGGTGCTGTCACAGGGGCAGGAAGCACGCATGTAACAGCACAGCTACACACCATGCTGCAAGTGATGTCAGATCTGAACTTGCTCATTCCGTGCAAACAAGCTGTTTTCACCATCTGAGGGGAACACATGGTGAAACAGCTCATCTGAGTTTCCAAAAGGCTTGCAGTGACCTGACATAAAAATCTGATGTTCAGCACCTGGCACAGGCTCTTTCTGTAAAATTGACTTTCAGTTTTTCTGTGTGTACGTCAGTGGCACTTTCATCATAGATCTGGAAATAAACCTCACTGCTGATGTCCCGTTTGAAAAAATTGATCCTTAATTTTCATTCTCCCTTCCCACTGATAAAAGAGATTCATGTAAGGACACAGGAATGGCCATAAAGTATCTGACAAAGTTGATTTTCAAGGCTGTGACTGTCTTCAAGCATCATCAATGGCCCTAAGCGCTCAGGAAAGAGTAAAAGCACAACTGGATGAGTATATCTGATCCTACTTCTTAACATCTGTTTGTAAACTCAATACTATTACTCTGGATGCAGTACTTCCTGTTCTTGCTCCACTTACCTATCTCTGCCTCTGCAAAAATACACCAATTAATTTTAGCCAAGAACTTAATCCACATCATTGATGTTACACAGGCATCATATATATGCATATATATATCCTATTAAAAAAACAGAGTTTTATAGTTGGAGCAAAGCAGTGCAGCACCTGTGTCACACTCCCCAGAATTCCTGTTTGAGAAGCCCAGGGCAAAGGCTTAGTTGGGAAATGTGGCAGTGAGGGACACAGCAGGAGGGAATGGTGAAGGAGTATGCCACAGCTCTGAAATGAAACTCTTTTCTGAGTCAACAATGCAAAGCACATCTCTTGCTAAATAGCTTCCCAGAGCAGCAAAGAAAGGATTTGAACCATTAAATAACAACAGGCAGAAAACCAAACAAAACATCAAGAGGTAATGAGAACCCCCACTGTGCTGAATGCCTTCTGCTGCCATCCAAGAGGATGGCAAAGGGTCAAGGAGAGAAGAACAAGCCTCTTGAACAGTTAAATGATATATTTGCCTGTTAGCAAAAAAAAAAAAATATATATATATATATCTTGTTTTATAACTTAAATGATTCACATGAAGGAAAGAAACATGGCAGGTCCCAGTCACCAACAGTCTAAAAATGATGGCTTTCTTAAGTAACATCACATAAAATCCATCATTTATCAGTAACATTGTTCCATTTCTCTGAGAATCAGGGAACATCTTTTACAGCAAGCTAGACAAGTACAACATTCAATTCCTGCTATGTTAGAGAGAACCTACGCTCAGCAGAGAGATTTGAAAGAGCAGCTAAATCTTCCAAGTAGCTGTTTCCAAGAGACTAGAAAACCTCAGCAACATCTTCAACAGACGTGCTGGACCTTGGCCTTGGATGCAGACTTCTCTGGAAATGAGATACTGATAGGTGAAATGTCACCCCAACTCTAATGCTGTCTTGTAAAATTGCTGTTGTTACTTCAGAATATCTAGAAGTTCTGTTTCTTTCAGGTTCCATGATAGATTCTGACCACTTAAAGTGAAATGAGTATTTCCTTCTAGCCTAGCAGCATGTGATTGCTGCAATGGGTCTGAAAACCTAGCTACAATCACAAATTCTTTATTTAAATTAAATAATTTTAATATGTTATATTATATTAATATAATATATGTAATGATATAATATATTAAATAATATTTAAATAAATTTAAATAAATGTTTTGCATTAAAAAGATATCCCACATAACCAATATTTTCCCCACACTCTCTTGCTTCTCACAGAATCATGCATATATGTAACTCACCTACTGTAGGGCATGTACTGTTATGGAAATAAAGAAGTTCTTTCTGTTACTTATTTACTGGTAACATCTGGAGAGCCAATTACTTCCAACCACCATTTACCAGAACATCATCCTATTATTTACCACACAAGGGCTGGCTACACAGTGACAACCAGGACTGTTAGTTGGTGTTCACTACAAGATTAGTTAAAATGCTTTAAATCCCCACACAACTGGAATTAAAGAGCACCTAAGCCAATCTTATTTAATGTAAGTAAATAGATCTAATTCTGAAGGGGGAATCCATGCAAATGCATTCTGCAGATCACTTCAAATTCTCACTTCATTTAATTCAGATCCTTGCTTCACCTTAAAATCATAGTCTCTTGTTGACAAGCTTAAGAATAACAGCTATTTATTTTTAAAATATAGTTGTCAAAATAATTCCCCTACCAGTGGCAATGGAAAATTTCCTCTCTAATTTGAAAGCATAAAGATTTCATGCTTTATTTTTAATCCCACTAGAAATTCTCTATCTTATTCCAATCAATCTCTGATTTTCTTTCATTTCATCATATTCCTAGGACCTGTGTATTATTTCCTTCACTGCTTTCCTATTTGTGATAGGCAATGTAAGTTTATGTCCTTTTAGATGAGACTGATGTTCACAGCTGTTCCTTATCAGCAGTATTGCAGATGCTAGAAGCGCAAGTTTCAGCCTTGCTGTTGACCACACTAAGAGATGTCATAGAATCATATAATTGCTCAGGTTGGAAAAGAACTTAAAGATCACCAAGTCCAACTGGAATCTAACCATACTACCATAATAATAACTCTCTGCTAAATCAAGTCATGCCCAACAGGTGACTAGATATTCAGGTAGGAACATTCAAAAATGACCAGAGCTGCGCAGACACTTCACTTCTGAGTTTGCTCTTAGTTGTAGAAACTCTTTGTCTTAACTAAGAAAATTCACTAGCGGATGGAGCTCAGCTAGATCTTTATCCCTCTAAACATGGCCATATTGCAAGTACCTTGTAAGAGAACATGCCCCGTGCAGACCAAAGCACCTCTCTGGGCAAAGTTATTCTGCTGAATCAATTAAAAGAAACAGTAATTGGTGAGAAGGTGTTTCCTAATTTTTTTTTTCCAACTCTTATATTTCTGCATTAGTGGCACACAAGTTACCTTAGTGATAAAGACATCAGGTTCCATTTCGCACAATCTAGATATCCCAAATTCTTTCTTGTAATAGCTCTTATTATTAAAAAAAAAAAAAAAAAAAAAAAAAGAAAAAAGAAAACCCTACTGCTTTCAAATTGACTACTATCAGTGTCAGTTAACTGCTCTTGGATCTCATCTTCTAAGTGTGAAAGACTAGGAGCAAGTAAAAGTCTCAAGAGTTCCTCCTCCCCTTCCAGCCAGTATAAGCAATACTGCATCAAGAAAAAGGGGAAGCTTTGCTCAAAGCTTCAGAAACAGAACAGAAAAAAAAAAAACAAACAACAACTGTACAAAGAACCTTCAAGTCTAAGTTTTATTAATTAATTTAAATTATGAGTATGTATATTCCGGAGGTGGTGGTGAATATCACAAAAGTGTGCAGGGTAGTCAAGCATGACATGCTTTGAGCTATCTGGATGAGTCAGGAAAATCATTCAAGCATCAATACTGTAATATAATAGCAGCTAGCATCCTACTGGGGACATTATGCTAGAGAAGCAGCTGCATCTAGGTTTCCTGCTTCCAGAAATGTATATACACATGTGGAAGAAAAAAATATGAACAGAGAGTACCAGGGAGGTAAACATCTATCAATATAGAAAAATGAAACCAACCATCAGTGTTATCATAAGAAGAGCAATTCAAATTTTTCACAGTTTTGAAGACCGGCAGAATGGAGGACCCTCTTACACCTTTTGTAGCCACACTGGAGACCACAGAGGAAATAAGAATTCCTTTAGAGATAAGAGCAACTTGCAGAAATGTGTCAGTTTAATCCTAAACATAATTCTAGAAGGATGTCAAGCACCAAGCTTCCAAGTTTAATTTTTCCTATATATTCCTACTGGATAAGAAAGAAGCGTTGAACACCCCACCTTTTGTAGGATTTCTTGCACCATCTGTTAGTTTTGGCATTGGCCACTTCAAAGCCAAACTAATAGATTTAACTGGACTTGTACAACCTCCTGCTTTGATAAAGCCTGGCAATTACTGTCTGGTTTCAAGTGTAACTTTCCCTATTGAGGGGAAAAAGGAAAAAAAAAAGAAAAAAGAACTAACAATAAGGAGGAAAAAAGAAAGAACACTGCATGCAGCATAATGGCTTACAGGATGGAGATATTGCTGGCTGGAAGCAAGTGCACAGCCACGTGCTATCCAGTGGTAGTTTCAGTTGTTCTTACAGAGAGTAAGTGGTTATTGAGTGCTGGAGAGAAAAGAAGTTAACACAAGCTGATTGTAATGATGTTCCATATCTTCAAGAATAAAAATAATCCCACCAAAAATAGCAAGTCAAATGATGAAGTTTAAACAGAAAACCAAAGAGCAGAACTCAAGAGCAGGCATGTAGGAATATCTAAATGAAGCCTAATCCCATTTCTCAATTTGGAAAAGATCTGCACAAGCCCATCCTCCATTGTGGTCTTTGAAGTCATCCTATTTGTGACAAAGTGCCAATGTCCCATAACCAATTCATTATTGTGGCCAAGATGTCTTAGCAAAGAAACCGGGCTGATAGGGAGCATCAGCTGTAGGGCTGATGACTGCAGTTTTTAGAATTTTCTTTCTCCTCCATCTCCTTTAGCCTAACACAATGCTTAGGCTGTTTCATGGAAGGAGGCAGTGACGTAGCCATGGGAAAAAGATGGAAATTAGTAACCATTCATGCAATAGAAGCAACAATACAAGTCCAAAACTAAAACTAGTTCCAGCTTTAGGATGAAAAATCATCAGACTTGAGAAATGGGCAAAAACAGCGAGTGTGTAAATTACTGTATCTTTCAGTATTCAATAATCAGGATGCTTCTCACAAAAATTAAAAGAATTTCAAGGGGCCGGTGTTCAGGGATATAGACCTAGAAAGATATTTTGGACACCTTATTCCTCTAGACAAAAATACAATTGCAAACAATTTCCTCTGTGGTGCATACACTGATTATGTTCAAACTTAAACCAAGTAGGAAGAAAAATCTTGTATGCTAGCTCCAGTCCCTGTTACACAGCCCATGAAAAATTAATTGGTTGAGATTTAGCTATTCCACAGCAACAGGCACGATATCACTTAGCTCTATTTCATCAGAGAAATTATTTACTATTCCATGAAGACTCAAAAGCTTTCAAACTATACATTTGATGTTTTACACAAAGATGGCTGCACTACAAAAGGCTAGGATACACCTGCCTATTAAAGGAAGTAATCACTACCACTGCAGCTCTGCTGTACCAAATGGTAGGGAATAAATGCCTCATTTTCAGCACCTTGGAAACAACCACCTGGAATCTATCCTCAAATGTGATAACAGAAGAGGCCAGTACCTTCATCATAATGCAAATCCACTGGGAAAGAATCATTCTGTGATGACTTCCAGAAAATCATTTACCCATGCAAAATACTTCTGGGCATCCAACAGAAAGCCTTAAAATGGAAATAAAAACAATTTAACAGTCTCAACTGAAACCATAATGATTATTTTCCTGAAGTTTACATAAGCTATCGGGCTCTCACAAAAAACCACAGGAAAGAGAAACCTGATAACAATGAAAGCAATTTCATTTGGGCTATGTGTCATTTTCATCCAACAATTCATACCAGTTTATTTTTTTTCTATCATTTTCATGTTGCACTGCATTTTCAAAAAAGAAAAAAGAGGAGGGCTGAGTTATGCTGATAAAGAATCTGAGATATATATCTCTCAAGTATTAAGCCTATTTTTATAAATACTTTTGCTTACCTACTTGGCATGTAGTTCAAGACACACAAGAGTCGGAAAAAAAAAAAAAAAAAAAGATGTATTCCACTTGAAATGGAAAAAAAAAAAAAAAAAAGGTAGAAAAAGCTGACACAGTGTTAACCCCCTTCTTGTTGACCATCTCTTGACCATATGAGCAGCAGCACGCATGAAGGTCAAGTAAAACATACAGTGCAGCTTCTAGGAAGATACGAGGACTGCCAAATGTTATTCCTATTGCATACACTTCACTTGATAGAATACCAACATCTGGCAGACTGTCATGCCTCTTGATTCCATCAGGCATACCAGGCATAACATATGGCTTGAACAACCTACAGACTGCACATCCCCCTCAACTTATTCTTTAATGCTTAAGAAGTGGTTTATACCTGAAGAAGAAACCATATTAATGTGTCTGAAAATTAATCATTTTATCTTGTATTTTGGCCACAGGAGTGAGCTAATCATACGATATACAAGAAAATGAAAATTAGAACGTGAAAAAATGTTGAAAGCTTCTTAACTTTTAGAATTTGAGAAGAAACTCATAGAAAGCTGCCTTCCAAAGGTTGAATATCAAGAGGAGGCTAAAAGCTTCGTCACCTCTACATCGTGAGTGCTTAAGAACCAGACAAGTGCCACCAGACAACTGTTCCAGCCTTCTTCTAGGATATGCTGTTCCCACAGCAGAGGTCAAGGAAAAGAATTAACATGTTTCTCATCCACTTTGGTGCAAAATCAACAGGCATTGCTTAAATATATTTCACAAAAGTCTTAAAATAAGCCTGGATCATTTAGTTTTGAAGTAGAAGAGAAGCACCCATATGGGACATTCACTAGCCCTTTTGAGGGCAGCAGGCCTCATCAAAGTGTGAGAACAGCCTTCCTCAGAGCCAAACATTCCATATGCTTTCACAAACCCAGATTTTCATATCCAGGTTTTGCTCATATATTAAGACAATAAAGGGATGATTAAGCATGGCTGAACTAGACAGCAGCTGATGACATCTTTATCACGCCAAACAAAACAGAACAGCCAAACCATCTGTGTTGTGTTTAAAACTGTTCAAACAGTTCAAAGAATATTAGAGAATAATATAATAAATTATACATTGATGTTATCTCTCTAGATAAGCGTGAGTCTATATATTTATGCACAAAGTAGCACTTCTTAGTGACTGTTTATATACATATACACAGGATGGGCTCAAATCAATGTATAATTTATTATACTTCTATTTGCAGTTCGATGTTTGTACTTTGAACTGTTACAGTTGGCAGGGCTGCACAGGATAATTAAAAGACATGAATATGTAACAATTTTTCTTGGGTCTGAGTATACACAAAAATGACTTCTATAAAACTTCTTCAGTTATTTCTGCATTATGGAAGGGAGGGCAGAAAACAGAGAAAAGGAGGCAAAATACATTGTCTGTGCATTCTTTTTCTTCATTTTATTTTGCGTAATCTGAGCTATAGAATCACGATTGGTCTGGAGGACTGAAACGGTTCTAGGAGCTAGTGCAGTGTGGTGGCCTCCCAAACTTTATAGAAGACACAAGTTTCCATTTAAAATAAACAGAAATGTTTTTGTCCTTGAGATTCATAGAATCATAAAATTGCTCAGGTTGGAAGAGACCTTAAAGATCATCAAGTCCAACCGTGTGCCTGAGTCTCACACAACTCAATTATAGAAAAAAAAAAAAAAAAATACGAACAGCACAATGCAACAGATGAAGTCTTTCCCATAAGGAGTGTCAAAAAATGATCGTAGGAAATGAGCTGGTTCCAAGTTCATTAAGAGTTTCTCCAAAGCCTGACAGTCAAAGTAAAAAACGCAGACTTTTCTTCAAACCTGAACTTCAGAATCCTTTGAACTTCAGATGGTAAAGCAACAGAACAACAAGATAGCTAAGGGATACCTTGGTGCTTTAGGGAGACAGGATTCACAGCAAGACAAGTGAATACACATATCCTTGTACTGATACTCACTTGCACATGCAATCAAGCATACAATAACGTGGTGGCATCTTGCATCTACACGTGCAAATTGAAAATAACCAATTTAGTCAAAAGCAGCCCAAGAGTGAGAATGAGCTTTTACAGCTGAATGCAAACAGCTGAAAACAAAGTAAGCAAACTGCACCAAAATCCAAAAGCCTGCTTTATTAAATCCTTCGTACAAATCCTATAAGAACAGCTGAAAAAAATGCCTGGCTGAAGTAAAGCACCTTCTTCTAAGAGACTTTAGCATGCGCAACACAGTGCAGATCCCAGCATAACTGGGTTCTTGAGTGATGGCACTCCAGGTGATCTGCTCCATGAAATCCCCTAGCACTAGGATCATACTGACAGATCTTTTCGTGAAATTACAAAGGAGATAAAAGATTGAAAGGTAGAAGAGAAGGATTTTTTTTTTTTTTCTTATTTTGAAAGTGCCTTGAAAGTCATAAATCCTACTGCAATATGAATGTTTGCACTCTGAATGCATACTCAAAGGGAAAAAGGTAAGTTAACCAATGTATGACCATAACAAATAGATGAGCATGTTCACCTGACTTAAAATGAGGTCAATTAGGTGGTTTAAAACATTCCCAAATAAAATTCAGTTTTCTACATATTTACTGATAGCCCTGTACACATGACAATCTTTTATATACTATGAGATCTCTTAGAACTCCATAAAAGCACAAATATACCCAGAGTGCTTTCCTCCTAGCACATTCATTACCTGTTCCAGTTCTTCCTTGAAGATAAATTGTAAATCATGATGCAATATCACATAATACACATCCTGATCAGAGAGACTGTACAAAATTGACCTCTGCAATGCATTCTTAAAAGAGGACATAATGCCTTTCATCCATAGTTTACCACTAATTGAATTTCCTCTAAGATAAGGAAAGGCATTATTTATCTATTGGCAAGTACACTGAAATAATTACAGAATAAAATCACATTTAATCCTGTTGCTAAAAAAAGTATGATGGAAATATCACTGTTAAAATGCAATACATTGTTGCAAGAGGACTGTCCACCTTAAAAATTTACAACCAGCTAAAAATAAGCTAATAAAAATAAGTTCCAGCTCAGTTCAGTGACCAGTGACCTAGAGATGTGGGAAATTAAAACAAACAAAAACAAGCAAAAATACACAGATTGGGATGTAAAACTCGCAAGTAATTCTAAACTCTTTTGTTTCTATATTGCTAATATGGATTCAAATTAAGTCAGCAAAACAAACACATCAAATTTAAAAGATGAATGTGATGTGGTTTAAGGCCAATTCCAAACCAGATTCTATTTAATACAACGTACAGGGCTTAAAGATGCCAGTCGAAAAGCTCTACAGGCTTCAAAGCAGAAACACTTCTGGCCGTAGGCAGCCACCCAATTGAAAAAGAATGGTTTGAGATACAGTGGGTGCCAAAGGCAAGCAGGACAGTGCTCACAAAGAAGTTTTATATGCATCCTTGCTATTACCATGCCAGTACCTTTGGAAACTGTCCTTCTTTTATCTATTTTTGATGTTCTAAATTCTTCATAAAAATTGAAGGTTATTTCTTGAGAAATGGTTGAGCTTCACTGCAGCTTTGTGTAGTTTTAGTTTACACGGATGTGTAAATACACTGATGTCCCAGTCTTCTCTGGACACTTTCACTACAGCAGTATTCATTTGCTACTATAACTAGTAATTGCAATTACCAGAGACTCTTTATGCCAAGTGTAAGCAACCATCTGCTGTTGAATACACTTTATCAGTGCATGGTATATCCATACCTGCTATATGTATCTGAAAATCAAGCCACTGGATTCACTGAACCCAGTTCTCTTTCTGTTAGACTTTTACTGGTATTTATTACACTCCATCATTTTGAAGGAATAACAAGCAGAAAATTCACCCATCCTTTTTTCCATCTCATTTATGCTACGAAACACTTGAGTGAGAAGCAACAGTAAAAAAAGTTTGCACCTTCAGAACTGCCCAAAACCAAGGAGGATTCCCCTTGGAAAAATCTTGAAGACCCTCAAAAAGGTAGAGTTTCAGTATCTTGAAGCAAGTCTCTAACGAAACCTGTGATATGAAACACACACAAAACACAAAAAGGCAGCAAGTCAAACCTCCTCAGGAGGGATCGTACGAAATGTGGCTGTCCCAATAAATAAAAGAGCAAATGCAGCATGGTTAAACTTTAATTCTATTTGGCTTTCTCAAAGCAGATGCTTGCAGACAGATTTCTGTTTCAACCACTAATGACTGTCATACACAATCATGTCACCGATTTCAAAGGGCTGCAGGGTTTATACACTTGCAGGCAAAACTGACAAGACACAGCTAAAGAATATTCACAGAATCCAATACCCTGCTTAGTTCAACAGGGACATTTAAACAGTGCAATCATGATAAGAGAACCAGACTGTGCCATGCAGTTTCAGTAATTCTAACAGGGACAGGAATAATCATCAAGTTGTACTGGTGCCTGTTACAGATTCTGTGAATAAAACAATGACCTTCCTTAGCGTGGCATGGAAAGTCATGGTGTTGTCCTCCTTGATGCTCCTAGGTCTAGTTTTCTGGATTATCACATAGAGATAACAGGAGGTAGTTACTAAGGCAGAGAAACAAAGATAGGCAAGGGGACATGAGGAAGAAGTATGTCAGAAATATGTGCAAGGGAAGACAATCTGTTGGAAAGCTATGTACACTGTACGTACTTAACTTTGGCCCAGAGTAATCTTCTCCAATTTAAGTTTTTCTAATTATAAGCTTCACATATAAGCTTCATAATATTTTATTACGGACCTTGGATAACTTCAGGGTTTTTTTCTGCAAGATCTAGAAAGAATGAGAATACTCATTCTCTATTCTGTGAGACCACGTTTCTAAAATTTGTATCTTACAAGCTCAGATAAGGTTGCATCAAGTGGAACTCAAGTCTGGAAACAGAAAAGGATTTTGAGTTATGTAGAACTGCTTTCATGAACCTTGTTTCACCCAATTTTACCAAGAACAACACTCAAGTATGGAAAGAAGAGGAAACAATGTTCTAAATCTTTTGTCTCCCTCCTTCACTTCTAAGGGCGGACAAAGCCTTAGCATGAAAAAAGGGACTAACAATATCCACATACATGTAAGGGCCATCACTGATTTTCTTCAGATATTAAGCAAGCTGTGTATCGCAGCTCTGGCAGTGGTGGCACTCTCCCTTCCACGAGGCAGTACATCACTGCAGTACTGTTAAAAACAGTGACATCATCTCTGAAGTGAATGCAGAGCCTGAATTTTACATGTTAGACCCAGACACAGTAGGGTTGTTCAGTAACCTGACCAAGCCATATTAGAAGGGTTAGCTTTCCTGATTCTCCTTCCATTAGGAGCCATTTTCCCCTGAAGTCCTGCTGTGCAGGCACCATTCAAGTTTCCACAGATTGAAAATGCCCTTTTTGGAAAATACCACAGTACCACTCTCCACAGACAACCACGTCCCCTGTGAATCTGATCACCACACATCTCTTCTGTTTCAAGCTACTTACAATTGTACCAAAAGGAAAAATAACGATGGGATATTAACAATTCATTCTAGTTCTGCTGGCCTCATAGAGAAAAATAAAAAGAGAGGAACAAAGAATTTCTAGAAAGCATTGAAGTGTATGACTCATTATTTAGGACATATAATTGGGTCATATCTGCCTTTGTACTGAAAGACGCCAGGTCATTCCATCTCGTGCCAAGAAAATTTTTACTTATTACTCAGCACAAAACCTTGGCTGCCAATTGATCAGGACCTACAAAGGCTCCAAATGAGATTGGTTTTCAGCAAGAATCTGCTCAGAGAACAGCAGTATGCCCAGTTTTCAGAAAACATCAAGCAGAGGAAAGGCCCTGATTACCAAAGGCAATTGCCTCATATCAGTTCTCTGTAGCATCATCTTTTATTGGGGTTAAGCTTGAGGGGTTAAACAAAAAAAAAAAAAAAAAAAAGGAAATGCCCATTCTGCCAAAGGACTTTTGCCAGAATAAACAACGTTGGAATTAAGAACGTCCCAGGGACATAGCTAAGTTATTCAGGTTGGGTGTGGTGAAAAAAAAAAAAAAATCAAACTGAGGAGTCAGAGCAAAGATTATTTACATTTCAGTCTCACATTGCATCCTTTCTCCCATCTCATACATCTCTCCTTCCCTGCTTCCATTACACTCCAATTATTCCCCCTGCTTCTACTTCTCTTATCACTCTGATTCCAGTACTTGCAACCTGGTCTTCTGCCTTTGATCTGTCTCAACAAAACCCATGCATGATTTTGATCAAAAACTCTCTATTCCAGAGATGAAAAGTGTGCAGCTGATTCCCTGTTGCTCTACAGTTTTGACAGTAGAAAAAGCAAGATAAGGCAGCAACATCTTCTAATAGTACTTGGGCATTTATAAAGAGAGCATGATGACCCCAGTATGTGTTAACAAACTTAAAAAAGTATTTTATAGAAATATAAATTTATCATTATACTTTATTAAAATATGTTGTTTTGATTTTAGGCCTCCATTAATATTTTAATCATTACTTAATATCATTTAGATTATGTGTCTTTTGTTCCCCTTTGCAGAAATGCAAATGAGATACTTTGTGCATGTGAATTGTGGAAATACTGACGTACTCAAAAGGTTATTGTGATGTTTTGTTGATTAAGAGATACGTTACTAAGATAAATGTTTCACTTCCTATTAACAATATATTTCAGTGAAAAAAAATAAAAAAAATTACACAAAGTACTCTAATAAGGGAAAGAATACTTGCTATGGTAGGAAGCCTGAACACCTAAGAATGAAAACCAAAATTTAAGAGTGTCTTCCAGGTAATACCCTTTGTATCTGTTGGCCATGTCATTCAATCAAATAAGAAGTATGTGAAAGAAGCTCCTAGCAAGGCTAAATATGATTTTAATTAAAAAAAAAAAAAAAAAAAAAAAAAAGAGCTAATAATTTGCATCATGATTTCAGAAGAATTAAATCTGCAGAGTGAAAATAAATGAATCAAAACCAGAACAATGTTACCTGGAGTCAAACTATTCCATGCATATTTGACATCCAACACAGAGGTACTGAATTAAATTCAAGGTAAAAGCCATCTCTTCTGAGACACTCTCAATCACATCCCACATTTATAGGAGTCAGCATAGACCCTGTCCCCAGGACTGACACATCTGTTGAAAATATGCTAGATAAACCCAGTTTTCACCAACCAACCAAAAATTCCACAGCTTATCTTGAACTCTCTGCTTGCTTGGAAGACTTGTTTTAAGACAGTAGAGTGAAGAGGTTCAGAGCAGCCACAAACAAGTATAACTTGAGCAGAGAAGTTCTGGAAAGAGTACAATATTTATCCCACCTTGACATACACGCATGAAGACAACTGCAATTACAGCGACAGGGTGAAAAAGATAAACAAAGACTCACAACCTGAAATGGACTATGCAAGTAGAATGATGAACTGATGCATAAAAACTGTATCTAAACACATGCTTTTGAAATCCAGATCTGAGAATAGATGCATAAACAGTAGCATGAGGTTTTTTTTTTTTTTTTTTTTTTTTTTTTTTTGTCTCAGTTAAAAATAAAAAAAATCCCTACTAACAGAAAAGAACAGGGAAGGTTCAGAGTGGGTGTGAGGAAAAGATTCTTCACCAGAGAGCTGTGAGCATGGAACAGGCTCCCCAAGGCAGTGGGCTTAACTCAGACAAGATGTATTTATTCCCATTGATGATTTACGGCTGACAGGAGCACTCAATGTGCTCACACAGAGATGCAGATCTGAGAAGTCCCTTGAGCAATATGAGACAGTGGGCGTAAGAGAAATACCCCTTCTCTTGGGCTCTCTTTCTGTTCCTTGGATAAAGGTACTTCCCTCTCTCTCTGAAAGATGAGGACAGTTGTGCTGGTGGCAGCAGCAGATGGAGAGCAGAAGAACAGTTGGACCCTCCACTCACTCAAGGGCCTCTGCTCTGCCTAGGATATATGAACCTGCAGCTGTCTGCTCCTGCATTTTGATGATGAAATCTGGGCTAGCCCTGTCCTTAAGCAACCATAAAGCCAAGAGGCTTATGGGCTTTCTCAGACAGCAAGGAGAGCATGCACAGACCCACAATGGTAGGCATCTAGTTTATGTGATGTAAGTGCACATATTCCCTTACCTCTACTTTGCTTCCAGCCTTTCAATGTCAATTGTTCCCATCAATCAGTTTCTTCGCAATGTTATCACATTTTCCAAAGAACTGATTTTGAGGCTATTTAGTGACTTCTGTGAAGCAGATTTAAAAAATAAAGTAAAAAATGATGGCTTTTCTGACAGTTCTCACCACAGAAATCCAGGGCTCAGTTTCAGCAGTGTAGTCCACAGTTGAATTTGGACCCACAAAAATAAACATAACCTACATAAAAATGAAATAAACGCTCCTATAGCAGCAACAGCAGAATGCTTGTAAGATGAATGGAAGTTGTGTTGCTTGAAGTGCAGGTTCCTGCAGTCCTGAACTCATGAAGGCAAGCTTGCTTTATGATTACTAAAAAAGGAGGAAAAAAAAGACAAAAGAAAAAAACATGCAGACTGGTACATTTTGGAAGATATAGTTTAGTGTCTCTAGAGAAATGCAGAGATTTCCTGACCGTGAACCAGCTTCTATATCAGGAGATATCAAATCTATGGAGGGTGATGCTTTGCAGTTACTGAATAAGTTTATCCCTTATTGGTTGTGAGAGACAAACATCTTTGGTACTAACTGATGAGGAAAGGAGGAGCAGCATCACACAGAGCCACAGCAAGGGCTGGGCACAAGAAGGTCAAATGGCAGCTGAAGTACTCAAGCACTGCCTCATGCTGTGTCATCACCAGGTGTTGGGTGCAAATCTGCATCAGCACATTAACAACAGGCAGCTGTAGCAGCAGGGATGCAACCTCCCAGAATAAGAGGAAACCAAGAAGCAAAAGATGTTCTTCTGCAGCTCTAAGGTCACATCCCCAAAAGCACTGTCTGTGTACTAGCACCCACCGGGTGCTGAGATTATAATCACATCATTTCCCACACACTTCAGAAATAGATAAATTGTAAGGGACCAGCAAGTCCCAGTATTGAACACTGACTACAGTCAGCCTGCATACAAAAACTCTTGTAGCAGCCACTGTTCTGGATTAGATAATATCTAGCAACTAAACATGCAATTATATTCTGCTTCATGCCAGCATTTATGGGGATGCAATGCTGAATGATATGAGTTTGAGTATTTGTTTCATGGTTATCCAATAGAAAACATTTATGTTTTCAAATGTTGTTTTTCCCCCCTTCCCCTCTCCCTCATTGTTTTCAAGCAAAAGAGGAAAGTAATCTCCAACTGTTATTTCTTTAGACATCCACTCAAATATGAATTCACTCAGCCCTTTTGCAGGAAATACCACTAGTCCATGTGTGAGGTAATCATCACTTCAGAACTGGTAATAAAACCAGGGAATAAAAAGGCAGCAGTGAACAAGAATTGCTATGTACCTGTATTTGGAAAGCCAAACCCTCACAGAGGAGAAACGTGCCTTCACTGCAAAGGGATGCAGCCTTTATGTCGACTCTCAAGTTAATAGAGAGAAAAGACAGGCCTTAGGTCAAGCACTAGGTTGTAAATTGCACAGGAAGTGCTGTCAGAGCTATTTTCCTTGTGTTTTTGTATTTTTCAAATGACCAACTTTCAAAACAAATTGCTAATCATGCAACTGCACAAACAAACCAAGTTTGTTTATCCTCATGTCAGTGAGCAAGGAGCTGTAAAAAGGTGTGACAGCTGCAGCATCTCCTCTGCTGTCACTGCTCTGCTCCTCCTGTGAGACAGGCAGGGAACGGGATGACTACCAGGGCTGACAGCAGTGTAGTACGATCCTCAGGCAAAGAGCTATACACAAGCTGTATTACTCTTAAACATCTGTCAAAATGAGCACTGAGAGATGCTGCTTGTTTAAATGGGGAAGAGAATACCCTATTCTGCAGCTGGACAGGCCTTTGCTGAAATAGTGCAGGCTGACAAGCTGAGGTTTCCAACCTTAAAATCACCTGCTAGATTCACTTTGAAGGACACAACACCATAATTAAAACACAAGAAAATCACAGTTTGGGAGTCAGAAGTCTAATTAGGCAAGGCTGCAAACTTCATCCAAACTGAGAACTTCAGGGATGTGCTGAGTTTTATTTGCAGGGCCACCTGACTGCAGATCTGGCTAAAGAAGAAATTGCTTCTTTTGCCTGTCACTCACAGAGAGTTTAAGCTTCCTTGTTGAGAAAGCCCCAGTTTGTGAATCTGCACTGATGAAGATTTTTATTTCTTTCATGGTATCACAGCAGTCTGTTTCCAGTCATGCCTCACCCAAACTAAAGTTGCTTACCAAATCATCACTTATATAATAGAGCTACAGAGATCTCTGGAATAATGCACCCATACCCTAGATGTTATATGTCTCTTTTAAAACAAACAGAAAAATCCAGCATCGTGGATGTGGTGGAGTCCAGTTGAATCCAACACAGTATATGTGGAAAACAAATTCCACATCTTTTGTAGCAATTTAAAAAAAAAAAAAAAAAAAAAAAACAACAAACAACTAATAAAAAAATGTATTTGTATAGATAAAATGATATTATTGCTTGAACAAAATGAACCCAAATGTAAAAACATGTAATTGGTTTTCTAATAGCAAACATCAAACAGCTGAGACAAAACAGCTTTCACTGACACCTATTTATTCTCTAGAGGTGAATTTAAGCTTTTTAATAATGTAGGTATCATTTCTTAAGCCAGAACTTTCAGAAATACAAACTAGCTCTCACAGACTGGCTAGTATTCTCTGCATCAATTCAAATAATACCATGCTGCACGCTCAAGATGAAGACCAGAATTAGGCCCAGGATACCTTTGCTGGCTATCTCCTATTTTCCTTTAGTTCAGTATTCTCTGTGCCATACAGTGGTACCTGAAGGTTTTGTGGAACAGCAACAGATTACTGGTACTGTGGCTTATATCAGC
Organism: Tympanuchus pallidicinctus; assembly: GCF_026119805.1. Lineage (NCBI taxonomy): Eukaryota > Metazoa > Chordata > Aves > Galliformes > Phasianidae > Tympanuchus > Tympanuchus pallidicinctus. Next base: position 45,474,510 of record NW_026294747.1, on the reverse strand, counting down.
ATGTTGCCTTCTGCCTTGCCTGTGCTCTCCTCTGCCTTTTCTGTACTGTGCAGACCAGAGGTCGTGAGACAAATATTTCTGAGGTAGGACTGTTTATTTTATCATCCAAATGCTAATTTTTAAAACAGTGTTAAGAGTATTACGTACTTTGAGCAAGAGATGCACTATGAAAACCAGCCATGCTGAAAATTATAGCTGCTTGGGTAAAGATTACCTGTGAAAGTACAAAGCACAGTTGCAAGAGAAGTCAGGAGTTTTCTCACACTTGATAAGATTACAGGAGAAATGAGTTGCAAAACAACATTGGAGAACAAGTGAAAGCAAGCACAGCAATTCAGTTTCTGCTGCTTCCATTTCATGCGTTCAAGAGTCATCAGGGAATAAAACATCTGCCACCTTGACAATGACTTGGTTCAGGACCTCCCTGCCTGGCCCATCTGCACAGTATGCTCAGTCAGATGTTTCAAAGACCAGCAACAAAGGAACCATTTCACAGCATGAATCCTGCTACAGAGCAGCACTGCACTTTGAAATGCTGGTGAAACTGGAGAGCAAGAATAAAATGCACTGGCAAGCAGAGACAAGTAACCTGAAGGGAGTGTAGGGGTGCTGCTACACTGTGTAGGGATGAGGTTGGGAAAGGCAGGGTCCAGGGTAAGGTCAAGAGGTGCAAAGAACAATAAATGTTTCTATAGGTACATCAACTGGAAAAGGAAGGTGTACCACTCTTGTGCACAATGTAGGCAGACTGGTTACCACAGATAAGGAGAAGACTGAAGCACTCAAAAACATTTTTGCCTCAGTCTTCACTAGTGACTGCTCTACACAGAACCCTTGAGTGGACGAAGGTGGGATCGGGGGGGGGTGAAACACCCCTCCTGCTGGTTCATGACTGCCTGTGGAACCTGAACATCCTTAAGTCTATGAGTTCCAATGAGATGCATCCCAGAGACCTGAGTGAATTGGTTGACATAGTTGTCAAGCCACCCTCAATGATATTTGAGAAATCATGGTGGCTGGCTGAAGTCTCTGATGAGTGGAATAAAGGCAGTGTCACACTCATTTCTACTTAAGAAGGGTAGAAAGGAACTGCACTTCAATGGAACTGCTGATCTGTCAGCCTCACCTCTGTGCCAGCTAAGATCATGGAGCAAATCCTCCTGGAAGCTATGTTAAGGCATACAAAAAAGAGGGAGGTGATAGGAGATAACCAGCATGGCAACACTGAGTGCAATTCCTTCCTGACCAACCTAAGTGGCCTTCCATGATGGCCCAACTCAGTTCCACTTTCACCTTTGATGAGCAATATATTATAAACATACATCTTTTCTATACCAATTTACTAGGCTGATCAATCTCCAGATCTGCAAGTACTTGCTAATACGGAGTACAGAAACAGGAGTATGAGGTTTATCCAGAATCACACGCTGAACAAATACTAATGTTAGGACAACAGATTTTGACATCTAGAGCTCATTACTCTACACATATAGTGGAATTAGTTCTGCTCAAATTTAAACTGTTTCCTCTATCGTTCTGTAGACAATTTTTTTTTGTTTGTTTGCTTGGTGGTTTTTTTTTCCTGTCAATTCAAAGAGCTCTAGAAACACAGGATGAAATTGGATATATCCAATCCTGTGTAAATGCTCGCTATCTTTTAGAGCCACACAAATCCTTGTTAAGGTATGATAACACGCCCCTACACAAGGGAAATTTTTTTTTGTGCTGATTTTTTTAAACAAACATTTATATCATTGAAGGATTTGGACTTCAGTTGGTGCTACTACAGCAGCCGAGATCATTTATAAAAGGCAGGCATAGGGGATAGGGGAGGTGCAGAAAGAAGATACTCAAGAAAGACAGAAGACAATTTGGATGGAAATTCTTATGAAAGAAAAGGTGTGAGAATATCCAAATACAAATAAATAAATAAAACTACATGGTGTGTCGAGCAGGGGAAGAAAGAGAGAATGGAAAGGAACAACCTGATCTATTTTCAGAGTCGCTCACCTTCAAAGAAAAGCTGTTATGATACCTCCAAATGCTCTGGCAGTTACTGCACATCATCGAAGCATTTAATTATATACTTCTTTTAATAAAAGTGTAGATCAGTTGATTTGACAGGAAAAAAAAAAAAAAAACCATAGTGGAAGCTGGTGATAGAATTTGTTTTTCCTATTTTAACTATGCACAGCTTATCCCTAGACTGTTCCCTGTCACCTAATGCTTGAAAGGTTTATAAGCAAAACGGCAGCAAACAGAACTAGTTGAGGTTAAAAGCTTAATTTTTTAAAATTTATTTTAAAAATCACTTCCATGCTAGAGATAATCTGTGAAACAAGAAGAATTGGCCTCATACCCAAGTCTGTCTCCCAAAGCCTTCTGCAAAGAGGTGTTGAGCATCTCAGAAGCGACTGTAACAATAATGGTTTCTAATTAGCTGCCACTTGGCAGGTTTTGGTTCTGGTAGCTTCCAGGTGTGTGGAATTGAGCTCTTAGAGTAGAAAGACTAAAGATTCAGCCTAAGAGTACAAGCTGCTGCAAACACCAAGTGCTGCAAGAACTTGAAAGTGCGATGTGAATGCGCAAGCCTGCAAGAGAAAGGGTGGCCAGTGACCACAGCTAGGACCAGCTCTGGCTGCCCCATACACACAGCCTGAATGTGTTTGTAGAGAGCTACCTTGGATCTGGTGATGTCTCGCTTAATTCTTTCAAAGCTGTAAGCATTTATTCAGTAAATGTTCATGGTTCTTGGCATCATGAAGTATTTTCCTGTTTAAACGCTCAGTGTAGAGACAAATAGTGCTCACTCCTGTACTAGAGAGTACAGGAGAGCACAGCCTGGACAGCACATTCCTCTCCGTCAAAATACATGGCAAGGAGGTCTGATACTTTGTTCTGACCCTTTTTTTATCCTAGCACTAACAGTTTATATGTGCAGTGTCAGCAGTGTGTTTGCCAGTGGCTTCCACCACGCTGAAACTGCTGCTGCTCCACTGTAACAGAGCAACTCCTGACTCATCCCCAGGCACAAGAAGCAGATGAAGCCACTGATGAGTGATAACTGCCTTCAGTTCACACCAGTTTTCACTGACCTTCCTTTTACATTTGAGTATTTGCTGGGGAAAAAAAAAAAAAAAAAAAAAAAAAGCTCAGAATAGCAGAGAGCCATCACTATTTCTAAACAAGCCTTTAAAAACCATCACCCCTGTGAAGAGTGGAAAAGGTTAAAACTCATCCAGGTTGGGATATGACACACTCATCAAGCCAAGGAGCCTACCAAAACAACAGACAGGACTCCAATAGACCTCACTAGCATAGGGAGATAATGCAATTCATGACAGAAAATACATAAAGGAAAGCAAGTCCCAGCAGATAGATGAGGCAAGCTAATGGAGCTGGTCACTGCTGAATTTATTTGGGTTATTGTTCAAATTTTCTGCTATCCACATCAATGCCTTTCATTTGAAAACACTAATATTTTCTCACCAAGAGCAGCATCAGGCTGCTCTACTAAATCCCATGCAACCCTTTGACTCATTTGGAGATTTTTGGACTTAGCTTCTGCCTGTTAGCAAAACAAGAGTAAAGTTAAATGGTGAAACTTAATGGCCACCATCCATGCCATTTCCAACAAAATGTAAAACAGAAGCTTCCCCTCATTTGCAGGTCATTAACAAATTCATAAATTCAATTTATAATATATATATTTATGTATCTCCAGTCTAGATTTTCCAGTCTGTGGGCCCAACACCACTGCACTACCCACTTTTCAGGTCTCACCAAGTCTGCCAAGAGCACTGCTGCTCAGTGTACCAGAGTTGCATCCTTTCTGCTAAAGAAATACCAGACACCTAAACAAGCAAGATGTCTGACATGAATGTAGCACTGCTTCAGCCCTAATTTCTCTTACCTGCCATCTGCAGCTATTTGTTGTGTACAATAGGACCCCAGCTGCTGCTGCAGTCAACTATGTTGTTGATGCTGGTTCAGCTTTGTAATGTATGCGAATGTGTTCATTTGCAGTCATCTTACAAGTCTGCTTTTTGCACTCAGCACAGATGGAAGTGTCTGAGACTTGCACCCTTTGTGAATTATTTAGCCCGTGTCCACTGAAAATCGAGTCAATTGATACAAACAAACAAAACTAAAATTAAAAACACTTTATAGAATTAGTCTCACAGTTAATCGGCACATGAAACACATTATTTTCAGTCTCTCCTCAACCCTCCTTATAAAGCATGTACATAGACTGTACAAACAAAAACACAAGCAGTTTCCTCCTTTCCCTTCCCTGCCATTTTTCCTGCAACATCTCCTAAGAGAAACTGGAAAATCAATGGAATTACAGTCAAACCAAAACATAACTGTTTCTGAATTAAAAAAAAAAAAGAAAAAAAACCACCCAAAGGTCTCCTCTTGCTCTTCAAAGAGCTGTTCCTATGAAATGCAAAGCATTCTCACCCTGTCAGTGCCAGGCTTTGGGATATGACCTTTTAAGTAAGTGGACATTTCTGCTGACATTACTGGAACAGGTACACGTGCTCCGAGTGCAATAAGTGCTTAAGTGTTTTGTTGGATTGGAATCACTGGTTTTAGCATCTCTGACAGCAATTACAGCCTGAAACAACGGCCTCTCCCAGAGCGCAGTATCCACGCTTGACCAAATCAGTTAGCCCAAATCTCTTCAGAACTTTCAAAAGCTTTGTTGGCACAGAATTTTCTGCTACAGAAGACTTGGAAGTGGAACGTGCACTGTCACTGGAATGATAAGAAATATGCAGGGATTCCTCATTCCCCAGTCCTCCCAAAAATGATCTAATGTGGGTGCACCAAGCAGTTTGCAGAAAGACTTCTCCAGAAAACGTTTCTCATCTCAACTGCTAATGACATCCTGGATGAGGACAGTATTGATTTTCATACATAGAATAACATTTTGCAACATCTGGATTATTCAGCTGGTCTCCATGTGGGTACCATACCACAGCAAGGCACTGAAGTTTAACTTCAAGCACCTAAGATACCTTCAGTTAAACTCTGATTTGCTCTTTCAGCTTTCTAATGTCTGATTTCTATTTACAATAAGGCAAGACAATCTGGAGGAATTAGAGTGACAAAGAAATTCCCCTTAACCTCTGGAAGGAAGCAGAGCTGGTAGAATAACAGTTAGTACCCTACTATTCAGTACATAAGCAACCACTGAATTGTAAAAGAATGCCCACATATTCCTAGCTAGCATAATTAGCGTTTGATTCTACAGGTCAAAGAGTTTTTGTCTCACAGACTTGATTATAATCTTAGTCCTGCTTTTGACAAGGAAAGGTTAAATCACAATTTGCCACATGATTTGCCTTAGAGTTTTGTGGGATTTTTTTTGGCAAGCACAATTTTTAAAGAAAAAAGTAAAATAAAACCAGTGTGTCTGCCTAAGCTTGCATCAGTGGTGTTAAAGCTTCCAAATCGGCACAGATTTTCAAAGCACAAACACAACCCAAAGGTCTGATGGTCTCTGCAGTTAGCTTTCACAGAAAATAAATGTGTACATAGGCATGCACACAGAGGCTTTTGTTGAGCAGCTAGCCTGGGATCTGTTTTAAGGCAGTGGAAATAACCTACCCACTACCAAACCCACAAATCTAAGTTCTTTTGGGTTTAATATCTTCAGAATACTTTCCTGAGAGCACACAGCTAATAAAGTCTTTGAATGCCTTGACCCTCGAGACAGAAAATACATTAAGAGAGAAGTTGGAAAACAGATGTGGAATTATTCTGGGCTCTAGATCCTTTATTCTGTACAGCAGACTACAGCAAGTCCTAATTGTGCCTCTTCTTGCATCCAGAAATCTCATTAGAAAGGAATTAAGGGGAGCAGCAGTTATGTCTCAGATGTCTGGAGATGCAGCAGCTCTGTTCACGCAGATGATTAGATTTCCCAAAATACCAAGCAAACCCTCCACACACATACACCAATTTTGCAGCATAGACATGAGCAGTCTGTATCTTTGGGAAAATATGAATAGTAAATCAAACTCATCTTAAACAAACTCAGTTTACTATGGGTATTCCAGTGCTTTCCAGAAGTTACACAGCTCATAACAACATACTTTTAATATACAGGCATGACAGCCTCAGACTTCTCATGCTGATAAGGGCATAGGCAGCTACAGTGCTTCTTCAAGGTACACCAAGACCCACTGCCCTGTTTTGGGGAAAACAGCAGACCTGAACTACTGCCAAAACAATGAAAGAGACACAGTGACTGGAATTGATCAGACCTGAAATAGCAGAAGTGTGATACAGAACACAAAACCAATGAAGTCTAAGTTCTCTTTATTACATGGCCTTGTTTTCTGTACTAAGTTTGTTCATGTTTCTCTAACTCCTTAAATAGACCAGAGTCATGCTTTCTAAAATTGTCTACGGTAAAAAAATCCTCAACAATAATAGGAATTATTATATATATTATATATAAAAATAATAGGAATTCAAGATAAAAAAAAAATAAATGTCACTTTTCTTCACTGAAATTAAACACAGAGTTCTATTTACCATATTTCAGATCCTCAGTTTTAAAAGAGCTCCTGAACACATACATAAATACACAAACTGCATGTAAGACAAAAACAATTTCACAGAATTGAGCATGTTCTCAAAGCTCTTGTTTTTCTCTGTTCTGTAAGTAAAAGAAAAAATCATTTATATGGTAACTACAGCAGTATTTTTACTACATGTACATATACCCAACTATAAAGATATTGCAAGTTGAAGTCTGTTTTGCATTCTCAGTATGAAACAAAAAACATAGAGGTCATTTAAGGGAAAGGTAAATTGCAAACACAAATCCTGAAGAACAGATAACTGCTATTATGACTGCAAGTGCTGTTCAGCTAATATCGATTTGTATCATACTGAGGACTATGACATCATTTTTTCCTCTGTAGCTTCCCACTGCATGCCTCTATTTTTCATGTTGAATAGATGTTCTAGCCCTGCTCACAATGTTATTAACTCTGATACAATTTTTACTATTAGCTTCCCCAGCGAAAATGCTTTAGCCTGTTCTTAGGCATAAGATGAGGGAGGGGAACAAGTTGCCACCAAACATCTGATAGCAAAACCCAGACCCCTGCTTTGCTGCTAAACATTTCAACAGCAGAAGCAATGTGCAGCCACCTCTGAAAAGCAATGACTGCTCTTAGCCTGGACACAGTGCTCAAGTCCCCCAAATCAGGCTTCTATGCTGGAAGCTGAAGGCCCTACCTATAAGAGGCTACTTCTCAGGTTGCCTAGACTACAAGAGCACTCTGAAATCACTTGAAACAAGCCACACACACACCATTCATACAGCTCAGCAGCAGCTGAACATCTTTGATGGTATTTTGAGGCACATAGGATTACTTTAATTAAAATCTGGATTCAAAATGAAAAAAAAAAATCGTAACTAATAGGCTTTCCCTATTAGCACAAGTGACCTGACAGAAATCAATTAGAGCACCTGCAGAGCAGGGAACACTGAAGCCTCCACAGCCCAGTGCTGCTGAGCACACAGATGTGAAAGGGCTTATTTTAACGAGGGATTTGTCAGAGTCAAAAGCTGTTCTTCATTACACACTAATAAATGTACAGCTGAGCTGTTGACATGAGTGCCTGCCTGAGCTGGGCAGCCTAACCTTTGTGCTGTACCTACAGTGCACACATTTGTTAGCATTGCTGCTCTGACAATCTCCAATATTCCACAGCAATTTTTAATAGCAAAATGTTATCCTTTCTATGGCATGTAATACATCATTCAGAGGGCACTACATTAATCTTTCTGCTAGCATAAGAAATAGTTTCAGGGCGACCAAGGCACAAAAGCAAATTACAGGAACGTAGCCTGAAGTGTCCTATAATTCACTTGGGAAGCAAGCAGTGCTTTCTTGTCATTAAGGATCTCACTTTAGGAAATGCCTATTTTGTCGCGAAGTATTAACCTAACATTCACCAGGTAAAATGCCAGCCCTGCTGAATACCACCAGGACCCTAATGAGTAACAGCAGAGAATCTTTAGGAATGATCAGCCTTCTCCTCTGCTCTCATACATCCTCCCCACCAAGGGTCATCTCAGTGGACCATTTCACCAGGAAAGCCACAAAAAGCACTCCAAAAAAGGAGGAAAAGATACTGCAGAGAAAAGAAAGTGGAAGAAGAGTGGTACATCACTTCAAGAAGTGACACTGTGGGTAAGTGCCTCTGTGATCACAGATGTGGAGCACTGCCTGGGTCAGAAAGAGGTGCAAAAGGCCTAACAGAGGGGAACAGCACAGGGGTAAGAGCAGCATCTACATCATGCAGCAACATAAAAGCATTTTCCTTAGTAGTGTCCCAGAAAACCTCTCCTATAATTCTAAGACAGCTACACAAAAACCCCTTGAGGGTATGCCTCTAGACCTCAGCCCAGGCACCAGCTGGGAGAGCCCACAGCTGTCCTGTCTGAGAAAGCCCCCATGTTCACCATAATAACTGTGAATGGATTATTCTTCGCCACTTGTTGATCAAACAACAACCAACCAGCTTCACAGAATCGGGAAGACATGGACACAATTGGATAGATACTGTTGCAGTAGCAGTCTCTGTAAGGGCAAGGTGTATTTATACAGGGAACTCACCCTGTGAGAATGAAGCACAGACCAGTGGAACGTACAGAACTGGGGTAAAAGATGCATGAAACATGACAACAAGAGTAAAGCAGAGGCTCCAAAGGGTGGTACCAGTCCCAGTTTTGGCACAGTGCGCTCCCATCACTGGAACAAGCTGCTGCATACTTCACCTCCACTTACAGAATGGGGACACAGGGTCTTGAGGACCAGAAGTCAGATACAGGGAGCTCAGCTAGCAGCAGTACCAACAAGCCTAGTGGGCTTCTGTCTCACCTCTTAACAATGGAGAACATCTTTTGGCAAAAAATTCAAACTTAGATCCAAATAATCCTTGAAAACAATTTCATCCATACACAGAGTTATTTATACGCACAATTTTGTATTTATAGTCACACACTTATAATCAACAACAGAATGGGAACAGCAACAAAACTACACCAGGAGAGGTTCCAACCTGACATTAAGAAAATGCATATTTGCTATGAGTGGTCTAACTCTGGCACACGCTTCTTAGACAAGTGGCTGATGGCCCATGGCTGCCAGTGCTCTTGCTTCTGGGCAGTACCCTCAATAATATGCCCTAACTTTTGGTTAACCCTAAAGAGGTCCGGTTAACCCTAAAGAGTTGAACTTGATGATAGTTAAAAGTCTCTTCCAGTGGAACTATTCTACTGTAGATAGAAGAAATCATTATGATAAAACATGAAATGGATGCTCAATGTGCATGATGCTGTCTGTACTGTTTGTCTGTTTAAAAATCTAATTCATTTGGATTCACAAGATGCTCTTTGTCTTTGGGTGCTCTATAGAGCTGAGGCACTTCTCTTACATTGACCGCCAATATTCACAAACAACCCTTGAGCTGAAGCCCAAACTTAGTCATGGCTTGAAACAACTTGGCCACACAGACAGGAGCATCTCTGCATACACCAGGCCAGAATCCGTGCGGCAAAGACAACTCGTACAAACACAGATGTGTGCATAAACGTGGAAGAGAGGAAAAGAACCGAAAAATCAGATCTCCGCTTTCTATTTATAGCCCACAGCAGGAGGCAGGGACGACGCTGCGTTCGCCAGCCTCCCCAGCGTGATGGCAGCGGAGCGGCCCAGGTGATGCGCTCCAGGGCCGGGCGAGGAGCGGTCCTACCGCTGGGCGCTGACACCTGCTGCACCCAGCAACTTCAGAGCCTCCTCTCCCCGATTTCCCCCTCCTTTCTTCTTCGTTTTGTTTTTTTTCCCCCTCTGCCACTTTTCCCCTTCCCGACGCGGCGCAGCGACTCATCCCTCGCCTCCCTACGCTCTCGCTACGCCGACACCCCTGGCAAAGGGAGCGGGAGCGGGACTGCACCTACCTGCGCGGCCATGAAGGAGAGGTCCATACTGCTGCTGCCGCTGGAGCTGCTGCCCGAGCTGCCAGAGGTGCTGAGGCTGCTGCCGCCGCTGCTGCCGGGGGCGGGCGGGGCGCGGGGGCGCGGAGCGGGCGCCGCCTCCCCCAGCAGCGGCGGGCGCGGCCGCGGGACCGACACCGGGACCAGTTCCAGCTCCGGTGGTTCCCGGTTCGACACAGCACGATGCGGCAAGGCACGCTGCTCCGGCTCCAAGAGGCGGCCCGACCCTGCGTGGGCTGGGCTGTCCCGCCCACATAGGGCGGGGGGCGGCTGCGGGCAGCGCCCGCGTGGAGCACCCGCGTGGACCACTGCTGTTCTCGGGTCAGGGTGAGTGGGGAACACCCCTGCTCTGTAGCGTCTTGTTCTTTTCTCAGGAGCTTAGGTGGAATTGCCCTGCAGCTTGTGCACCCCAGTGGATGCAGAGATAGAGAGGACGGATCGGAGGCACGGCCGGTGCTGGGCAATGCCGGAGAAACGCGCTAGGGAGCAGGTGCAGGCTCTCTCCTCATCTGCTGATCCTTTGCATGACACAAACCCCATGAGATACACTGACTACTATATGCTTGGCTTTTCTTGCCTAGCTAGCAAATCCATCTTTTTTTTTTTTTAATATATTTTTTTCTTTTTTTTTAATATATTCAACACCACTGCTGAAAAGAACTTGTGACACTTTATAGAATCATAGAATCTCCAAAGTTGGAAAAGACCCACAAGATCATCCAGTCCAACTACCACCCATCATCAGTAGCTCTCACTACACCATGTCCCTCAACACAGCATCCAAATATTCCTTGAACACCTCCAGGTCGGTTACTCTACCACCCCCCTCGGCAGCCCATTCCACTGCCTGACCACTCTTTCAGAGACATATTATCATTCTCAGATGTTTTCATGACTTAGCTGCTACAACTTCATCTGTTAACTTCTCTACTCCTCAGTCCAAAATTTACCATTCAACAATTCATCACAAATAATTTTTATGCCTTTTTTTGTATTTTCTCCTGTATTTCAGATACTGCCATTTTGAGTAAAAATTCAGTGAACTCATACATTGGGTGGCGTTGAAAAACCTTTGACGCTAACTAGAACAGAAGAATAAAAAAAATGGAAATTCTTATGTGCTGAATTTTTTTTTGTTCTGAGATTTTTTTATTATCTTTCTGTTTTGTGCTGGTTTCATCTCCAAGACTAAACCATTTTGAGTTATCTTTACTACAGCTGAATGCAGGGACCTGAGGGGAGTATGAGTATAACGTCAATAAAGAAGCTAATTGGAGGCTCAGCTTTGCTGTGGGACTTTAAAATATAGAGGAATAAAATAGCACATGCATCTGTACTGTGAACTGTGTGCTCTTGGGTTGGTGTAACGTTGGGCTGTTGCAGCAGGTGGTGGTGAAAGGAAGCTCAGCTGCTTTACATCAGTGCTTTACTTGATTGACTGCTAGAGCACCTGCCAAGAATGCTTTTATGTCAAGAGGCCCATTAACTCTAACGAGTAAAATCCAAAAGAGACAGTGCCACTTTATGAATTTTTAAACTCAGTTCTGTAAATAATGAAATCATCTATTTGTGGATTTTCTCCAAAATTTTGAAAGAATGTTGGTATATGCATCAGAAGCCATAAAGTAAATTCAAAATCATTTTAGTCCTTATCATCCACATAAATTTTACATGTGATGTGTCTCTGCATGATGAAAGCAGCCAAGGCTGCCTGCATTTGCAGCACCAGTTTTAGTATCATTCCATTAGAAAAACAAAATAATTGAGGCTTTAAAGTTCCAAATACTTCTACATTTGGTTATTTTTTGGGGGAATAAAACAGACAAATCTGGGAAGGAGCTTAGTCTAGTCCATGCACTTGCTTAAAATATAGCCAGTTATATCTGTGGTCCTCCAAACAAGGAAATCTCTTCTTGAAAGCATCCTGTGAAGAAAACTTCATTCTCTGCCAGGCAACACATAGCCTTACTCCACTGGCCATTTCCTAAGGCTGTGTCTACCTGTGACACAGAGAGGAGTATTTTCTCTGGGACAACTGCTTGCCTTCTGAGGCTATTGATGGGCACTGTATTTGTCTTTGATATTATGATGTCTTGTCCATCTCCTAAAAACACTTAATGAGGATTGCTGGTGGCAAGAAGATTGTTCAGTCAGATTTTCAAGTATTTTACTGTGATGTTCAACAGGTTCAGACAACTAAGTCATCCCCAAGAGGTTCCTAAGTACGTAACAACAAAAGATTCTTGCCCGTAGCTGGCCTTTTAGCGGGTGATGGCTCATCATTGCTTTAGATTTCTTGGCATCAGTTTTTCAATAATTTTGCCTTTCTGTTGGGAAAACGACCCACGCTTACAGTAATCTATTAATATACTTCTGTACAATTATCTTTTTAGTCTTGGTATTTCAAATATTGATTTCCTCTTCCTTGTCTCATGTAGTTGCTTACTTCAGGAACACATTACAGAGAGATCAGTGGAGGAAAATAAATGTGAATTTTTCATGTTTTAAGTTTTAATTTCCATGCTGACCTCTCTGGGGAAAAAATTCTGTAAAAAAATGGAGTTAGCGAAAGCAAGGATCAAACAGAGGAGAGTAAACAGCTGATTTCAGTTTCTATGGCACAAGCTTACAAAGTAATATGGAAAATCTCTGGTTGTTGTGGATACAGAGAAATTCCTATTAGGTTAGAGAAAGAGGCATTTATTATACAGCAACACTGGAAAGTGGTACCCATCATCATGTCTTTATACTTTTATTGATAATATATATAGAAGGTGATGATATCTGTTAAGCACCCAAAGACTTCAGTTAAAGTGACAGAGAATAAAGTCATGCTAAGGCTTACTGTATACATCAGCTGCTCTGCTTGTGATCTAACCATGAGCATCCATAAAGTCCAATGCTGGATTCATCTAGATGCCACTAGTAAGTTCTTCTATAAAGCAAGTATTTTAGACCATCTCTCTTCCAGTAGTGCTGATGGAGAATTTAAATTGAGATCTGGCAGCTGTGTTGTCAACCTTTTGTTACAGCTTTCCCGTCAAAACTATCTAGATCAATTAAATAGATTATGTCATGATTTGCTGTTGTTGTGGACAAACACAGTAGCTGACAGCTAAAACTGCAAATACAGTTGTATAACATTACTCTTAAAAACAAGCTAAGGTTGCCTAATATCCTATTTAATTAGCTTTAAAGCTGTTTTCTAAAAAGACCACATTTTCATTACAGCAGAACATGACTCCATTAGAGAATAGCTTGGTTTTTCAGTTTTCCTGGGGCATAGTAGGAAATCCTCTGTTGCTCTGAATGTGTGCATAAGCTCTGCCTTTGCTTCGCAAAACAAACTTAACAAAACATGACAATTGAATCTTGCAGCTGAAGAGGGTTTTAAAGATTTGTATCTGTACAGCCCTATTTACCATATGTTGTATTTCGCTACCTAAGACAACACAATACAAATTTTTAGGTTTATATTATTTAAATCTGAAATGTATATAGAGAGGATTAACTTCCACTATGGGAAAGATATTATGTTGGCTTCTTGGTGAATTTTCAGTGTATGTAAATGCTATTTTTACTGAACTACAATATTAACCTACTGCTGCCTTATTGCAGCAGGTTACAGTCACACAAGGCAATTAATTCTCTTAATGAAGAGTCAGCCAGTGACACGTGGTATCCCATCTGGAGACAGCGCACATTATCTCTGGCAGACCCCAGCTGTTCAAGTTAACATAAAGGAGGCCAAGGATGCTGAATTTTTCATACATAGTCTGCTTGAAATCCCTCCAGAACCATTTGACTTATTTCTCTCTATTCTTCAGAAATCAAATGATTAATCAGAAAATAGATTAATTTTTCTAACAGTGTTATGTCCTTCAACAACAACCACCACCACCAACAGCATTAACTGTAAGTTAACACCATGCAGCCCTTGTCTTTCAAGCTGCTACTTTCCCTGAGTGGAATCCAAGCACCTTCCCAGGTCTATAGAGAACTGCTGGAAGACAGTAATACTCTTCAAAGTGTCAAACTAGGCATAAAGCTGGTTACAACTGGCCATTAATAAAGAGTAAGCACAGATTATGTGCTTAAAGAAACACTTCTTTCTAAAACACAAGGCCATGAATCCATGTTGCAGATCCCCTGTCTCCACATCCAGTTGCCTGTCATTACAGAGGATAACCACAACTTTTCTTTCATGAAGATAATGTGTGAGTGCTGGTCCATTTTATAATCTGCTGGAAGAGGTTCCCTATTTAAAATAATAGGATGAAGGATAAAGACAGGAGAGGGAAACTAACTATCAAGTGACCTTACCAAGACCAAGACGGACCAAACAGGCCATGTTTGCTAGAGTAATGTATTCTAACCTGTGAGCAGGGAGAAGACCTGCTCTTCAAACCAGTCTAAAGGCAGTTATCTCTGCAGAAGGACGTGTAAATCAATGAGTGAGGAAGAAAGAACTTAGAATCTTCTTGTAGATCAATGTTTAAGTCAATCCTATGTGAGAAAAGCAGACAGAGTCCCAGATCCTACTGGCAAGATGTCTGACCTGACAAATAAAAAACCCACATATTTATTTTTAATATCTTTATTTTTTTAAGGCTGAAGCAACCCCTGTAATTTCTCAAAGTATCTCAGTAATCATAAGAGAACAGGCAACATTGCCCATTATATTTGGTGTAGGATACGCCCCTTTTTGTGCATCTGAACTTCCACTTTAGCTGTTATATACTGAAGGCCTTACTCATACTTAATTGTCTGATGAAATAAACTGTTAGCTGTTATATACTGAAGGCCTTACTCATACTTAATTGTCTGATGAAATAAATTACAGTCAAATAATTTAACAAAAAAATTGTTTGTAACTTTGTGTGTGAGCCCCAAATCCCAAAAGTTGCCCACTCAAGAATAATAATAGTCAGCTCTTACTCTCAAATTACTTGTGGGCACAATATTCCTCCCAAAAGAGTTTTAGATTTAAAACACTCCTGAAAACAGTATCATTAACAGAGATACGAGCTGTAATAGTGCTCAAATTCTCAACAATTCAAGCTTCATGTAAAATTTAGCTCTAATGGGCAAGAATACTCCTAAGATCCAAGAGATTTGCTCTTGTACTGCTGGTGTTGCAGCATTACAAGCTAACAGTCCACATCATGATGGCACAGGGGAGCAATGCAGAGGAAACTGAATGTAGAGAGAGAAAACAAAAAAGAAAGCCTTCAATTATATTCTAGCTCCTGGTCTCCACTGTGGGACAAACAGGCTCTCAGCCCTGCAGGAATCAGCACTCCCAAGGAATCCCTGCTATACCCTTGGCTAATGTAAGTCTTAAAGGTATTGACAGTTCTCTTGTCTCATTTATGTGATCTGAAAATGCAACTGAAGCAGCTAAGAAATCTAACTAAGAAACTAAGAAATCCAACTGGTCATACTATCTTTATCCACCTATTCTCTCCCCTGAGTCTTATGTGTGACCTCCCATAAGAAGGATGGAGCAGCATCGTTGGCAGAAGGCACTCTCAACCTTGAAAGAAATAGATAGAAGAGCTGGGAGGAAGAAGTGGGAAATGTATTGGTAGGTGGAGGGGGAGTTACTTAGCCTCAGTGGAGATACACATATTTCTAGGGATTCAAATCTCTCTCTTACAGCCCCAGCTCTGACTATTTGTTGTACTAATGGGTAGGTTAGAACACAGGAGAGATAATGTACCCTCTCTTCCTAATTACAGTATTTTGGCGTGGAATCATTTTTCTTAGAGATTTTCTGTTCAGGTAATGGCTAAAAATTAATTTATTTCATGTTAGAGAGCAAAGTCATTTGTTACGGATCTGGCAGTAATTTAAGAAGAAGGAAAAACAAGAAAATGATACATACTTGTGCATTAATAAAAGCTTACAAAGAGAATTATCATAACGTGAATTCTGTTCTGAGCATGAAAAGTAAGCACATATAGAGAACCATAATCACCTTCCTGAAAAACCTACTGACTGCAAATTTGTTGACATAATACTAGGATACTGGTAAAAGTGTTGGAAGGGGGCATATGGCCTTGAGAACAAGAATTTCTTGGTTGTAGCCAGACTCTGTAGGGAATAGCTTGTAAAAGAGATACTCCTCTGAACCTGTTAACCTATCAGCTTTCATTTTAGATGATAATTCAAGATCCAGAAGAAGACAAAGTGGCAAAAATCCCTCAGTGCCACATCTACTCTATTCTTGAACACTTCCAGGAAGGGTAATTCCACCATCTCCCTGGGCAACCTGTTTGAATGCCTCACTGCTCTTTCTAAGACAAAATTTTTCCTAATATCCAACCTGAACCTCCCGTGGTGCAAATTGAGGCCACCTCTCATCTTACCATTGTTATCAGGGAGAAGGAGGTGATCTCACTTTGCCACAGTCTCTTCTCAGGCAGTGGTAGAAAGTGGTAAGATACATAAAAAAACTGAAGAAGGCAATCAAAGTTTAAACACATAGCAACAGAAGTTAGAATCAGCTTTCTAACTGCCCAGTAAGGCAATACTGACAAATTAAACAGAGAGGATGTACGATTGGCCTCTTGAAAGGCTTTTATATATGGGTTAGACAAGCATCTTTTGGGGTGGTCTATGTAAACTTATCCACATTTCAAAGGCTTAGTGTGCAAGTCTCGATGCAGCCATGCTTATCTTGTTAGCTGATACATCAATCTCTCCCATGGTGGGGTGGAATTCAGCCTCTGTCACTGGATCAGGAAAAAAAAACAACACCAAAAAGCAACCAAAACAATAACCACACAATTTGATGGCTTTGGAGTGGGAAATATTAGCTGGCAATAAGCCCTGCCTAATTTGATGTTTTTTTTCTCTTGCTCTTACTTAAAACATTTCCTTGGGGAACTGCTGGAGCCAGTGCCAAGGCAGACTCATGGCAGGACTGCAAATGATTGCCACAGAGGCAGGAATCAAAAACCAGCAGCTAAGAGGTACAGTCTGCCTTCTGACAACTTCATCTTGGGAAGGCTTGTAGAGAAATAGAAAAAAGCTACTCCTTCATCTCATACAGAGCAACCCCACTGTCTCTCGTTACTTGAAAGAACACACTGATGAAACACTCAAATTGAATTTCACTGTTTCTGTCACCTGGTAGTTTTCTAATGCACCAGGTAGTCCCTGATACTCAGAACGGAGCTGAATTTGGGTAATCAGCAACCATTTAACTTTGCTTATTAGTGAGTCAAAAATGAAGATGTCTTCCCAAGTAACGTACCGTGTGTTTAATGTGACTGCACCTGAAAAATCAAATTTATCTCTTCAAAATTTGCAAGGAGCTTTTAAATGCAGGAGAGAACATTACTAAGTGGACATTAGGATGGTGTACTACTGCTACTACTGAAACATTCATTGTGCATTCCACTCTGGCACGATCTACATTCTCTACAATCAAAGGCTATCACAAGAAGATCTTGCTTTTGATTTATGTATGTATATTGCAGAAGTAAAGCTGATAAAGAAACTTCAGAAGGATTGTAAATTATTTACAGGTTCTGTGACTCTTACATTAGAAAATAAGGAAGTTTCACCTTGCCAAACACTGAATGACAAAAAAAGCTGCTTCAAAGAATCTGCTCCTTTTATCTTTAGTTAGTATAATAATGAGGATAAAAAACATGGGTAAAAGAAGACACCTGGAGGTCCAAATTCACGTGTGATTTATTTTATATCTCTGATTTATTTTTGTCTAGATACTGTGAGGTGTTTATTACATTTCTGCGGATTCTGCATTATTTTGTCTTCTCCTTATCTCAAAACATTCCACAAAATAAAAATTATATCAGAAAGAAGTCATCTGACTGTCATGGCCACTCTACATCAGAAATAATCATGCAAAGCAAAATAACAACCTGATGTCTCCATGCAGAGGCTTTGATGGACCACACCTAAGGTGCCAGACAAGATTGAGAGATAGGGAAAGCTCTGCCACAGTAATGCTGGAAGGGTCTCAGCACTGTAAGAATTTTAGAAACAGAAATGTTAGTCACTTTTTTTCCTTGTTTTAAAAGGAAAATAAAGAAAATGAGACCTTCTCATGTGTAAAATGTGACAAATGCCTCATTTACTGAAGATCCAATTAGTATTCCTGACACGTCAATACCTCCCACTGCATTTTATGAGTGAGACACTTCAGTACTAGTACGTCTAAGTAATACAAAGTAACCTGCTCACAAAGCAGACATCACTTTTTCCTCCTTCCCACCTGTCAGTGCTTTTGTCCAACTTCATTTATTTTAATTAAAGGACTGCAAAAGCAATATAGAGAAATGCAAGCGACCTGCAGGATCCTATAGTGGAATGCACAACAGATGCTTCTAGAGTGGGTGTCAAGATTTTCTCTTCCTTGCTGATGAGGAAAGCTACTAATATGATAAGGTTTACACTTTGTTTGATGAATAGGAGAATTTGTTAATGGGTTCCCCTTTCTCTGTTCTCTTGGATATGAAGAAATTAATGCTAACCAGCTAGAAACGCTGGCAATACATTTCTGCAGCAGTGCAACAAAAATCTTCCTTACAACATGGCAGAGTTGACAGGGATGAATGTGAAAAAGCTGAATCATTCTGAAGACACTGACCAAAACAAATGGACCACAGTGGTGCTTTTCTGGCTGTGGTCAACTGCAGAACACAAGCAGAAGCCATGTCTTCTTCTGGATGAGTTGTCCCTCATCCCATCTGTATGAAGAGATAGGCTATATACTGACACATGGTTTTGGGGACAGCAATCAATAGCAAATGTTCTGAGCCTGAGCTGTGCCACTCCTACAATTTCAAAGACATAGTGAGATAGAGCATAGATGTTACCAGATGGAGAACAACAGAGGCATGCCTTTCTGATGGCATATCTCAGAGTTTTCTGTTTTATAAAATATTTTAATATATTTTATCCTTTTTTTTTCTTGCTGTGTTTTTTCTTTAATAACGTGATGGATTTAATGTGAACAATTAGATTTTGACTGGTGTTACAAGAAGTGCCCTGGCTCATTACAAGTATCTTATGAATCTAAAATATTGCATGAGTGTCACATTCTATAACTGTCATTCGGAGACATAATTACAGCATAGCCCATAGTTCTTATTTTTCTAGTCTGTGCCTGTTTTAGTAAGTATGGCAATAATCGTTCATGCTGTTTAGTATATTAAAATGCATTTTCTGCCAATACCAATAAAACTATTATTACGTTTTTGCTTATGGTAGAGATTCTGTTTTCTTAAGACTTAGGTAACTAAGGAGGTTTACTGTCCAGAGCTCGCTGTGATATTATCTCTTACCATTTACTTTATAGAATCTTAGAATCCTTAGAGCTGGAAGGGACCTTTAAAGGTCAGCTAGTCCAATTCCTCTGCAATGAACAGGGACATCCATAGTTAGATCAGGTTACCCAGGGCCTGATCCAGCCTTGCCTCAAAATTTTCCAGGGATGGGCATCCATCACATCTCTGGGTGAGCTGTTCCAGTGCCTCACCACCCTTACTGCAAAAGAAGTTTTCCTTGTTTCTGACCTAAATCTACCCACTTTGAGCTTGAAACCTTTTCCTCTTGTCCTATAATCACTGACTCTACTAGAGTGGGTTGTCCCCTTCTTTCCTGTAGCTCCTCTATAGATACTGAAAGGCGGTTATCAGGTCACCTCACAGCCTTCTCTTCTCCAGGCTGAAAAGCCCCAGCTCTCTCAACCTGTACTAGTAGGAGAGCTGCTCCATTCCATGGATCATTTTTGTGGCCCTTTCCTGGATATGCTCCAACAGTTCTATGTCTCTCCTGTACTGAGGATTCCACATCTGGATGCAGTAATCCAGGTGAGGCCCCAGCAGCACAAAACCCTGGACTCTGGTGCTCTCTATTCTTCACATCCTTGCCTGTTTACAGGAACATTGTATGGCCATCTGCTCAGACTTTTTAAACACATATGGAATTGCTATTACATCATAACAACAGCTCCTAAGGTGCATGTGCACATAAATGATGATCTTGGATTGTTTCCATGCTACTTGTGAAGTATTCATTCATCCATCACAGAATAGCATGTAAACCACTGATGTGACCACTGATAAGTGCCCTTTCCCTTCTTGTACATTTGCAGAAATTTTTTATTTGTCAAGGAAAAGAAAAAAAGAGCACAATGGTGACAAACAAGTTGAAATCTCATATAGTTATACTCTGAACATAAAGAAATGTGTTTTTAAATTTTCTTTTACAGTAATTTATGTTTGCAATTTTGCTGCTAACAAACATGATCCCATGCTGGAAACTAAGTTGGAGTCTCCCTACTGCACACCCTCTTATCAGGAGTACGTATCCACCAATAATTAAGAAGTGCTGTGATAAATCCTGTCTTGCCAAACATCTATGAAAATGAAGCTGTCTCTCTAGTTGCAACAGAATTAAAGCAGAACGGTCATAACTATTAACATTAATCACTGTTAAAGCAGTAGTATTTGATATACACACTGAAGATGAATTTATTGAGCAAGGAGCCAACAGCAGAGAATGTGGTCAGGCATCTTTTGACCATACTCAGTTTTCAGTGCTCTATGTTCAAAGTAGTGCTCCTTTTATCTTTGATTATGCTAAGAGCATCCCAGGTTCTTCTGTTTTCTGTGTGAAGGAGAGGCTCTGTCTTAAAATTATACATCTTAGAACTAAACTGAAGCTTGCAGCAGAGAAGAGAAACAAGGAAAATCTTAAAGAGCTGATAGATGGAGCACTAACCCATAGGATGTATTCCTACATCAATCTGTTTGGTCTGATTTCCCATGGTTTTGAAAATCTGTGGATAGCTCAGTCTGCCTCTAACTCTGTTAGTCATATAATTAATAGAATAATTGAAAACATACAGCACCCTTTGCTTTGAGATGCAAAACACTCACAGATATCACTAATTAGTTCTTCACCCTTCAGAGAAAGAAGAAATCATTTCTAGCTCACTTTTGTGCCAGCTCAGCCACTGTGGCAGCAACAAGCTACAATGCACCAGGAGTCTCAAAAACATCTCCTGTGGCTGTTTTTGAATTAATAGAGTCACAGAAAAGACTAAATAGGACCTGAAGAGGCCATGAAGCCCATTTTCCCACATTGAAGCGGAATCTATTATTGGCTCCTATAAACATCCAGTAAGAAGGTCACATGGTAGAGAACTGCTAACTCCCCTACTAACTACTACAATCTCTCCTTGTACTGCTAAAACCCATTACTTTTCTCTCATTCTCAGTTGACATGGAAAGCAGTTCAGTGCCTTCTTTTTCAAATGCAAACGTTCAGAAATATAAAGACTACTATAATTTTGCTTTCATTTCTCCTCTTCCTGCAGCTAAACCCCAGATACTTCAATCTTTCTACCCACCTCATGCTCTCTAGGCCATGTGAGATTTTCTTGACTTCTTATTCCTCTACTTTGTACTTCCTCTAATTAGTCTGCATCGCTTGTGATAATGAGGATTAAAATGGGATATTATACATCAATTACAGACTTACAAGTACTAAACTTTATTTTAACCCTTAAAATAATGAAGTTTTTTGTTTTTTTTTTAAATCCAAAAAGAGAATATGTCATCTGAGCCTGCTCAGCATTAAGTAATTGAAGGTTTCTCCTAGTGAGCTTACAAATAAATGGCAGAATGACTTCCACAACAAACAGGATTAGGAAAGTTTTTAAAAAGCAAAATAGCAACACAAAACAGACATTGTTGCTGGATGTTATGTATTCCTCTACCGACCAAAACAAAAAAAAAAAGAAAAGAAAAAAAAAGGAAAATGTTTTGAGACTTCATAATCAGTATTTAGGAAAAAGTATGTTTGGTTAAATACAGCAAATACACCTTTTCTTTATTAAAGAACTTGGCCCATTAACAAGCTGTCCTGAACTGTACATTGCCAAGTGAAATGTGAACAGCTCGTGGAAGTATCAATGTTTTTCATAGACCTCACCTGTCATAACTGATGCATCTTTTATGGACCAATACATAGCACCTATCATGTCAAATAAACCATGACCTAATCAAATCAGATACCCTGACTGTGTAGCGAAAGAAATAGCCTATCAAATCAGACACTGAATGAGTTTTAAGATACCTCCATGAGGGACTAAATTTCTTTGCTGTCCTGTTGCAAGATTTAGTATTTTGCTATAATCTTAAGCAAAACTTATTTACTTTGGTGCATAGTGATAAGAGCTTTTCATTCCATTTGAAAATATCACCCATAAGAAAGATCACAGAATCACAGAATTGTAGGGGTCGGAAGGGACCTCCAGAGATCATTGAGTCCAACCCCCCTGCCAAAGCAGGTTCCATACACCAGGTTGCACAGGTAGGCATCCAGGCAGGTCTTGAAATGGAAGATGGTGATTGAGAAGAAAGGCATTGTTTTCCCATACATAGTTGTTGTCAGCCTGTCTTCTCCAAGCTGAACAACCCTGGGTCTCTCAGCCTGTCCTCATATATCCAAATACAATGGGCAACATTAGTGGTAGGTGGGTGGTTGGACTAGATGATCCTAGAAGTCTTTTCCAACCTTGATGACTATATGATCTCAAAACACACTGAAGCTCTTTGTTGATCTTGTTCTGCTTCATTACATCCATGTCTCTAGCACTACGAAGCCCTATTTTGAATGTAGAACTTCAGAGATCATAGAAGGGCCCAAGATGGAAGATACCTTAAAGATCATCTAGTTCTACCTCCCACTGTGGGTTGGTTTCCACTCCCCAGATCAGGCTGCTCAGAGCCCCATCCAATCTGCCCCAGGGATGGGGCACACACAGCTTCTCTGGACAGCCTGTGCTAGTGCCTCACTACCTTCTGAGTAAAAAG
This sequence comes from Tympanuchus pallidicinctus, assembly GCF_026119805.1. Taxonomy (NCBI): domain Eukaryota; kingdom Metazoa; phylum Chordata; class Aves; order Galliformes; family Phasianidae; genus Tympanuchus; species Tympanuchus pallidicinctus. The sequence continues at coordinate 45,451,623 of NW_026294747.1, read as the reverse complement.
TTAAAACTTCTGCCTAATATCTAACCTAAATCTCCCTTTCTTTAGTTTAAAACCATTTCACCTTTTCCTTTCACTACCAGACTACATAGAATATCAGTCTGATTCAGACTTACAAGCTCTCAAGTACTGGAAGGCCACAGTGACGTCTCCCTAGAGTGTTCTTTTCTCCAATCTAAACCAGCTCAACCATTCTCCACAGAAGAGGTGCTACGAACTTTTGATCTTCAAGGCTCTTCTCTGAACCTGCTCCAGCATCTTCTCATCTTTCTTTCCAGCATCCTCATCTTTCCAGGCCCTAGGCCTGGAACTACAGATGAGGCCTAAAGAGAAGAGAGATACAATCATCTCCCTCTCCTAGCTGGCCACCCTTCATTTGGTGCACCCCAGGATACTGTTGGCTTTCCAGTCTGCAAATGCACATTGCTGGCTCATGTCCAGCTTTTTGCACACCAGAACCCCAAATTCCTTCTCCATAGGGCTACTCTCAACGAGTTCTTCTCTCAGACTGTATGTTTATCTCAGATTGCCCTGACCCAAGTTCAACACCCTACACTTGCCATACAGAACCATTTGGTTTGTGTGGGCCAACTTTCCAGCCTGTACATGTCCCTCTAGAAGGGCATCCCTCCCTTCTATTGTATCAACTGTACCACTCAACTTTGTGTCATCAGCAAATTTGATGAGGGTACATTCATTCCCAATGTCTATGTCACTGATGAGGAACACTTGCCCCAAGATGGACCCCTGGGGTACACTACTGGCCTCCACCTGGATATAAATTCACTGACAACCCTGTGGATGTCATCCAACCAATTCTTTATACACCGAATAGCCTGGGGATGACCTTCAAGTCCATCTAGAGATGATCTCACAATTCCAGAATAGAGGGGATGGAACATTTTCTCCAACTTTATTTGGGTGCCTCAAAAAAACATCTTTCAATGCAAGACTCCTCTAAAAAATAAGTTATTATAAACAAGTGTACTTCAACATGTTGGTGCAGTTATTACTGCAGAAGTTCTGTTCAGGAAGACACAAAGCTGAGGACCTTCTAACTACAAGTATCCTGGAGATACAAACAGAGAGATTGTCAGATTTAACAACCCAGGTTTCATCAGTTGTCAAATACTGCTGTAGGGAAGGCCATTTGGAAATGTCACATGATTTAGCTGATGTGTAGGTGCACACTGTCAGAACCTGTTCTATTTGCTATCTTTCCTCGAAGTGCTCTTTAGATGACTACAATCACAATACACAAATAGTGTACATCTGGGTATTAAAAGACTATTATGAATCCAAATTAAAGATTCATGTGCTGTGTCAAATGACTGCATCTTGTACATTTCACTAGCTGCAATTTAGAATATTACTTACTGCAACTACATTTAAGGAAGGTATGCAACTACATTTTAGCTTAAGAGGAATTTCTACACCTTGAAAAAATAGTATGCGTAGGAAAATGTCAGATCTGACAAAAATGTATACTCATGCTATGTGACTAAGTAGTCATCGTGGAGCCACATGATTCAGATTACGTATCTGATTTTTCCGTGAGACACAGAAAGTATGATTTTTTTTTCACTGTCAGGTGCTTAGTCTTAAAATAGCATGCACCTTTCCTGCCCTGGAAGGTACTTGCTCTGGATTTTTCCCATGAATAATCAGAATAATAGCTTGGCAGCAAATAAACGTAACTCTCCTGCTTCATCCAGAGCTATTAATTCCATTGAAGAAACAGTTTAGTATGACCTAACACGTTATTAGTTACAGGATTTGAGGCAGCTGTTTCATATTTGTCTCAGTCCTTCCAGGTACCATTCTAAAATGCAAAGTGGGAGTGATACTGCCAACTGAAGGTACTTCTGCGGTCTTAATGCTGATTCTCTCTCATTTTTGTATGCATGGATCTTAGCAAGCTGTATTTGGGATCAGAAATAGAGGAAGTGCCTAAGGAGTAAGAATACTTCATTCTTCAGGGAACAAATCCTGACACATTCTGCTTCCTCCAAAAGAAAAAGCAAGAGATAGAAGCATTTAACTTTCCGAACACCAGCAGTTTGCAAATCAGTATTGAAACTGAAAATCTGAATGTTTCTTAATCTGCTTAAAAGCAGAGCCAAGAGAACTTGAAAATAAAACAAAGACCAAGGCAACACCTTCTTTCATCCTTCCTTCCTATTACAATAATATGGTTTCATTCCTTAATAGTAACATACGTATACAGTGGCCTACTTTCTCTTCATGACCAGAGGCAGTGGTGGTGGAAAGGGTTATTGGTTTATTATAGCTGTGCCAAATTAACCTTCTACCTCACAGCTGTGGTTTCATGCCACACCTCTTGAGCATGGTAATACTTGTTTCCCAATCTCAGCTTGTTTCTTAAAGCAAATTGTCATCTTGATTGCATGATAGTGTATTGAGAAACCTTTTGGAGCGTTTATGAAAAGGGCAGGAAATGTGAGGTAGAGTTGAACTTATTTCAGAAAAGTTTATGGTTCATCTAAATTTCCTGGCCTGTGAAGTTTAGTGTCCCTAATGCAGCACTGCATTGTTATTTGCCTTGTGTATTCTTTGTAATTTGAATGTAATTCTCAGACAAATGTAGCTATGAAGGAATCTCTGAGTTACTGGTTTCATATGTACAGTCATAGCACTGATGAGGTCCAGGTTGTTATTTCCCATCTCAGATTCAGCATTCCTGTTTCTCTGGTTGTGCACTCTGGGAACACTCCCAGTCCCTGTGCTCTGGATATTTTTTCACTGTGGATATAAAGATGAGGTGTAGGAAAGGAAGTGGTATCTGGATGTGTGAGGTTTGTCCCGTTTTGGAGGTGGGATTCCACAGAGACAGAGCAGGGAGCTGCTAAGTGCTCCCACATCTACCATTGCAACATGGCACAAAGAACAAATCTCCTCCCCTACTTCTCAAAGCTCACAGTCTAAGTGTCTTGGGAACAGACTTTAATATCTGTGTGCTATTACTCCATCCATAGAAGAGTGCTCTTCTCCGGGGAGCAGTCAACAAGGCCTTAATGCAATACTGAAGCTCATTAACTGCTTGCTTAGAAAGCCCAAAAGAAAGAGGTCAGCAGAGAACATTTAATATATGAGGTCTGTACCTGAGGAAAAACGCAAAAAATCAGAAAATAACCTCTCACAGAAACAGTCTGTTTGTTAGCAGGAAATATGCTGATGGCACAAACAAAACATAAATGAATGCATTGCACATTTTAAAGGGAAAACCCTAAAGCAGAAATTTTAAGCAAGAAAACAAACAAAGCTGAACACTTCATGAAAGCTGATATTGTTGTTGATTATATACGGTAAAAACTAAACTGGAATGGACATGGACTGCACTAAAAAACTTTCAGATGGACAAAAGGGTAATAGTTTCCAGGTAACTTAGTTTTAAACAATAAAGAATATAGAAAAAAAAACAAACAAACCATGAAAAAAAACCCATGACCTAATGCAGAATAGGTCACTGGAAAACATGAAACACAAAAACATGATAAATCACTCACATAAAGTCCCAGATCATAGCTTTGCCCCTGGAACAAAGTCACATTATAAGACGCTGATCAACTAATTCCTTCAGCCTCTCAAGATCACAGTATTGGAAGAGGTCTCATGAAGTCATCCCCTCTTCCCCTACTCCACAACACAACCACTTTTCACAGACGGCTGTTCAGCCTGCTTTTAAACATCAGCATGACTTAAAATTATCTTATTTTCTTAGGCTGTAAGTAAAGTGAATTTTAAGGGAGGCTAGCCATGGGAACATAGGCATACCTTTAGAAAACCATAAGCACTAAGAGTTACAGATCACTAAGCCTCTCCCCAGCATAAGTAAAGCTAATGAGAAGGAGAGCAGCAGGATTAAAAAAACAAAACACACTTTTCAGAAGCAAGAGATGAGCTGGAACTTCCAAGAAGCACAGTTTGTAAAGTAAGCCTAATTGTAAACAACATAACTGTACCCACTTGCTATTCATAAACTAGAGTAGTTTTAAGTAGTGATATGGTAAGCAGGAAGAAACTCTAAACCAACATTCCTTCAAGTGCTGAGTATATCCTCACAGGCCATCTGCAGTTATGTCTTCCCAGGAGCTTTAATATGAAGTCTTCATCTCTAATGTACCATCTAAAGTACGGATTAAAACTTTCTAACTTGCTTACTTTTCATTTCTTTCTATCTTTATATTCCTACATATTTATTAAGTAATTTCATTGTATAATTTTTATTAATTTATCATATTATTCTTCCCTTTTTCCCACTGAAAAGATTAAAGATTTTAAGATGATGTTTTTTTCTTTTATCAGTTTTAAAAGCCCAGCATTGAGGCTTGGGCTCCTCAAATTTTTCAAATTCTTCTCCTTGTCACCTTACACCAGGGAGTCAACATTCTTTACCCTCTCATCTTTAATTTGAGCAGATCCTACTGGTCTACTCCTCTGATGACAGCACTTAAAAGCAAATAATATATTCCAGCTGAAGCTTTACTAAGGAAAGGTACACTAGAAGGAAATGTTTCATGCAACTTGCAAAATTTATTTTTGGTAATACATCCCAGGATGACTTTAACTATTTTTCCAATGACATGGCATGGTTGACAGGAGACCAGTTTATAGCCTATACCAACTCATATTCTTTTCTTCAGAAATGATTCCCAGTTGTTCCCTATTTTGCATCAATGATGATTAATCCCACCCATAAATTATTTATTAGGCTATATTAGGCTTTATTTCAAGTTTTACTCTGGTGTCTTTTTAGTTTCACTCTATTTTTAAGCTCATTTTTGCAATTTGTCAAGGACATTTTGAACTCTATTCTTATGCTCAAAAGAATTTGATGTCTCTATTTGTTTAGTAACATTTGCAATTTTAATCTAGGAACTAACCAGTAGAAACTGGAAACCATTATCTTTATTGCTTTGAAGATGAATCATAGATTGGAATCCCTGAAAAGAACCAAGATTTCATTTCAAGTCACCTCTGAAGTGTGATGAAGCTCATGCAGATGAGCATTCAGTGTCACTTTGGACTGTTGCAGGAGGAAGCTGTTTATCTCAAAGTTCACTGGTATCTCAGGCTACACCAGTCCATTCTGTGGGGAAGTATATCTCTTTACACCAAGGCAGCCTGCAAATTATACCAAAAAAGAGGCTTTGATTGCTGAACTCCTTTCATTACATGATTCATTCTAAAGTTCACCAATGATGCTGTTATCTATGTTTTATATATATATATATTGTACTACTATATTATTAATTATAATATTCCATTCCTCATTAAATTAAGTTCTGTGTTAATGAAAAGATTAGATTTATTAGGCATGTATTACATTAGGCAGGGGATTTAGCTAAGTTCTCTGGGGAGTCTGTCTGTCCTCTTCCTTAAGTTGTAAGTGGAAAAATTTCTAAAAATAATCATTACAAGCTTTGATCCAAATGAATAATTCATTAGCTAAATTATTTGGCAATGCTCAGAGCTCCAATTTAAAGGGTTATTCTTGTCTAGAACAGAACTGCTGGATGAGTTTGGAACAGCTCAGATCCTGCGGTCCATCCAACGTGGCTGTGCCAGCTCCTCCTCTAAGCTGTTGGAAGCAGTCAGGTATGCTATGTGTTCATTAGATCCAGAGCTGTGGGCAGGAAGGAGCAGGCTCTGATTTGGACTTTAGATTTAAAATCAAGAATTCACATAACTTCATGCTAAAATACCTATCTCACAATGCTTTGAGGTCATTTGAAATAATTTTGGGGATAATTTCTGTGAATATAGAGATTTCCAGGCTTGCCACCTCTGTAAGGTCAGGTATTATCGTTAAAATTTCATGTTAAAATTTAAAATTAGTATTGGGCAGTGATCCTGAAAAGAATCATTGAAATCACAGCACTGTTTGAAGTGGAAGGAACCTTTAAAGGCCATCCAGTCCAACTCCTCTGCAGTGAAAAGGGACACTAACAGCTCATTCAGGTGCTCAGAACCCCATCCAGCCTGACCTTGAGTGTCTCTAGGGATGAGGCATCCACCATCAATCCAGGCAACCTCAGGCAGTGCCTCACCTCCCTGTTGTAAAAAAAACTTCCTTATATGCAATATCAATCTCATCTCTTTGTTTTGAAACAATTTCCTCTTGTCCTATCACAACGGACTCTTCTAAAGAGTCTGCCCCTTCTTTCTTATATCCCCCCATTAGATACTGAAAGGCTGCTCCCATGTTTCTGGATTTTCTGTGGCCTCACAGGAACTGACAGAACCATGACAAGGACACGTGTTATGTGCTGAATGCACACAAGCAACTTCTTGTTGTGTATCAGAACAACAATTCATGCTGGGTGCCAGAATCAAAAGAGGAATGTACAAAGATGAAGGGGGGAAGAGAGTTATGTTTTACGCTGATGTCTTCTCCCCCAAGAAACAGAGCTTGTCTTACGACTGGTTTTTAAAGGAGCAGAGAAGAATGCCTAAGGACAGTGTTAAACACCTGGCTTCCTGGAGATCCTCCTTCCCAAAAGGCGGCTAATCTCTTTTCCAAAGAGACCTAATCTCTCCATTAGGCTATAAACAACCCTCGTTTCAAACATCGTATTTCAAGACTGAGGTAATAGCACAGCTGGGTATAACTGCGTCAAATCTTGTGCTTACATTTTTGGTCAAAGAGGATTGTATGAGTTTGATTGTATAAGCAGGAATCCCGAGTGGAAAGAGCCACAGCTCAGCAGCCCCAACCCTGGGCTTCTTCTGCCCCCTGGCGACAACTACAGGCCCTCTGCTGCTTTTTGGGCTTAAACATACCCAGCATGTTCTTGTTCATATCCTTCACTGAAATTTTTTTCCAGCTGCATCGTTATTGTTGGTATTATTAATATTACTGTTACAACGGAGGGTTTTCAATACAATAAAATGTAAGTGGGATTCTCATCCCAGACACAGGAACACAGGGCTGCGCATGGTCTTCTCACTCTGTCAGTAAGGTTTTTTGGTAATAAGTTCCAAACCCAGTGAGGTTTATCAGACTTGCTCCTAAGTACTACAAAGCTCACATAAACCTTACCTAACCCACTCTGCTGTGACTAACTACACTGAACAGCCATTACCATTTTTTAATGTGTGCCTGCATGATAACATTTGGAGGATGAAGATGGGATAGAGAAAGGATAGGATAGTTCAGCCACCTCAGTACCACAGTCAGCTATCTTCAGCAGTATGGAAATACTCAAAGAACATTAAAGAATCTGTACTTGGAGGAACAGATTGGGTACCTTCACCACAAGTGACAAACACATTCTTTTGAGACTTCTGCAGGCACATGAATGCTAACCTTGTTCCAATTTTTCCCTTCTGTTGTGGAAGAAATTGAATTACTGAAGACATCAATGCAATTACTTTTGCTTATAATTTGAAATCCCAGCTTAATTATGTCCTACCCATACATGAACTTCGTAGTGCCTATTTTAATCATATGGCATAATCCACTGCAGCTGGGTAAATAGATGATTTATATCTTGGTGGTGCCTAAAACAAGCAGGATTATATCACATGTAGTATTTATATGGGGTAATCTATAGAACAAATTGTACTCCAAACTATTATTATTATGCCTTTTGCAGGCGGACGGTGCAGTTGAGAGGATTGGTGTCTGTGTTCTGCAACTCAGCCTTAGGAATTTTTTCTTTTACCCCCAATCTGAATCTTAAGTTTCAGTACCCAAACAAGTACCATGGAATTAGGGAACACAAAAGTCTTTGACCTGAAACTTTTTCTGCTGAAGTCACTGGTAAAACTGCTGTGGATAACAAAAACTGTAAGGACAAAAGTTTGCCAACATAGAACAAACACTCTGACATCTTTCCAATGGATACCACTGTGCCATATAAATTTAGGAGTCTTGGAAAACGTGTAGAACAAGGGCTGTCTTTCAAAGGGTTTTAATGCCACAAATTCTCACCTACATATCAGACACTATGAAAATCTTAACAGAGTTAATTATCTGTAGCTTCATCAGGAAATTCTAGAGGCTGCATCTGCAAATGAACTAGCTGATGCTGAAGACATAAAGTGCATACCATATTAACTGTAGACAAGCTGGGCCCATTAGCTGCTGGAGTGCTTTAGGTTCACTCCTGGAGAACCACTATCTTATTTTATCTAAAAATATACATCAATTTGTGTAGTCAAAGATGACTGCACAAATATTGGACAATTAACTTCAAAGAGAATTCCTGGTATACCTGAAATGTTACTGTAAACCAATCTTCTCTTAGAAATTCTGATTTATTCCATGGAAAATCCTGTATATAGAAAAAGATCTTCCATTATTCCTAACCAATTTTCATCATACAAGATTTGCTTTTAAAACTCTGATCTTAACTCAAGAGAAACAAATCACTTTTGTCTGGTGCATTCTATTTGCACATTCTCCATTTATTGACATTTATTGACTTAATCAGCTCTCACCTTTCCTTTGAGAAATGTCACAGCCTGTTGAGGTGTACAGCCTGCCTTCTTCACCATTCATTTCAGTGGGGCTGATAATTTTCCATTAAGGTTGAAAAAGACCTCTGAGATCCTATCACCAATACTGGCCTCCATGACCTTAAGTACCACATCTAGACTCTTCTTGAACACTTCTACGAACGGAGGCTCCACGACCTCCCTGGCCAGCCTGTGCCAGTGCCTGACCCCTCTTTTGGAGATTTTTTTCCTAATATCCAACCTGAACCTTCCCTGGCGCAATCTGAGGCAATTCTCTCAACCTCTCATACATATTCAACCTCTTTAAGTAACAAAAGCGGGTAAAATCAGGCAGTGTGCAACTAAACTACATTTCTGCAAAAGCAAGTCCAACATTTTGAATTACCTTTCTAAAAACTTTACTGCTCCTTATAGAGAGCCCAAGGTCCCATTTGTGGAGCTTCAGCCTTGCAGTGAGGGCTCCCATGTGCCCCTAGACCACAGACTGGGATAGCTCTGGGACAAGCTGCTCAGATCTGCAGGGTTACTTCAGCACCAGCAGATGTCCCTGCCATGTAAGAAATCACCATTCAGAATGGAACCTTGATGAGAAAAAACATGCTTCTTGGTTCAGTCTGAGCACTGTTTCTGGAATGGACATAAATACAAACAGTATCCTCCTTCCTTCCTTCTCCAAGAGCAGTAACAGAATTGGGATCTCCTATGTGTATAAGCAGACAGGTTGCACGTAGCTTTCTGGGATTTACAGTATACAGCTTACTACCACTGCTTTTGTCACTTATATTAGAATAGGAAAATATATGGAAAATATTCTGACATGAGAGTCTCAGGCAATTTCTGACACAGACAGTCAGAGGTACTTTGTCAGTGCCCTGGTGCCCTATTAACAAGTACAATTAACAATAATGAAACTGCTGCCTTTAACTGGCCTGCACAGTGGCTCCAGCATTCAGACCAGAAAAGCTGATTCTGAAAAAAGCTGACTAATTTCAATGTTGTGACAATGCTTTGTGAAATAGTCAATGTTCAGCACAGGATGGTTCAATTGAATACTCTATTTCTCTGCTTCACTTATCTGCTCTGTGTGAGAACTTTCTAAAAGCCTACCTCAGAGTCCTTCTTTCAAAACCAAGGATAAAATTCATTCCTAACACAAATTACAAAACTACTGAGATCCATTTTGAAATTTGGATGTAATTTAGCACACCATGTGAATATAAATCTTTATTATGAAATTGTTTGTAATTTTATTAGCAGAGATTTTTGTTGTGTACACACCAAAATACTTACAGTTAGAAAACTCCTGGCACAGAATTGCTATATCTAGCATTTGTAGATGAAAGCATTTACAGGTGAAGGATGCATTAGATCACTGAATCTAGCAGTAAAAAAAATAACTTTGTTCATATGAGAACTTATAAAGACAGTAATCCTTTACTTTAACAGCATACAAGTGGAGACATCTAGAATTAAATCACAGTACACAGTATCGTACAATTGAACTTTCTGAAATGATCATCTTAATTTCTAGATCATTTTCTGCCAAAGGATTTTGCAGTGAAGGACAGGTTTAGTCCTGTGAAAATTCTGACCAGCGAACAGAATCAGTGGTGTCACTTGGTGCTCCATGCTCTCTTCTCTGTGACAAACTGTTCAATAGCAAAATGTGAATAGCCTGAGGATGCACTTCTCATAACATGCCCATCCTGTTTATGCGGGCAACAATTAGTTGAGTAATTCAACTCCCTGTGATAACAATGTCTGCACTTCCCCTGACTAACCAAGGCTCACTCTGAGAGATAAAACTGAGCACTTGGTTCTCCAAGAGAATAAGGAATCAAATGGGTATATGACTCAGTTAGAACACATGTCCCATAGATAAAGTTTTCAAAAAACAAAATAGAAAGCGAGAACATGGGATGCTTTCATCAGTTCCTACTTCTTCAAGATCTAACGTTTCTCGTGCTGTTAGGCTTTTAGAAGTGCTTCCAGACCACACTATTCCTTTGGGTGCTGTAATGGCATTTATAGAAGCTAAAGGGAAGCTCTGATGTATAAAACTTTCAGCATGGGTGTTTTAAAGCACAGAGTGAGTTTGTGCCATTTTAAAAGAGTATCATACATGAGATCAAGGCGATTTACTAAAGAAATCTAAACAAGTAAATTTTGTAACATTGTGCAAATATAGCTGGAACATAAGAATCTGTCAGCTGGCTTTTCCAATAACTCCAAAATATAATATTTGCTGTTTAGTATTAATTTTGACATGTAGCAAATCCCCAGACAGTTGTAAGTTCAGCAATGAGACACTGTAAATGACATCTCTTAAATGTTTTAAGCATGTCCTCAATACACACTCCATGAAGGAATGACACGGGCGTATTTGTTGTGCTCTAATAATACAGCTGATTTGGTATCCCAATCCTTGTTTTCAATTCTTTGAAAGGACAAAATAAATAAATAAATAAAGATGTAGCTTAAGCAAGTAGCTGAAATTGTTCTAGGGGAAGGCATTCACTGTGGAATTGCTCTGGTAGATGCATAGATAGCAAAATACACACAGCAACGTGTAAATCTCAGAAGCACTGGCCAAGTAACTTTGCCTGTGAAAGTAAGCAGTACGGCAAAAAAACCCCTTATGTCAAAAGGAAAAAAAAGTCTTGGGGAACCCTGATGAGCAAGTAACAAATCTTTATAAAGTCTTTCAATTTTAATTAAAATTTAGTGATTTGTACACAGAGGTCCAAAATTTGCTCTTATTCTCAGGCAGAATGCCTCCCTCAAAAAACAACACGAGGAGCTGAGTTTACAGTAAATACATGTTACTGTACCCCGTCCCACAATGGCAATGGGCTGACCATGGGCAAACAAAACAGCCAAATGCAGCACAGATGATAAAAGCAAGCTTTACAAGAACAGTGTGCTGAAAGAGCGTCCCCTCTGTAGGAGGACCCCAATCCCAGCAGAATTCAGGGAATCCTTGGGAGAGAGAGAGAGGCATTATTAACACCACAGCTGCAAGCAGTGTTTCTGCCAGAACTGACATCTTATTAGTTAGTTCTAATCACATCACGAAATAAGAAACTGTAATGTTCCTGCAACTACTTGTTCCATGTTGCTGTGGATAGGGAAAAGAGAAAGCGTGGGTGGGTAGTCTGGTGGATGCACAGCACAAGTGAGATAAAAAATTCTGATTAAATATTTAGACTTTGGGAAAACAAATGAGATTAGGGACACAAGCAGAACCGTGTTCATGATTAACAAGGCAGAGCTGATACTTCCTTCAATGAATAGATAGCAGCAGTACTACTCTGCATAAATACTTCTGAAGACTGCTTTTGCAATGGCAAGACAACAGAGTGAAAGCCCTGTTCTGAAGAAAGCAGCTGGAGGCAAAGGAAAGAAGGACAGAAAAATAAGTGCAGTTTCTTTAGCAAATTCTGCCCAAGGAAATCAGAATATTGCTATTCTGTTTGTAATCAAACATCCATAAAAAGCCTATTTTGTTCTTCCAGGACTTCATTATTTTCTGGGCATAACAAGAATGAATATGGCCTCGGGTCTGTCAAAATTTCCTGAGCATTCAGAATCTGAAGTGAGTCAAGAAGCCTACATACAATGTTTGTTTATAATATAGAGGCAATAATCAGGTTGCAGAGCATGTGGCCTTTTATTTCCATTACCGCGCTACTGTGCATAGCTCTGCCTTGACCAAGGGTAAGCGCATGGATAGAAAGCACAAGTCTGTGCATAGCATAGTAATATTTCCATTTGGCAGATTTCTGTAGCAGAATGTTATTTATTTATTTGATATTCAACCAGAGTTGAGAACTTGTCCTGCACTTCTGTCTCCAATGGTTGGCACTGCTACCTATGTGTGAATTATTTTTCTGCCTTAATGGAGTCAGGAATTATAAATTCCATTAGCCTTTAGGGTCTGGAAGCCTAACTACCATCTCTCTCTTTCTGTTTGGACAACTGAAGCCTTAACTCCTGTCCCCAGCTGCCAGCCTCACTGTGCACAGCAGAGGGGAACAGATGATGGCCAAGTACTAAGAGCAGCCAAATAACAACTGGAAAAATCTGGCTGTATTAATCTGGCTGAAACCAGTGTTTTGGTTTTTTTTGCTTTGTTTTGTTTTTTTTGTTTGTTTGTTTCATTTTTCTGGTTGTTCAGGTTTGGATAGCATGGTTTATAACAGGAGTATGGATGTAATTATACAATTTTTCAAATATTGGAGCTAAATATTTTTAATTGAAATTGTTGCATTATCTTCCTATGCTCAGATAACACAGGAAAATCATCTGAGGCAAAAACATTGTCATGAACTGCTTGCCCTTTGATTTTTACCTGCGCAAACACAGAACATACTGACATATTTTTTACTACACCTGGGGCATTATCACTACCTCAGGCATTTAAATCATTATGAATTGAGGGAGTTTGCTATATCACATACAAAGTTGCAAAAGCTAGGAGCACTTCTACCAGAACAAAGGTTTCTATTGACGTTAATAGGGTAAATTTGCAGCAAACAGAAGTACAGTTTGCTTTGTCCTGCGGTGGGCAACAATGTTGGTGTGAAGGCATAAGTATATGTGACACAACTTACAAGACCTTGGCTTGGATTTGTCTGCTATAATATTTATGGAGCAAAATATAGGTAATTGTGTCTTTTCTGTAATGTCCATCATAAACAAGTTGCTGGAAGATAACCACAGCTATTGGGAATGATGCTTGAGAGAAAAGGCCAATTGGAAGAGTAGAAGCAGAATATGCAAGAAGAGATACACAACTGATCAGGGACACAGCACCTGAGTATTTGGCTTTCATAAGGCCAGAGATGCCAGATTAGTTCTCTGTTAAGGAAAAGAGAATGACAGGGCTTTCAAGGACACCTCAAAGGTAACTGGAGGGAAAGCAGTATTAGTAAGCATTGCTTCACAAACACTGGTATGTACCAGCCTTTGTATGCTTAAAGGGTAAGAAATTTGCTCAAGATAGCATTTCATTTGAAATGCTATCAATGCTTCAAATGCATTTCATTTGAAGATGAATCAGTGTTGTTTTAGGTAACTCAGTTCTGCCTATGCTGGTCTGTTTTTAACATGACACTTTATCAGTGTGTTTTTCAATATCAAGTTCTGGCTTTCACTCTGTATATGGAAAGGGAAAGAAAAATGATTACGAAATGTGACACTTGCATATAAGACAATTTGATGATCTGATGAGTGTGAAAGAGTTCAGCCTCATCCTTTGAGCACACAAGGTTACCTCAGTCACTGAGGTTCTGGGGGAAGTAAGCAAGATGACAGAAGAGTAAGGGACTCACAGCTTCCCTCCAACACACAACTCTAAAATCAGACCAGAAATCACAAAGCTAGAACTTTTTCATCATTACTTCATTTTCAAAATTTCAGTTTCTGTTCAAATATCCTCAGTATAACATTTTTTTTTTCCCTCAATAGAAAAGATAGCAGCAATGCATGAAATGCTTTCAAACTGGAGTCATTCCATTGGCAAAGAACTAAGAGGTGAAGCATATGGTGAATTAAATTCATGCTGAAAGGATATCTATCACATTTACACTACACCCTGAATATTGCAGGCATTATGATAACCTTCAAGAAAATGCTGTAAAATACATGGAAAGACACCAAGAACGTTTCAGATTATGGCCACAGGAAAAAAAAAAAAGTGTGATGGAAGATGCACCAGATGGGAAGGTGTAAAGATTGGTCATCTAGAGATGGACCTCATTTAGCATACTATTTGATATTCAGAAATACAAGCAGTTGCAAAAGTTGCTACAACTTTCAAGTTCATAATAGTCCACTTAACATCCACATAATGAAGCTTGATCTTGCAGGTCTGTCTGAGGCATTACAGGACTTCTGCATCAACCATGTATATACTATCACCATCCATTTAAGTTGCAAAGATGTTTACATTCATCTTAATTTCTGCCTCTAAAACTCAGGGATGCCAATTTCTTCCTCTGCTACACACTCTTTATACATTAGCATTGACTTCCCTCTTCCCATTCATCCAAATTATTTAAGTACTATTTGCACTACACAGAGATTTGAAACACAATGACGGTAAATTATTTAGCAAACAATTAGAGGAAGGAGTGCAAACAAATCCCCTAATTTCCAGAAGTATCTTTAATCACTTGGCGCAGCCTCAGAACTCCAAGCAAATATTAAGGTAATTAATTGCTGTCAACCTGCCAGCTACAGGAAAAGCACCGTCAGTGAATTATGGAAATGTGTCCCTCATACTTCAGAAAGTGTGAATACAACCACTTGCTGTCAAGGTCACACTTTGAAACTGCAGTGCTATTCCCATAGTGCAGAACTTCAAATTTATTCTGATGGTTCCTTTAGGATTTTCAAGCCTTCATTCAACAACCATTACCAATGAATGAAACACTCCATTCATATCTCAAATGAGTACTTCAGATATAACCTTTGAATAACCTCTGGTAATTGGTTGACATATGACTTTCATGTGAGTTTCAATGTAAAAATTTTTCTAACAAAATCCAGACAAGCACAAAGACAAAAATTCACAATCAAAAAGGCAAACCAGGGCACTGTTCCAGAAGCCAGCTGTTCACCTGCTTTATTTTACAGGAACAATTTCAGCTTACAAAATTTAGGAGTGCTGCATCACACGATTGTTACAAATGAATTAGATCAACAACCACTTAAAGCATTAAACACTGCTGCAAATTGAATTGTAGAGGTCTTCGGAATTCTTAGCATCCTTATCACAGAGTGGCTTGGGTTGGAAATGATGTAAAAAAATCATCCAGTTCCAACCCCTGGCATGGGTTGGCTTCCACCCACCAGATCAGGCTGCTCAGTGTCCCATCCAGCCTGGCCTTGAATACCTCCAGGAATGAGGCATCCACAACCTGCCTGTACAGTCCATGCCAGTGCCTCACCACCCTTTCAGTGAAAAGTTTCCCCCGACATGTGAAAGACAACATTAAGAGATGCTGCTGAAGATATGGCAATGGTCCCACCGAAACAACACTCTGTGAAGAATGCAACTCCAGGGTCCCCTTTCTGTTTAGTACATCCTCATAAACCTCCCAGGAAGCAAAAAAAGACCTAAGCATTCTTGTCTTTGCTATGCCGTGCCAACTTAAATCTAAAACGCTACTTCAGTTATTTTGCTGTTGATCACTACATATTCATAGTTATCTATCACTGCTTTTAAATACAGTAGAATTGTTTTAACGCATTTCTGTGAAATTTCACAGCTCCAATTTCTTATTGAAAAAAGCAACGTAGGAGGACAGAGCTTTATAGTGTTTCCTGGCACAGGACTCCACGCAAACTCTGACAAATCCATTTGTACATGAACTTGACATGTACTAGGGTCAAGTACGAAGATGATCCAGAGCACAGTCCCATGGAAATATCTTGGCTTATCTGTATTTGCTCAGTCCCCTGTGCCACACAGAAAAGAAACAGCTTTAGGAGTACATTTTGGAGACTCGCTTGAGATAGGTTTGCTTATTTTTACAGCTCTCACCAGAATGCTTTAAAGTCACATCCTCAACATTCGGAGGCCACCCAAAGGAAACCAGCATATAATCTACATGCATTTTGGATGTTGTAGCTGATGTTGCACTTTAGGACCGAAGTTTTGCCATATGCAATGAATGGTGATTTTATGCCTTAGAGCAGATCTACCATAACATTTCTTTGTCAGAATAACAAACAGGCATGGCTTTAAACAAGAAAACACAGCTTCTCAGGATCTGTACACTTGTAACATCAAGAATGGTAAGGACTCTAGTCTAGAGACAGGTTTCACCATACATTAACTCTTGCAGAGTGCCAGCTTTCCAGTATTGTTGAAGTTCCTATCAGAGCTCAAGGTGCTGAGACAAACTATGAGAACAAGATAGTGAAATACCCTGGACCAACTTCAGCCAGAAATCTTACTGGTTCACTCTTCCCATTGAAAGTCATCCTACTTCTTTTCAGATCACAACTTATAGAGTTCATAACCACTCATATGGGCGTGCCAACACCCAGAGGTAAGTTGACAGTTCCACATAGAAGATCACTGCAAAATGGCAGAGAAAGCAGCTGGCACAGATGGGAAGTCATGCTAGCACTGATCTAACACTAACTGTGAGAAACAGTTTTGTACATCTAGAGATATCGAGTAGCTTGGAAACTTTGTTAAGTACTAGGGAAGACATCAAGAGTGAAATAGAGCCTCTGCCACAGGAGGGAGGCTAGGCTGGCTTGGAATGCTCAGCAGAGAAGTCTGCTTCACAGTTCTACAAGACCATGGCACACAACAGAGAGACAGTTGTTCCCTACTCTGATATTGCAAGTCTAGCCTACAAATTCAAAGCAAAGTAGGTGGTGCTCTTGCTGCTAGTAATGAATGACTGACCAGAAGCCCAGTGAGAGAAAGACACTGAGCAAACTTCTGCTAGTGAAAGAAGAGATACCATGGGAAAGGTGTTCCATTGTCTGGAAGCCTGAAATGGAGGAAGTACCACTCAATAATTACAAGAAGTAGACAAAATTAGACCTCATCTTCCTATGCCTGGTGCAGTAAGGAGATGATCTATTTCTTTTAGTCTTAGAAGTAGTAAGAAAGCTGTTACCATTGTAGGACCTAGCACCTCTCCACAGCCTTACAGAAGATTATTATAGGTTAAAAATTATATGGCAGAAAAACAACTCTTACTGAAAAAAAGATACTTCTATTTTACTGCTCACCAGGACCTCATTCTTTATATTTGCTCAGTTTTCTAAGAAAATTATTGCAGTAGGGCAAATGAATGCTCAAAAAAGTGGTGGTTATGTCATTTTTCAACGCCCAGGGAAGTGGGCAACTTTGAAAGAGATGGAAGTCAGACGATACTTAATACAGAAAATTCTCCAATCCTATGCATACATAATTTTGCAGAATTGAAGACTTCCTACTCTTTTATGCAGATTGCACTTATTTATGTTCAGGTCTTGTACTTGTACTACATTTACACCATTATTCTGAAGAGAAAGATCTTTGTAAGTGTGCTAGGTCCTATTCTTACTTCCTTAATGCAGCCAGGATTTTGTCATGAACACTGATGCAGACTAATTTTAATCTGCCTGTTTTAAGAGGGCCATCTTTCTCAGAGGGAAAGATAGATTGCTCTAATATTCAAGGTTTTGTAATAACAAAATGTCTGACCAAAACTGCAGCATACGTGGTAGATTGGGCAGAAAGAATTATTCCCATGTAGATTCTAACGTTGTATTTTAATAAATGTTTTAAATAAAGAGATGGCTACTTCCTATGCAGTTTTGCTTTGTTCTAATGAAATATTTACCATGCTGTAATTGCAGTCCATCCCTCAGGCAGAAGTATACTGCCAGCCACACAATAAATATTACACTATGCCTCACTAGGGCTTTCTGAAAAGAAAACTTCTCTTTTTAGATAGAACTTGATTGATAATAGCTCGTTCTGAGAGGACCACTAAGGTTTTTGTTCACTAAGAGGATTTTAGAACCAGCAGGGTGGTGAGATGAAGTACACAACATCATATTTTGCTAATCATTTCTTATTAACTGTATCTCACAGTAGAAACAAACCACATGAGTCAAATCACCAAGTTAGTTTTCAACTTTAAAGGCACCTCATAAAAACATTTCCAAAAATACAGACAATTTTTTTGAAAGCAACAGGAAAGCTAGTTAGAGCAAAATGCAAAATGAGATCCTCTTCTCATAGCTCTGCACTGCTCCACTTAAATCAGCTGGGAAAACAGATCTTCCTTTGGTCAATGTCAAAGTACTTTTTTCCTTTCAAAGGCAATAAGTCTAGTTTGATCATAACAAAAGGCATCAGAAAAGGTTTGGATTTATTTTCACACTTAGACTGCTTGTTTCCAGAGTCTAATGATACTTGAAGTACATTTCAACCTCTTCCCTAGTGCTGCCCCTCTCACCTCTTGCTGGTATGGGCCCTACATCTTCAAGACCAGCAGAACTGTCAGTCTCAGTTTTCATAAACCAGTTATGAATATCTGTGTGAAACCAAAATACTCAGACTGGTGCAAGTTCAAGTGATGCTGTACAGAAAACAGAGAACCTGACAGGAACTCCTGTATTGCTGTCTATCTCTATTGCTGACCATAGTTTCTCTGTCATGGAAGTGAGTATGGTGGTGACAAGAAGGGAGAGAACAAGAAGTACTAAGAGTGAAGCTCTTGGTTTTCTCAGTTCCCGCTCTCAATCTCTGTCTTTCCTTTGTAGGTTATAAGTTAATACTTCAATCTGACAAATGGAAAAAAACAGGGCATAGCCAGAAGGTAGCAATAAATATTCAGCAATATGTAATACTTTTTCGCTTTAGTTTCCCCTTCATTCATCCAAAATTGCCTCAGCATATTCTTCGTTACAGAATGGAGAGGAGGACAGTTTATGCCAAACAGATGTATTTGTTTCCTCTTAAAAAAAATATCTGCCTCTCACTTCTGCATTCAGAACCACATATTTACAGAGTGTTACATTGCCTACAACCAGACTTTAAATATTTATTGCTCATGTGGTTGAAAAATAATGCAATTAGATGACAAGGAACCCTCCACAGATTCTCCCTTAGACAATATTTCACGCCATGGGGGAAAGCACTCTATGTCTGGTTGGTATCTTACTCTGCAATAAACTCTGCTGGGATGGATTCTGCTGGGTCTTCTGTTTGCAGAGGAGAATGTAGATGTAAGGAGTCCAGTTTTTCACAGCTCATAGCAATGACCTATGAGCTCCCAAATCAAAGTGGGAGGGAGAGAAAGGAGAAATACAGTACTTATTTCCAGTTCTGCATACTCTCAATGGACCCATAGTCTGTCAACCTACAAGTTCTCCCTTTTTCCTACGTCTCCATAAAGTAGACATTCTGATCAGCAATGAAGACAGAAGCGACAAGGAACAGGAATCATACAGTTGGCCTGACCCATCCCACCACCTGGCAAATACTTATTTGCCAAAAAAGGAACCATCAGTGTCACTGTAATATGAAACAACATCACAGGAAGAAGCAGCAGGTCTCAGGAGGGCCATACAACATTTTCAAGTGGCTTGCACTTTGCCAGAGCTCAACATATCGCCACCAGCATACGTATTAATCTGAATTAAATTAACTACTGCCAAAACAGGCAAAGTCTGAAGGACCAATCAAACTTATCCTTGTTAAACATGCACAGGTTGAACAGTGTGACTTTCATGGTCAAGTATATTTTAGCAACCACATAATGATTTCTACCCATTTGGTTAAATGTATGGAGAACCGAGTCAGATGAGGTTCAAAATTTTTGATTAAACATAGTAACTAGATTTCATAGCAAGCCTTCTATCATTTTGCCACCTCTGTGGAGAATGGTACTATCTTTCCCTCAATTTGTGGTGATTCAGACAGATGTCAAGCTCAGATCTATGATGGTGTCCAATCTGTACTGAATTGTCTACAGTGCTTAATACACTGTAAGAGCATCTTTCAGAAATGGAAACTCTGAAGAGTGTTGAAAAAGAGAAATATATCCTTTTTTTTCTTTTTCTAAATAGATAAAATATACGTACAAAGAAAACACAGTTGCATAATTAATATCTTAACACATATGATCAGTCAGGAAGTTTTCCCAATACTAATTTGATTATTTCTCATGTGATCATAGTCAATGGAATTTTTTTTTTTCCACCTTTTTATCTTGGCAGTTCAAGACTTCTTCCATTTTTTCTCGTCTGGATCCTACGTTTCTGAAACTCCTGATTTAATTTCATGTAAGTGAGGGTATGGTTCTTTCTGCACAGAGCATAGGTTGCCATAGGCTTTTTAGTTCCTTCCAGAAAAAATGAAGACATAACTTGTGATACTCTGTGTAAACAGGAAGAAAATCATTCATCTTGCAAATAGATGGAAATCATAGAATAACCCAAGGTTCCATCTGCAGTCACTATGAAGTGGGTGTAAGTATTTAATTTACAAGTGATACAGCACCTAGAACTGAACTCTGTAGCTGTCAGTAGAGCTATTTAAATGACAGAACTCCTCCATGCTTCTGCCACTCCATCAAGAGACAGGAAAAAGGCATTTTCAGTTTTAGAAATATTCAAGAATGAAAAAGGACTATTTACATCTTTAAAAAATACAGAAAGTAAAAAGCTAGAACGGACATGACAAAAGGTCAAATCTCCACTATGAGACAGGCATAGAGAATGGAGAGACATCATGGGTAATGAGAGGTACAATACCAAAAGTTACTAATTTCAAAAACATGTTAGAAGAGAAAACAATACAAGAAAACATTAATGCTCCAAAGTGCGTGGGTTATGTCCAAGCAAAATATTTACTAAGAAACAAAAACAAATTTCTTATAAAGGAAAGGCTACACTAGCCTTTAAAAGTCTGAGAACTGAAAGAAAACCTTGAAATGGGGCTGATGAGAAGGCAGAGAGAAGGGGAGATGGCCAGTGGTGGGCCTGCAGTGCTCAGAAGTCACAGGAAAATGCCAGAACAAGTAGCAGACAGGATTTTTCTTCTGCTTAAGTTAGCTTCATTCCTTGAGACACTAATGTGCTGAAGTAGGTTATTTTGGTTTTACAACTGAGTGTAAAGGGAAGCATTCTCAAAAAACATTGAACATCTGACTGAGAGCTGATATTACCTAATTTACTCAACTTTATTAGATTTGATAGTTTTATGCCACTAGATTAAAGCACTTAGGAGTCAAATTGTTAAAAGAATTAAATCATATGCCAGAATTCAGAAAAGCAAACCCTTATCACAGATGTCAGGCAGAAAACATTATGAAAGACACCAGTTAGCTGTGAGCAGCCACAAGATCCATGCAGGTGAAATAAGAGGGTTTTGCACACTTGGCCTAGGATACCTTCGTGTGTTTGACATTTACAGCGTCCCAACCCAAGGGGAGAGGATTCTTCCCATCTGCCTGCCACCATGTGGCAGCAGATGCAGGAGTCTCCAATAACACGTGCTCATATAGATGAGGAAAAGCCACAGATTTTTGTGAGTTCAGCTCACATGCAACAGCAATAAATATTTTCATAGCTGAAAGTAATGCCACGATTTCCTGCAGGAAACTCTCTTCTCTCCAGCATGGCTCAGACAATGCTACAAGGGGAAGCCACAGACTTCTCTTACCCTTCACAAGCAAACTACATCTTCAGCATATGCCTTTAAGAACTTACCTTTCCATAATAGTGAGAGCCTTCGTACCTTCAGTAAAGTGGAAGAAAGGGTTAAAAAATAAAAATACTCTAAGGCACAACTTCCCTCCTGATCACAAAAGTACACTCTATGATTTCTTCTCCAAACTAAAATGCTTTGCTTTCTTCCTAACCTACAAAGCTCAAAAAGTCCTCTGTCTTACCCATTGAGATAGAGGAATAGGAAAAATACCCTTGCCCTTTTCTCAGACGCCTCCAATTACTCTCAGCTGCAAATTGCAATCCTAACCACCTGCTTCTTGTTTTTACAATGGCTTCTGGTGGCAACAAGATTTCTAACCAGAGGTGGGTATTGGCATTGTAGGTCCAGCTGAAGCTGAAGCTGTGCCCCACTGAGGATTTTCAGTTATGGGCACTGCAAGCAGCTGTGCTAAGTGATGTATTTTCACCGCAGAAACCCCTTAGACCGCAGTCTACACCCTAGAGAGGTTTTCAGGGCAGCCAAATTCATCGCTGTTTCCTTCAAGGGCTTCCCTCTGCTACAACAGCTACAGATATGGTAGCAGCCTGATGCTATACCCAGCAAGGAAAATGACAAACAAATGCAGACCCAGATGAAACATGAAGAAAAATCAATTAAACATGTATATAAAAATAATTATATGCTGCTTAAAGATGCATGCAAACTGACATTTTAGAGATGACTCATATTTTCCTGCTTTTTTTTTGCTTTTTTTTTTTTTTTCCTTCCAACACTTCTTTCAAGCCTGCTCTTAGTCATAGTGAGGAGAGCGCCTGCTCACAGAGCTGTGCTGCCTAGACTGAGGGCAACTACCCTAGAAAGGAATCTCACAACTAGAATAGGTGTATCTGCTATGATGGTAAAAGGTGAGG
This sequence comes from Tympanuchus pallidicinctus, assembly GCF_026119805.1. Classification (NCBI taxonomy): domain Eukaryota; kingdom Metazoa; phylum Chordata; class Aves; order Galliformes; family Phasianidae; genus Tympanuchus; species Tympanuchus pallidicinctus. The sequence goes on along the minus strand of NW_026294747.1, from coordinate 45,429,033 downwards.
TTACCAGAATGCCTTACCAGATCTACCTGCGTCAACCAGGGATTTTTTAATCTCCTGAAACAACAGCAGCAACAGGAGGAAAAAAAAAAAAAAAAAGCAGCTTAAAAATGCAGAATTACAAATGGGCAGGATAATTAGAGAGCATCATTACAGAATGCTGCAATATTCAAATTAGACCAGCTGTGACCTCATAAGCATGGGTCCAGCTTGATCACCATCATTTGCTCTGAACTTTAGGATGAACATTGCAGGAAAAACGTGATTTGCCCATACAGTAAGCCAGATATTTGCTTTTTCTAAGCAGCTTTGTCAAAAATCCTCAGAGGTGTCATTGTGAGATATACTGACTTTTTCCTCCCCAAGATCTTTTGTCTCCAACCAGAAGTACAAAAAACCCCACAAACAAACCACAGAAAAGCACAAAACCCTGCTGATTGGCAAAGGTACAATTGCAAGTTGCAGCTGCATTTCTGGCAAGCATTAATTCAGGGAGGGAGAAGGGCTGATAGGAAAAAGGGCAATCACACCAAGTATGTAACAGAAAACACCCTCCAGCCTTTTTGGCTTTGGGAAAAATATGATGCTCAACAGCTGGTGCCACTGGGGTCAGAAAAGAGATCAGTAGAGAAAATAGGGCCCTGGGCAAGAAAGAGGTTTTCGATTTAAATCTGAGACATGTAGAGACAGTAATGTCAAGCAAGACTGTTTAGTAGTGATGTCTTGTAAGGAAGTGATGGTGCTGATGTCACAAGCCAGGAAACCAGGAGGAAGGAGCAGCAGGAGAAGGAAAGAAGCTGAGAGGAAAATAAGTGATTGCCCTGAGATGTTTGTTCCCTTTTATTTGTGTGAAATGTGTGAAACTAACCTTCCTGCAAAGCAAAGTGGGCTGAGTTACTGGGGATTTGATCAGTGTTCATAAATGTCTAAAAGGAAGTAAGAGTTAAGCAGATAAGACCAGACTCTTCTTGGTGCTGTGTAGCAATAGGATAAAGAGCAATGATCTAACACTTGAACACAGGAAGTTCCATACAAACATGAGGAAGAAATTCTATACAATGAGAAAGACAGAACCGGAACAGGCTGCCCAGAGAGGTTGTGGAGTCTCCTTCTATGGAGATATTCAAGACTCAGCTGGACACCTACCTATGTGACCTATTGTAGAGTACCTGCTTTAGCAGGGGGGTTGGACTTCATGATCTCTTGAGGTCTCTTCCAACACCAACAATTCTGTGATTTTGTGCGTTAGCGTAGCTGCAGGATGTGGCCCAGCTCTAGCAAAGTTACTTTCAGTACAGTTTCTTTCCAGCTTATGGGCAGGCCAGGGAGCTAACAGGTTCACACATTGTCTTTGAGAGAAATATGAACCTAAGTGCAGGGCTATGTTCAGATCTAGGTGCCAGATGTTGCCTTTTTCTCATGATAATGGCTTTAGTAGAAGCTGGACTGACAGCTGGCACTGTGTGTATTGTAAGAATGGTAAAGAAAAAATTACTTACTGAAAGCAAACCGCTCAAGTGAATTAATATATTTAACTTTTACATAACAAAAATACATCTTCCAAAGTAGTTTTCAAAGAGCCCACGGACATACACAATACATCCTTCTGCTTCTACCACTCTTTCAGAAATGATAGTTTCTAAGAAGTGTGTGTTGCTTGCAGGGATCTCTACGGTTTGTTCTGTATGGCTTGAATTGATTGACGCAAAGTGACATTTTATTTTTACATCTGGACTATTTCATTCCTTTTCTTAACACTATTCCTCTGCAGTGACATATCAGCAACACTGTACTCATCTAAGACTTGATGAATAAAAAGACACACAGAAGGAAGAAACCATCTGGTTGAACGAAAAAATATCCATCTTCCATCCAGGGGACCAGGACTATAAATAAAAAACTACTGATCTGAAAGGATATTTGAATGTACCGGTCAGACTGTTTTGCTGTTAGACACACTTCAGTACATCTTCCTGCAAACCCAGCACAGGCTGACAGAGAACCAATCTACATGCTTTCTGATTTCTCGTTTAGTTTCCAGGCAATGCAATTCCAGTGTAAGGATCATTGTTTTCAAACCTCCTGTTATATTCAAGTTTGGAACAAGATGATGAACTATAAAATTTCGGTACTGGTAGAGATGTCTCAGAAACAGAATGATTAACTTTTCAAAGTGAGCAGAATGATGGCATTTTAATAACATGGGATTCTGATACTCTTCAGGTTTTGTGACATCAAAGCTACTCTATCATTAGAGTAGAAGCTTTGATTTTCAGTACAAGCAACAATCAGCTTAGATGACCAGTCTCTTCTATATTCTGAACATTCTTTTAATTTTTCATAGTGCTTTCAAACAGTGGGAGTGCTGCAGCACTTACAATATCTGCTCGTAAAACAATGCTTCCTATGTCATTATGTTGGCCCACAGTGTCAGAAGTGGATGTTGGTGATATGGCAGTAGAAGATGAACCTTCCAGCCAATATGTCATTAGATTTTGTCCGTGTGCAAAAAGTTTTCCAAGCCCACGGGAATAGCAGCCTTGCTCCCCTGCTGTCCCATACTTTGCCATAGTCACTTTTACTGCAGCAAAGCCAACTGAGCATGTAACATGATTAAGATGGGAAAACATGTGTGCTCCCCTCACTACCCCTAAGAGCACCAGGGATGAGGTGGCCAGCAGCCAGGTTCAAGGAGGCAGTGTGCACTGCGAGGCTGAATTCTGTGCCTGTGAAGGCTTATTACAAGGCTGTTTATGGCCAGCAGGTATCTCTCAGCCTCTCTCTTTCTTCACCTCACTCAAATGCTCCTGGCCTCATGGAAGCAGCAGTCTGATTCACAGAGTTATGCAGTGAGTGGTGGCCTCAGTTTATGAAAGTTTGACGTATGTAAAAAATAAAACCAAGAACACATTTGTATTCACTGCTGAAAGCCCTTGGATTGCATAGTAAGTTGTATGAGCCAGGCACTCCCTGGTGCTCAGCAGTGCTGTTTTCCTGAGCATCTACAGGGAGGCTCAGTGTGGCTGAACAATGCAGGATAGGGAGGCTGAGAACAGACTGTGGCAGGCAAAATGTTTTAGCATTGTGGAACTGAGTTTCGATTTGAATTTGAAATAACTTTTCAGCTGGAAATTAATTCTCTTAAGAAAGCAGGCAGAACAAAACACTGTTAAAAAAATACCAAACTACATTGCAAGAGTTGTTTCTAAATTCCATTCTATCAAAAAAATCTCAATTTCTGAGATGAAAACCATTTTAAAAATGAATAAATATTCAATGTTCAGGGAAAGCATTTTCTCAGCATTTCTGATAACTGGAGGTCACAGCTCCAAGCTGGATGCTTTAACAAACACATTAGCTGAAGTTCTGTACTGAATCAAGTAGTGTTTGGCCATTGCTACACCGATAATACTGATGATGTTTTGCATCTTTTCACCCATGGAAGCAGGCACACGAACAACAGTGTTGTTTTAAAAGTTAGGAAGTTAATTGCTTGTTACACTCAGGGTCACTCCGGACAGGACTCTGAGCACCTGATGGAGCTGTAGATGTCCCTGTTGATTGCAGAGAAGTTGGAGTAGATGCCCTTTAAACTTCCCTTCCAACTCAAACAATTCTGTGGTTCTATGATTGGAACTTTTTTTTGCTTGCTTATGTTGCAACAACCATGCAGTACACTGCTTCAAGGGGTTTGACAACTGAACTTTCTAAATAAAATAAAATAAAATAAAATTAAATTAAAAAAAAAAAATAAAGACCTCAATCCTGTGGGTCTGTTATGCTCAGAACAGCAGCACAGGAGGCACCTGAGGCTATCTACATGAGCAGAGAAATAAGAGAAACAAAACCCTTTTTTGGTATAAAAGACCTCATCCTTTTTGCCTAAAATCGTAGTGAAGGTTGTAGAATTGTATGCTACTCTTCAGAATTGTCAATCTTTAAAACCAGGAGGTCAGTATAGGATGGCAAGAGGTTTGCAAAATTTTAAAAAGCAACACAGGATGCAAAATCCATTTTGCTACTGTTTGCACAGCTCAGTGAAAGAGTATGTATACACTGCTATCAAATAGAGACTTTAAAGCCACTAATATGTGTGGACTAATGGTGAACCATATAAAGGAAAATGTAAAACATTCAGCACTGAAATTTTTCAAAGCACAAATTTGTATGCCAAGCATCTGATAGAAGATGCAGTTTGAATATTTTTCCACTGTTTTCATTCTTTCATTGGTTATATTATATAGGTTTTTATCAGTTTATCGTCATAGAGACTCAAATTGGTCAGAAGAAAATAAGGTCAGTGAGACAGTTAGATATAAACTCACTGTGTAGGGCAAAAACATGGAATTTCCTACATGATTAATTACATTGTTGCTATATCAGCTGTCAGCCAAACCTGTAAATAAATCTACATATGCATATTGACTGCAAAGGAACCACGTCCCTTAGGTAGAATTAAGCACATATGCAAGTGTTAGAAGAGCAAGCATCTAAACTACGTCCCACTGAGTACTATGCAATGTCAGCAACAGTGTAAGAATGATAGTAGTTTTATCTCACTTCTGAGTTTGAAGCTATTAAAAAAAAAAAAGTATGTGTACAACATTGTTTTCTTTTATCTTAATGCAAAGATTCCATATGCTTCTGTTTGTTGACAGCATTTGAAAATGCACAGCTCCCAATGCCGAATCTTTGTCTCACAGTTTCTTTAGGCTCTAGAATTGATGGTATGAATTTATTATGAAATTAACGCTAGCAATGGTTGCGAAGAAAATCACTGGCTATATTTTCCGCCCAAAATAAAGAATTAATGAAACACGGACAATGTTGCCTACATTTTTAACTTATTCACCCAGTACCAAAGCATTAACTATCTTTATTACAGAAAGAAGAACAGTATATGGCAAAACTGAAATTTAGTTGATTGGTAGGGGAAGAAAAGCAGCAAATTAGAAATATGAAAACATAACTTTTTTTTTTAATTCATATCTTAAATTGACAAAGCCAGAATTATAAAATGTTTTCAATTACGTTTGTAGAAAATAAAGGTGAGAAATCACTCCCCTGGAATACAGTCACTTTATTACAATAGCTCACCACCAGTACCAATGCACCACAACACCCTTGATCCTCAAGAAGGTAAGTACCTGTGGAAACCAGCTAGCCTCCCCTATACAAGCTTTGGCTCATGGAGTGTCCCAGCTGGCATCCCCTGCTACTGCCAGTCCATATCACTGCTGTTGGAGAGTGATACTGGTTGAGGATCGTATCATCATGAGACCTTCAAGGCACTGAGGCCAGATTCAGGGCTGGTTCTGGAGGTGTGTGAGTATATCAGAGCCATCATAAAACAAGTTGCCCAAGTTTAATCACTGTGTGAGCCTGCAGAGAACCTAGAGAGCAAGCTATAGACTTGTATTTCTCTTTTGTTTCACTAGCAGGCAATCTAGCACGATGAGAGAGTAGCTCATGCTACTGAACTTGACTTGGGATCCATACTTTACCATAAAACCCTGCTGTAGTGATCAGCTAATACAAAATCTGAGCACCTAACAGTAAGGTACAATCAGTTAGAGAGAAACTACCTATTGTATGTCATGTGAACATGATGTATTTCATTGTGAAAAGGAGCATTCTGAGATAACAGCTACATCCTGTAAAGTTTCATTGCTGGAAACATTAGGGTACTTTCAGCTCTACGAATTGCCTTTCACCATCTGAGCTCCCCCAGGTGAAATGCAAATAAGCAATCTTAATGATTAAGACAAGGAGCACCTTACTGGGCTTCCAGATGGTTTGAACAAAGATAAATGTATGCAGATGCACATATTACTTAAATCTGGTGTGAGGCTTCTGTGCTGCACAGGTTTTGTTTCTTAGATCACTGGTGGGGAAGGATGGACTGAGTTCATAAGAGCCTCAAAAATGTACCTGGGAGCAGAGCAGGTTAGTGATTGAGATGAACAATGCTTGTGCCATTCCTTACACCTTTGTAAGTCTTCATTAACTTGTGCGTACTGCTCTAAAGACAACACTGTCTAAGCACAAGAGGCACTTTCATCTTCATGCAGCATGCTCCTGGCCTGCTAAAGTCTTCTCTTGGGAAGAGAACCAGAAGCACTTGTCTCAGTCTTGTTTGCTTTGGAAGGCTGCTACTGGAAGCTGCTGCTAGAACCTCACTGCATAAGGTTCGTCTTTATTTCACTTTGATGTGTTTCTTCTAAACACTTTCCAAGAAAGTTTTTTATTTTTATATCTATATATACACACACATACTCACACCCCCTCAAAAATACTAGGTAGTCAGAAATTAAGTAATCCAGCCAAACCTCAAGACTAATTAATTAGAAAATATTGCTATGCTACCTCACTGGAGTTTTAATCCAGTTACTCCTTAACTCCATTCCTTGCTATGGGCCACATTCCTTGAACATCCCCCAGCATGCTCTGAAATGTCAGGTTCTCACTTAGAAATGATGACACCTTCTGACATGCATAGATGAGACCTTGGGGCAAGCTTCAGGATATGGTTTAAGTGGAAGTATAAGACACTTAGACTTCATCAATGCCTCACACTAAGTATTCGTCATGATGTGATGGAGGTTTTCTTAGTATTTGGATGTCTAATGAAACAACACTGTACTTGAGAAACAGAATAGAGAGCAAGAAGGGGAACTTAAATAAGAATCCTTTGAATTACCAGGAACTAAAGCAAATAGAATTACTGACTACATCGAAAACAGTAAGACCACCCAACAATAGATCTGTATATACAATTGTAACAGAATGGAAAGCAGAGCAGCAAGGTCCTAGACTGCATCAAGGCAGGGCTTGCTCAAATGTAACAGCTATGAGCACCGCAGTAAAGGAAAGCAGCAGCTTACCTTCAGCAGACCTCAGGCAGGTAGAGATCTCCAGCAAGATACCCTGACCTCCACTGCCAGCTCTTAAATGAGGTCTGGGAAGGGGTGGATCCTGGCTCCATCCCTTCCAGTCACTCAGCTGCATTGCATGCACCTGAGCTCCCCAGCATTGGCCCTGCCTTCCCACCAGGTGCTCAATCAGTGGTTCAGGCTGTGACTCAGCATTTCTGCTACACCCAGTAAACCAGAACAGCAGCTTCTAGAATCATGGTGCCTCCCAGCCTTAAAACCTCGAAGGAAGGGGTAAGAAGCATCCTTGCAGATAACATATGCGAAGGCATACTCCTGAGATGGTGACTTTTTTAGAAGCAGCTACAGGAGCTACAGTTGAGAGCAGCAGCCTATTCTTCCATCTCCTTACTTCACTATGTCTATGATGGGCTTTGAACGATTTTTTACCTTCTCAAATTCTTCTGTACACACTTGGCTGTGCTAACAGTATACCAGGCACTGGCAGAAAGAAACACACCTTCCTGTCACCTCAGGAAAATATTCTTCATTTCCATAATGCAAACTATTAGATTATATAGTACAACAGAAATATACACAGGTATCCTCAATTTACATAAGCTAAAAATTGTTGTTCTGGTATGCTACTATGATACTGAATTTTCATTTTCTTCTATTCAAATGGAAACATAAAGATTTCCATCACTAATGTGGTAATATTTAATGTAAAAAGACTTTGATAACTCTTTGCATCGCCTGCAAGTCAAGCCAGGAATGAGACTATTGGCTTTTTCCTTGCCAAAGCAGATTTATCATTCAGCTCTTGTGAAAAGTTTTATTCAGCAGTTACTGCAGTTACCAACAATAAGGAATCTGTGATATATGTGATACCTAGTTGAATATTTCTTACAGGTGCATGCTGACAACCACTCATGTAAAAAAGCATGAGGGTAATTAGTCTGCAGCTGGCATTTAGCCTAAACCAGGCCTGTGTGCATCTGCCTGGGAAGACACATGTTGAGGCTCTTATATAAAATGCTTCCTTTCCACGGTCATTCTTGAAAGCGTACTTTCCCCATATCAGTGTTCATGAGAGCCAAATAAAAGGTAGAGGAATTGCCCTCAAGGGAAACTCTTCATTTTTATTTAAATGAATAGTTAATGAATCTACTTAAAAAGTACTTGCCCCAGGATATTTCTAGAAAAATCTGTGAACAGAGACCAGTAAAATTAAAATACTAAGTGTTAAACATTTTATGGTTGGGGATAAAGCTTTTTTCTTACTGTAGTGTGCAATAAAAGCACCACAGAAAGGCATGTGGCACATAGCTGTTGGAAGGTGCCTGGTTGCTCAGCGGATGTAAAGCATACAAGATCCTTTAAGGCAAAGATCATCTCATCCACAGCTGGAAACTCCTCCCCTGTCTGGTCTTCTGCTGGAAGAGTGAATACTGTTTCCTTAGGATTTTTGATCTACCAGTTCAGCTTAAGCACGTTTGGGCTGTTTGCTGTGACTGCTTTGGTGAAAGTCCTGGACTATGTCTGGAGGAGAACAAGGCATTGAACAGTGAACATTTCTACTGTTTGAGGTGTAGTAGTGTTTTTTGTTGTTTTGCAGACTAGAGGTTGATTTCTAATATTAATAGCAGAAATTAATGGACATTTATTCTTAAGCATCTTCATGTCCACAAGATGATAGGGATTGTCTCTTGATGCATGGAGAGGCAAAGAAGTATCAGGCAGCAGAGCTCATCTCTCAACCCTGATGCTGCCCTTTCCCAGCTTCACCTCTAGAAGATGGGAATGAGACTCGGACTGCTGTGGTGATTGCTGGAGAAGGAGAGGCTTTAGCAAAACATTTGCAGAGGACCATCACAAGGTGAAGGGCAGCTGGAGATATCCAGGTGTTCGCAGTAAGTGCAGCTGTGCTGTGAGGAATGGGGACAATGCCATTGCCCCATGCTGAGATCAGCAGTACCTTCAAAAAAGAAAGCTACAAGATGGAAGCACTGTATTTTTGTGATTTTCTTCTCATTCAGGCTATACAAAATGCTGAATTTTTCTAATTCCCTAGAATTATCCAATAAAATGACAACACCAACAAAGAAAAAAAGCAACAAAGCCAACCAAACAAGAAAAAAGCATACAAAAACAAACAGACAAGCCAAAAAAACACCCCCAAAAAATATCAGCCTAATTCACTTCTACTGAACAGTGCCACTAAAAGTTTCTCATTCTTCCCAATACCCTTGGCTCTACCTGCGGAGTGTAGCCACAACAAAAGTTTCTTCTACCGCCCTACACCTGGCACCTTCTGTCTGCACTGTTCTCTGCTTTTTCAAATCTCACTTCTTTCACTGTCATTTTTTTTTCCCACAAATATGAAATCATTTTTGCTCTTTCTTCCTTCAGTCTTCATATTGGATTTCATTTTAATTTACTCACTGACCTTTTCCCTTCTCCTGATGGTTTGTTATTGACTGTGTGATACACCAGAGTCTAAATACCTCTTTTATGAGAGTCTCCCTGAGGCTTTCCCAGGCTTGCTTTTATTTTATCTTACAGTGAAGTTGTGTATTTGTGAAATCATTCCCAGCCACCTGGAACCCAGTGAGAGGCTCATTACTGGTTCCAGAGGCACAGGGCTGATCACTGTAATTCCTGAGACTTTAGGAGGAGACTTTTAACATCTCCAACTGACTTCAACAGCAATCTCTCTTGTTCATCTGAGGACATAATTCAAGTCACAAGTCAGCAAACAAGTAATTGACTTTTTTTTTTCTTTTTTTCAGAAAACATGTCAGAGTTAATGGGGAACTACTTAGGCAATTTGAGGCAGAGTTGAGGTCTCATATTTTTAGTGCTTCATATGCTGATAGGTACTGAATTCTGACGCAAAATGATGATCATCCCCTATATTTTCCTGCCAAAACCACAAATCAGAAAATTTCACTGCACTGACATCATTTAAATTGCAAGTCAGAGAAGTGTGTGTGAAGGGTTAATCATCTTCACATTTGAAATACACCCTGTGTTTACAAAATAGATTTCTCATAAGCTCCTCTCTGCAGGCTCTTTACATTTCTCTTTCCAACTGCATAACTGCGTTTGTCTCTTTCACTACAAGCCCTTAGAGAGTGCGACCAGATTCTGAAAGCCATAAATTCTGTGAACTTCGTAATATCTTGAGAGATGCCTCAAAATTCCTTCCATTCACTTTTTGTTTCAAACTATAAATAGAACCTTCTTTCTGCAGCCAGTCTCCAAAGGTCACCTTACGATGTTTTGCTATTTCCCGTATTAGGCAGCAGTGCTTTTCAGCTGACATTCCAACTTCAAGTCATGCATATGAACATGATGTGAGCTTGCTGCAGACTACACTGAGAGGGCTGCAAACAAGACTACTGTATAATTGCTGAGAAGAATATCATCCATTGTCAAAAAGGGCACTTCATCCAACAAAATCTAGCTGCATGAATACAAGTGTCACCAAATGTTTGGCTCATGCTAAAAATATAGCACATTTATTAAAAATATATATTTATAAACATTGGTATGAACAGACACAGATGTTAAGCAAATGAGAAAGTTAAAATAACCACATACCGTATTTCTCCAAACATCTTATCAGTTTTAGGCAGATCTTGCTCAATGCTCAATAGAATTGTTTTGTTTTTTTTTCATGATTGCACCATATGTTCATTCTAAACAAAAAGCTTGTCAGATTAGATGTAAGTAAAAGCATAAACCAAGAGAGAAAATAACATTTGACCTAATGGACACGTGATCTGTGCTATGCAGCTATCTTAGAGTTCCATCTTTGCAGGTATACAGTATACATTTTTAATTGTATATAGTGTACAGTTTCTAATTTTTTTCTTTTTTTTCTTTTTTTCTTCTTTTTTTTAAATTGTGTTAAAACAACATAACCCAGGTGGATTTCTCCAAAGCTACAACTTACATAATTGCAGTCATGTTTTCCCCAAACCAAAAACCAAAGCGAAAGGAAGAGGGCAGGACAGAAGAGTTTAGCTTGTTACTGCGTGAAGAAGTCTTGTTAAATTAATTGTGCTTCAGCCTTCGCTGCCTGCAGGCAGTGCTTTTATGATGTGTTAATATAATACAGAGTCAATTCTGATTAAACAACTTGTCAATAGTCAGTAATGTTTGTTGTCACTCTTAATGGCCGTTTTATCTGCTCTATTTGCATGCCTGCTAGTTTACAACGTTGTGTAAATGTACACAAAAATGATCACAATGAGGTTTAGAATTGTCCCAATAATTCCAAGCATTGCCAAGATGGTTTCTTCTTTGCTCTCCTTTTCTTGATTGCCTTTATCTTCTTCATTTCCACTAGTGATTACCATCTTGGTGGCCAGTTTCTTTATCGTCCCCTTCAGGATAATCTAGAATTAGGAAGAAAAATACCAGAACACATTATTTAGGTTGTTTTTCTGAGCTTATATAAATGGTGGAGAAAACTGCAGGATTTTTGCCTCTTAACACTGTGCATTAAAAATTCATTTTAAAGTTTAACATTTTTTTCTAGCTATTTAGTAAATGCTTAATTAAGTGATAGTTCAGCTAGCCTGGAAATTTCTTATAACCCTCCAAAATATCCTCTGCTTATCCACTAGCCATCATTTACAGCATTAATCACTCATCTGCAACATTGCTATGAAGCTGGTTAGAAGTGTACCACTGAGATGTGACTTCCACCTGTGTCAGTGGGAACTTGGTTTGCATTAGGAATGTAAGAGACATTGGAAAGTTGCAGAAAGCCTGAATTTACACGTTGGTACCAAGGACTGAGTGAGTGAGAGAAACAAAAATGGGAAGAACTTTTTTCCTTTTTTATAGGAAAAACTATCAAAGACAAAGATATTTTGTCTTCTGACAAGAAAGAAGACAGCAGTGACTTGCCTCTAAATAATTCAAAATAACAGCAAAACCAGAATAACATCCATCGTGGCTTTTATTTTCCTCATTCTTAATGTACGATGAAAAGTTCCTTGCAGTGCCGTGAGCTGAGAGGTATTGATCTGCCTGCAGGGAGGATACGGCCATTTCCTAAGCAGCAGCTCTAACATCTGAACTGCTCAAAAAAGAAAATCCTTCAGTTCTGGGACCAGCCCTGACTTCGGGCACTGCTGGAGCTCCCCTGGTGTGCCAGCCAGGTAATGAGACCTGGGTAAATGTTTGATCTTCAAATTAGAAATGGATAAATTCTATTCATCCGTGCTTACATCTATCTAACGCAATTCAGACACAACTAGAAAACCAGACTGACCCAGAAAACTGAAGCAGGCTGGCTGTTTTCCCAAAGCATACAGATCTGCCAACAGCTGAGCTTGGGCTGTGTCCTACTGTTATCTCTGTGACTGCCCACCACATCCTGTGACCTTCCTGCTGCTGGCAGGAGGCAGCAAAAGCTTCCCCAAACAGCTCCTGCACACAGGAGGGAGTTAGTTGGAGAAGAAAGGAGATGCAACCTCTTCTCTTATTCCTCCAGCAGCTAACCTATGGATCAAAGCTGCTGGATCTACACAGCTTGGGCAGGCAGAGAAAAGAGAACTGTTTAGAACAGGCAAATATCCCCCCAGCATCACAATTTGGAACTCAGTTGTGCAGCCCGAGCAAAGTCTTTGTTCATGCAGATGTAGCGCAGCAGAGTACCAAAAAGGTGAAAAGGTCTGGAAGAGTAGAATTTTCTCAAGAGAGACTAGGACAAAAAAAAAAAGAGAGTCCAGACAAAACAGTGCGTTTGTTTTGTCTGCCAGTTGTTCATATATAGGACAGCAACCTCTGCTGACATCCTTGCGAGGACTGGAATCTCAGCAGGTACTGATGATGTACAAGTGATTAGCGGTGAGTAAGGCAGGAGTCGGGGTCTGTGGAGGTGCTACCAGCCCTTACATGAACACTTGTATTAGCATTTACGTGCTTTGCCTTGGTGTCACCAAGTGATTCAGCAGAAAATGAGGCAGTTGGTAACCTCGATGTACTCACAGCAAAGCTGTGACTTCTCCTAGAGGGATGCTGCACCAGACAAAAGAATGCTCTCATCTCACAGGTCTGCTGCTAATCTGACCCAGACAGGCAAAGCTTCAGGGGCACTGGGCACCTCCCAGGGCATGCTGGCTCCTGGTTCCACTCCAGCCCTCACAAACTGCTCCCCACATTCTTCCAGCCACTCCCAATTGCAACTCTTCCTGTTGGACATCCTCTAGCAGCAAATGGTCCTTGCCATATTTGCCCTCAGCTAGTTCCTGGAGGAGCCCAAGTGTCCCACCTGTTGCTTGGTTCTGCTTTGCAACTAGCAGGTGCTTTCCCTGCCTATGGAATTGCCACTGCACAATCAGTGATACCCAGACAGGAAAGCTGGCTCAGGGAAATACCAGGAGAGTTCCTATGAAAGCCATTTACACTAACCTCACAACCCAAGGCATTGAGTCCACATGGCAGCAGACCACAAACCCGCATCCCTAACTGTGCCACAGTCAAGCACTCTCCCTTTTCAGTAGCCAAGATGTGGTCTCTATAGTCAAATACCTGCATTTCACTATTTGTTTGAAAAATCAAGTGGAATCACAAATATGATCAGAACACATCCCAAGACTCAAACAAGAGGATTTGAAGAGGCATTCATGTGCTGTGTCTGAAATTCTGTAGACAGGTTCTACTGAGCTGAGCACTGTTCATTCAGCACCTCCAGCTCTTGTAGAAACACAATGATAGCCAAGCATCCTGTGAGCCCTTCAGGCTCTGAAAAAAGCCAGAGAAGATACACTGATTAATTCATAGGTCTGCCTTATCCTATGGTTTGGGCAGAGTCAACCAGTCAACCTCAGCTGGGGTGGATTTCCACACACCCTGAACTGACCAATATGGGTTGGTCATGGCATCTACACCATGCATGCTCAATAATTCTGTTTCTGGGATTGATGTGAGCAGAGGCAGCTGGAGGGCATCAAAACCTCTACTATGAGCAACACATCTTTTCTAATAAATTCAAAGTGTGCAGCATGCAATTAAAGTGTCAAACTCTTTCCTGCAGGACACTGCAAATCCTAAAATTAACATAAATCTTAAAAGTAGCTAAATAATTCACAAAAGAAAAAGTATATCAAAGACTATAAGATATAAAGAAAAGCCCTCTGGCTTAGGAAGTCCTTGAGTTGTGATTTCTTTCTTTTTTTTTTTTTTTTTTTGAAGCTGCAAAAGTATTCTGAGGAAGTACCACCAGATCCTTGCCTTTTTATTAAAATTTTTCCCATGTACACACTGCTGGCAGCTACAATAGAGGGGTCACCAGGCTGCACAATCTCTAAGCTGAGGTCATGCAATCATTTTTCTGTTCATTGCATGTTCTAATAATTAGCAAGGAGATACCGAGTTTCCTTGGAGGAATTGCTCCAGTGTGAATACACTACTTGCTATTCCATGCCTCACCTACGCTACGAGAGACCACAGTGGGCTTGGTATTAGGAGTGCTTAATATTCCAGCAGGACAAGACTGGGACCAAATACAATTATATTAGTACTTTGCCAAATATAGAACTGTTGAAACAAGGTAAGCTTTGACTTTGAACCGTAAGGAGACCAGAATCAAAATTACTTTTCCACATTTATGGAGTGACCTTGGGAGACAAGAAATGCTCTCCTGATGCCAGATTCAAGCCTTTAACCTTCACAGATCTTGTGCTCAGAGAGGAATTTCGGTTGGCATCTTGTGGGTGTTTTTTGTTACAGGGAAAACAGTTCCCGACATTTTTAATATAATGTCCCTAATTAATGAAAAAGAAAATAAAAATCTTTTGGCTTTCTAGGACCTTTTTCAGCCTTTGTTATTCTCCTCTGGAAATTGATTTCATTTATTTGACATTGTTTCATGTTTTAAAATTGTTATGACACACTGCTCCTTTTATGTTTTTCCTTATGCAACTTCATGCTTGTCAGAAACACTCCTTTTCCTTGCCGAGAAATGCTGATTAATATAGAAGGTGTAAAAAGCACTAGATATACCATTTCTTTAATAATGATCCTTCTTATTAAGTAGTACTTCATTAGGTAAGTGATCTCTTGCCTTATCAAAATGAATGTGCTCCCTATACCATTTTGCAAGATTCATCATTAACCTGGTATCAGCTTTTCAAGAAGATATATAGTCTGTAAAGATATACATGAAAAGTTATTTATTCCATGTATTCTGCTTTGCACAGTGGCAAGGACAATCAGAGGTTAGAACACTTCTCTGATATCCACCTCTTTGAACAACTATTGACTTTGTACATATCTGGGGGATATCACTACATCTCTCTCTGCCTCAGTTTCTAATCTGTGGGATTCTTTCAAGAATAGCCCAGTCTATCCTGGGAAATGACTCATAGAAACAGCAGTGCCTTTCAGAACAGGGAGATGTTAACATGAACAATTTCAAATCCAACTATGTTACAAGATACTCACACTGCCATCTCCACAAAACCATAGGTCTCACTGCATGCTGATGTCATTGTAAGCAGACCTATGGACTAGTCACGGCATTTCTAACAAGAGGAAATAACTGTTCCTTGCCTTCTCACCCTCAGCATGAACAGTCAGTGAGCTGAAAGTGATGGGGCAGCAGCAGGGCTTTGGAAATGGTGGCAGAGAGTGAGTGCATATTTGTTATTTTACTGCAGTATGTTTGTCAAGTTGAAGGTACAAACCACATTCCTTGTGAGGTACCTGCCTGACATATCTGACAGCTTTTGAACATGCTGGCTCCTTGACTTGCTCTTGACAAAGATTAGCAATCTGCAATCTCTTTGCTTGTAGGTCACTACTGAAAGAGTGCCCAAGAGGCTGTGAGCTGGGAGGAGCGCAGCTCCCAGATATTAGAACGGAGAGAAGGGTCTGCTTGGACCTGTGCTGACCTGTATGATCCAGTGCCTTGACAAACAAGAATGGAAACTTCTGCAAAGCTCTGAGGGTCAGGTGCTGAGCAGCCTCCCTTCTCCACTCAGCCACGCTACCTCCATTTACAGCAGCTGAGGAGCTGCCTTCTCATCTTCAGTCTAGCTTGAATATCATTGGGCACAAATTTTGTATTCTTAATACATAATCACGGACAATCACCAGCCAAACTGTTCTGATATTTAAACTTGTTTATAGTCCCCAGGCTATTAGTTGTGATGACACATTAACAGATAAGAGAGCTTTAATTTTCTGGGCATAGTTCCGCCCTCTGGGGATAAGAAACAGAGCAGAAACTTGTTTTGATTAGCAAACTGAAGGAGGCACAGAAATCATACAAAGCAGACTGTGAATTCACCTGCTGCTGGAGCTGCCATCTTTTCTTATTGCACACAGAAGCACTCCAGTTACCAGTGGAGGAGAGGCTTAATGCCACTTATGCAACACACAAAGAGGAGTTTTGTTCCTTTTCTCCCAAGTCCTTTTAACCTCATTTTCCTCCAAGCACAGATGTGGGAAAGCTGCATGCTCACAGAATAAAGGTTGGAAAAGACCACTAATGTCATCTACTCCAACTATCAGCCTATCTCCATCCTGCTCACTCAGCACGTCCCTCAGTGCCACATCTACATCTTTTTTTGAACACTTCCAGGGACAGTGACTCAACCATCTCCCTGAGTAGCCTCTCACCACTCTTTCTGAGAAGAAATTTTTCCTAATATCCACCTTGATATCCAACTAAGATCCAAACTCAGCTCCCATCCTGGACAGCCACTGGGCAGGATGCTGAGCAGTGCATTCCAATGAGTGCCGCACTGCTGCCAGTGGGAGGAAGGCAAAGCCAGCAGAAACATTTGTGATCATCAGCAGCCCTAGGATCCTTTTTCTAATAAGTATTACCACTTCTGTAATGACTTTGTAACCATGTACAGTCCTTGTGACATTTTGAACTGGATCAGTCCTCTCCTAACTTTCACTCACACAATATGTTGTTAGCTGCCAGTCATGATACTGCTCAGAGAGGTATCAGCAGCTGCAGGAGCAACCATCTGCTTTTATTTGCAAAGCTGGATTTCACAGAACTGAAAGACATCATATGAATGCAAGATAAAGCTGAGAGAAGGAAAAGCAAGAGAGAAGCTCTCAGACCATTGAAAAAAGCTTCAAACAAGTCCCTTCAGCCAGAGCAGTCTGCACAGACAGTGCATTATGTATAACAGCAGATGAATCAAAGTGGGACGAGCAGAAGCTAATACCAAGAAGCAATCAGAATACCTTAGAAAAGCAGGGACCTGTCCAAAAGAAGAGGGAGGGGAGGCAAGGAAAGGTGCCCAGGGAGAGGTGTTTCTTGTGGAGAAAAAAAAAGATCAGAAAAAGCAGAAATGTGAGCTCAGTTCAATAACATCTCCCCAACAGTGAGCACAGAAACAGTGTCTACAGCTAACAGACGTCTCTGCGGAGAGAGTAGAAGCACTTCTGTAGTGTTCCAGCAGGAAAGCAAACCTACGTCATCCTGCTGCTGCGCTGGCAGGTTTCAGGCAGTGGGAAATACATGCTATTTATAGCTTCATAGCCACGATATCTCTAAGGGCCTCAGCAGTGACAGACCTCCTCTCCGATAACGGAAAGCACTCCACAACAGTGAGGTTTTTCTGAGAGGGCAGAATTCAAAGCAGCAATGTATTACAGGGCTCACCCTGGACCCCACCATGGGTAAGGTCCCATAGATGCTCTGGCAGCTGTTTTTGTTCCCCAGGCAGCTAAAGGACTCAGGAGAGGTGGAGGATTTGCCTCTCCTTTCTTCTTCTCATTTGTGTCTGAGACCATGCATCACCCTGTGGTACTCAGGATATCTAAGCTCTATTATTAAAGAGACTGGATATTTTGAATATAAGCATCTCTATCTCAGAAATGAAGCTACAGTTTATATCAGAATAATTATCCTTAAACACAAAGCTACTGCTGCAGACTCCCATTTAATGCCTCTTTGTAGAGACTTCTAACCACAGATTCACAAATAGCCTTCAGCTCCACCTGCAGCAAGGATTAATGAAGCTTCATGAGTCCTAGTTTGTGAAAGAAACAAAACTGATCAAAGGCCACCCTTCAACCTAAGCCCTCTCCCTTTGATATAAGATGCCCTATTAAAAACAAATGATTATTGATCAAAACTAGCAAGCTACTTAAATTAGAAGTGGAAGCATATATGATTCAAATTCTAAATTTCACAAACCCAGAGATGATGAATTTTCTGGGTTGGCCCAAGCTGTGATTAAGTTTCTGCATAATTCTCATTGATTTAGAGTGGCTTATTTCTTGTTCACAATCCATTTTTCTGATGCACAGCACTGTGCTTGGTTGCTCAATGCTAATGCTCAGAAGCATTTCATTCTCAGTTGATACCACAGCATATTTGTCATTTTCATCCTTTAAATACTGGGTATTTCTTTTCAGATTTCTTGAGTCAAAAGAGTATTTCATCCCTTGTACTATTCTGGTAGTCAACTCTGATACCCTCTATTAGCAATAAGAATGGGAGAATGATGGGAATTATGTTTTTTTTGTTTGTTTGTTTGTTTTTTTTACATGAATCTTTCTACAGTGTGTGCAAATGTACTGGTTCTAAAAGACAACTGACAATGCTTGTGCTCCAATTTCAAACAATTTATTGCTCTGCTGTTTACAGCTACTATGAAGGCCTTTGTCCCTGGAGGCATGTGGGTGCAAAACTGCACTCAGCTTGCTGGTGCAGCATGGAGCTGGAGCTAAGTGCCGTGTTTCAGGACAGCTCAGAGCACTTAGTGTTGAAACATAAAGGTTGCATATTGTGAATATCATGGTGGAGAACAGATCCTTCATGTCCCAGATTCATCTAGCATCTGCTTAGCCCTGTCTTTGAGAGCCCAAAGGGCTCCTTCCCCTGAAGAGGTAGCTTCAGTGGGGAAGGAGAAGAGAAGACAAACATAATCACCACCAGGTCTTTGGTGTCTCACAACCAGCTTCTTCTCCATCCTCAGGACTGAGCTAGCCTCAGTGGTCGCTTCTCAGGACTGCCGTATAGGATTTCTGGTACAGACCAAACTCGCTGTGATACAAGTGAGAAAAATCATAGCCAGACCTAACCTCAGCTAACAAGATGTCTCCTTGCCATTAGCTGATACCAAATATAGACAGCAAACAAGCATACAGTAATGCTTACCTCTGTACCTAACTAGAGTCCAAAGATCTGCAGGTTCCCTCCGTCAGAGGGAACACCTTTGGATTTAATGCACCTTCATGGATTTTTTTCTCTAATTTTGTCTGATTACTTTCTGAATTCACATCAACTTCTTGTTTTCCATGCAATGTCCTCTAGTAATGAGCTCAAAAGTTAATTAAGGAACATCTGAAAAATTATTCACTTATTATTTAACCTGCCACTTGATTCCTAATGATGTAATCTGGGACAATGCATAATTGTATTTTAAATTGCAAGCCACCTAGAATACTGTAAATCTCCTACCATATCCCTGTAGTCATATTTTTGGTAGGCTGAAAAATCCTATTCTAGTTGTTCCTCATACAAAATCAATACCGTGCTTTTGGTTATCTTTCTTGCATTCTGCAGTCATGCTAAGGGGTTTTTGAGTAACAGAAGACAAAATCCATTCTATGGATTCTTTCATTACCAT
The DNA here is from genome assembly GCF_026119805.1 of Tympanuchus pallidicinctus. Taxonomy (NCBI): domain Eukaryota; kingdom Metazoa; phylum Chordata; class Aves; order Galliformes; family Phasianidae; genus Tympanuchus; species Tympanuchus pallidicinctus. The sequence continues at coordinate 45,409,538 of NW_026294747.1, read as the reverse complement.
GAAGCTTCTGTGCTATGTACTCTGAAGATGTGTTGTTCTTACTCCAAAGATTTTATAATTTATATAGACCAAATCTGGTTGAGGGGACACTTTTCATTCAAAGAAAAAAAAAGAAAAAAAAAAGAAAAAAACACAGGAGGGATGGGAGACCAAAGAAGGTTAACGTCTGTCCCTCCTGCATCCCTGAAACTATCACAGAATAAAGATTTGAAGTCAGATCTCTCAGTCAGGTTATATGCTATGGGTATCAATTCAGGCCAGGTCAGAGGACTCTTTGATTCCTAACTTTGAATAGTCATGTTTGGCAGTGCTCGTTCTTATTATTGTGTATTCTGAGAAAAAAAAAAAAAAAAAAAAAAACCAACAAAAAAAACAACACCACACCTGTTAAAAATCTTAAAATCTTTGCCTGAATAAAAATGTCATTAACTGAAACAGCTTGATGAATTATGTGTTAAAGGATCTCTTTCCATCATTTTAGACCTCAGCACTTAAATTTTCTACTTCAAAGGAACCTGCAGGGTTCTCTTTTAAGAGGAAAAAAAGTTGAGTTTGAGGAAAGATACAATACTCAAAAATCAGTGAAAGACTGGTCTCTCCCACCTGCCAGAAGGCACATAACCTCTGTCATAAGAAATTTGAAGAACTGCCCTCACGCCGCTGCGTGTTGGAATGGAAACTGAGCTGCTTCAGAAGATATTTAAGAAATATTACAAGGAGGAAAAATTACGCACATTTATCTTTCTTTGGCTATACATTATCTCTAAATTCTGCCAAGACCAGAAGATAATTTGTCCTCCAATGGATCAAACTACCCTGAGGATTAGTTCTTCAAAATGGAGCTCAGAAGTGTCTCCTCCTTAAAAAACAAACATGCATTGGAAGAGCATCCAAAACCGTGAGGAGTATAAAACATGAGCTCCCTCAGAAAAGTGCTGTTAGTTTGTGGGTCTGCAAAGTCTACGCCATTTTTGCTTCAGGCTATGTTTAATTCAGAAATTATGTACAGCTATTTTAAGGGACACTGGAAATAACTCTAGCCAGTTGACATTCTCTCATTCAAGAAAGTTGTATTATTTGTATTTATACATATAACTTCCTAAGATGGTAACTTTTTGGTTTGAGGTTGCTTTAGCCTCTGGGAAAATATTTTTTGGAAAAAATTACCCAACTTGCCTGGTTACAGAAATGATGTTTGGAAACTGAGAATTATTTTAGCCACGTTTAAATCTGCTGAGTGTATCTGTGAAATACATCTTCAGATTTTAGGCAAGGAGCACGCTAGCGATTTTATTGCTACTGAGATAGCCTGGTATCAGTAATGAAGAAGGTGCTATGCATCTGAAAATGTACTTGGTTTTAATTGATATGTTGGAAAAAATAAATTACATTTATTGTATTTTTTCCTGTTTATTTAATCTCTCTGCTTCAATGATCTGTGCAGAACTTTTGAAATGAGTTTCAAATGAAAGTTGAAATGACACTGATGGTTGACAAGAAAATTTGAATAGCAAAATGCTGCATTTGCTTTTCAAAAATAAATAATTTGTGTAATAAATTTGCAAAGATCAGTCATAAAAGATACAATTAAAGGTGATCCAGCATGGAGTCAGCCTCCTTGTGTTTGTGTATTGCCAAGCAGTTTTTAACTAACCACTTTACTATTCACCAAATGCCAAATTCATTCAGTGTACTGTGCATTTGCCATAGGAGAGGAGAGAAAAAGGCTATTGTTTGCAGAATTCTTAATTATTTTTAATGAAGAACATAGAGTTGGCTGGAGAGTGCAAAAAGGTGCAGCAGTCCTTTGTCTACAGGAGTAAGATGCTGCCCTGAGGGAGGGGACAACTCCCTGATACCACTGATAACACTGCACTGTTATCAGCTCTGTGCACTTCATTTTCTATGTGCCTACCTTGCACCCAAGGGCTTAAGTATCTGCAACAGAGAACACTGGCCATTGCAGTGGAAAATCATGGCCTCATGCAGTATGTGCAGCTAGTACTCTAACAAAAATAAAATTGGGCTCTTACAATTACAGATACTTGTAATCTTGTCTTTTCTGCTATAGGTTAACAGATGTACAAGAGAAAAATGATACCTAGAATTGTTATTAAGACACTATAAAGGTAGCTAAGTCAGTGTTTGCACACAGCAAGGACCTACAATGTGTTCCACATTCCATGGAATGCCCCAGCGGGAAATAGTTTTGCCTTCACAGCAGAATTTGAGCTATGCATTGAACAGCAAAAAGTAAATCAGGTATTGAACTCACAAACTGTGTCATCTATTCTGCACACCATGCAAGACTCCAATCCTGCACAAAAATAGCCTTTGACTGATGTACCTGTGCAAGGTGGCAAATTAATGCAGTTGGGACAATTTTGCTTGCAGTGTTTCTTAGTTTCAAGTGCTGAGCTGTGCAACCTTGATAATGTTCTTTTCACATAGTGTTTTGTGTGTTATTATTACCTATCTCAGCCCTAATTTAAAAATAGAGCACTTTTCTATTGAATGCCCCTTTTAGGACACATTTGGAGCTAACACTTGAAGGTGCCAATAACCTGCCATTCAGGCTATTGGCTCTGTGACAACAGACACCATCTGAACTCTGAAAATTTCAAAACTTCTTTCCAAGTTTTAGAATGGGTATTCCAAAAGTGAGGCAACAGAAAATCCCTGGCTGCTTTTAAAATGTTAGAATCAATTTTGATAAAATAACGTACTTGGAAGAAGAAACTACTTTCTAAAACAAAGTTAGCAAAGTAGGATAGCACTCCAGGCAACCAACTCCCACTCCTTTTATCATCATCATTAGTCATTTTTATTGCAGCAGCATGCGGAAACCCCTGCTGACGTCTGGGCTAGAAACCAGACAAAGACAACAAGAATGATCCTTAGTCCAATCAGATTCCAAAATTATAACAGAACGATGTATGGGAAGGTGGGGGAAATAGAGCAGAAGGTTGAAGTAATTTGCTGAAAGTCAACCTACACATTCTCAGGAGGGCCAGGCACTGACCTGTGGGAATAGCTCTCCCTTTGTCTTGCAAGAAGAGTGAGAATGGTGTGAAAGAGAGGTGAATACTTAGCCTACTAAGATCCTGGGGAAATTTCGTAGCTGTGCAACTCCCTGCACAGCTGGGAAAACACAAGCAAGGTGAAAGCTCATCTCCACATGGTCATCTCTCTAGCACAGCAGAGAAGTGAGATTCAGGACAGAAAATGTCATGATTAACTTGTCCAATGCTTGGCCAGCACCACAACATGGCGGATATGTGGAAGGATTCCTGGAGTCATTTGGTCCCAACTTACTGCTCACGCAGGGACACCAAGAGGTGGCTATTCAGGACCACGCTCAAATAAAATTTGTCTTGACGTCCATCAAAGGAAAACATAGCAAAATTATTACATTTATCTCCCTAAATCCTTAAGAAGAATTACCAATGTGCAATCAAATATTCTTAATGCAAGAAAGCAGTAAAATATTTTCAGTTTTGTGTGTGGTTATATTCTTGAAGATTTTTGAACGTCTCCAAGAACGGAGACTCCACAGCTTCTCGAGGCAACCTCTGTCAATGATTGATTGCCCCCATAGCAAAAACATGTTTCCTGACATTCAGAGATTTCCATTTTTCAGCAAAGGATGTCACCTTGTGTACGCAGCAAAGCCATCTGTATTTTTTAGTTATATATTTTTTTGCTTGAGTTAATTCCTATTTGTATTAAAAAGTTATAAATGATCTGGCTATAGATTTGAAGAGATTATTTGCATATGTCTTCTGTACAGTATGTATAACCATCTGTGTTATTTCCATGTCTGAAGTCAATACTGTACTATGTAAGGAACATGTCTGGATAGCGAGTATAATGCAGCATACACATCGTGTTGCCTCAAGGTCATGGTAAATTGTATCTGTTTATGTGATGCATTCTGACATCCTCTAATGTAGTGCCACTAATTTAAAACAATGACCATATGAAAAGTGAATAAAATTGAGAACACAGCCATGCATAAAACTGAAAATATTTCACTGCTCTCTAACAGTGTATTCAGTAGCATATTGGTAACCTCTCCTGAAGATTTAGGGAAATAAACATATATTTTGATATATTTTTCTTTGGTGGACACTAAGCCAAGTTCTATTCACAAAACCTTAAGTAAAATCACTCTTAAGAGGAAAGATAATATTTATTTATGTTCCTAGAACTGAGAGCTAAGTTTAGCCCTATTTTTTGACATTTAATAGAATCCTTAAAGACATTGCTTGTAATAAAGAGGCTGCTAATAATCAGTAAAATATTTCTAGTACATTGTACAAATTGTACAAAATTAGTCACTGGAAACAATTGTTAAGTCCCACAGTCCATGTAAAGTACAGTGAGACTTCTAAGTCCCATTGAACTGGTGTGATAAGTAAATGAAGAGCAACATAGCTAAGAAACAGCGGTTTGGTAAATCTCAATTTTCAAAGTCAAGTATTTCAAAATGAAGAATCTTCTATTTGTTCACACAGAACTATTTTCTATTCTAACAACTGTTATGCCACACCTATAGGACTGATGCTTTCTCAGTTAAGATACTTTACTAACATTTGTAATGTATCTGTTTGGCTCTACTCATTTTTAAAAGCCAGATGGTCCTGGAAGGTGATGTTTATCCACATTTCTTCCCATTTCATACTATAAAAAACTGCCAATGTGTACTGGGATAAGGTGGCTGGAGCAATGAGCATGCCAGCAAAAAAAAAAACCTTGTGGCCAGAGACCAGCTAAAACCCAAGGAAGCTGGCAGCTCTGCTGTGGAACAACATTCTTCAGGCTTTGGTGGGAGGATGGACTTTCACTCACAAAGCAAAACTGGGATATGAACACTAATTGTACATTCAAATATTTCCTGCTCACAGTGTAGAGAAGTTCTAGGGATAGAAAAAGATGTACAAGACTCCAAAAGTTACATATGTGGAACTAAATGATACAATAACAACATTAAAAACAACCTTCCTCTCAATATGAGCAAGCAAACAAACAAACAAACAAAAAACCAAACAGAAAACCAAAGCAGACAAACAAAGAAAAAAACTATAAAACAATGAGGGTTAAATATCTCCAAAGGTCATTTGAAAATTAATTTAAAGTACTGAAATAAATATTATTTTCAACTGAAATTTGTGATCTGAATTTTTTTGTACTGTAAGAAATTAAGCTGGATTTCCTTCTCTAAGAAGGAAATAAATTGAGCCCTCCTTGAAGTACAAAACAGTGCTGGTTCAATTATGGACTGAGAAATTATGCATTCTACCTCTCATGGACAGTGGTAAACATAACTGTCCGTACAGTGGTACCACAGCATTCCTAGACTTCAGAACCTGCCTATAACACAGATTGAACAGGCAGTTTTACTGACTAATGTTAGATGTGAAAATAAGACCACTTGGTTGAAAAACTGAGTGCAAAATACCTCCAAATACAGAGCCACTCCACCACTTATCCAGGAAAAAAGCTGAGACAAAGGTGAACACATTATTTAAAATCCTGGAGCTTCCCTGGCTTCAGGGAATCAAACTCTCTTTCTTGGTTTCTAAATCAATACCCTACCCTTTGGACCACATAGTCTCTCTGGACCATCTGGTTCAAACTGATGCAGTTCAGCTTCAGTTTATACCAGTTGAAGTCTTGCAGCATAAGCTTTTTAACAAGTCACTTTACGGCACCAACAATTTAATTCATCTTAACAGAAATACAGAAATAGAAACAGTAAAATGTCTTTTGACCTTTGCTGTTGGCTACAGTCAAACCCATGCAATAAAAAGAGCAGAGAAGAAATTTGGGACATATGCTCAAGATGATGAAAAAAATGTTTGGGCATGTAACACAGTACATTGAAGAAACCATTCAGGAACAATTTATCCTGCTGAAAATATTATTCCTATAAGTCTGGCAGGGTCAATGTCATCTCAAATTATGCATTGTACAAGTGTCAGCCATAAAAGAAGACCCACCCACAGGCCCTACACTTTTGAGCAGGAGTCACTAAACACTAGCAATTGATCTGTAGCTCTGGAGACATAAAGGAGGAGCACACACAAAAAAAACCTTTATTGGTTATCATTCATATTATTTTGCTAATTAAGAAGACGTCAATGCAGTGTTAATCAATATCAGTGTTGAATGAAAATAAACTAACACAACTCAGAAAAAAAATCCTCTTAATACAGAGGAAACCTGCAAAAGATTCCCATTTGCTTGAAGCCATTTTTTTCCAAAGACTTCCTAGTTAGCTAAAAGCATTTGTACAAGCCTGTATAACTTAAGAATTCAAACTATGTCCAATTATGCATGTCCTATCAGTTCTAAGCTACTCCCAAATGCCACTGATATGGTTAACATAGCTGACTCTTGTTCTTCTCATCCTCTAAAACCACTCTTTCATGTTGAACCTGGAAGCCATGCTGCACATGTGTTGGATCTGACAGGAGATATCCTTTTGTCACCAAGAGACTAATTTCTATTGAGTTCAGTATAGGCATTGCTTTGCTGCAACCACAAACAGGTCATTGTTACGCCTGGCTATGCATCTGAAGAACCTTTCAAGTTGCAGTCAGACATTAGAACCATACTTTTCAACTCCTTAGACTTCTAGATACTAAACACAGCCCAATAATTCATGTAGAAACTCTGTGAAGACATTGGTGACTGAAACACAGCCAGCTCTGGACTGAGTTACAAATGAAATAGCCATGTCAAATAGTCCAGAGGAGAGAATTGTTGTTTGTTTGTTTGTTTTTTTCTTAAGAGAAAGTGTATGACAGTATTATATAGTAAAATATCTCATGAATCAAAAGACATAACCATTTTTTGACAAAAATTGGAAGATGTGAAATTTTATAACTCTACGTTAGTACAGAAATTATATTAGTTTTCCCATGCTTTAAAAACCCTAGACAAAAGCTCAATGCTCTTGATATTTCTTTTTAAGTAGAAACTAAGATTTACACTAGACAAATTCCAACTTAAAATCTCCAAAGGGTTGACAGCTGTGTCAAAGAAGAAAGGTTTCTCACGGTATACGCTTGTGGGTTGATTTTAGTAGTAAGCACTTTATTTCCAAAAGTCCAATATTTATATTCATTTTATTATTCAAAAATCTGTCTATGGGAAAAAAAAATCTGCCTGCATCTCAATTGCATTTGCTTATATTTTCTTGCCCATAGTTCATAGGTCTTTCTTTGAATTGATTCCAATTCTTTCCTTTCTTCCCCAGTCCACTGGGGATTGCTTGGAGAGTGCAAGCCTGAGTAGGAATTAGCCACAGGCAGGGGTGCTGTAGGTAACTTCAGAGCAAAAAGCACTGCTGAAGGTCCCTGTGTCTGGAGAGGAAAGGAAGACAGATACAGACTGGTAGATATTTCAAGAGAAATCTTAGGGCTTTACAACTCAGAGCTCTATTCAAACCCCCACAGACAATCCAAGAAACAAGCTTTTTATGAAAACCCACTGGCAGTGTTTTACTCTGAATAGCACTTCTTGGACTACAAATGTCAAAAGTATCTCTGCAGTAATGCATTTGGAGGTTGGCCTTGGGAAAATCTTCATGAATATCTGTCAGTAAGGCTGGGTAACTCCCCTCCTCTGATGAAGTCATCCACTATGGTCACAGCTGCACTTCCCCTGGGGCTAAAGTAAGCATTACTGAGGAGGAGAAGTGCACGACTTACAAATGCACAGCACTATGACACATGCAGGTATCTGCAAGTAAAGAAGAACAGAATAGATTTCTCATAAACATCTGCACACACACCGTGCTCAGCCATCATGATGGCTATGTCACCCTCAACACGCTTCACAGCCAGGTAGGGAGAAACTCTCCCACGCCACACATGCAGTAACATCTTTTGTACATGCACTTCCTGACACGTGGTAGTTGCTAAATCTGCAAAATTGACTGCTTCTCATAGGTGTCACATTGCATGGTCTCAAAAGCCATAATCCCTCCATTAGCAAAGTCTCTGTTGCCTTTCTTCTGTTTCCTAATTCTTTATTTCTTGTAAATGCTAATATTTTCTTGTTGTTCTTTGTTATATTATGGTCCATATTGTAGTGCTAGGACATTAGTAGGCTTCTTATCTAAGAGACATTTACATCTACTTGGACTTAATTGTTTCATTATAGTTTTACCTTCTATTTTTTAACAATGCCGTAAACAAGGTAATCTCTCAAGCTTGGCTTATAAATTATTCCTACTCCAACTTGCAGTCATTTATAAATGACATGGGCTACATCTCTGCTGCAGTCACAGTACTGCTGCACACTGAACTGTGCTCAAGTTAGCTTCAGAAAAGCCAGGTGAGAGCAAGAGTCTCTCAGAGAGTACAAAGGGCCTGCATCTGTCTGAGGAGCAGCCACCATCCTGCAACACCTCTTAGATGCAACCCAAAGGCCACGTCCTACCATCTTTCCTCTACTTGTCATTTAAAACCGCTGGACTGATACAGGCTGTGTGCATTTATGTGGGCTTTTGTTACTCCAAAGCAATAAAACAAAAAACAAATAAAGAGAGAGATTTTTGAGTAAAGACAGCCAGAGCCTGTTCATGTTTGCTGTTAAGGCAATCATGTAGACTTTGCTGGAGTGAAAGCTGTTGTGGAAAAAAACAGCCGCACATTTCTCACCAATTCCAAAAGGAATCGGATCAGGCCTTAAAAGCAAAAGTTCCTTGCACGAACAACACTGAGAAAAACAAAAAAAACTACTTTTCATAATTGCTTTTGAATATTTCAACACCATATCTCTACGTTAGTCCCAGAAAATGACCCACACATTGAGATTCTAGCTCTAGTAGCCTAAGAGGATCACAAAGCAACAAAGATTCACAGAAAGTATTTTCCTTTTAGATATCCTGATTTCACCCAGTAACAACTTGTGCTGATAACAGCTCCTAAACTATTCAGCAGCATTGTTATCTATATACTTGCTCTGAAAGTAATGCTTTCTATTTATTTTAATGGAAACTACAACAGATACAAAGATCATAATAACAGTATTTAATAGAGCAAATTCTCAACTAAAACACATTATCTTTCAACATAGTCACCACCATTAGCTATGCATTTTCACTGGGAATGAACAAGACCCTGCATTTCACACTTGTTGCTTGTCTTTCAAGTTGCTGTTGAAACTGTTGAAACGCAACACCAACCACCTCACTGCTTGCATTCACTGTTTGGTCTCCATAAACATTCAGCAAGTGTCAGCAAATGTCGATGGTACTATTTTTTTCTGCATGGAGCATGGAGGTAAATTCCACATCTTTGCCTGATATACACTTCCATGTCAGATGACACTTTGTCAGATTGCCCCTTTGCTGCCATCTATTGTATGGCAAAAAAAAAATGGAACAGAATATTGGTGAGAATGTTCAGCCTTTACTTTCATATCACCAATATCCACCTCTGATATTGTGGGCAAACATAATGAAACAAGGAGTCATTACTTTTGGAGCAGCCCTCATAGACTGGGAAAACTTAAATATACCCATAAAGACATCAGCAAAGATCAGTGGCAAATGACCTTCACTGCAAAAAATCATGAAAGATGATCAAAGTATTATGCATTCATACAAAAAAATCAACATAAAAATCCATGTGTAACACTAATAACGAGGATCCAGTACCTGGTAATTTAACCAGTGAAATGAGCTACTGATCCTTGCCTACAGTTAAAAGAAATTATTACTGCTACCTTCCTGCCCACAGCTAAACAGGGGACTGAGCTCCAGCTTCCTTCCTCACTTTCCTTGTGTTCTTTAGGAGAACTAAAGTGTCCTGAGTGTTAAGGTCATGCAGAAGCATACAATGATGTATTTACTGCATTCAAATTTATTTGGAAAAGCAGCAGCCTTGCATATTTGTGCTGTATCACCTATCAGCAGGCTAAGGAGGGCCAAATCCTGAGAGGGTTGAGCCAGTCAAGATAGATCAGCGAACATCAGTTGAAAGCACAGACATTGTTTGACATATATCTTACACTGCCAGGAGAAGCAGTCAGTGAGCAATGCAGTGCTTGACCTGTCAGTATGATACAGAGCATTTACATAGCTTTTTACAAACATTAACAGATTAATCCTCACCTTGGGACACACAAGCAAGGTTCAGTGGCCTCGCTGAACAGATCTGGAAGCTGAATCACACAGTGATTGTAACCTGATTTCTGGGAGAACTCAGCATCTTTACATGTTATATAAGCAGAATAAGGGATGAGATATTGCACTTCCAGACTGGGGAGACATAGGTGTGAAGCAGATAGCAGCATCAGTCCAGCCATGTGTGTCTGCAGAGAACTGGGCGACAATCTGAAGAGCAGATTTTCTGGCTCCTAAATTCACTCCAGCTGTGACAGTACCCAGTAGGATGGTAGTGCTCACCCCAGCAGGTTGGACACATGCTTGTGTGCAATGCACTGTGGAAAAGTCCTATCTTGTTGCAAATCTCTTATGAAATCAACTATCCATAGCATCTTACCTCATTGCATGACAGTAGTTTCTATTTCTCAGTGCAGAAGCAGCTATCCTGTGCTAATGCTCATGTGAAAGTTGAGTCCTATGCACAGATCTTGGACTTAGCAGTGGGGAGTAGAGAGGATCTATAACAGATACAGGCTTCAAAACCATACTGGCAGACCTTGTATACCAAGGCAGAAAGTGAGACATGGCAGTGGCTGGCAAGGAGCACTGTCTATTTTATTTAGCCTCCCAGGAGACATCATATTTGCACACATCACTTATACAGTTGAGGGACCTGTTCTTAGCAGTGCCACCCAAGGCTGAGGAATACTCCACTGTAAATCACAGGGGAGCAATGATCAGGATCTTAGGGGAGCACAACAGACAACATAATCACAGTTGTGCTGAACTTGCAGGTGGGATGGATGCATGACCACAAGAGAGAGAGGCTCAGCTCATACATACTTGCAATGGACAGATGTACCCAGATACACTGTCATGGGTATTAGGGATACGTGCCTGCATGGGCTGAGGTAGACACAGGAAGGGCCAATGGAGGATGAGTCTGGACAGGCTCCTGATGAGGATGTGTGAGCAAGGAGTGTATGCTATTGGATTCTTAAGATACATGGTAACCCATGCAACTTTATAAAAACACCTGGCATTTACCACTAAAGAACTGATGTCAAGAAGGTTGCCCTTGTCTTACAAAGGAAATTGCTTATTGATTCTATTTGCATCAGCTACTAATCCCTTGCTTAACCTGCAGGGATCAAGAAAGACTCTTTCTCTCTTCATGCAAAACTTGATTTCTGCAGGTGAACTGCATCTCCAGGTGAGGCTCCAGAGAAGGGCAATGGGTGGGAATGAGGAGCAAAGCAGAGTGCAGTGCAGTTTCTGATGCTAAAATCTCTCTGGTATCCAACTGATGTGCCTTCTGCGCATACTCATATATACACTGAAATCCAGGTTAGAAACTGGAAAGGAATCTGATTGTAGGGTCTTCTTTATAATATCTGTCATGTCCGCTTTATTAATATTACTATTGCTTATAAGAGCATGAAGCTTTAGTGATGCTTTTCATCTATCTCTTCTGCAGAAACATTGCATATGTAAATTCTGGTCTTTTACTAGCTTTCTAAAATTCAATGAGTAGGATTGGAATTATTTTGTGTTGAGCATGCACGGATGGAGCAGATGGGTCTTTGTGCATTAAACATCTTTTGCACTGATTTTGGGGCTGGAGTTGAGAAACCACTAGAGCCAAAGATTCCAGCAATCCCTTACAATTCATTAAGAAAGTGCAAGGAAAGATGCAAGACCTGAGGAATCACAGTCATGAGTCAAAATAATGGACCAACCTTTCCTCAGCAGACTCATATATAATAGTGCTATTAAAACCATAATAAAAAGGAAGGAACATCGGATTTTTCCACACTCGGGATGCTCTCAGTGATATGACACATTAAAACACCCTGAGCATTGCAGGAAGTCATGTCAGAAACACTGTTCCCTTTATAATATGCATTGAGTTAACAATACCTTGGGGTGGCTCCAGCATAATATAGATTGTTGCACATTTTCATAACAGTGTTTTGAGGAATCAGAGAAAACATCCAGCTATGCTAAACTCCAGAGCACCTTGATGTAACAAAAACCAACTGCTACTTAATCAAAATACAGGAACCCAGCATAAACAGAAATGACATTGGCAGAATGAATGGTTCTTCCAAGGGAAATCTTGGAATTCCAGCTTTGATAAATACAGATATACAGCACAGAAACAGTATATGCTAAGTGTCATAGAGGTCATCCATTAAAAAGAACTTTTACAAATACTTTAAAATCTCTTCCAAAATCCTGTCTGTTACCAAGTATTTTACTGATTCTATAGTCAGGTTTTTTTTTTTGTTGTTGTTTTGCTATGAATATCTGAACCAAAACTTTTCAACCAATTTTTGCTTTTGATGTAAAGTAAAAAACAAATCCCAACAATACACAGGCCACAGAATTCAACAAAAAGCCTTGTCATCTATTTTCTGAATTGAACAGCTTAAATGACTTGGTTTTAAAGCATTGAATTGGCCTTCCCTAAAGGAACTTTCTGATCCTCTTAACATATTTCTGTATCACCTCTCTTTGCAAAGTATTGTTAGATTTTGGCACATGTCAAAGTGAAGTCCTTATTTCTCTTAACTACAACACAGCATTACCTGAAGTAGAATGAGATGATTTTCAATATCCTATGTTATTTATTGTAAAGTGATAAGTCCCAAACTTTTAGAAGTCAGAGGTTGAAGATATGCACTTCAATAATTTCCATATTGAACAAGTAACAGACTATGCAAAGACTGTTTTCTAGTCACACCACTGCTTGCTGTCTAGCTTAAATAAGGAAGGGACAGGCACTGCCCCATTCTTTTTCTCAGAAAGAGCTGCAATAGACATTCTTGATTCAATTTGCAATCAAATTGCATCAATATCTACTGATCCCTTTAGCTAATCAACTTTTCTCACAAAGCCTCTTCTTCTTGAGGATCTTATTTTGAATAAAAATTGTATATATGTGCATCTCCAATGTTTCTTAGCCAGCTAAAATCCACCTTTCCTGTCAATGTTCAAAAAAGTACCTTATCATAATCATTAGATTTATTTTCCTCATCTATTAATATTGCAGGAAATGTGTAAACACTGTAAACACCATGCTTACATCCTAACAAGTATTTGGATCCTCTGTCATTTAAAAAAGAATTATGGTACATATGAAAAGTTCTTTAAGATCTGTGTGTTTGAAGTTAAAACACGTTTATACAGTTCAATATCCAAATCAAAATGCAAAACATTTCTGTCCTGAATGGGAGCGCCTTTCAGAATCTCTTTTATTGTATCTGCAGATAAGAATGAGAGCTAAGGTTGGCTGGGGATGACCCTGTGGACCTTTGCTGCTGATGATAAGGGAATGCAGGTGCTCCTCCTGGCTGCCCTGTATTTCAATCTCATTCATTTACCAATAGTCCTCAAAGCTATCATTAAATCCAGGCAGCATAAACAAATACACACACATATACACACCTTGGTATACATGGGGCATTTAGGACATTACTATTTAGAATTTGCTGTTTAATCTAGGATGCATTTCCCCCAAGTAGTAAACCAATTACATAATTAAAGGTTACATTCAAACAGAACAGCTCAGGAGAAAAAAAGAATTTTTTAGGACAACTGTCTCACACTGGAAAGGAAGTATGCATCAGTAAATCCCTTTCAGATTTGATACTTCAACTAGTATTAACTTAAAAGTCCAAACGCAAGTCATTAAGCAAAAAATGAAGAAAATGAAGAACAACCTTGCAGGGACAGTGATGAACTGAGAATGAGGACATTTGGGTTCAGTTGAGAACTCTTCCCTGACAGTGTAGCCCTCGGCAGTCTTTTGTTCCTCAGTTCCTTATCTATTTAATAAAGATATTAATACTTGACTAATTCAACTCCTTGCCTGCGTGCACTTGGAAGGCCTCTCAAAGCCTTTTGTAGTAGAAACTACCTCCTCTGTATCTGTAAACCTCAGCATAATAGAGGCCTGTTTTTTTCTGAAGACACAAAAATAGTTAAAACAGGGAATTGCAATCAGAACTTACATCTACCATAGAGCTGGTAGGAACTGCTGTTCAGTATCAACAATATAGGGCTATGAATGGGTAGTGCTGAAGTTGGCCTTTCAGGGAGCTTGCAATTAAAGAGCTGACCTGTAAGAGACAATAAATATTGGGACAGCTATGACAAATCTAGTATTAAATATATATATATATATTTCCCTGAAGGAAAAAAAAAAAAAAATTAAATACTGCAATTCATCACTGAGAAAAACAGTTTTGGAATTTCCTATTAAAAATATGAAAGAGTCTGAATAACAATGCTGAAATGAAATGTGTCATATTTTTACACAAATGAGTTTTCAGGGTTTTTTTTTAATACCTTTGCCTTTTCAATTTCTTATCCTGGTTTCTGGAAAAGAACGATGCTGATCAATTGAAATTTCTCGTTAGATGTATGTATTCTTCCCGTGTTTATGTTTAAACAGTAAAACCTTAAGATTCAGATTTTTAAATTATTTTTGTGTGCCTAGCAAAACCTCGGATTTTTTCCTGGTTCTTGAATCAAAAACACTCAAGGCATTGCAGGTACAGGAACTTCTTATGTGTTCTATTTTTAAGTACTTTTTTCTCAACTAGGAATAGTTGTTGCAAATATGGAAAGTATTTCCATTACTCAGCGTAACTGCTCTGATAATGTAGACACTTCAAGCTCTAATTCACATACTTTATCTAATGAAAGAGTTCCGTGGATTGAAATTAAATACATATGTTTTCAACATCAGAGCCCTATTGAATAGTAATCTAAAAGGAAGGGAAATTACGTTCACTTCCTTTAGAATTCACAGACAACTAATTAAAGCTGTTATATGACTGTTTAAAGTAAACGATGAGAAATGGCACTAAAGAAAGAGCTCTGTCCCAGTACATCATTGATAGAAATGTCTGCTAAAAACAATGATCATCATGAACAAAAGCCTCTTTCTCAAAGCTACACCCCCCTTAGAAAAGAATCAAATCTTCACACTATGTATGTGTTGTTATTTTGGGGATTAATGAAACAAACCTTTTGCTGCTTTAGAGTACTGGATACATACTAAAGGTTATTATTCTCACATTTTCTAATATTTTCATTTCTTCCATAATGCACAAGCTAGTGCAAAAAAAAAAAAAAAAAAAAAAAAAAAAAAAAAAAAAAAAAAAAATCTTGTACATTGTATTCTAAAAATGGACTGTTCTTTATAATGTTCAATGAAGGAAATATTACTTCTTATGTAACACATATCCTAATAATATAGACATTTATAAGCAGAAAATATTGCATGGTGTAATAAAACTCACAAGTTCTAATGTCTCCTGTGACAATATATATCTATATTCTCTAGGAAGTTTGTTATAATTATCACTTCATCTTGCTTCTATACCCTGAAGATAAACATGTTTCTGGATCTAGTAAAGAGCTGAACATGATGTATTACTAAAAGAATGAAAATATGTAATGTATTAGGTAGTTTGGTAAGTCTCCTTGTACTTAATAATAGTGAATGCTTCTTTATGTTCAGTCATAATTTAAATGATGTTTGTTTTTGGTGAGTTTCCAGAGTTGTTGACTAGAATACCTAATAACATTAACAGAGTCGCATAAATAAATAAGGCAATGAATGTTTCTAGTAAAAATACACTCATCTTGGATTTAGAGACCACAAATAAAAGTAAACTTTGCATACTCTGATAATTCTTCCCTAACCATGTGTCTGTACAGTTGTATGATCTTCAAGAATGTAATTGACCTATTTTTCTTGTCCTAATTGCAAGATGAAAGGATACACATGGGTAAAACAAAAAATGATTTTGTTTAGAAGAGAAATACAAACTGTGCCTGAAGCCTAATAAATCTGTTGCCATGGCAATCAAAGAGACTGGTCTTACAAAATCTTTCCTAATTTATTCACATGAGTAGTTCTTACTCATATGAGTTGTCCCATTGATTGAAGTAGACCTGCTGATGTGAGGGGAGATTTGCAATAGGAAATTTGAGTTTAGTATGCAGTCCTTGTTCACATAAAAAGCTGGGAGACCATTTCCACAAGTAAGAGCTTCTTCCACAAGGGAGGATTGGAAGATGACATCTACAAGTTATGTTATCCTTCCTCAGTTTTTCTTATTGGTTCTTATAATATCTGTGCACTTTAAATAGCACAATATAGAAAAAATTCTAATTTATTGTATGTGTTTATATACATACCCTTATTCTTATTATATATAAGAACCCTTATTCTTAAAAACAAGTCTAGCTTTTCTGAATGCTGCCTGAAAACGGCCACACTATAGGAGCATATTTGCATCATCTCAGTTTTCTCTTGCTGTGGTGACATGAAAAGACTGCATTTCCATTCTTTCTTTAGAAATTACCTCATGAGGTCCCTTCACTATGAGGGAAGTATCAGTATCTTAGACAAAACTCAATTTTTGAATAGAATTTAAGCTCTTATACTAAGTCCATTGGAGCTGGTTTGGGCTGGCCGGTCTCAGAGTTTTGCTTTGGCTCTTTGCACCTCTCCCACTCTCTGAACCTGCAGTCAGGACTTCCTCACCTCTTTCCACAGCTGGGGAGCCCATGACAACTGCCACTCAAACCTGCTCCTCAGCATTTCATCTCCTGTCAAATCCAGTAGGACTTGATGGAGATCACCCTCAGGGCAGGGGCAGGCCTTCACCTTGGTTTGCTCCTCAAGGGGCAGCCACCCCTCTTCAAACTCACTGATCAACCAAAACAGAGAAGAAAATATACATATATTTACCATCAACACTCTTTTATTTTTCATTCTATCCTACGCTTTTGAAACAGGAATCCAAAGAAACTAGGCTTTCTTGAAAGCTAAGATGTTCTTCTGCCTCAGTATACTCACTTTATAATTCCTGATCTGCTTGGCAATTTCCAGATAATGGCCATAAGTTATAGTGAGTTGAGTATTTAGTTAATACTATCACTTTGCACTTACTTACCACCTCTCATCCACATTACAAGCAAAATCTTACCACATTCACTGAATTCATAATTATTCCCAATACACAAGCTAGTAAATGACAGAAATTACCTGATACAAGACCACATCACAGTAGGTTTTCTTACTTTTACTGTAACTTAGGTCATCAAAAGTAACATTGTCAAAATTCATATTGGTCATTTTTTTGGCGTTCTGATGTGTAAAAGGATTTTCCTCCCTGTGTATTTAAAACAGCATCCAATTCTGCATCTGATACCTGTTTCCCACAGAGGGTAAGTATTTTGTACCTGCAGATCTCACCTTAGGTAGCAGACATTGTAAAGCCTTCTATAGCTTCTTACCCAGATAATATAGATTCATTAATGTTTCTGTGTTTCTACAGGACCTGTTTTCCCTATTTTTCCCTTCTAGCAGTCAGTACACAACTGAGGTGCAGGGAAAGTGTAGCACCATAACCCCAGAGAGACAGAGACAGAGAGGAAGGGGAGGCAGAAGAAGGGGAATAGAGGGAGGAAAAGAGAAATATCAGAGCAAATTCCAAAACATCCCCTTTAGCCTGGAAATATACCAGTGCTCCAGTGCAAGTGCAGCTGATAACATAGGTATGCACAAACACGCACACGCAAACACACAGAGCCAAAAAGCAAGAAAAATGACAGAAATGATCTTACAAAGCTACTGCAGTAATCAGGACACTTGCTCCTGGAAAACAACCACACTAATAAACCTTCTTTTGTTAGGTTTTTATATTTTTTCAATTTTCATTTGGTTATTGGTGGCATTTTCAGCTCTCACCATTGCAGAAATATTATTATTAAGGAAAAAAAAAAGGCCTTACCATGCAGTGCATCAGGAAGAGATGAGAAGCACAGAGCATGCTGCAGAGATCAAGCTCAGCATGGCACTCAGATATCCTGTGGAACTGAAGAAAATTGTCCAACCCATTCTTCCAAACAAAGCAGACAAGTTTTCTCTAGGCTTGAATTTTTCACCAGAAGTCAGATCTTTAAAGTGCATTATATTTCCTTCTTCGGGAGATATATTTCCTCCAGTTAAGTTTCAGCTCCGCAATGCCATTTCCAATCAGCTTGAAGAAGTTCTTCATTCCCAGATTCGTGGCGTCATCAGAGGGACTCCAAAGACAATCAAATAAAGAAAGAAAGAAAGAAAAAGAAAAAAGAAAAGAATACCTTATTGAAGTCCTGAAATTGCTATGCTGAAAAAGGAAAAAAAGACCAGCTCCTCATTTATTCTATTGTCTACGTGTTTCACAACCACCAGTACTATCTCCTCAGTCTCAGATATGCAGTGCTGATTACCTGTAATAAAGGAGAGACGAAAACTTTCCCAATTCACACATGATGCCTTTTCAATACCACCACTCAACTGTGTGTTACCAAGCAACCCTCCTCATCCAGAAGAATCATTTTAACCATCTGACTAAAGCATCATCTGTCCCTTTCCCTCCCCAACAAGCACAAATGTTAAACTAGAAGAGCGCTGGAAAAAGACTGACAAATAACCCCATAATACAGATGAGATCTAAAGGCAAAACCCTCGAAGCAGTGGAGTTCTGAAGCAAGGAGCTGCTTTGCCTGAAAGATTTGGGAACACACACACTAAGCCAAAAATAAATAAATAAATAAATAAATAAATAAATAACAGTAGCTAACGGAAGGTTGAAGGGGATGAGGTGGCAGTGAAGGGGTGTCAGACTCGGGTGGGATCCTGAATTACCCTCAGCCTCCTGCCTTCTCGCTGACAGCAGCTCGGGCTTCCCCTGCACTTTCTGCAAAGCATATTAATTGATCCTTGTTGCTGAGCAACTAACTCTGGGGAGCCACACCGACAGCTCTGCACGGCGTCAGCGGCGGCAGGAGAGGGGATGCTCTCCTCGCCCGCCTCCTCCTGCCGCTCCCTCCGGGCACTTTGCTCTCCTCAGGAATCTCCCAGCCGCCCCCCGGGGACGCTCTGCTAGGAGAGGGCGAAACCCGCTAATGCAGCAGGGAGCAGAGGGTGGCTGTCCCCGCCTTGCGCAGACCCGAGCCGGGCCGGGGCAGCCCTGGGAACCCCCGGCACAGCTGGAGCGGGCGGTGCTTCCCTGCTGGAAAGCGACGCTGGTTAACCCTCTGGTTCTCCAGGCGGAGATGGAATTACAGTGAACGGCTCCCAGAGTTGTGCCAGTGGATGGGTCTAACAACGCCCGCATAAGCACTGTGACAGCAGGGCGAACGTGCTACTCTTTCTGACCTCTTTAGCATTTTGTCTTCAGACAGAGCAGATGTTCCTGTGACCAAAAGGGTACAGGTTAAGCCAGAGCTGCTATCCAGAGGAATTGCCTGGATGTGCGTCTCTGAGGCTGCGAAATGGAGCTCTCTGACACAACATTTTCCACTGCTTTCTCTGATGTTGTGCTTAATTTGCTCATAGGAGAGAAAAGTAGCAATGACATCATTTAGTTTTGTCCTACAAAAGAGACAGAATAACAGGTGCTGGCTCTGAGGGACTCCTCTTAGAGCTCTAAAGAATTCCTGCAATGCCAAGTAGACAGATCCTGACCACTGCAGTTTGTGGCAGGGTTTCAGCTTACTGCTGTGCTTGAGAGTCTGAAAAAAATCTCTGAAACAACAGTTTCCAAAGCAAGCCATTGCTCTTGTGCTTTCATATTGGATAAATCCTTAGACAGATCATGGCATTTGCTCAGCACCAACTAAGCTGTCTTCTCATTGACCAAGTAAGATGTAAGAAATGAAAAGACCTCAAAATTTCTCTCCCTGGGATTTGGTACTAAGTGTAACATCAGATCCTGGCCAAACTACTCAAGTGTGATTACTGTCAAAGAACTGAGCTACATCAGCTCTTTATTTCAGTTATAGTGATAGGACAAGCTAAAGGGCAAGGTCCTGAGAAATGTCTTAGCTGGCAGTCACATAAATAGATGACTCTCCCCTTGAAAAACTCAACCTGCATCTTGTGTGCTATCCAAATGGCAATAACTGGGTCTTGGTGAAAGGGGAACAAGTTATCTCAGGCAAAAGAGTAACATTTCTGATAGTAGTTTAACCCCACCATGCTGCTTTCATATTACTTTCATATGTTATAAAGCGAGATCTATAGTTTTGCTGCATTTTCTCAGAAGTACAAGATGTTTTCTTGAATATTCAAACCTCAGAAAAGGCCATTAGATCAGTTAGCAGAGCTGCTATATGATGCAGATCACAGAACATTTTGAGTTTATTCAATATGTCTACGTACGCAAGTATTCATTTCATCCTCCCTGGCACAGCTTACAGAGAAATATGGGAATTTCAGTATTGATTTAGTAAATGAAGGTCATTCAGTCTTCTAGCAAGAAGATACAGAAGGGTAAGGAAAAGATCCTATAGTTCACCTACACCCATGTAATTCTGTGATTCTGATTCTGTGATTCCATGATGTAAATACTTCTTCTTCTACATTACCACAGCATACTAACACAGGTTAAAAACACTGAGTTAACATAATAAACACAGACTGTTCCTGATTTATATGATCACTGATTTAAGCAATTATTTTGGCTTCATTCACTGCCTTTTAATCACCTCTAATACTTTGGACATTACTTCTGACCATCTCTCATAGTAACGTCTCTTTGTTGCTGGGTAGGAATAAATCCAGAAAGGTTTCCCATAGCAATGGTTGATGTAAATAATGTATTTTGTTATGCGTCACTGCTCGTATCTGACATTGCTCCCTTTAGCCCATAAGTTTACATGCCTGCAACGAAGGAATAGCAAAAAGGAGGGCTTGAGAGAGAGCTAACCCATCTCTGTCTCACCACAGGATCCATTAACCACGTATTAGTCTTAGGAAATGACTTTCAAACCAGTGCTTACAAGTCTCATTCTGGAATCTCCATGGTTTTGAAAGGCAATTTATTCCAGTGCCTTGCTACTGTAACTATAAAAAGAGTATTTCTAAGCTCCATTGCTGCAAAGTTAAACACAATATTTCTTGTCCTATTTGCAAAGATCAATTCCACCTGGCAACTAGTTTTTATGTATTTAAAATTCACTATCTCTTCTCAGTCTCTTCCCTTTCTAGATTAAAAACTTCAATCTGCTTTTACTCATCTGTCTCTCTTTGTAGGGAGTACTTTGTCACATACTGACAACTGGACAGTAAGTATAAAATTATTTGTTTATAGGCTTGAATGTAAATGCCTGTAAAATGAAAAGGAACCGAAGTTAGATTGTTTGGTTCAGGAACTGAGTTGTATGGTGTAGAAACAAGGGGGAACTGTTTCATCTGGCTCCTGTGGTAGGATTACAAACTGTCTCAGTGCTCCTTTTTCCTTTTCTGGCCAAAATGGGGTTACAGAACAGAGAAGGTGAAATACCTTCATGGATCGTATACCTGACAGGACAGACAGATCCTTCCAATTTGGGGAAGAAGATCACTTAAAAGAACAAGAAAAAATAAAGAGACTTATTCATTTGAATTTATTTAATCATTTATGAAATATTAGAAAAGAGAAGTTAGCACAAGATCTCAGGTAGGCAATACCTGAGAAATGGAGAAATGCATAGAGAAGAGATTCAAGGAGAGCATATGCTCAGCAAGGTTGCAAGCCTGGAAAAGTTCTGAATGTTTTGACTCAGTCAACAGAGAAAGCTGGAGAGATTTCCCAAATTCTTACAAAGAAATTGTGTTTACATAAACATTTTTTCACCATATACGTAGCAAAGACAGATTTATTTGAACATAAGCTGTGATTGTTTCTTCTTTTCCCCATTTACCATCATTCATATTAGTGCCCCTTTTATCCTCATCCATGAAATCTTTAAAAACTCTGAAAACAAATTATTAATACCTTAATGTACCTTGTTTTGTACTTAATTTTTGTAAGGAGGAATACCAAACAGTGCTAAAGTACTGTACTGGAGTACATTTCATTAAAGGTGCTAGGCAAGGGCAACTGAAGGACAAAGCAATAATATCAAACAACCAGAGATAGGAAATTAGTCAATAACTGCTGATTTCAAAACAAAAGCAAACTGGCATCAGATTAGTAACAGAAATGTTGGCAGAGGGGGGCTTGGGGGTGTAAACATTTGTGTAATTGTTTTTATGTTACTGTTTATAAAATGCAAAGTTGTTGAGATAAAATTCAGTGCATTACAGAAAACAAGTACAACATCTCTTTCACTTATACAAACCTTGAGTTTCATCTCATATAAGTGCTTTTATTATGCATTTAAAAGTTTGACTAATGCATATGTTAAGTCCCTATTCCATTCTCTACTTATCTTTTTCCCACTTTTCTATCCTTTCAACTGTACTGTTACCCTCTGTGAAAATGAGTGTCCTATGAGCCTAATAATCAAAGAGAGCAAGCCAGGACCCAGTCACCCCTGGGAGCTGCTTCTTGGGGGCAGTCTTGCAGGCCATCCTATGGGCTCTCAGCTGAGTGACAGGGGAAGCCTCCTCCCCAGTTCACTCAGATGCTGCCACTGGAAGCAAGTGAAAGAGCACTTTTACCAAAACACTGGCCTTCATCCCAATCAAATACTTGATATAAACCATTCCTTTGCTGATTACAAGTTGCACCTTCTCCAGTAGCAGCCATCTGAGAATGGAAATACAATTTTAAAAGCAATGCTGTCTATAAAGGATACAGTAATTTTAACATAATTGCAAAGATATTAGCAGATTTTGGAAATTATTGAGTATGAAATAAAAAGCATAATTCAATTATGTTCTAAATTTTAATTAAGAGCTCATGAAGATGACTTGCTAATAAATTTTCTGGAAATTTTTCTTCAATTTCCTTTCAATTTCCTGTGTCTCAATTACTATTCAGTCAATTGCAACACAAACAATGGAATTGATTTCTTGCCTTTTTAGTTTAAATATCATATAATGCATGCATGAGAATTTGAGCTTCTGTGAATGCAATTTCAGATCATTATCAGCAATTAATTAATCTAGTCAAAAGGAGAATACCTTATTTCAAAACTAGTCCCCAGATACATGACAAAACAGGCATACGGTTCTATTTATTTATATTATACATAGCATTCCTAAAAAATCTTTCAAACATCCATTCAATATGATATTACAATTATCATTTTATCATTACTTGATTACTACAATCATTTTTAATATCTTATATGCAACTGATCTCATTTTTCTGTACTTCTCATCTGTGCAAATCTGACTAGGATGTCATAGCTGGCAAAACTTGTATCAGTAAGAAAATGGTACAGCCAATGGTAAGCACAGTCAGTAAAATACAAAACATTTGAATCTGTTCTTCTTCCTTTTTAAATGAATGCCATTTTACTCCAATTTAACCTCAAACAGAATAACGGAAGATAGAAGGCCACAGACTGTGGTCACCAATTGTTAGGTTTGCTCATACATTCACAAGTTATTTGGAAATAAATTTTAGTGGATCTAATTCTATTGGTTAGTCTGTGATTGGACTAGGTGATCTTAGTGCCCTTTCCCACCTTAACAATTATGTGATTCTACTTTCACTAACAGAAAAGTAAACATCCTACGTTTGCTGATTTGGATTATATTTTCCATCAGCACAGCTAGTAGCAGTGGATACACAGCAATAACTCCCCGTTGCAGAGTTAGCTGCTGTTTAAATTCACCACGTACTAGTAGTGTCACACTCCCTTCCTTACGTCACCTTAGGACTAAAAATAGCATTTCAATGTATCTGTATCAAAAATGCATGCCCCTAAATGTGGATTCCTAGCAAGTAGCACAGCCATATTCACTGCAGGAAATACACACAACAAATATCCTTTTGTTCTTTAGAAAAAGAAAAACCTGTTTTGAAATGAATTTCTTACCACCCAAGTGGAATTCAAATAAGTAATCTCAACAGATATAAAAAGTGATATCTTGACCTAAAATATGGGGGGGAGAGGGGGATTGAGAGCAAGAAACAGTGGTACCTATTACATCTTTTGGTGCGGTCATCAATACTGAACCCAGATTACACACAATAGCAAATGGCCTGGTCCTCCTTCCTCTAACATGGGTAGCAAAGCCCATGGGTTTTCTATGGAAAGAGGACCAGATCTGTGCTGAGAACACTAGCACAACCTACAAACCACTCAGCCTGTTGCACCGAATGCATACAGACCTGTGCCTGGAATTCCGCTTAAATAAGTCGTATCCGTGTGTACATTTAATTGCCCTGAAAGACAGGTAAGGTCTTCCGAGAGGCAGTGGAACTGAATAGTGTCTCTATTCAAACAGGTATCTTGTTAGAAAAACAGTAATCTTGCTGTACAGCCGCGTGCAAATAGGACATGCAATGCATGAATTCATTGAATCCCAAGGGTGATCATCTGCCAGAAATCCTTCTCTCAATAAGCATGCTCACCCACAGTAAAAACAAAAAGGAAAAAAAAAAAAAAAAAGCTCTAGAGTAACTTAAGCAGCAACACTTCTTACTGCTGGATATTCACATAATTTCTCAACATGCAATATACCCACTGGGCAGAAAATATAATAGTATGCTAATGAAGGATTAGACAGGCACTGGCTAAATTAGTCTTACTACAGTTTTGTTAAGCTCTTGGGCGTGTATTACATTACTATTTCATAATGTACAACAAAAATTTCTCTCACTCTTTGTTTTTTTAAAGCTGTATTTTGAACATGAAGTGGAGATTTCCCTCCCTGTGTTAAATTCCAAGCATTAATAAAAGTAATGCAACCTGAATATTCATAGGATTCACACCTGGATCTTATGTACTGCACTGCACACAGGACCAAACTGGACTGAATACTGCACAGCAGCCAAAGTAGCCCTTAAATATTATCAAATACTCTAAAAAGGCAGAATGTGAGTATTGGCATGATACTGCACAGTGCTTGAATAAATGCATTTTGAGGAATTTGATACAAGCCAGGATTTTAGTAACTCCTGGCATTTCTGTTCTATTATTTGTTCGCCAGAATCCCAGAACCGGGAAGCTTTGCTGGTAGAGCCTGTTTATTTTGGCTTTCACAAAAGAGTTTTCAGCTTCTTGTTTTGCTTCTGTTTGCTGTCAGTAGAGGTACCTTTGGCTGAAAGTCCCTATACTTTGACATAAAGCACCTTAAAACTGGACAAAAGCAAACCCCATCAGCCTTGCTCTGCCGTAGCTTCCTGAATCCGTCCAAGTTATCACTTACTCCACTGAGATGAATACAGAGGAATAAAGCACAGCTATTTAGAATGATTCTTCAGTGCAAATAGATAAAAGCAGAATATAAAAACACAGATCCTCCGGGACTTTGAAAAGCCATTTAAAAAAGGAAGAACAAACTTACCTTTTAAGGTATGTTTATTTCTTAAATAATCCCTCTGACTTCAGACTATTTTTGGTTCTGGTATCCTTTTAATTAATTAATCACAGTATTTGCACATCTTGAATGCTTCATGTTAATGTTTCACTCCCTTTTGCAGATTGATATGCTGTGAGATTTTAATGAGAGCCATTTCTCATGTTTTTATGCAGAATTATTATACAGAGGAGAAAGTGATAATAATTCAGACTTCTGTTAATTACACATCTAATTATTCTTCGAAATTTATTTAGAATTCTGTCTTCCAGCAGGCCTTGTTTCATTTATCACAGCCAGATTGGAAATACAGCTTGAATTAATTGTTTTCTGTAATCAACCATATTTTAAAACAAAAATTGAATATATTTTAGCCCCAAATACTCTCCTCTCTTATAGCCATTCAAACAAACAAATAAAACTAGTAGAAGAACATGTAATAGCTTTGTTTTTCCATAATAATAATAATTCCTAAAGAAGGTTGAATATTCTCACAGGATAGCAAAAAAAAAAAAAAAAGAAAAAGAAAAGAAAAGAAAAGCTTCATTAAGACAAAATCTATTTATAGTCAGAGGGTCTTTTATTTATTTATTTATTTATTTTTTTTCTGAATGTCGATCAGCTATTTTATATTAAAAGTTTGCAAATAGGAAGCCTCACCTCTAGAGGCATAGCAGTGCCATTACTCAAAGAGAATAACTGTTCTTTCAAGGGTGAAAGAGAAAGAAATATCTATTTCTGATGCCATTAGATTCCCACTTGTGAACTCTGAAACCTCTTGTTTATCACTGTATTTCTACCGTGCTGCAAACTTATCTGAAACATAGTGTGCTCAAAGATCTCATCTCGAAAATAGTGTTTTCAGGGAAAACCTCTTTAATGAAAATCATCTTTAGAAAGTTACTACTATGCATAATATCACGTCTGTCATATGGGATAACGTTGTTTTAACCACAGTAATCAATCCAGAAGCAATTTTAGGGTGACAGAAAGAGGTTTAGACATAGATACTTCACTAGGTAGGGATCATTTATCTACACGTCCTTGTTCAGATGTATATAAATGAATACAAAAATCCCATATGTTACAGATTAGTTTGAAATGACAGGCAGATCTTGGCTGCAGAAAGCAATAATATCTTCACAGAAATATTTCCCCTGTAAGTAGTGGCTCTGTAACCTGACTGATAGGAAATGAAAAGGTGCAGTACTGCATATTTAACATTTAAGAAATACAGTTTGTCTTATGATCAGATACATTTGCCTTTAACACCAGTCCCTTGTGACCCCCATTCCCTTCCCAAAGCATTAGCTGCCGGAGATGCCCTTACACTTACCTGTGTGCCTGGCAGGAGATGAAGAAGTTGAAAGCACCAAAGTTCTTGTGACAATCTGCCACTAATATTTAGCTAACTTGGAAATAATTGCATTCTTCCATCTTTCAGCCTTCTCAGTAAGTAAAAGCCGGTGATGGATGCCAGCAGCCTTGTTAAAATATCACTGTAATCTCTTCAAGCTCTGGAGATTGCTCAGAAAGCCGAGTCCGTAAACATGCTGCAGCTTCCCAGTAGATCAGCACTTTCCAAGTGGGGATATGCCTTCCTATTTCAATATTGCACTTTGAAGAGAATTCTACCTTTCTTCATTTCAGTGGAAGGATGCAGTTTTTGAAAGCAAATTCTACAGGAATAAAAGAGTTTAAAATATTCCAGCTTTCTCACATTTAGTAG
Organism: Tympanuchus pallidicinctus; assembly: GCF_026119805.1. Classification (NCBI taxonomy): domain Eukaryota; kingdom Metazoa; phylum Chordata; class Aves; order Galliformes; family Phasianidae; genus Tympanuchus; species Tympanuchus pallidicinctus. The sequence continues at coordinate 45,382,373 of NW_026294747.1, read as the reverse complement.
TTAAGATTTTTGGAAAAGAGATAGCTGTAAGACTTGTTTTTGGTTGTCGCTTTTTCCTATTAATATAAAAAAACTTCAAATAGGGAAGGAAGAAGCAAAGAAGAAGATATAACAGTTCAAGAAGCAGCAGTCAAGAATGGGTGTCCTGTGATTGCTCTGAGTTAATACTCCTCAGGGGGAGATGAAAAAAGCACAAATACAGCAAAATCTGTCTTACAGAGTAAAAATCTGTTGTATAAGCCAGTCTCTAGCAAAGTAAAACAGCGTGTGTTCTTCCTCTGTTAATTTCTAGCATGCCAGAAAGCAAAGGAAATTAGGAGCTTTCTGCTGATTTGTAGCAGGTAGGGAAAGAAAATTCAGTATATATATATATACCATAATTATTTCTGCTCCCCCTAGAAATGCGTTAGAGAGGCCCAAAATCTCCCAAAGATATGGATGTGAAAGCTGCATTTACCAGCATCACAGAGCATTCTATCATTACCAGTATTATCAGGGGGCATATGTGGAGAATGATCATTTAATAATGCGGCATCCCATAGATAGAAATAAACATATTCAGGAGTGCTCTTTCATTAGCCAAAGCACACGTGGGCTTTGAACTTTGGAAAATATGACTATGAAGGCTGTTACAAGAATTGCAAGTGACTATTTTTTAATAGCTGAACCAATTAGTGACACCAAGTGATGGCAACTTCAGCCTAAAATGCCTAATTCAAATCCCACTGAAGCCCATGAAAATAGATTCTGGAGGCTGCTGATGAGGGCTTTTGCCAGCTGGCTTCTGTCTCTCTGGGCATCACTACGCAGAGAGACCACAAAGTCACCAAAAATATCTCAGAATGAGCTGGTTGAAAGCCTGTTGTGACCTGTAACTCACAGGCATACCAGTGTAATTCTGGCTCTGAATTTGCTCAGATAATGTATGTCACACAGACACGTGCTTGTTCCCTTCAGGGCCAAAAAGAAAACATCCCACTTATTTGTATGATGAGTCCAGTCACAGACCAAAATGCCACTCAGCCATGTGTTAGTCAAGCATAATACAAAGAAATTCCCCAGCTGCAAAAATTTAAAGTCCAGCTGTCATCTTTTATACTGACCACCTGCAATGCCACCAAATCTTGCATGACACAGAGTTCTTGAATTTAAAACTTCCCAGTTATTAACATCACTGCAGCAAAGCTTGATCTAGCTCTTTTCAGTCAGTGAAAATATAACATTCTGGAAAAAAAAAAAAAAAGTAAACCAAATTTTCCTTTAGTCCAGTTGTTAGGGAGGTTGAAGCCAGTGTGCATCTGTACTGTATACTGACAATATGAAACATGGGGGAAAAAAAAATCAACCCACTATATTTCACATTTGAAACACAGACAAAGTACAGCAAATCCTTGGCTAAGAAGGAGCCTCTGGATAGCTCAGGGCTCTGCCTGAAAAATCTGTACCACTAAGCTTAATTTGTGTACTCCTTCCTTTGCCATATTCACTATTCTGCATTTTGCTGCAATTCAAGTATGTGCATGGAAAATACTCCGCCCTCTGATGATGCTTTAGCTGCTGATTCTGTGTAGGGGAAGAATTTGCTCCTATGTCCATAAGCACCAGATATGCTGACAATTCCCTCTGTCTCTTATGCCCAGGTGGAAAGGTAAGTTCTCTTTCTGGACACTCAGCAGCCCCACTCCCTCTGTAAAAGCCTCAGGTAGAGAGTGGTAACAGGGTGCTAAGCATTATAGAGGAAACGCTAGCCTATTATTCAGTTCAGCAACTTTCTGTGACATCCTGATTTGGATCAGCTCTACTTCTAGGTCCATACGAAAATCTCCCTCTTGTGTGAATTGCAGTCTGGCTAGGTTACTGCTCCTTTCAGGAGCCTTTCCACTAGCAAAGAGCTCCCCTCCAGCCAAACTACTAAAAATGCATCACACACATTACCCTATGATAGAAAAAAAAACACTAACACCATTGCACCATCATTTATATGAAAATAAAGTGCAACATTTCTATACCAAAAGTTGCCACCACCGACATATATATATCTTCCAGTGTAGTAGACTGTTACCACTCCCTGCGCTGTTGCTGCAACAGAGTTTGTTGTGTTACATGGAAGAATTCTCAATGTCCATCCTGTTTTCAGCTCATATCTAATTTTTAAATATGTTCTTCAAGGTCTCTACATTTTTAGCATGCCCATTTGGGGTTCCTCGTATGAGAAATATTTGAAGATGTCTTGTTTTAAATGGATGGACATCTTGGACTACTGAAAGGCTGGACAGATTTAACAGTGGGCAGTAGGAGAAAGAAAAAAAGAGACCAGATATCAGTAACTGCTGTCAGAAATAAAAAGTGGCCATGAAATTTGTCACTATCGTCTTGAGCATCAAAAAATTTAATGTTTAGCCACTACAAAGCAGATCTGCCTCTAGAAATTATTTTGAATGTCTGAATTACCCCTCTTCCATAAAGTCCAACACTCCTTGTATAAAAATACTTGCCTGATATTTTGCAGCTTGAAGAAAAAATATCTTTTATATGGCACAAAATACTCCCAACACTCACAGATACATTTTAGGAATAGAGGTCAGTGTGTTTATGTTCAAAAGCTTAGGATATGAATAACACTGCAGGATCTACAATGTTCTGTGCAATATGGCATTTCAGCTCCAGACTGCAAAAAATGGAATTTGTTCCAAAGGTCATTTTTGCATGAGAAGGTGATATTATCCTTGCAGAGAGCTTATGGGTATCTCTAACGGGTATCACTAATCCTGTGACAGTCAATGTGTCCTGGGAAGGACTCTGAGCATCTTCAGTTCCCCTTGAAAGTACTGAGGAACTGAACACAGCTCCTCAGAAAGACAGGATCCTAGCAAGCACATTATAGTGTTACATTGTTATTTAGGTTTTCACACATACAATTCTAACACACACACAAAAAAACCCTGCTTTGACAGATGAAGATAAATTCATTTTAAATATTACATGCATCTTACTGAGCACCAGAGACCTTCAAATATACTTTTTCCTTGAATCCAGTTCAGAGAATCGCAGCCAAAGCAATTCTCTCCATGCATCTTGGCAAGTTATTTGCACTAAATAATACATCCTGCCCAATTTCCTTGGTGAAATTTAATCAAATGACAAAACGGTCCCAAAACCTAGAATAAAATGCTAAAAAAAAAAGCATAACTACTAAAAGTTAACACTGTCCATGGGCTACAGTTTTGAAAGAAGAAATAATAAATCTGGAACACATAGAGTAAAGGAGGGGTGAAAATCCATGTCTTTAATGTTTATACTACTTTTATGTTTAATCATTTCCTATACATAAGAAGGAGCATCAGTACACCTAGGATTTGGCTTTGGCTGAAGTTCAGATGTACTTTAAAACAACTATTTATGATTACTTCTAACTGTACCAAGAGCAGAAAGAAATTCAGGAACTGTGTTTGGTTTTAATTAAGTTTGCCTGTCTGCTGAAATAATTCCACTATGTCAGATATAAAAAATCAGTTCTAATGCTACAGAGCTGCCATTGGACTACCTTCAGGTAGTCACCTGGAGATTAAAGTAGATCACGTTCCCTGCAAAGAGAGCAGACCGTGTACATGAACACAGCTAGATCATGCCGATGCAAGTACAAACATCAGTCTAAACTGGCAAAAAAACTGGATAGTCCTGTGCTTACACTATGAAAGTGCCCCAACATCTAAGACAATCTTGAAAAAGGGACAGCATTTTTCTTGACCAGCAAGAGTCAGAAGCTGCCCTACATCACCGTCACCAAAGGAAAATGACTCTGATCCCACAGCTTCTTTAAGAGAAGGCTGCAACACATTTGCTGCAGCCATCAGGCTTTTTGATTAATGGAGGTTCACTGTAATAAGACATCAGGATACTTGGACATAAAGGCATATTTTTGCTCAGGCTTTTATGAACTCTGTAAGGTCCAAGCATGAATCACATTCAGAAATGAGCTAGGTCAATCAGCTCTTGAAATAACTCTAAAGTGCTCTATCACCTCTTAGCCCCTAAAGATAAAAGATAAACTTCAAAATGCAGATAGACAGAGAAAGAAGAAACTGTTAAGGGCCAGGTCAGGGATTAAAGTATTGTTGGAAAGGCTTCGGGCAAAGAAGAAACAGAAATGTAAGAGAAAAAAAAAAGCAAGAAGAAGGTATTCATGAGGAGGGTAAAACCTGACAGCATTGAAACACATGGAAAAGGACAAAGGTGTGTAGCGAATAGCCTAGAGTCCTGGCAGGAGCTGTAAGGAATTGGGTACGAGGGAAGAAAATTGCCCAAACTGCAAATTGATCATGCTGTGGATTTAACTTCTTGGATGAAATTATCTGCCAATTCACTCTCCAGGAACCACTGATGACAACTGAAAAAAGGTAAGCATTATCTTATTTAGTCATCTGTCTTTTTAAACAATCCTAGAAAACTTTTCGGGACTGAGATTTGATTGAAGAATTTCTCTGAAAGCATCTATTTCAGTTCTTAAGTGTTTGCTATGTGATATAAAGGTTCCTGGGATTTGAACATTGCAGACAAAGGTGTGTTCTTTCAAATCCAGTTGGAACAATTTCAGAAAATACTGCTCCACACTTTCCACACTACTCATAAATTAAAAGTCACCACCAAGAAGCCATCAAAAGAACAATGTAAGGTTAGCCGTTTTGTATCACATCACCATGGATTAGATATACTCTTATGGGGATATATCATTTCTCAGATTACGAGAATGGCAATTTACACTCATAGTTGGTCCTCAGGAGTTCATCTAGTCAACCATCAGCTATGATTTGGTTTTGCCTGCATGCCCGCAACACCCAGGTTTCTCTCAAGCATAGCTGTATGAACAGTCTTTTGTTAATATACGTGTCTTGAACAGATGTGATAAATTTTATTGCTCTTTCTTTTCAATTTTTTCTCCACTTTGTATCTTCAGGAAAAGACAGTGCTTAAATATGAATGTATGATAACCATTCTCACCATATGCTGTATTGCTTTTTAAACCACAGGTAAGAAACTTGCAGATATTTTGTATCATTAGTTGTTTGATATGCATTTCATAGGAAAGATGTTGAGGGTTTGCAATAAAGAGATGGCATGTAAAATACTCAGTCCATTCATCACAACATATACATTATGGACATCCTGTGACCACAACCCTGTCTTCAGCACTTTTACACAGCACACGTGGTAACGCATTTGAAAAAGTTAAAACAAAAAAAAGAAGTACATTTGCATCTAAAGTAACTCATTAAAATAGAAGAACCATCATATATCAGCCAATCTACGTATAAAAATAAAGAGTATATCACACGTCTGAACTAGACAGTGAGCATTCTATGTAAACACACTCCTGTTCCTGTCATGTTAGAAACAATCCAGAAAGGTTAAAAGGACTTCTCTACAAAATCCCTGCTATTTTTACCTCCTTTTCATCATCATAACTCAATTTCATTTCAGCTTGCAGCTTTTGAAGGGAGCACTTGAGAGCAGTATTTGAAAACTGAGAGCTAGTATTATCATCATTACCCATATGCAAACTAGATATTTTCCACAAAGAGATATTGTGAAAGAGATATTGTGATGCTTTATTACAATTAGTAAAATGCACTGTCTAAAGTAAAAAATAATATGCATAAGAAAATTTTACCTTTTCAGTCTGCTTCTAGAGTGTCATTCATATGCTTTAGTCTTTTTTATTACTACAGAGTCTACTGCTGTTTAGTCTATAGCTTGTAGAATCCACCCTCTAAATACATCAAATACTTTCCAGAGAATTAAATAATATGTTTTTCTCTACCTACACTGGATCTTAAATTTCAGTTTTACTAAGGGATTGTTTAAATTCCGAACATTCCTAAATAGTTAAATTTTGCAAAGTACTTTAGCAACTGGTTTCAAAGGAATCATAAAAACTCAAGCTTTTCTATTTTCCATAAGATGTGAAAAGTACAAATTCTTGTGTGGACAAAGCATTTTTTCTAAATTCTGTATCTAACTACGTAATTTATTTTTCATTTTTACATTTCTCGTACAAACGATGATAAATAATTTCTTTTAGGTCTCTTGTTAGAATCTACTCCCATATTCTTAACAGGGGGAAAGAAAGACTAATTTCTTTGTATTTAACAGAAAAGTTCTAATAGACAATGTGTTTTTAGTTGATTACAGTAAAACTCAAGTATTTTGACAAGGACAACAGTCAAAGGCTGGGTACTTTCAGCTGCTTCAAAATATAAGTGGAGCTAATGCATTACCTTGTAATGCAGTCATAAGAATGAAATTTATAAGAAATACTAAAGCCAAGATTCTATGAATGCTTGGATTGAAGGTTTTGGAAAGACTTAGCTCAGCAAAGACACCGGAGAGCATCATCCAGTTTCACATCCGTACACTGACTGCCCCTGGCAGCCCCTAGGCAGGGACTCCTCATTTCAGGTAGCTCTGCTCTGATGCTCACTGCTGTGATAGGGGGCTTGGGTGCTTGTCTTGGTGTATGTGTGTTGTCACATCAAATCCTTTTTAAAGGATTTGTTTTACAGACACATAGCTAGACCTACTGGAAATATAAATGAGTTTCATAAACTTGGAATTATTTTGTATTAGGGGATACAATTTTTAAAAGTTACATCCCTTAAAAAAACCATCCTGTTTCCATTCTGGCATATGAATTTTCATCTATCTTAAAATAACAAATATTGGATGGAAAAGATCTTACATTCTGTGAAGAAAATATCATCTCTCATGAAAACAAAGATCTTAAAGTTCCTTTGGTCTGGATGGGTTCATTTCCTTGTAAAAGCATGCATTTTAGTCTGCAATTAGTTTTAGATAATAATATTATTCTTTGCTAAGCATTTTCGGTGATGTACCCAGTGCTCATTCTATCAAATGGTTTCCATAAAATATTTTTAAGATGGCAGATTAAAAAGCCAAAATTTAGTCAGTGACAGTATTACTACTGCATATACAGTTTCAATACAACCATGTGTATATGCTATTTTGAATATCATTTTCACCTAATTTTCCTCCTTTTCAAGGGAAACAATAGATCATATCTTCTGCTGGAAAAATTGTATTGAAGTCATTGGAGTGATAACAACAAACACTTTGACTCAGAAGGTATCAGAATTCAAATGCTGTAATACTGACCAACTACTTAGCAGAATAAGTATACATCTCGTTCAGCTCTCACTGAAAAGCAAAACAAAAACAAAAACAACAAAACCCTGTTTACCAAGGGCATATTGATATTCTTCTGTGCCCCAGGAGGAATAGAAACCTGCTCAAATGTTGAAGTAAATAGAAAACAATGCTGTTGTGTTTTGGGTCTGGGCAAAGACAAGGTTGATGAAGCACTTTCTGGAAACCAGCAATAACCTGAAGAGCAGAGGACAGACTTGCTTTGTAATGGAATTCTTTTGTCACCAAGACAGCCACAGGGAAAGGAAGGCAGCAGGAAATCATCAATGGCAAAATCTTGAAATGTTCTTGTGACATTTCTGTTTCTATAAAAGGTAAATAAAGCAAATAAACGAAGACATCTTCTGGGTGTCCTTGTAGAAACTATGAAAGAACTGGTTGAGAATGTACGGATGAAAAGTAACTTGCAGTGAGTGACCATGAGGCAGATGTCAGAATTGACTATACTCAGTTAAAAAGGAGAACAGAAATACCATAAATCATGGACAGCAGAGTGCAATGAGATCAGGAGGTGGAAGTCCTGATTTTTATACGATGTCACCAAAAATAAGAAAAGGAACTGGGGAGAGCTCTTACTGTTTAAAAAATAATAAGACAACTCATGGGCACAAATTATCCTGAAGTAGAGTATCAGTATTCCAGGGATAAAATCAGAAAGGCAAAATATAACTTGTGAAGTAATAAAATGCATGAGAAAATGCTCTGTTTTTCTCTAGTTGCAGGAGATTAAGACAAATGTTGGTCTATTCCTCAACAGGAGTCTTCAGAAGGTTACAGTGTTAACGATATGAATTCATGAAAATGTCAGCATAGCACCTGGGACAGAGAGATGAGTAATAAAAAAAAAGCAGTGACAAACAGATTGGAAAATAGGCAAATTAGAGGTTTTTTTGGAATTCAACCTCCATGAAAACTCTGTGGGCATTTTACCTTTGCCAGCTTTTTATCTCAGGGATGATAAATGATTACATTTTTGAAAATTTGTTCTAAATAAATAAAGCTCCGCATCATCAGGAAAAATAAAATCCCACATCTACATAAAAAAAAAAAAAAAAAAAAAGAGGAGAGAGATGTTAAAGAGGAGAAAAAGGCACTTAGCTTAATTTGAGTTCTGTAGAAATCCAGTAATAGTCAAAAATAATTCACAAACACCAAGAAACAGCAATGATACAAGGCAAGTGCCTACACAGGACTTTTGAGAACAAATCATATCAAATAGATCTAATTTTTTTATTTATTTATTTTTAAGAAAATGATTAGAACTGTACTATATGATACACTATACTATATGATGCAACAGTGGAAAATTAGTAGACAAAAATATCCATAAGAGGATAAAATTAAACTTCACTCAGATGAGTACCCTTTCTCTGACAGTATTCACTATTAGATGCCAGGGAAGAACTTTAAAATATATGATAATGATTCACTATTTCCTGTGGTAGGCTGTCCTGACTTGGAGAAGAACACAGCTTAATGATTTTCCATGATGGAAGCTGTATCTAAATCTATATTGAACATTCCATTCAAAAAATGAAGGATATTTAAATAAAATTCCAAAGAAATGGGCTCTAGGTCTGTTATAATACTGTATTTTTGTAAATATCTTGCATGATGGTATAGATAGATTTATTAATTATGAAGATCTTACCAACACAGGAGAAGTTTCAAGCACTGTTAGGGTTGGGACTACAACACCAATAAACTTGAGAAACTTCCCTGAAGAAATAGGATTCATTTTGTGGGGGAAGGAAATGTAAAGTCACATTACAGACTTGGATTACACTACACAGACAGAGAGTAGGGAATGACAGAACTGCTCTGCTGTAAAAGGTTTGAGGATTAAAGCAGATCAAATCTGAGCATGTGCCAATTACATCCTGCCTAAACGAAAGGCTGTCTGCAAGGGCTGGTGCAGTATTCACTGGTAGAGTACACTGTCATTTACAAGCATTATTCCTCAAGAAAAAACTAGGCCACCTGGAAGAAGTTCAGTAGGAATGATAGAACTCATGACTACTTCATTTAGGAAAGTTTGAAGGGGTCATTTAATCTAAAGGAAAGAAATCTGAAAGGAGATTTAAAAGTTTTCAGCTGTACAAAAAGTTGCTGTAAGGTAGAGACTAAGCAATTGTCTGTGGCCACTGGGGTCAAAACAAGAAATTGCACATTTAAATACCAACAAGGGAAATTTAAAGTCAGGCACTGCAAAAACATTAGAACAACAGCAACAGCCCAAAACAGCAGCTCAGCTTCCATCATTGTAGTTTATCAAGGAAGAAGTTAGGCAAGTGTATCTAAAATGTGGCTTAGACAAAAATGACATAGCTTCAGATAAGAAGTATAGTATCCTGAGTCCCTTCCTGATTTATTTTCTGTGAATCTATCACTTGTATGCTATACACTTTTGTTTAAAAGAAAATACTTACCAGCAATAGATATGTTTGATTTTCAATTACTTCTACTTGAAGATAAGAGTTGTTCCTATGAAATAGTCTGTCTTGCAACATATAATTATTTGCACTTATGCAGAAATTGCTGACCAAGATTTACGTTTTTTCTTCTAGGCAGAAATTAGATTACATGGTTCTAATGGCTTCTTCTGGCCCTAGCATTTCTAACACTATGAACAGATAAATATCTGCTCGACATTTTCTCAGTATGCTATTGAAGATACTACTGAATCTTTCTTTCACAGCTTTGTACCACAATACTAAACATGAGTCCCTGAAAGGACAAGAAGTAGTTGGCTCAAATTGAAACACAATACAATACTGCAGAACATTGCATTATTGTTGTATTGTATTGTGCTGTCTGAATGTTGCAATGCATTCCCCAGAGATGTTAGGGACTTTCCATCCGTGGAGATATTCAAAACCCTGAGCAACCAACTGTACCCAGTCCTGCTTTGACCAAAGGCTTGGACAACACCATCTCCAGAAAGCCCTTCCAACCTCAGTCTCCTGTGATTCTGTGAATTGTAGATTGCAGAACACATTTATTACAGATCAGCCAAGTGAAAACTCGGAAGCATTCAAGAATGAAAGAAAAAAAGAAAAAAACACATAACTAGCATTTTCTCTCCAGTTCAGGTCCACATGGATGTTTTTCAGCTGTGCCCTAACTATTTTTGTTCCAAGTGGATTATTTTTCTAATGAAAATTAGGCTGTTTTCTGCTCTCAGAATGTGGGAAAGGGAACCAGTGAAAGTAAAGTTACCTGCTTTGTAAGATGTCAGCACATATAAAGTAATGTAAAAACAAGTAGATCTGGTAAAAAAGGAGAACAATAAATTTGGAGTTATAAACATCAACTTAGTGCAATAGAATAAATATTATGAAATTATAAAACACCAAAACTAGAAGTTGACAATGGAGCAGCGTTAAAAGTAAAATGAAGAAAATACTGGAAAACATTCAGTACACATAGAAAGACAGAAAATGAAGGTGAAAACTGAAAGAACTGGCTTCCATGGCTCCATGGGGGATGCTGTCACATTCTAGCCCATCTCCCTATTCAGGCTAATTTTTCAAAATAAAGATCTCTTATTCTTATCTGAAAAGATAAAAAGATCCTTATTCTGATCTAATCCATAAGAAGAAACCACTAACAAAGGAAACATGAACAATCCATCCCCATGATACAAGGAAGAGTTTGATGCTTCTCGAGGGGGAGGAGGGGGGGAGGGGGCAACTATCAGTAAATACAGCTAATCGTGGGAAGTTTCAGCAGGAAAACGAGTAGCCCCTTCACTGACACTGTGCACAAAATTTATGCACTTACCAACTGTCTCCTGGAAGTCAGCATTTACATAATCTATTTTGGAAACAGAAGACTTGTTCATTCATTGAAATGGATGAAAAAAAGGGAATGGTCACTGTAATTTATGTTATAGATTAGGAGCTTAGTGCTTTCATCCAGGATGCAGAAACTCTGAATAAAAAAACCTCCAGCTTGCTGTTTCAAACTCAAAATTTATATCTTTCACCAGCATAGCTTAACATTATGGTCGAAAGGCTGGGAATAGCCTTTCTGAAGAAGCTGTGTCATTTCATAGTTAAGAATACGGCGTTCTTATACGTTAACAAATTAACAACTAAAATTTACTAACAAATTGGGAATGTAATTTCATTTGGAAATGAAAAATAAAGGCAAAGTGGCTATTAAAGAGAATTCATCTGTGAATGGCAAATTGATTCCTAGAGCAAATGCACTCATTTTGCTCAAAGAAAGGATGTGATCTCTGACAGTTGGATAAAACTAGTAGGAAAATAATTGGTTGATAAATCAGTGTAATTAAATTTCATACACGTGAGTGCTACTGCACCTCAGTCTTCAGTGTAATAAGGCCAGCCCTGTAGCACAGAAGCAGGATATAAATCTCAGCCGTTTAGTCTCTGAAAATTTATTATTGAAAGAAAAAGTGCACCTTTTCACTGAATCACAGAACTGTAGGGATTGGAAGGGACATCTGGAGATCATCAAGTCTAACCCCCTGCTAAAGAAGCTTCCCTATTGTAGGTCACACAGGAAAGCATCCAGGCAGAATTTGAATATTGCTGGAGAAGGAGGCTCCACAACCTCCCTTGGCAACCTATTCCATTGCACTGTTCTCCTCAAAGTAAAGAAGTTTTTCCTCATTTGTATGGAACTTTCTACATTCCAGTCTGTGCCCCTTGCCTCTTGTTCTGTCGCTGGGTACAGTTGAAAAGAGGACTCATCCACTTGACTCCCTCCCATCAGATATTCATAATCACTGATAATATAATGTCCTTCCTCAGTTTTCTCTTTGCCAGGCTTAACAGTCACAGGTCTCTCAGCCTTTCCTCGATTCTTGGGTGGTGAACAATTGTTTTATGCATCACTTGTTTTGTGTATATATATATATATATATACACAAAAATTATTACTGTCATTTTTCTCTTTCTTTTCTGTTCCAGTAAATAGTTTCTATCTCAACCCATAAGTCCAATCTTTTTTTTTTTTTTTCCTGATTCTCTTCTCCATCCCACTGGGCAGCAGGGAGCAAGAGAAAGTCTGTGTGGTGTTCAGCTGCTTGTCAGCTTAAACAACAATGCAGTTGTCTGAAAGTAGGTGTCCCTGTACGCACAAGTTGTTCACACTTTCTGCCATACTCTGCAGATAGCAGATGCTATCCTATGCGACCCAGAGAATGATTCAATTTACCCTAGCTTAGAGAACCAGCAGCTCCTTAGCTGAGTCACTCGCTCAGCTCCAGTGACTCCATGCTAGACCTCTATTGACTCTAATAAGGGCCTACACAGAGGGAGGCAGTGACATTTGTGATGAGACAGAGTAACCTGCTGTCCTCCCACTGACAGTGGGTCTCCTAGGCCCATCAGGATGTCATGCATACCCTAAGGCATCTGAAATAACATAGTTCTTTGCATGGAGGTGACTGCAGAAAGCCTATAGCCCACAGATAGGCTCCTACATGCAGGCATAACAAATTTAGATATTTCAGATGACAGTTGAATGCCTGGAATTTAGAAACTTAAACAGAAGTTTTAGCTGGAAAGGCAATGTTACTGCCATAGTATATGCAACACTGGTAAGAAGTGGCTTATGATGGTTTCTACTCTGTAATTGAAGAGGACACAAACCAGAGAAAACACATCAGAAGCTCATTCATATATATCCCTCAAGAGTACAAGAATACATTGCATCTGCTGTCTCCAGAACTGGCCAAGCAGAAAGCACCAGTAAATACTTTTCAAAAGGGTTACAGAAGAGTGATTTCAGGGCTTTAGAGTCATTTTGAAGGATATCATAGGATATAATCATAGAATCATTAAGATTGGAAAAGACCCCTAAGATCATTTACTCCAATCATCAAACCATCACCACCGCGCTCACTAAATTGTGTCCCTCAGTGCTATGTTTCTTGAACACCTGCAGGGACAGCGACTCCACATCTCCTTGGGCAATCTGTTCCAATACCTCACCTCTCTTTCTGAGAATAAATTTTTCCTAACATCTGACCTGAACCTACCCTGACACAACTTAAGGCCATTCCCTCTCATTCTATTGCTGTTACCTGGTAGAAGAGGCCAACTCCCACCTTGCTACAACCTCCTTTCAGGTACTTGTAGGGAGCAATAATATCCCCCTGAGCCTCCCCTTCTCCAAACTAAACAATCCCTTTTCCTCGGCTGCTCCCCATAAGGCTTGTGTTCCATACCTTTTACCAGCTTTGTTGCCCTTTTCTAGACAAACTCTAGGGCCTTTTTGTCTTTCTTGTAGTGAGTGGCCCAAAAGTGAACATAGCACTCAAGATGTGGCTTCACCGGTGCCAAGTACAGGGGGACAATCACCTTCCTCCTCCTACTGACAGCACTATTTCTGATACAAGCCAAGCTGTTGTTGTCCTTCTTGGTCACCTGATCTCACTGCTGGCTCATGTCCAGCCAACTGTCAACTAAAACCCCAGATCTATTTCTGTGATGCAGCTTTCCAGACACTCTGTCCCAAGACGGTAGTGTTACTTGGAGTTGTGACTGAAGCACAGTTCCTGGCACCTAGTCTTGTTGAACTTCATCCCATTGGCCTCAGCCCACTGATCTAGCCTGTCCTGATTCCTCTATGAGGTCTTCCTATCCTCTACCTATATGGTCACCTTTAGACAATCATGAGTTAACTCACTCCACATTTCATATCAGCTCTCATTTGAAAGCCATCCCAATGCATTATTGCAAGATAGTATTTGAGCTAAAAAATCATGTCGGCTTCTTCGTTCAGGCTTAGTAGATGGCAAATTTGGATACACTGCTCTAGTTAACTCTACTAACTTATACTTGTGCTCCACTAACTCAGAGCACAGATGGAGTTTGTAAGTAACCCTTAATCATTCAGATATATTCAGACACTTTGGCGCTGACAGAATCACAGAATCACAGAATCACAGAATCACCAAGGTTGGAAAAGACCTTGGAGATCATCCAGTCCAACCATCCATCTATCACTAATAGCACTCACTTAAGCCATGTCCCTCAAAACAAAATCCAAATGTTCCTTGAACACCTCTAGGATCAGTGACTCCATTATCTTCCCGGGCAGCCCATTCCTGTGACTGACCACTCTTTCAGAAAAGTAGTATTTCCTAACATCCAAGCTAAATCTCCCTGGCCGCCAATCTTCCACTTATGGAAGAATGAAAAAGAATATTGGCAACAAAATGAAGAGTCTTCAGGCAACGAAATGACAAGACTCATGAGGGACCCTTGAGATCTGAGGCACTGCATCCAGACAGAACAACATCAGTCCATATTTGACAAAGAAAAAAAAAAGAAGAGAAAAATAAAACGGAAGTTGTCTTTGCTTAAAAGATAATTAAAGCAAAAAATAGTAGTTTTTATCAATTATCTAATATGGAAAAGATCATCTTCCTAAACCAAATTCCCTATAGATCTTCAGATAAAGTTATTACCCAAGTGGTTTAGTGACCTCCTAACTTTACTATCAGAGTCTTTTTGTGGGTATTGACCACAGTACATGTGATTATGGAGGCAGGTTTACACGGGTATATTTGCAAAGAAATTTATTCATTAAGTGGTTAGCTATTCTATTAGATTCAATTCTCCTAGACAAATTAGTAAGGTTTTTGAGCTTCTTCCCATCCTGCATCTTGTGAGCCTGCCATGTCTGGCAAAACCTGTAGTGTCCATCAAGAGAAAGAAGATGCACTGCAGACACTTGATTGCATCTTTTTTTCTTGCTTGACTGCAGTGACTGCTCTGAGAAGTAAACAATTGCTCAGAAAAATAAACTGCTGCAAATGTTCATAAAATGCTGCAAATGTTCACTTCGTTATAAACTTGTTCACCTTCTTTCCCTAAATAAGCTTGTCCAAATTTACCTTCCGATCCATATAATCCCAAGTGTTTTTCAGAGATCTCTCTCCTCTCCAGGCAGAGAAAACATTTCAATTTTGCTCCAAAACTGTTTTCTCTCTCTTCCAAAACTGTTCTCAGTGTCTATATTCGAGATCATTTGTTTTTTTGGTGTTTGTTTGTTTGTTTTTGATGAGGCATTTATTCTTGATATTATTTCCTGCTTTTGTTGTTTTTTGTTTGTTTGTTTGTTTGTTTTCAATCTCTAAAATAGTGTGAGAAAAAAACTGTATCTCCTGTTTTCAGAGTCAAAAGAGTAGCTGGTGTTAAAAGGCAACTACTTTTTTTATTATTTTTTTAAGTTTCTCTAAAAGAATACAGTTCTCAAGAACACTGCCTTTCAGGGTCAATACCGAATTTATCTTAGGGCACATGTGGGCTAGGACTGCAAGGGAAGACTAATGAGCAGAGCAGAAACATACCCTGTAATTTGTCATTGCAACAAAGCATAGCACAGTTATCAGGAATTTCAGGTGCATGTAGGCTTAACACAGTTACGTGGAAATAAATTCCTTGGTTTGTTCAGATAGAACTGAAAGAATGCTGGATCAAATAGTGAAAAGGGGTTGTTGTCACCTGTTTATGAAAATTGCCATTTTAATATATAACATATGTACAGTTTGGCTTTCTTTTGTGGTTGCATACTGAAATTCATTCAGTGCCTGCCCAAATGAGTTTCTGTGTTCTGTGTTATGGAAGACACAAGAAGATGAGGCATTTGGTTGTAGGTGTGGAGAGGTTAAACCACAACACTTTTTGCATGCTTGCCATGAAAAAAAAAGGAAAACTTTTAATTAGTTGGAATTTACTTACTTGAAGGGAAAAAAAAAAAAATGTTCTGCTTGTTTTTCCTTCCTGAGAAAAGACTAACATCAGCATCATCTTGTGAATAATTGGGCCATTGTCCCATTCTTGGTTTCCAGCTATCTGGAGTACAGTTAAGGCCGCTTTTTATTTGATTTTCCTCCCAGGGGGCCACTTCTCTACAGGAGAATTAAAGATATGCTGTGCTTACACATACATTTCTTGCAGTTCTGATAGCAGAGGAACAAGACCTGTTCTGAGTAAGCGCGAATAATAAACAACACTGCAAGTTGCTACTGGGGACTCACATGTCTGAGAGACATAACACCAAAGGCCAACTCCCTGCTGAGGGAAACAGATAGATTGCACAGGTTATTAGAGATCTCCACTGCATTCCAAGGATCTTACCACGTAATTAACAGGGGACTTTGAGAGCAAAATTCTAATTAAAATAAGTGGACATTACATAACCAAGCTTGAAAGGCAAATTTTCTGCAATATATCCCCTAGTGGCCAGAAACTGCCTTTATGTAAAACATTTATGCAGCCCGACCTCAGGAATTTAATGGCTGGGAGATGATAAGAAAATAACTTAGATTTTGGTATAAGGTGGTCAAATTAATTTCAAGGGCATATATATCAGTATTTAGAACCCTTGACTTCATCTTAACTCATATCAACATCAAGTCTCAGCTTTTCAAGAGAGGATGGATAAGACACGTCACTCAGCTGAAGGGAAAAACGTCACTGATCCATCTTTAGGTCTATCTTTAGTGTCACAGATGTGCTGATAATCTGTCATACTGCTGCAAAGTCCAGGAAAAGTGCAGCCTCATGCACCAGAAGTACTTCCCCAATGAAGGCGAACTGTGGAAGGACCAACATATGGTGCAAAAGTATACAGGGTGAAAAAGCTGGGGCTTTTCAGTCTGGAGAAGTCTCCAGCAAGACCTGATTGCAGCTTTTCAGTATTTAAAGGGAATATAAGAAAGAAGGGACAGACTCTCTGGTAGGGTCTGCTGTAATATTACAAGGGAAAATGGTTGCAAATTAAAAGAGGAGAGATTTAGATTGGATATAAACAAAAAGGTTTTTACAATAATGGATGGAACTCTGGCACAGGTTGCCCAGAGAGGTGGTGGAAGACCTGCTCTTGGAGATGTTCAAGGTCAGCCTAAATGGGGGTCTGAGCATCTGACATAACTGTAGGTGTCCCTGTTCAATGCAAGGGAATTTGACAAGATGAATTTAAGAGTCCCTTCCAACTCAAAGGATTCTATGATTCTATTTGTACACCCTATGTCTGAGACTGCTCTGCCAACTTCACTTTCAGGAGGGCCAACTTTCTAAGAAAAATATATCAACCATTAAAAGCTAATTTCACTGAGTGGGTGAATTCCACCAAGTTCTTTTAATTCTCACAAAGACAGTTTCATCTGTCCTTAATTTACCAATCTAACTTTCTAAAGCACAGAGTTTCATACAAGATGTTATTTTTATTGAATTTTTTATTACTAACTCATGTATTATGTGGTACTATGTGTAGTAAATCTTTATGACAATATCTCAAATTGCTATTCTGATATTATCTTCCTCTTGTACTCTCCTTTTTCTTATTCTTTATTATAGCGATTTATTATTATTTATTCCAGTATAACTAGAAGATACATCTCAATCACATGAACAGAAATATTTTAAAGACATATTTATCTGCTTTTTTCAACTACTTGTGCCAGCTCACGCAGACCATAGCGCTGGCTCTGTGAAAGTATCCATCTACTTTAGCTTTCCTTCTGCCTACAATAGAGCTTACTTCACCAGGAATTGTACTGGACCTCATCTGCAGAGCTCAGGCACTCATTCAAACATCAACTTGTCGAAAGTTGCTCATGGAAACAGGCTGAAAAGTTGTGAATTTTGTTGTTGTTGTTCTGGTATTGCTGATGGGCACCTATAAGCTAGAGCTCATGTTTGTGAACTCTTCAAATAGCAGGTTAATCATTAAGGCACACAGCAGGCTTATGTTCGGTTTGAACAACAAAGAGGAAGACCATATCTTTACAATCTTTTTAAAAAATAACACAGTTTGATAAGTTGACTAATTACAGAGTTTCACCAATACTATTCAAAATTAGGTGGAGCCCTATTAAACCTTTGTTTGTCGATATCAACTGAGAAACTGAGCTCCTGGAAGTGATCAATTATAGATGGAAGAGAAAAAATTCTCCACAATAATAACTATGCTAACTTGAAGAAAGACACAGACAAATCCATTTCATTTTATCATTTGAGTAGAAGGAATAAATTCAACACAGTAAGTCTCGTTTTTCTGATATAGATTTAAGAATGCATATAATATGAATGTAGAACTTACAAGGAGAAAGCAGAAAAATCTAGAAGGGAAGAAAGAGGTGTCAAAAAGCCATGCAAGCAAGGGACATTTGAAGCTTATCCTGCATTTTAGTTCTTCTTTATCACATCAGTAGAAGCCTGCAAATGTTAGAATTCAATAAAGAAACCTACTTAAATATTGGTGAAAAATTTCAGAAAAGGACAATTCAACTATTAGGAGAAGTAACAGAGTGAATGCTTATTTTCCACAGAACATTCTCTGTTCAAATGTCCCTAGAAAGCAAACCTCAGAACGAAAACAACAAATGAATATATAAAATGAATAACATTTTTGAGATAGCCCAGCCTAGGCCTGGCACTAGGAAACTATATCATCCCACAACAAGAAATATAATCTGAAAGATAATTGTTAAGAGAATTAAGGGCACGACTTGTCAGAGGATGACTGTTCTTAAGATACTGTAAGCAACATTTTATAGCTTAGCTCTAATTTCATAATTTTTTTTTTTTCCAATTCTTTGCTTTTCAAGACTGAACTTAGTATTTTGTGACTTTTGCTACTCTCCACTTACAGGTTCTATAGATACAACAGAATAATAACACCTTATATTAACTGGGTATGAGAGTATGAATACTCAATCAGTAAAACTGCAGCCTCAAGAGCTGCCAGTTACTGGCCCAGAAAAAGCCTTAATCTTTTACATAGCAACCTGACCTCCTGTTCTTCACTCCTGTCACAGAGTTGACCAGATCAATCTATGTCCGTGACAGGGGCGACAGGCCTCTGCCCTCCCCCCCCCCCACCCCGGTCCCACAAAAAATGGGAAGGAAGGAAGGGAGGAAAAGAGCAGCGGCAACAATCTATGGAGGAAAAACTTATTTTACTATAATATTGGAATACAAAATAATACAATATATACAATTTAATTGAAATTGAGATGAATGAATCAGACAAGATGAGAGAGAGAGTTCCCGGGACCGATTCAAACCTGAAAAGCTTGGAACGGCTAGGAAAGCACCCTCCAGCACCCACTGCCAAGCAGCAAGAGAGCGCCCCCCCCCACCCGGAAGGGCCAGATCCCGTGACTGCTGTAATGTACAGGGATAGGTAGCTGGGATTGGGGCAGTGACACTTTAATGGCCCGTACACTACATGATGTTTTGATGTGGAATACTGAAATCCAAAAACAAGAAAAGCAAAAAACAAAAACATAAAACCATGACATTCCACCCCTTATTCTACATCGTTACATCATGCTTAAAATATATATACATATATACAAACAAACAAAAAATGATTAAAATGCATACATGGCTATATACATATACATAGAATTAGTAACTGCACTCCCCCGGCATCAAGTTTCCTTGTGGTACACATTGAACATCCCCATTCTTCTGCATTACCCACCAAGTGGATCCTGGTCCCTGGGCAAAAACTGTACCACGGAGAGGTTTGCCCTTTCCAGAAGCTGGAAGAACCCAAACTGCCTTTCCTAACATGTTCTTTACATGTACAACAGGGACTTTATCTCCCTCTACGGTATGTAGGGAACTGGATTGGTTGGGACCATCACGATTGATAGATCCTCTGGTATTGACTAACCAGGTGGCTTCTGCCAAATGCTTCTCCCAGTGCTTAAATGTTCCACCACCCAGTGCTTTTAGCATCGTTTTTAACAATCCATTGTATCGTTCAATTTTACCAGAGGCTGGTGCATGGTAGGGGATATGGTAAATCCACTCAATGCCATGATCTTTGGCCCAAGTATTTACAAGAGAATTTTTGAAATGAGTCCCATTATCTGACTCAATCCTTTCTGGGGTGCCATGTCGCCACAGGACTTGTTTCTCGAGACCCAGTATGGTGTTTCGGGCAGTAGCATGGGGTACTGCAAATGTTTCAAGCCACCCAGTGGTTGCCTCCACCATAGTAAGCACATAATGCTTACCATTGCGAGATCGTGGCAAGGTGATATAATCAACTTGCCATGCCTCCCCATATTTGTACTTTTGCCATCGCCCTTCCTCCCACAGAGGTTTCATCCTCTTGGCTTGTTTGATGATGGCACATGTTTCACAGTTATGAATAACCTGTGCAATGGCATCCATAGTTAAGTCCACCCCTCGGTCTCTAGCCCATTTGTATGTTGCATCTCTCCCTTGATGACCTGAGGTCTCATGGGCCCACCGAGCCAGAAATAATTCACCCTTGTTCTGCCAGTCCAGGTCTATTTGAGCCACCTCAATTCTGGCAGCTCGGTCTACTTGATGGTTATTTTGCTGTTCTTCAGTAGCCCGACTCTTGGGCACATGAGCATCTACATGGCGCACTTTTACAACCATATTCCCTGTTCGGGCGCCAAAATCTGTCACAGAGTTGACCAGATCAATCTATGTCCGTGACAGGAGCGACAGGCCTCTGCCCTCCCCCCCCCCCCACCCCGGTCCCACAAAAAATGGGAAGGAAGGAAGGGAGGAAAAGAGCAGCGGCAACAATCTATGGAGGAAAAACTTATTTTACTATAATATTGGAATACAAAATAACACAATATATACAATTTAATTGAAATTGAGATGAATGAATCAGACAAGATGAGAGAGAGAGTTCCCGGGACCGATTCAAACCTGAAAAGCTTGGAACGGCTAGGAAAGCACCCTCCAGCACCCACTGCCAAGCAGCAAGAGAGCGCCCCCCCCCACCCGGAAGGGCCAGATCCCGTGACTGCTGTAATGTACAGGGATAGGTAGCTGGGATTGGGGCAGTGACACTTTAATGGCCCGTACACTACATGATGTTTTGATGTGGAATACTGAAATCCAAAAACAAGAAAAGCAAAAAACAAAAACATAAAACCATGACATTCCACCCCTTATTCTACATCGTTACATCATGCTTAAAATATATATACATATATACAAACAAACAAAAAATGATTAAAATGCATACATGGCTATATACATATACATAGAATTAGTAACTGCACTCCCCCGGCATCAAGTTTCCTTGTGGTACACATTGAACATCCCCATTCTTCTGCATTACCCACCAAGTGGATCCTGGTCCCTGGGCAAAAACTGTACCACGGAGAGGTTTGCCCTTTCCAGAAGCTGGAAGAACCCAAACTGCCTTTCCTAACATGTTCTTTACATGTACAACAGGGACTTTATCTCCCTCTACGGTATGTAGGGAACTGGATTGGTTGGGACCATCACGATTGATAGATCCTCTGGTATTGACTAACCAGGTGGCTTCTGCCAAATGCTTCTCCCAGTGCTTAAATGTTCCACCACCCAGTGCTTTTAGCATCGTTTTTAACAATCCATTGTATCGTTCAATTTTACCAGAGGCTGGTGCATGGTAGGGGATATGGTAAATCCACTCAATGCCATGATCTTTGGCCCAAGTATTTACAAGAGAATTTTTGAAATGAGTCCCATTATCTGACTCAATCCTTTCTGGGGTGCCATGTCGCCACAGGACTTGTTTCTCGAGACCCAGTATGGTGTTTCGGGCAGTAGCATGGGGTACTGCAAATGTTTCAAGCCACCCAGTGGTTGCCTCCACCATAGTAAGCACATAATGCTTACCATTGCGAGATCGTGGCAAGGTGATATAATCAACCTGCCATGCCTCCCCATATTTGTACTTTTGCCATCGCCCTTCCTCCCACAGAGGTTTCATCCTCTTGGCTTGTTTGATGATGGCACATGTTTCACAGTTATGAATAACCTGTGCAATGGCATCCATAGTTAAGTCCACCCCTCGGTCTCTAGCCCATTTGTATGTTGCATCTCTCCCTTGATGACCTGAGGTCTCATGGGCCCACCGAGCCAGAAATAATTCACCCTTGTTCTGCCAGTCCAGGTCTATTTGAGCCACCTCAATTCTGGCAGCTCGGTCTACTTGATGGTTATTTTGCTGTTCTTCAGTAGCCCGACTCTTGGGCACATGAGCATCTACATGGCGCACTTTTACAACCATATTCCCTGTTCGGGCGCCAAAATCTGTCACAGAGTTGACCAGATCAATCTATGTCCGTGACAGGAGCGACAGGCCTCTGCCCTCCCCCCCCCCCACCCCGGTCCCACAAAAAATGGGAAGGAAGGAAGGGAGGAAAAGAGCAGCGGCAACAATCTATGGAGGAAAAACTTATTTTACTATAATATTGGAATACAAAATAACACAATATATACAATTTAATTGAAATTGAGATGAATAAATCAGACAAGATGAGAGAGAGAGTTCCCGGGACCGATTCAAACCTGAAAAGCTTGGAACGGCTAGGAAAGCACCCTCCAGCACCCACTGCCAAGCAGCAAGAGAGCGCCCCCCCCCACCCGGAAGGGCCAGATCCCGTGACTGCTGTAATGTACAGGGATAGGTAGCTGGGATTGGGGCAGTGACACTTTAATGGCCCGTACACTACATGATGTTTTGATGTGGAATACTGAAATCCAAAAACAAGAAAAGCAAAAAACAAAAACATAAAACCATGACATTCCACCCCTTATTCTACATCGTTACATCATGCTTAAAATATATATACATATATACAAACAAACAAAAAATGATTAAAATGCATACATGGCTATATACATATACATAGAATTAGTAACTGCACTCCCCCGGCATCAAGTTTCCTTGTGGTACACATTGGACATCCCCATTCTTCTGCATTACCCACCAAGTGGATCCTGGTCCCTGGGCAAAAACTGTACCACGGAGAGGTTTGCCCTTTCCAGAAGCTGGAAGAACCCAAACTGCCTTTCCTAACATGTTCTTTACATGTACAACAGGGACTTTATCTCCCTCTACGGTATGTAGGGAACTGGATTGGTTGGGACCATCACGATTGATAGATCCTCTGGTATTGACTAACCAGGTGGCTTCTGCCAAATGCTTCTCCCAGTGCTTAAATGTTCCACCACCCAGTGCTTTTAGCATCGTTTTTAACAATCCATTGTATCGTTCAATTTTACCAGAGGCTGGTGCATGGTAGGGGATATGGTAAATCCACTCAATGCCATGATCTTTGGCCCAAGTATTTACAAGAGAATTTTTGAAATGAGTCCCATTATCTGACTCAATCCTTTCTGGGGTGCCATGTCGCCACAGGACTTGTTTCTCGAGACCCAGTATGGTGTTTCGGGCAGTAGCATGGGGTACTGCAAATGTTTCAAGCCACCCAGTGGTTGCCTCCACCATAGTAAGCACATAATGCTTACCATTGCGAGATCGTGGCAAGGTGATATAATCAACCTGCCATGCCTCCCCATATTTGTACTTTTGCCATCGCCCTTCCTCCCACAGAGGTTTCATCCTCTTGGCTTGTTTGATGATGGCACATGTTTCACAGTTATGAATAACCTGTGCAATGGCATCCATAGTTAAGTCCACCCCTCGGTCTCTAGCCCATTTGTATGTTGCATCTCTCCCTTGATGACCTGAGGTCTCATGGGCCCACCGAGCCAGAAATAATTCACCCTTGTTCTGCCAGTCCAGGTCTATTTGAGCCACCTCAATTCTCGCAGCTCGGTCTACTTGATGGTTATTTTGCTGTTCTTCAGTAGCCCGACTCTTGGGCACATGAGCATCTACATGGCGCACTTTTACAACCATATTCCCTGTTCGGGCGCCAAAATCTGTCACAGAGTTGACCAGATCAATCTATGTCCGTGACAGGGGCGACAGGCCTCTGCCCTCCCCCCCCCCACCCCGGTCCCACAAAAAATGGGAAGGAAGGAAGGGAGGAAAAGAGCAGCGGCAACAATCTATGGAGGAAAAACTTATTTTACTATAATATTGGAATACAAAATAACACAATATATACAATTTAATTGAAATTGAGATGAATGAATCAGACAAGATGAGAGAGAGAGTTCCCGGGACCGATTCAAACCTGAAAAGCTTGGAACGGCTAGGAAAGCACCCTCCAGCACCCACTGCCAAGCAGCAAGAGAGCGCCCCCCCCCCACCCGGAAGGGCCAGATCCCGTGACTGCTGTAATGTACAGGGATAGGTAGCTGGGATTGGGGCAGTGACACTTTAATGCCCCGTACACTACATGATGTTTTGATGTGGAATACTGAAATCCAAAAACAAGAAAAGCAAAAAACAAAAACATAAAACCATGACAACTCCTATTACTCCTACAGACTAAGCACCCCTGGGGACATCTCCAGATAAAGTCTTCTTCCTCACTGCCAAGGTCTCTTCTGGAAGTTTGTAGATGTTTACCTATTCCTCATCAGTAAGACAAAAGACATTTTATTGTCTTTTGTACTTCCTCATCTAATGTTTTCTTCTAAATTGCCTCCAGTTCACTGCAATGTTAATTAGCTTTTATGTATTGCCGGAGATTGATGCATCTCAGCAGTGACTTAAGTGACTTCTCTACAGTTGTTTTAGTTTCTATTCATAAGACCTTTCAACCTATATTAGTCAAATTATTTTCCCCCTTGTACTACATTAGCATTTACATAACATCTCTCATTCTGAAGTAGCACAGTGAGAATTAAAAACAGGCAGAGCAGCTCAGAAAAATAAAAGGCCAGCTACTAAGATTTGTCTTTGCTTGAAATATTCAAGTTGGTCAGGACAATATAACAACAAATGAGTATTTGTCAATGTAGAATTTTCCACATCATTTAGATTACTAAACAGGAATAGCTGAATCTTCTCATAAATCCCAGTGTAATGGGATCTTAAGTGTTTCGCAAACTTAAATCAAATTATCCTACTTAAAAAATAACCCAAATCTATAAATATTACAATTCCTATGTAAAAGCTGTGTTACTGCAGCAAGGATTCCTTCAGTAGACTGTAAGCGGCACACAAATTTTCATGTACATTTTAAGCACATTTTTATAGTTGACATATACTTTCATTTTTTATTACCTAATTACTAGAGACAATTTGCATTAGTAAACAGTTCACATAATGTCTGAATTAGAATGAACATGGTCATAAAATTATTTAGCTACATATTATCATATGAAGAATGAGTCTGAATTACACAAACGTTGAATCATCTAGAGGTCTGAAGCAAACATTTCCCAAACTGATAGCCTGTAGAATCCTATCAGATGTCTACAGCTTAAGGTTTATCGCTGCCTGATAACATGATGCTGATTCACCCTGGGCAGTGGGAACAGAGCAAACTAATGAATAAAAAACACTGACTCAGAAATACACTTTAGCTAAAGACTGTGGCCCTGTGTAATAACCTTCTGGTAATAACCTTGTTTGTTTGATTTTAGTTTTATCAAACAGATTGTTTGCACTTCAGTTTTCTCTTTCAGAATATTCTCTCTTTTCAAATCCATCCATTTCTGAGGAAAAAGAAGAAGAAGAGGAAAAAAGACTAGAGAAGATGGTATTTTAAGGTATTTTTAACAGGAGAGCCTATTCACAGAGTAGAACAGAAGTATCACCTGGCTTAGGAAGAACCCAGTTGTTCACTAAAATGCAAAAAAAATGAGAGTACAAGAAAATAAAACAAGGAGAGGTAATGAAATAAGAGTATAAATGCATGATTTTGGAAAAGGCGAAAAGCAATCTGAAGCTGAAATTATGAAGGAAGCTTAAATTATGGAGGCTAGCAGAAAGAGAGTGATATCCACTTAGAGTACTAAGCAAAATAAACCATATAGTTTTGCAGTCCATTTTGGGCCTAAAAAAAAGGTTAGTTTAAGAATAATCACAGGTTTTTTGTTTTTTAAGAAAGCAAAAAGTTCAACATTTTTGCTCTTCTCCAGAGAAATGTGTCATTATTTCTGTATACATTATTTCCATAAGCAGTTCCTGAATTTGGCACAGGATTCTATATGTAGAAGATCCAAGGACATGACTTTGCTATAACTGTCTATGCAATTTTAGTTCTTTATTTCTCTGCCATTGTCTGTTCATCTTATGTAATATCATTACTGTTAATTCTCAACCTAACAAACTTACAGTGAGAAAATCAGATTCAAAAAGGGTCAGAAACAATGAATACTACTTCACAGGAAATTAAGCTATGCGTTACTGTGCTCAAAAACTCATCTCAAATGACCTCAATTTTATTTTTTAAACAATGATGTCTAAAATGTAGTTCAGGGATGCAATCAAGAATGCTTGTTTATTTAAAAACAACAACAACAACAACAACAAAACTTTTCAATAAGAAAATGTGAACGCAGTTGCTCAAAGATAATGAGCAATTCCAAACTTTCCGAGGTTTAATGAAAACTACTCTAACTGCATTAGTTAATCAACTATTACTACTTGCACTGCAGGACATAAAAGATTCATGTCAGTAGAGATTTAAGCTCACAAAAGTAGAACGATACTTAATGGTTAGTGAACTGCACTGGAATATTCCTTAAAGCAATTTTTCTTCTTCTATGTCTACGTTACAGTGTGTTTTATTTCACTGAAGCCTTGTGACAACTGTAAATGGTTAAGCAGTTTAGATAGACATTTACTGCTACCCTAAAATTCAAGCAAAACTGGTGGGCGTCCACATGTAGAACTGTAGAGCAAACTGGCTTTAGAAAAGCATTTTGTGAATCACTGAATCGCACTAAGCTTATAAGCAATATTGCCAAAGAGCAACTGCAAAAAAAGCAGCAAATTCAGTAGGTAGAACTTTTCCAGAAATGTAATTTTGAATATTGAACTACACTGTAGTAAGATGCAGACTTGCATAAAAGGCACACTTGTTAGAAAACACAGTCTCTGAATCAGGAAAGCCTCCAGCTCCCAGACCGCAGTCTGATTTCAAGACATATCTGAGAACTATAACACCTCATTAGCTCAAAGCCAGTGACCTGTGTTCTGACAGATCCTTCTCCAAACAGGAGGACGCTGTGTCCAAGACATGAGATCTCCATAAGGTGAAAACTGATCAGGATTTATTTATTTTTTTGTACTTTTCCTTGTGTCTCTTAGATTGTGTGTTTGTTTTCTGCAATCTTCCAGGTAAGCTGACAACACAGATCATTTTATTTTTTGAGACACTGGGCAGGGACAGAAGAGAGATTTTTATTGTGGTCTTCTTATGGACTTCACTTCTGTTCTTTAACCTCTTTAACCTCTTAATTTAAATAAATAAATAGGTAATTAAAATTTGGAGCATGTTTTTGCTTCTGTCTTGCAGAAAAATGCGTAAACATCACGTCACGTGTAGTAATCCATACAAAGCCTTACACTTTGAATGGTTCACATATCAAAAAGTTAATTAACAGATATAGTCCATTTCCATATATCTTCCTCTAAAGGTTGCTGCAAAAACATTTCCTGAATATCCCTTCACAAGTTAATGGCAGCCTGGCAGTGGTATAATGACAAATATATTTAAGTGACATGCATGTTGCAGCGGCAGAATGCAAAGTATAATGAGGCATTGCATTTCTTATAGAGATGTGACATGAAAAACATTGACCTGTGGTCCCAAGTCATTTTCATAAGACAAAAGCTTTCTTGGTAATAAAAACAAATCAGTCAATGTTCTGAAAAACTAATAAACCATCAGGGAAGCTATTCAGCTGTGTTCCCCTTTTAGTGAAAAAGGACCCATTATTATTCCTCCTTTGTACTTAAAGTTTGGTGATAACATTAGCTGCACTATGACAAAGTAGCCTTCTTGATTAATGGGAGATACCTCCAGAAATGGCAGTGGGACTTAGCTTGGAAACATATGCTGCCTTGCTGGTCATATTAAACAAAGCCAGCCTGACATTAGAAACACAGAGCTGGGCTTAACAGACAGGACAGAAAATTAATTGCAGAGAAGCTGAAGATAGTGCAGTGCCCCCGCAAGAAATGTTGCCAGCTCAGAGACTATTTATATTAAGACAAGCAACTAGAACATGAAGTGGATGAAAGAGGGGTCAGGAGGTGCACATATTTTGCATAGGAAGGAGAAAAAAACAAAAAAGAAAAGTGATGCCTTCAGTCCATGAATCTCAAAGTGGTTCCCAACAAATAGATCTTAAGCTGCTTTGCAGGAGAAACAAAGACGTGCCTCATAATTACCTTTGTAAGGTAAGGTAGTTGCACTTCTTCCTTTTCTACAGGCACAAAAGGTGGGAAAAGAAATGAAGTGATTTGCAAGAATTTTGCCATGCAGATAGAAAAGAATCACAGGGTATGACTGCAAACTCTGCTTTTTCTATGACTGTAAGCACATCACTACACACATATAGCAGCCATCATTTCCAGAGGAGGAGATGGGTTGCAATTATTCTTTTTTTTATAAGCCACGAGCTCATTTACAAGTATCTTTGTCTTCTGGTTTCCAAATGAGACAGCATTTGGAAATATAAAAGCACCAGGGAGATGTCATTGAAGTAATTCTGATTGGAACTGGAAATAATTTGCTGGAACTTCTGCAAGAAAACTGGGAGACAGCCTTTCATTTTCGTGACATATTTTTTTGGACGCTCTACACTATTAACAAACTAGTTCTGTCCTAATCTATGCCACAGTCAACAGCAGTATATCCAATCTGAATTTTGTCCAGTTGCACAAGGTCCAGTTGAATAAGTAATGCTGCCCACTTAGAATTTGTTGAAAATGCCATAGAAAACAGTACACTACTTGCTTGAGAGTGGATAAAATGACAGAATGAAAGAAAAAAGAATGGAGCTGAGAAGATTTAGGAGGTCTAAGGTAGACCATCTATGATTGAAAGGGCTGTATCAAGTGAGAGTGTTTGAAAATTCAGTACAAATTTGGTAGAGTTGTTCTTGCTGATGCAATATGAACGGTTATTTGTGACGGACATAATACAAAGAGATCCTGCTTGAATTCAAGCCTACCTGGCATTGCTCAAGCAAATTAGTAGACAATTTCATGCTTGATTTGTTTAAGATATAAATGATATGGGTAGACAATGAAACAAAACTGAGCAAAAGAAAATCAGCCAATGCCCTTGTTATTAAATCTGTGTGTAAAAGTAAATTATGAATCATTCTACCAAGACAAGCAGTAGGTGCTGCATCAAAATATATCATCGTAAGAAAACCAAGAACTCTGTTTTCATAGTATACAGAGAATTCAAAAGATGAAAAAATTACTATTCATCTTTAACTGAAAGTAATATGATTCTTCCTTAAAACTTTAACTGCTTCTCAAACAGAAAATTGAAACACCATGGCACTTTTTATTACTACACATCCTTAAACAAACAAACAAACAAACAAACAAATAAAACATATTTCCAGTGGAAAACTGAATTTACATAATCGAGATAACAACTGCACTCCCAGCATGGATTACTGATGAAAAGAAAAACTATGATCACAAAAGAAATTTGCTTTAAAAATCTGTCACTCATACTAGAATTATAGCATTTTATGTACTTATGTCTGTTACTACCCTTTGGATATGTTTAAGTTACCCTGGGCTTGCTTTCAGTCATTACTGACCATTTCATAAAAGACGCATACCATTCAGAAGCTTACAATCAATTAACTTTCTTCGATTTTCATAGGGCCTCGTGGTTTATAAAAACAGCATACATACTTAAGTTTTAATTGTCAGTTTGTTCTTACTGAAATGAAATTTCTACCAAAAGAAGAATAGCTGCCGATAGCAATCTTTGCTACAGCAAAATTCAGTTTTTGCTTATAGCATTGAGAAACTTTGAACCAACTGTTTAGGAAGGTTACATGATAACTTTCTCCAGAGGGCACAAAGTTTGTGCGGGGTAGCACAAAAATGTTACGTAGATCTCCTGTTTTGGCACTCATAATAAATTAGGGAGTCTGCATAGACAAACTGAATGTAGACGCAAAGTGAATCACTTTGCTTTGGCAGGATTTATTCTCTATTGACACCAGCCGAAATTATCTCGAATGGAAGGAGAGGCAAAAGGTCTTAAAATGTCAGATAATCAGAAATAAATTTAGTAAAATAGAGCAGACGAATGTGTGTCTTGTCCTTTTATTGATTTAAGTTTATCTTCTGTATCTTCATAAAAACTCAGAAAAACTCAGACAAAAAGGTTGTATAGTGGTTGGCCCTAATAAGGGAGTACAAGGATTGTAAGTGCTGAAGTGTCTCAATTCCCCAACCTCCTAGATGATTTGCGGATAGGGAGGGAGGAGTGAGAGAATCCTCTCCCTAGGCATTAGCACCTCGTAGAAGCAGGATCATAGGAACACTGTCCCAACCACCATCATTCTGCAGAGATGACTTCTATTGCTTCTTCAAGAAGAAATTTCAAAAATTATTTCTTTTTGTCCATAACATAATCTTTGGTAAGAATACATTAGAGAATTAATCAAATATATAATATATAGCATAGGCCCTCTGGACCTTTGTAAAGTGCAATAGGAAAGAATAACCATTATCATAATTAATAGATGGATCTAATGTATGCTCCAACTGCAGGAGAGCTCTGATCTCTGCAACACTCCTTCACATACAAAATTCTACCCACCTAGGACAAAGAAAGAGTCTCATAATGTCTTAGAAAAAAGCCATAAGACACCTTCATCCCACCTACTTCGTGCTCAAGTCCAAAATGTAAAATGTCTAAACATTTTATAAAGATAAAAACTTGATCTCTGATGTCGCACTGAGTAATTTGACCCAGCAGCAGCCTGATTTGTTACCTTTCCAAAGGTGTTTGTGATATTAATTGCTGTCTCTTAGATGTTTTGACTTCCTCATATTTTATATGAAATGACTGTTTACAGGATATTATGTATATGAGCAGTTTTGCTCTTTCAAGTCCTAGCACTGTGAACAGGGCTAGCCCTAGGCAAAGCCTAAGGCAGAAAGTGAAATACATTTTTTAAAGGCTGTTTGTTAATTGAGCCCTAAACTGCTTCCTTATTTTTTGCCAGTTTTATCCCAACATAAAAACAAATCAATGTTAGGGCATTCTGCCAGATGCTGCGCAACTAAAACCACTCTGAGCCTCCTCTTGCTTCCTTGGCAGCTTAGGTATCTCAGCACTATCAAAATTTTGCTCAGCATCTAACTGGGATTCAAATCTAAATGGTCTGTAATCTACATATGAATATTTTAATTACACGCTGCTATGAAGAATTAAAACAATCGGCAAAGCACAAAGAGCTTAACTAAGAATTTGTAAACTGTGATAGCAACAGTTTTGTAATTTCAGTCTGTTTATTATGCTTTGGGCATCTCTCTTTAAAAGGCTGAGAGTAAAGTCACTGCCAGTTAGATTGTTCACAAAAAAATGGTGGTGGTTTTACTAGAACATTGCTACCTTCCTGTACTCATTGCAGAAAATGATGAAAAAATTAAGAGATTTCTCAAACCACCATCTTGGAATTCAGACATGCATGAATGTCACTAATTTGAAGGAAGATGATCAGTTTGCTTTCATGACAGTCTCCATCTAGCAGCAAGAGGAAGATGAGAGGAAAGAAGAGGTTGAGGGCCAGCCAGTCGCTGCTCTCAGACCTTCATCACTGGAGTGACACAAAAGACCCAACTCTTGCCTCCTTTCCATGATAACAGTGCCTAGACGAGTCAAAAACAGACTCTGATGGGGATTAAGCCAGTTTGCAAAAGCAGAAACTCTCCAGGCACCGTCTTTTGGCATTTCACTTCCCAGTTACGATGTTGTGATCTACTATCTAGATCAAGAGACAGGTTTCAGAGCGTTCAGTGACATAATACCTTTTGGCAACTGATATCTCCTGTGTCACACCTGTTGCACTCTTGTCCCTCAGTGTCCATGCTGCCATAGTGCTTCACTGTTGACATCTTACATGTTAATATGCATATGTATTTTCTTACATGCTGGGCTTTCGATGTACTCCTCAGATTTCTAATGTACTTTGGTAGCAGATATTTCCCAGTTGCATACTCCTGTCCATGTAGTGCTTTAGCAATCTTAGTATTTCACCATCTCCATTTCAGCAGTGTCTTGTTGTCACTCTAGAACAGCTGCTGCTGCTGAGGACAGGAATCCAGGATTATGGCTCTGACCAGTGACAACTAAAACCTGTGCCTCCTATTTCAATGCTAATATCACCAAAGCTCCAGCATTCAGTAGCTATTTATTTACTGTAATGAGTAGAATGCAAATATTCTATAGGTACGCTCAATGACAGCTTATATTTTGCTAATAAAGGGAGTATATGCAATGAGCATCAAATACAACAAAAGGCTTAGTTTCTCCTCCTACTTCTGTGATGGCAGAATAGTTGGACATGAAACGTCCATGGTCATGACGATGAATTACTTGCATGTAGTATTAACGGTGTATTTTTAATCAACAAAAGGCTGATCAAAAGTCACAGATGGGTGAGAACTGAAATCAGACATCAGCTGATGGTGCAATCAATGAAAGACAGCAAACTGATCAGACAGCTAAGGGATAGGGTACTGACAGATGCAGGGCAGCCCAGAATGGAGTCAATGGGATGTAAATAAGAGGAGAAAAGAGGAAAGGAATCAAATAGTGAAGACTATCTTCTTCGAACAGACATGAGACATAAGAACAAGGAATAGGTAGCTATGGGAAGCCTAGTTGGAAATTTGAGCTACAGTAAGATGAAAGATAAAGATAAAGATAAAACTGTTAGAATGAAGTATAATGATGTAACCTGGTTAAGTCTTGATGCTGTGGCTAAGTGGATACTAAGAAAGAGCATGATTAACTATAGTTCAAATAGCTGCAGTGAAAAAAAGAATTTCATTAATCACGTAAAGTAGCTTAGAAGAAATTTTTAGTATTTTCTACAGGTGCAAGACTCTGTAGAAATAATATTTTAAGCATCATTTGTCTCTTTACCAGTCTACCTGGCAAACAGCCTGGCAAAATTGTGGGGAAAAAAGCCTTTTTGGAATAGCAAACATCAAGGTGATAGGAGAAGGAGAGTGATAATTGCTTGACTAGTTTTTGTTGTTTTTAATTTTTGCTTCTTATGTGAAAGAGAGGAAAAGTTTCTTGGTAATCAAAATAAAAACACCCATACCTTTCAAACACATTATCACCTTCCAAAAAAAGTTAAGGCAGAGTGGAGATAAAAGTTGCAGTTTCTGTACAGAGGTTAGACATTTATGTATGCATTATCATAACACTCTGGTCAGCTCTGGGCCAAGTAGTTCACAAGTGAGGAAGGCAAAAAGAATGTCAGCCCTCAGGTCTCCTCTTAAACCTGTTTGGTTTTGAGAAAAGTTCTTTGGGAAACTTCTTCCTTTTGATTTTTTTGGAGGGGTTATGGTTGATAAATAGAGTCGGGTGCTGTAATTAGCATAATCATCCACTATTCTTGTTAGATTTCACTGAAAGGCAAATGTCATAGTCACAGACCACACAGTCATTTTTGTTTCAGGTGGAGTTCAAGCCATTGAAGGAACCTCCTGAGTACACACTACAGTGTCACAAAAGGAGCTGAGACAGCAAAAATAAATCAACCAAGATCAATAAAGCCAACTTCTTGAAAGCAGGTTCTGCCCATACAGTCTAAATGCAACACCAATCCAGCCTGAGAGCAGGGACAAATTTTTAGGTGACAAAGAGAAGTAATACACAGGAGCATAACTTTCCGGGGTGTAAGTAGCCCAATTTCATTGAGACTCCAAGATGCAACAGGGTCAGGGATCAGGCCAAAGAAACAGTGGGGAGAAGAAATGTTAGCAAATAGATCTCTTGATCCTTATAGAAAAAGCCACATGAAGTGCCTTGTCATGGTGAACAGGTAAGTCTGAGTTCTGAAGGAATTGGCTGGCACATTTGAACAGTCATTGCAGTCAGGTGAAGCCCCTGTAGAATGGAAAAAAAGGCAGATCTCCCCTAGGACTCACTTGGAGTACTGTGTTCAGATGTGGAGTCCTCAGTACAGGAGCAGGGTCTTTTGTAATATGACAGTGGAAAAATGGCTTCAAACTAAAAGGGGAGATTTAGGGAGATTTTTATTGGATATAAGGAAAAAGTATTTTACAGTAAGGATGGTGAGGCATTAGAACACATCGCCCAGAGAGGTGGTGGATGCCTCCATCTCTGAAGACATTCAAAGTCAGGCCGGATCGGGCTCTGAGCACCTGATTGGGGTGTTGGTTCCCTGTAAACTGTAAGGGATCTGGACTAGATGACCTTTAAGGGTCACTTCCAACTCAAAGGATTCTACGATTCTAAGCATCCTTACGACACAAATGTCATTAAAATATTAGGTTGTTGATACATTCCAGAATGTTCCTGCACTTCCTGTTACGAGTGGCGCATCCCAACTCTTTTATTTCATTTTGCATTGTCCTGTCTCCCCTAGTAAAACCACTCTGAATCCCACTCTGCAGTCCATACCACTCAGCAGGTGTGTTCTGCCACACCCACACTTCAAGTGGATGTAGCTAAAATTTCATCTGGGAACTGAACTGTCCATCACTGACTCTTTGAAAACAAGACAGACCACATTAAGGACTCAGGAACTTCTTTTAGTAGGTAAACAAATAACATTTCAATTTTTATTCCTATATTCTTTTCTCCCTCACAATATACTTAAGTATTCCCTGGAGCATGTTATTAGATAGACAGGAAACCAAAACAGATTATAATGATGAGTGATGAGAGAGAAGTGTACTGGCAGGTGTCTAATAGAACGAAATGACTCGACAGGAAATGTCTGATACCATTCAGTAACAATATCTCTCAACCTCAGTACTTTTTTCTGATTTTAATATCCAGAAGTCACCCATCCCGTTTTCTTTCAGTTAATAAATTGTTGCTTCCTTTTCTCCACAATTATTGACAAGACTATTATCTAAATGAATATTAGCTTTCTTAATTAGCAGGCAATTCAGCTGTGGATCGCACAAAAGCCTTGTCTATTTTAATAAATGGCTACATTGCTTTACCAGTACTGAGCAATTAATTACTCAGAAGCTGCACTTCATTTTCCATGCAGTATTTTCCTACAATTTGCACTGTGTTCTAACCTATGCAATTGTCA
Source organism: Tympanuchus pallidicinctus (assembly GCF_026119805.1). Taxonomy (NCBI): domain Eukaryota; kingdom Metazoa; phylum Chordata; class Aves; order Galliformes; family Phasianidae; genus Tympanuchus; species Tympanuchus pallidicinctus. The sequence continues at coordinate 45,347,163 of NW_026294747.1, read as the reverse complement.
AATAGACCGAGGGTTCTTATTCCAAATCTAGGTTTTTTATAAAGAATCAGAAAACAGAGGCAGTTAATGGCTTGGAACAGAAATCCTTCTGTGCCTCTTATTTTCCGCTCTCTCCAAGAGCAGTCATCTGAAATGTGACTGCTTCAGTGAATCCAGTTACCTGCATGTATCTCTGCAAATCTCTACCTCTCAATATAATATTTGAAGACCTTTAATTACAGGTCATTCCCCCTGCTTTCCTATGGCTTTTTAATATGTATAAACAAGACCTGAGACGTCAGGCCTGATTCTTCTTCACAGTCATTCAAAGCAGTGAGTGTAAAGCAGGACTAACCCTTCATAGAAGCTGCCCTGGACACATTCATCAACTTCAACGGGATTATGCTAATTTATACCAGCTCCAAACCTTGCTTATAGTCTTTTACATTCACTTGATCATGGCACACATGACTACACAAGCAGTAGTGCACATAAGTGAATAATTCAGCCCTCTTCCCTTCTTTACTACCATCTTTTATTTGTGTGTAAAACACTCAGAGATACATAGATGCACAGTATAGGTAACTATACCGTAACTATATAAATGAATCATAGCCTTGAGAGAAGTCAACTCTATGTTGACTCTACCTTTGGAAATACTGCAAAGCATTCTGCTTTTAATTAGTAAGAAAAAGAACTGGTTTGCAACGAGATGTACTAATCCTCTTGCAACACAATATGCAAATGATGTCAGAGGCTCTGACTCAAGCTCATGCTAAAAATGGAGCATTGCAACACAAATAATTCTGATTCATGGCAAGCCACTTTTTCCAAGCCTTTCAGATATCTCAGCTGTGACCTCCTCTTTTATCACTGTGGCCATCTTTGTCCTTTGTCCTCTGGCACATGGCTTCTCAAAACTGTAAGATCTGCTCTCTGCCTCTCTATACACTCTGTTGGGCTAGAAGCTTGCTTGTTCTGAATCCTTCTGTCTTCTCAACCAGGAGAAATTTACCCAAATTTACACACCACTTCATAAGACTTATTTCAATTCAAGTTCCATCCCTTTGTGTTCCATCCCTAACTGAGAGCATCAAAGTTTTTCCTGTGAAAGATTGAATGAGACATACTCACGCATATGCAAACATCATCCCACCAGTATGAGCTACCTTGCAATGGCAAATACTGTATGTTTATATCACACACGATATCACACAACAAATGTATACCGGAAAACCAATAACAAAGATTAAAATTGTGCCTTCCACTAGGCATTTAAGGGTACTCCATAAAACATTGCTTACATATGGATACAAAAAACTTTCCCATGAGAATTTGTTATTTTCAGATAACAGCTTAGATAAGAGATTTAATGATACCTTTAAAGTTACATAGCAAGCCCATAGCAGAGCTGGAAAGAGAGGACTTATATTTAACCTCCAAACTTTCTTACTCTCCCTCTGAGAGGTAACTTGCCTAGAACAGGAGCAGGATGCAAGTTCAGTGCTCAGGTCCTGTTTTGTTCTGGCCCATGTTCGCTTTTATCCATTAGTAAATTGCCAAGAAATCTGGTTCAGGAAAAGAATAGTGGTACATCCTCAGCAGGTATGAACCAGCTGATCTCTACTATCAATAGTAGTCAATAGCCAAGTTAGTTAATAGAAAAATGAATTAAAAAAATCTTTTTTTTTAATCAGCCTTATAGTATCTTTTAAGTATTTTGTAGAATGCCTTCTTTTATTAATGTGATACCTACTTGCAGTAGAGGAAGTCTCCTTCCCTGTAGCTTTGCTAGTTATTACAGGCATTCTTATCTGAGCAATAGAAGGTTGATAAAATATTATTTTTATTTGATCATCCTACTTTTATTCATAAGTTAAATACTGCTTCATTGACCATTTACCTTACAGATAGAGAAAACAATATTCACTGCTAGAATATGCTCTGCTGTTAGATTTCCATGCTATAGTTTCAGAACTAGTAGGTTAGGTAGCTGATAAAGTGAATAACCTTACAAGTTTACAGATGTTTGCACTGGCAAAGCATTGGCATCAGCATGCATGAGCAAGGCTTCAGGCTGAGGTTCCACCCAGCTGCAATTGTGTTGAAATAACTGCAGTCACAGCATTTCATCAAAATGTAAATTACATGACAAAACACAGCTGTGATAAATGGCACAAACCAAACAGGAAAGACCATGGCAACATCAGGCTAAGGAACAATGACATTTTCGTCTGCAGTTATTATCAATATTTAAGGAATACTGGAGAGGTTTATTAGTCTTGTTGTTAGGACTGACCAACAGAGGCAAGTCAGTTACCTCACTCAAAGGTAGACTGGCACTGTGGGTTTGGATACAGATCTGCAGCTCCTAGCCCAGCATTTAAATAAACATTTTCCTTTGGGTCAGAAGCTTTGAACCCTCTTTCCATTTCTGAAGCAATCGCACTGTTTCATTCGCACGTGCTATTTCAGTCTCAGGTGTGGATGCCATTGTGAAGATGGCCAAGAGAGGGCACCCGGCCCTTTGCTACACAGCTCGCCATTGAGAGTTCCAACCAACTGCCCAGTTCCAACTAGCTTTGCAGCAGCGCCCCTCACTTGCAGAAGACCAACCTGTCCAACCACTTCAGTGAATCAGCCAGCAAGCACGCAGCAAATGCTTCAAATGCTCTACAGAAGGGAATTGCTGGGCCTGTGTCCCTTATGAGCTGGGTCCCACACAGAGCTCTGCGTGTGATATACAGATGAACCAATGAATGCACAAAGTATTTCTCCATGAATAACATTTTTTATTTTAAAGACAGGTGAATCAGAAACAGTCCTGATGATTTTCATGCCTCAGATGTTCCTGAAAGCAAGCGTGCATGCTGTGTTGAGGCTGGCAAGACAGCTTATTTTTGCTTGCCCTTCCTGATATCGGAAGTGGCATTTGGTAAATTGTTGTTAGACCACTGAAATCTAATAACATGGATCACTACAAGACCATTATAGTCCCTGAACACTATTGGCACTATATGAGTGAATAATGACTATGCCAACTTTGACAAGGGCATATGTAACCCTCAGGGTATTCAGGGATGAAGTGTGGTTTCCAAAGCCTGGTCAAGAAAGGTGTTCAAAATTACAGTGCCATTGGCTGACGCACCTTCTCTATGAATTTTAAAGATTTGCGACAGTGATAAATAAAATCATTTTCTCAGCCAGCTCTTTTCAAAATCATTTATGAATACACAGTTCAAAAAGGCATATCATTACAGTACAGAAAAATGTTGGTGTAGAGAGATATCTACTTTGATGCATACATACATATTAAAACAGATATTGCCACTTGAGAGATGAGATGAAAAAATCTACATTAAAATCATCCACTTAATGGCACTTTAAAAATACAATTTCTTAACACAATATACCTGCCAAAGTATTCAAGTGATTTTACATCATGTCGGGGAATAGCAGGCAATCCTTTTGGCTGCACAAGAAAGCTAGTAATCAATGAGAAGAAATGCAATTCACCATGCTTGATAGGTGAGCTAGTGGAGCAGCAATACTTATGAGAAAATGTTGAGTGACATGTAGGCACTTATTTTCTGTCTTCAGTTCTGCAGCCAGAGCTGACACCAAATTACAGGACATTTCTATTGATCTCAGCACAAATTATCAATCACAGTTCAGCAGATAGTAGGTATGACTGCCTAATAAATGTACATTTCCTCATATTTTGAGCTGCAAAAAGGGGTGTTAAATTAAGATGGTCTTTCATATCTCAAAAATTTTTCACCATTTGCAAATAAAAGACTTACACTTATAACGATATCTCTTTCCAAAAATTCTTAACGCAAATAAGTCCTATAATTTTTAAATTCAGTTTCTAGTAGAGTACTATAATTGCAACACATATAGATAAGAGCTAGAATAATCACTAATCTGTACAAGTTCAAGTGAGAAATCATTGATGCAAAACCTCAGCTGTGAGGTTAAGATTTTGCCGGGAGCAATACCTGCCAGTAGTCCCACTGAAAACAGAGCATACTGCCAGAGGAATACTATTAGGGGAATGGCGGGCAAAAAACCAAGAAAAATACATCCAACTTTAAAGCATCAATTCCAAAATTCTTATCACAGCTTTCACCAATAACTGACTTCTGCAGCAGTCTTCTCTAATCACATTTTCCTGCACCTCTCACCCTTGATAGCAATGCTCCCCCACATCTGAACAGACTATTTTCCCAAAGATCCAAGACTTGCTCAAGTTACAATTCCATTCAACCTAAAATGAAACTCCACCACAGGAAGGCAGAGCAAGGGGCAGGAGTGTGACCTCCTGCCCAGGACTGCAGCCACAGCAACACCACTCCAGACTGAGGCAGATGCTGTTCATCCAGGGGGCATCCCAAGAAGAGGAGGGCCAGCAGTGCCCAAGACACTTCCCAGCTCTGCAAGAGGCCACTCACACAGCACCATTAGCTTTAGAAGACTAGATCCAGATTAAGGTGACTGCTGGGAAACACCAGCATTTACAGTGTAGTTGCCCCACTGGGTGTGCAAGGGCTGGTGCTGGTTGGAGTACTGTTCACAGATTGATAGTGTGTCTTGAGTTAGAAAGGACACCCAGAGACCATTCAGTTCAGTCATTTTGCTATGGCCAGAGACACCTTGTCTTTGCACCTCTGCCTCCACATTTCCTGACAATACATTGCAGTCTAACAGTGTTTCATTTCTTCAGAAAAATGGTAAACTTCAGTGTAGTTGGAGCTTCAGTTTGCACATGTGCAGTTTGCTGCTGCACTGCCTACCTGCATTCTGGGGTCACATCAGTGTCTTATTTTGAGGACAAGAAAGGAGAAAAAATCTTATAGAAATTGTGTTCCTGCAGCAGCAGAGCAGATTACTGCAATGGCAATGATAAAGGAAGACAGTCACGATTGGAAACATTCATGTCCAGTTATCTCGAGCCTTGTAAACCTCTCCCCCCCAAGAAGCTGCTGCCCTCCAGCACATGTAGGGGAAATGTGGTGTGGGCAACTCTGCGCTTCTGACCTGTGCTGCAGCTGAACTCTAACAGACTGTTGTGTGAATACCTTCCAAAATTCTCAGAGCTAAACTGCTGTGCTCAAGCCAGAGAGGGTGGGGATCTGTCTACCAAATCAATTTTAGCTGAGAGTTATTGAGAACTTCTTTGATTTATTGCAACAGCTCTCTAGAGACAGAATAGTGGAAAATTCAGGGGATATCTACAGAGTACTTTTTTCAGGGGATTTCATTTTAAAGAGGTTCTGTTGCACAGGATAGGTCTGAAATTAGAAAACTCACCAATGTTTTACAAAGTTTAATTGGAAGAGTGCAAGGAAAAAGGAGAACAGCTTCATGTCTGATTTGAAAAACATTTCCCTGCAGTGCCTGTAATCCAGCTGAACATTGGAACATTTTATTCAAGGACTAAGCAGAAGAAGCTGATTTCTTTCTCAGAGGAAAGAAGACACCTACAAAAGAAAATCAGAAGATCTCTTGAAGATGAGGAGCAAACTATATTTGAAGTCATTTCAGTTTGAGTCATAAAGTACTTCTGATAGCAAAATAGAAAATACAAGGTGTATATATGTCCTGATCCCTCGTTGTGCCCAGTCTGGTCTGGTGGCTGACGTGTGAGCCTGAGGCAGCCCTTGGGTGGTGTACAAAGCTGTTCCAGCATGAGATTTCCCACATCCGGATAACCACAACAATCCAGAAGCAGAATGGACACAAGATGATCTTTCAAGGTCCCTTCCAATCCCTGACATTCTGTGATTCTATAAGACAAAAAAAAAAATGCTACCACAGCTCTGAACATCCAAAAAAAGTAAGAGAAGTGTGTGACTCATGGTTTTAGTCTGTGTCTTCTTTGTAGCTTCTGAAAAAAGGCAAGGAGCTGATCTGTAAACAGACTACCTAAATTTCCAAGTATAAAAAATCACTCCATTTTTATTTGATCCAGATTTTTACTTTGACTTAAAGTCAAGACAGAGCTCTCCTGCACATTAAAATTTTTTATCATACCAAGCAAACTGAAGTATCTGTTTATGTAGATCATCTTTTGTTCATTTTTGAAAGCTGTGCAAAGAAGTAAATCACATGTGCAAGAAAGCAATTTGTCAGAAAGAGGATAAAGTTGTGCTTATGCCCAGTGTTGCTGCTTACAGAGTTTTTTATTTTTATTAAACAATACATGAGGATCTTTTATGCCTCAGTGGATCAGAGCACCTGAGTGTTGCCTGTCTATTCTATCAATTCACTTTTCTCTTCATTCCTCTGCAAGTTTCAGGCAGCATGTCAGGCTCGTTGGCAAGGCTGGGGTACAGGAATCCCAAGTGCAAGAGATCCAGCCCTTAGCTGTTGCCTCTGACTCCACACTTTACCTACCTTCCTTACACTTAATAAAAAAAAACCCTACAAATATTTCCCTTTAAGTATAGGACAGTTATTATTCCTCTAAGCTTCCTGAGAGTTCAAGCTCAGTTTGCCAGCTGTGTGCAGTATGAAGTTTGTTTCCTGAGATATAGGAGTCCATACATTACACTGACCTCAGCTTCAGTTTTAAGAGACTTTCAGCCAACTTTCTGTCCTTTAGTATATTGACATAAGGAATCCCCATTCATGCCATAAAAGCTAAAAGAGGAGCTTTCCCATCTTAATGAAGTGTCAGCTTCACAATTGAATTGGACTCAAAAAATGCTGAAAGGTTCACACAAGTTCTTCCTGAATTGACCTCATTCTGTTTGTCCAGCTTACTTGTAAAGTTAAATTTGTAGGTCTTTCTCTGCTTGAATTTTACTGCTTGAATTGCAGTATAATTTATTAAAACACAGCGGGCATAGCATTTCTCAATTCAGTGCTTTAGACCCTGGTATAAAATCTGAAATTCTACTAGGGAGATGTGTCATCTACAGAGAACAGAATTATTATAACTCTCGACACAGTACAGTATGATGAAAACCAGCCATATTTGAAGCAACTTTTTACACAGTATCTCCTATATATTACTCATAACTCTTACAAAATACTAATTGCTTTATAGCTGATTTTGTTCTGA